>NC_047041.1:37900435-38510594 GCF_011762595.2 Tursiops truncatus | reverse complement strand
ACAGGCTCCAGACACGCAGGCTCAGTAATTGTGGCTCACGGGCCCAGTTGCCCCGCGGCAGGTGGGATCTTCCCAGACCAGGGCGCGAACCCACGTCCCCTGCATTGGCAGGCAGACTCCCCACCACTGCGCCACCAGGGAAGCCCGACAGTGGTTTTTGAGAAAATCCTTGCTTCACAAACACCACCACTATGAATAGGGAGCAAAGGCAGTAATTCAACCCTCTACTTTCTGTATGCTTTTTTTACTTTTAATTCTTGCCAGATTTAGACTGGCAATGAGCCCAGAGGGTGAGTGCCTTCTGATAGAGGTCGTTTTGTTCCCATCTCCCTTCTAGACAAAGAATTCTTGAAGGAAAAGGAGAAGTTAGAAATGGAGTTAGCAGCAGTGCGGACCGCGAGTGAGGACCACCGGAGACACATCGAGATCCTGGACCAGGCTCTGAGCAACGCCCAGGCCAGGGTCATCAAGCTGGAAGAGGAGGTGAGCCTGCGGGGGGCGGGGGGTGGGGTGCAGTGCACAGAGCCCCGAGGGCCTCCATTTCCGTTTCCTAACCCAGCAACTTTAACCAGAGCCAACTCCAAGGGAGCTGAGTCAGGGGAGCGATGTAGGTGACCTCCCAAATAAAAATGAATAAAAACAGAATTTATCCACCCCAGAGCCGGGCAGAGGATGAGAGGCAGACGTGAATAAGCATCAGCAAAGAGTTCAGTCTCAGCCTTAAACCCAGGCTGCTGCCCACTGGCTGGCAGGTGTCCAAGGCTGAACATAAATGGAAGGACTGGGAACCACTGGTGCCTGTGGAGAAAAGAGACTCAGTTAACAGTTCAAGTGCTGTGTCTCTGGGCTCTCGATTGCATAAAAAAGGCCAAGTCTTCTGATGCGGTGGGATTGGGGGGGTGTTCAGCAAACCTGTCTCCAATTTTCAGAAGTTAGCTTGGCCAGGTGATGACCCCCCAATCCAGGAAACGTTGATGCCGCTCGAGCGTGATGGGTTTAGTGGTTTCTGATGAAATCCAGCCTTTAGATGAAGTTTTAAGAAGTAGACTTTTCCTTTAAGCCTGACTGGGGAAGTAGAATGACCACTCCTGAGGTGCCGGCTAGGGGATCCGGGCTGTAGACACAGCAGCACAGGGGAGCCTGTTGTATCCGCTGTGTGTGGTGAGGCTGGGCCGAGCAGACCCACGTTGGAGAGTAGAAACTCCAAGTCACAGAGCGGCATGACCGAGATATTCTCCACCAGGACCGAGTTGGTGCTTGGCTCGCAGGAAACAGCACTATTATTAATCCAACTGCTGTTGCTGTTGTTGTCGACAATAAAAAGCTGTCCCTTCAGGAAACATCTCCTGGCGCCAGGTGGCTTGGGTGTCTCAGCAAACTTCAACTTCAAGGCTAATGCAGCTAAAGGGGAAGATTGTTAAGTCAGTAGGGTCTTGTCCATTCAACCTGTCCCGTTAAACCCCACAAGTCCTATGTACAGTTTTAATACTAGCATGAGGATCCCAGGCAACAGCCCCAGAGTCTCTTCCTTGTCACCAGCAAGCAACTCACTAAACAGGAAACTATCTGCTACAGAAAGTGACCTTGACCCCTGAAGGACAGGAGGTCTGCTTTGAGGAAGGGAGGCCAGAAGTTATTCTGAGGGCACTTATCAAGGCTCCATCTCCATGTATGGAGCGAAGGAAAGTGATAATTTTGAAATATTTTAATTTTAATATTTCTGTTAAAGCAAAAGTTGTGAACTCCTTGAAGACAGGTTCTTTATAATCAGCATTATGGGTCTTTTCTTGTCATTATATTTATATAGGATCTGTGTTTGGTTGACTGTATGTAACTTCTCCAAAATGTCTCATGCGTCTGGCTTCCAGTGTCCCTCCTTGTTCTTATTAAGTTTCTTTTGAAGGATCTTAACTCAGTTTGGATGGCTCACACTGAGTGCTTACCATAACTTCCCATGATGCTTAAGGGCTTGGACTCTAGAGGCAGACCACGTGAGTTAGACGGGCGGTGTATCAGCTGTGTGACCTTGAGTGAGTCACTAACCTATTCAGTCCTCAGTTTTCTCAGTTGTTAAATGGAAGTAATACAAGAGTTTACCTTCTATTGTTATTGGGCGGATTCAACGAGATACTTCATATAAAGCACAAAGCTTGGCATGGTAGTGCCTCCAAAATGTTGGCCGATTAATTACTGGTACTACTAGTCATCATCATCATTATATACTCCTTGCTAGACTTCAGGCTGATCCAAGGGTGAATGAGAGAGATCGATGCCTCCAAGAATCTTGCAGTTGGTTAGTGATAATATTAACTCGTTCATTTAACAAATACTTATTGAGTACCAACTGGATGCCAGGTACTGTTCCAGGCCTTGGGGACGTATTGTGCGCTCTGCCCCAAGCAGACAAATCTCGCGGCACTTATATTCTAGGGGCTACACACTCAGAGAATGGTATACAGTCTACGACGTGGTAAGGGGTGTATGAATGGTACTCACAAAATAGATTATCAGATGAGGCTTTTCTAGCGCAGGAACCTGCAGTTAGTAGGTCCTCAAACAATCAAAGGCACAGTGAATGAAAGAGTCAGATGAAAACTAATCCCAAGAGTAGGTGTAGAAAAGGCTATAAGTTGCTGTCCGCGCCCCCCGGCAAAAGGTCAGAAGCACCTCGTTTTTTATCGCAGTGGGTTTGGCTAGGGCACAGACATTGCTCCTGGCAGGGCTGCCTGCTAAGTCGGAAACCACCCTTTGCAGCGAACACTTAAATCGCTAGCATGTTCCAACTTGCCAGTGCAATCATGGGTTGAACTCAGGATCTGAATCACCCGCAAGGCATCTGCATGCCCAGGTGCAGAGTGACAGGAAATAGCATCTGGTGTCTCCTCACCCAGGACCAGATCAAGGAAAAGCCTCAGTCTGATTTTTGGCACCAGCCAATCCCCAGAAAGTTAGAAATGTGCCTGGGATCTATCTATGAACATGGGTCCAACTCCTAACTGGAAGAAAACAAAGTCTGAGGGTAAGAATTTGAAGTGGTTGATCAGTGAGTCTAAATCCATACCTGATGTGACATTTACATAAATCAATTTTTACCTTAATTTGCCTCTCCTCAGTGATTGTGTGGTTTGCGTGTTCATTAGGCCTTTCCCGTCTCTCCAGGGCTGTCGTCCATAAAGGGCTCTGAAATCTTTAGGAGGAAATTACTCCACAAGTATCTATAATCAGATATTGTCACACTCATTCACACATACACAAATGGGTACACATGCATAAATATATACCGTCACAGTTTTTCTAATAGTAATTGGTAGTTATAGAAAATTTGAAAAATACAGAAGAGAGTAAAGAAGATGAGAAATTATTATTCTGCCATACAGACAAACACAGTTGATGCTTTTATTTCCTTTCAGTCTTTTTTCATACATAGATGATAGATAGGCAGGCATAGTTGTGTTAATGTATATAATTTTTGATTCTGGATTTTTCAGTTAACATTATAGAATAAGCATTTCCTTATAACATTTAAAAAATCTTTATTAACCTCATTTCCAATGCCTGCTGATGCTATAATGACTCAGCAATAACCATGGATTGAGCTCAGAGCTGTATAAATGACTGAAAGCAGGTGGCCTGTTAGGGTCTTCAGTTCCTAGCATCCCAGCTGATTTAGGTGTAACTGGTGGCCTTCGTCTAAATCTTTTCTGTCCCAGCACACCTGAGGGATAGGAGTGGAGAAGGTACATGCACTTGTAGTTTAAATAGCATCTCGAGGTACTCTGACACACACACCCCCAGTCTTCACCCCAGCTTTGAGGATCACTGTCCAAATTCCGTGTTCCCTTTTCCTCTCCTCCTCCACTCAGCTCCGAGAGAAGCAGGCATACGTGGAGAAGGTCGAGAAGCTGCAGCAGGCCCTGACCCAGCTGCAGTCAGCCTGCGAGAAGCGGGAGCAGATGGAGCGGAGACTGCGCACCTGGCTGGAGAGGGAGCTGGACGCCCTGAGGACCCAGCAGGTGAGGGGCGGGGCCCTCGGAGTCTGGCGCATGCGTTCTGTGAAGGCCACGGAGCTGAGCACCTGCTGTCCGCCAGGCTCTGCGCTCTGCCCTGAGGATTCAGGGGTAAACGAGAGCTTGCTGTCCTCCGTGGTCCAGCACAGAGGCCAGTGGAGGAACCAGTAAGTCCACTCACTGGAGAGACAAACGTCTTGACAGGGAGAAAGTGGTGACCCCTGGGGGCTGGGTATGGGGGAATGCGAGTGCAGACGGCTTCATAGCGGAGGACATTTGAGTTGGACTTCGAAGGATGAGTTTGTTGGCCATTCTTGGGGAAGCATCAGAGGTAGAGGAGGAGTATGCGTGGAGGAGAGAGATGAGAGGCACGTGGTGGGTCCAGGACAGCTGGGGGCAGCCAGCTGGGGGAGCGTACCAGCTGGAGGCAACGTCCAGTTTGTGGAGGGCTTTTGGTCAGGTTATGAGACTGGATTTTTTTTTTCCTGTAGGATCAGGAGAGGAGCCCTCTGGTGGTGTCAGAGGAGGGGCTGGAGGAACAGATGGGAGGCCAGCCCGAAAGCTGTTAGTGTCATCTAGGGTGTAGTGACAGTGGGAATCCACGGGGGACCTAGAACGGGGGTGAAATTGGGAGGACCTGATCATCAGTGAGTTTTCAGAGGTAAAGGACAGGAAGGAGTCAGGACTATCCCTAGAAAATAATATTGGCCATGAGTTCCGTGTCCTTCTGCCTCTCCCTGTTTCTCCTGGTAACAGCTGTTCATGTAATTCAGCTGCAAATAAACTCAGAGTAAAACACCGCAGCCCAGGGTCCTCATGGGCCTTGGCAAGAGGAGAAGTCCAATAGCTGGGCCGGGCTCCGTTACAAGCGGGTCAAGGGCTCCTGGTGTGTCATCAGCCAGCGTGGTGGGCAAAGCCCTCTGTGCAGCTGGTGAAGAGTGTGCTCTAAGTTTGGAACCAGGGAAATGCGAGACAGGACTCCATGGAATTATCTGGTGGATAGGGCATAGTGGTTATGGTTGAAACACTTGAAAACACTTGAAAGCATATGCTCTGGCCAGCTCAGCCCTTTCTCATGGCAGCGCACACAGTTCCCTCTGGGCGTATGTACTTGGCTGGAGATGGAGGTGTTAGCGAGATTGCCCAGAAAATCAAGGAGCCCACCCAGGCCCCTACCAACTTGGCTTAGTTGATAGCTCACAGGGAAAAGTGAGTCTGTCTCTGGACTTCTGATCCTTCTAACCTGTGCCGCATTCTCTGGCATTTCAGGGCCACCCTTCAGCCATTTTCTGTTGCTCCGTTATTGAGATCTGAAGTTCTCCAACTGGAGGGCAGGCTCTCCGGTGTCTGGTACTGTGCTGGCACCTGGTGGGTATTTAGGAGTCTTTGGCTGACAGAATGGGCACATCTCAGTATTTACAGCGAAAAAGAATGTTCTTTTCCAGTTAATGTGCCACCCACACCCTATAGTTAAATTACTTATCCCTGGATCTTCTATTTTGAGTGCTATGAAAACAGACTCTTCATTCATTTCAGCTACTATACGTATTCTAAACTATATCTCTCCCATTGATTGCTTTTGGGATTTGTGCCAGTGGTATTGCTGTTGCAGGCAGTACTCTAATGAGCTGCCTTTTTACATGTCTCCTTGCAAAAAAATGTAAGAGCTTCCCAAGAGGATATACTTAAAAATGGGATTTCTGGATAACAAATGGATATGCAAAACATCACTAGATATTGCCAGATCACTCTACAAAGTAAATATACCAATTTATCCAAAATGTATAAGAATGTCTTCCTGTACATTATCATCAACATTTAGTTTTGCAAGATGTCTTTTTCTTTAAGAAAAAAAGGGGGGGATGAAAGAAACCAGACTCAGCTCCATTATCCTTGTTGTGTATCAAGAAGAAATGTGAATGAAACATTATTTGAAAAATTTCTCTATTGCCACAGAGGACCATTCCCGTATGCACACTCAGACCCACACACACTCAGGCCCATTTTTTTCCTCAGAGCAGCAAACACAGCTTTCCCACTGTTTGTAAAGGATGCTGTCAGATTTCGGCTGCCTGTGGAGGACAGAAGTTTCAGAATCAGGGCTGTCCTGGGGAATTACGTGGCTTGCATTTTGGACTTGTCTTCGGGAGCTGACAGCAGATCCCTAGATGTGTACGGCTGACATGAGACCAGAGAGTGGGGGAGACAATCTTTAAACAGAACTTTGCTGCCCAGCATCTCTTTAAAATAATATTACAATTGTTTTTTTTAATGAGAGTGTTAATCTGTCTCTTCTGTTATGAAAGGCACTTGGGGATCTCCCTACTTTTCCCTGCGTTTGCCTACTCATTAAAAAGATGAGTATTATTTTTTATTTTTTCCTTTAATACTTCGTTTTCTCATTTTACCAATGAGCATCCATTATTCTATAACCAGAAAAGACAAAAGTGTTGTTACAAAGAAGTCCACCAAAATACCTTAATAGTTCCACATGGCCAATACTATAGTTTGGTTCAACTCCTGCCTGGAGTCTGTGGACAAGTGTGGTGATCACAGTTCCGCTGGCCCCCAGCAGGGGTGACCAGCATCCACCCTGGAGCGTGGGGTCACCCGAGAAACTCTGCCTCTCTGATCTGCTCCCTCTATTTAGTCTGAGGAGCTCACACATGTGTCCACCCCGGATGTGGGCAACCCACCTCGCACACTGCTCCTTTACTCCGGGGTCACCGAGGCATTTACCTGACCCCATTAGAAGGCATACTGAGGTCACACAAAATAAATAAAGCCCCTTGTCATCTCTCCCCTCAACAAAGCAGTGAGCCCACACTGCCTGCCTCTTCCCATAGAGAATCATTCTGAAGGGACCATTGAGAGAACAGCTTAGAGCACTTTTGAATCAACACCCCACACAAGGGCTCTGCCGTAGGCCCACGCCAGGACACAGCTGAGCCTGTCCACCCGGCCCTCTCCACACAGAGCCCCCAAGTGAGCTCCAGTTACTCCTGCAAGTTATTTCTTCTGGAACCTTCCAGAAGGGTGGGTAGGCTGGAGGTGAGCAGAGTGGCATGGAATCGTGAACTGAGTCAGAGCATAGGCTCGGGGGTTAGGCTGCCTTCTCCTCCTACTACAAAAGGGATCCTTCTGAGCCTTCACTTCCTTGTCTCTAAAATGGGGCACATAACTTATATTTACCATATACTTGTAACTAAAAATAAGAAAATCTGCACAAAGTACTTACACAGTGCCTGACACTTAGCACTTGGTGAAGGAAGAATAACTATCATTGTTGTTCTTCTCTTCATTACCTTCAGGGTCATTTGATGGCTTAGGGCATCTTTGGTGCCCAAGTTACTCCAACTTTTCCAATCCCATTGAAAAAAAAGTGACAAGTGTGGCTGGACTGAGAAGGTCGGAGAGGGAAGATAGGTCAGGACACTAGGACCAGCAGGAAAGAGCAGCTCTCAATGAACAGGTTCTGTTATTAGAAGTAATCTCCCCCTACTTTGGGAGGCAAAGTGTGGTACTTAAGCATTCCTGGAAGTTGGGGGGAAGTGAAATAGAAATAATGGTAAAAGAGGAAGGGAAATTAACATTTTTAAGAACTCACAATCTTTTCTTTTTGGAAAAGAGCTGAAAGTAATTTTCACGTCTTACTTCCACAGTAGTCTTAGGAGGTAGAAGAAAGAAGTGGGGAATGTTCTTGACGGGCAAAACAAGGCCCAGGGCAGCTAAGAGACCAGCCCAAGGTCATGTAGCAAATTTAGGCCTTTCTCCCAGGTGAACACGCTGAGGGCAAAGATTTTTATCTGTATTGGTCACTGTGGTATATCCCCTGCACAGGGTGCGTGCCTAGTAAATATTTGGTGACTAGCTGAACGGGCAGCAAAAGCTGGCCTGCCTGACCCTTAATCTGTTTTTCTGGGCAATGTATGTACCCGTTAGACTGTGCTATCTCTGAACTCTTGAGTATCTAAATTCTTGCATTTATTTAAACAGCTCTTAAGGACCTGAGCAGGTCGCCAGCCGGTGGCAACACAGGGATTTGGATAGAAAACATAGATGGCAGCTAAGTGAGGCTGTGGGATCTTTGTCTTGGAAAGTTTCTCAAAGCAGGGTAGTTTCTCATCTCAGTGGACTGGTTTGTTTGTCCTCCTGCCCTGAGGCCGGGTGCCTGGCTTGATGGGGTCGGTGACTTCCTATGCAGGCTGAAGAGGACAGGTACACGCTTTCCAGTCTATTCCGGCTTAAATGCCGGCCACTGGCCAGCTACCACTGGATCCTAGAATGACTTGTATTTGTAGCTTTCAAGAATCAAATAGAAGCATATGGTTTACAAAAAGCCCGTAGGCCCGTTTGTTCTCTTCTGTCTGGTGGGATTAGGTTCCAGCAGTGCAGTTCAAATGCCCAGCTGTTGCTCTGGGTAATTTATGCGGTTCAGGGTGAAAGGTACCTCTCACCTTGCAAACAACCCTGCATTTCAAGTTTGTGATCACTGGGAAATAGGAGGGGAATGCACGTCCCAGGACAGAGAAGAGCTGGGATGAAATCGTTCTCCCCTTGAGTAGCTTAGGCCCGACTGGTCTCCTAACCCCGGGTTCCCGAGATGACCCATCTCTACCACTGGCCAGAAAGTCAAACCTCCTTGTCCTCTAAGTCATCTGTTTAGAGGAAATAGTATCCCAGAGTTAGAAGGGAGAAAATCTGAAAAGTGAATATCCTCAGCTCATGAGCTCTTCAGATAACACAGCCGCTTTGTGTTGTGTTATCCGAATAACACTTCTCTCTTATGGACACAGATGGAGAGAAGGGGCTGGAAAATGAGCTTGACTTGCCTTAGAGGTTTTTCTGGTAACACTGTACTTTGGTTTTAGCCCTTTAAAGTGTATTAAGTGCTTTCATGTTTATTATCCTCTTTGATTGTTGGGCTTCCATCTGGGGCAGGTCTTAATTTCTGTTTCCCAGATGGGAGGCTGGGCAAGCATGCCCTTAAGGCATCTCACGCCCACTTCCTGTACCTTCACATTCTATCTCCCAGCCTCAGGGGAAGCAAACAGCTGAATCACTTCCTTGAACTCTGGAGAAAGTGCCCTAGACCAGGAAGCCAAACTTTGTTCCTGTTCTGGCTCTTGGTATAACTTAACCGGAAGACATTGGACAAACCACTTCCTGTCATGCAAAGCTGGATATAGGCAGACAGACTCGGATTTGAACCCTGACCCTGCTACTGATCAGCTTAGAGACAAGGAATAGTTCATTCAGTCTCTCAGCAGCTTGGTTTTTCTATCTGTAAAATTGGGATAATACTCTCTGTTTTATAGAGCTCCCGGAGAATTAAATGAGATAGAGCAAGTGGGGATAGAGGTTGATGGTGTCAGAATCCACCCGCATTCGGGTCATCAGTGCTGGAGAAGGGAACAAGGGTGAATGTGCTGCGGGATCTGGGTGAACCGTGCGTGCTCCACGTGGGTTACTCTGCCCACCCAGGGTCTACTTTATAGTCCCGATTCAGCATGAAGATGTTACTTCCTGGGCTTCCCTGGTGGCGCAGTGGTTGAGAGTCCGCCTGCCGATGCGGGGCACGCGGGTTTGTGCCCCGGTCCGGGAAGATCCCACATGCCGTGGAGCGGCTGGACCCGTGAGCCATGGCCGCTGAGCCTGCGCGTCCGGAGCCTGTGCTCTGCAACGGGAGAGGCCACAGCGGTGAGAGGCCCGCGTACCGCCAAAAAAAAAAAAAGATGTTACTTCTTTCGCATCTCCAGAAACACGGAAACGGCCAGCCAGCCAGCCTGCCGGAATACAATGCCCCGGCCCTCATGGAACTTGTAAGGGAGAAGGAAGAGCGGATCCTGGCGCTGGAGGCTGACATGACCAAGTGGGAGCAGAAGTACGTAGAGGAGAGCGCCATCCGGCACTTCGCCATGAACGCTGCAGCCACTGCAGCGGCCGAGAGGTGAGTCCCGTGGAACTGTGCTGCTCGGAAAAGCACAGCTGGAAAAACACAGAGTGTAAAACACAGAGTGTCCAGAGGGGTTCAGGGATGCATCCCAGGGAGTGAGAACAGTTAAAAATAATTATAAAGTGGCTGTGGTGCTAGTTGGAGAGCAAAGTGGTATAATGTTTCTGAGGATGATTTTGGCAATATGTACCTCTCCCTTGGTTCCAAAATTCTAGTTCTCGACATTTATCTTAAGGAAACCATTATATTATATAAGTGCCTGAAGTTATATAAGTTTTTATCCCAGTGTGGTTGAAAACATCAATACATTTAAAATAGAGTAGAGCCCAACAAGAGGGATTCATTCAATAATTTCAACTCCATCCACACAGCGGAGTACTACGTGATCTTTAAGACTGATGCTGGGAAAGTATACTTTATGCTCTTTGAAACAGTGGGTATGTTTCATGGACCAGACAAGAATATGCAATCCTCATAACAGCCCTGAGAGTGGGAACTATTACTATCCTCATTTTGTAGGTGAAGAAATGAGGCTTAGAAAGATGCAGTGGTTTATTCCAGATCACACTGGTAGTAAGTGTTGAAATTGGTCTGACTTAAAGCCTGATTTCACTTGGTTTGCAGTCGTTTTCTGCTGCTGTCAGTTATTACCTCTGTTGCTTTATCTCCTTTGTTGCAGGCACACAGCCTTAGTTCTTCTTTAAAAATTAGCTCGGAATGCTCGATAGTTCACAAAATAATCCCGTTAAGCTCTACCTTTGTCTGAATGAGCAGGTAGTTTCCCTTGACCGCTGGACCTCGCCTGACTTGCGTGGCTGTGCGCTCTACCAGCCCTGCTTTTCACCCATAAGTTATTCAATATATTGAGCATTGAATTGTCCCTCTGCTGCGGACTATAGGTGTGTGACTGCACCAGCCTTTCTGAGTGTCACTTCATTCAGAACTTACCCAGTTTCTGAAATGGAAATTATAATTCTTGTCTGGTTATGAGCAGGAAACCAGACCATATTCCCTTGGGAGGACACTAAAGCCCCAATAACAATGTAAGTGCGTTACCTTGGAAGCGTGACCCAGGGCCTTTATGGGTCATTGTTGTCTCAGCTCTTTTGATTTATCAGATCAATGCATGCTTGGGGTCCTAGGATGAACGGGACTTGAATGTAAAAGAAGTAGGGGAAGGAACTGGTCTGAGGCATGAGACTCCTGGTTGGGCACAGGATGGGGGTGGGGGGATGTCGTGAGTAGAACCAGCCAGAGTGCACAGATGGTCAGCCCCGCTCACGCTGTGCTAGGCCCAGCCTTGGCCGTCATCCTTCGAGCAGGGGAAACACCTCTTGCCCTCAGAGACTAATCCTTTGGGATTTGCCCAGCCCTGTTGCTCTCCTCCTCTGCTCTGTTTGAAGTCCTGGATGGATAGATGGATGGATGGCTGGGGACCCTTTCCACCATCCCTGCCTTCCCCCATTCTTTGCTTCCACATGTATCTGTTGAGCATCTAACAGTTCCATGGGGAACTACCCTCCCCTCTACCGACCACTGCTTCCCACAGTCTTGGGAAAAATCAGTTCAGAGGAGGTCATGTTTTTAGCTCCAATCTTAATGTTCTTTTCAAAGAAGACCTCTATAGTTCAGCATTGCTTTTCTGTGGACAAAAAGGGAGAAAAGGAAACGGAAGAATTTTTGAGAAAGGTCAAAATTCTAAGCTCTTATTGCCTAGGTCTAAATGGCTACATAAAAATTGGTAAAAATGGCTATTTCCGGCCATTAGTTTTGTGACTTTTCAGCTACTGCTACATACTTCATGTTTACAGGCAGTGATATTTGTATACCAACTGATTTTGCCGTCTCGGTGCATTTTGGCACCACTGTTCAGAAGATTGAGAGGCTGGGCCTATTTTGTGTGGGTGGAGAAGCTTTTGAAACTCTTTGAGCATTTCAAAGTAATGTAATATTTTTCTGAGAGCTGTGTGTATTTACCTTTGAAGTCATTTTCGTCTAGTTGTACCTGCCGTCCTTGACACTATAAACATGAATTTTTAAATTTGTCTCCAGCTCTACCTAAATTCTCCAAAAAAAAATCGGTTGAAAATGTTTCTGGCCACTAATTCCTATATTGATGATTTTTGTGTACCATGCAGTGAATTTATAATTTTGTCAGTATGTTTAAAGCATTTCGCTGGTTTTCTGTGTCATTTGGCTTTCTGATTTGTTTTCAGTCAGTTTGCACTTAGCCTCATTCTCACATGTGCCCTCTTCACTGGTTTATTTTATCATTCATGTACCTTTGCTGAGGCCTTCTTCATGAAGATACAGGAGACTTGGGAGCGTAGAGTGACGGTTACGGGCGTGGACTTTGGAGTCAGAGATATCTGGATTTGAATCCCTTTCCACCTTCACTAACTGGGTGTTCTCGCAAGGTCACCCATTCGTTCATCTTGAAATGAGGATAGTAATGCCTCCTGCACAAGTTCCTGAGAGAACTAAACGAGATACCACGGGTAGCATGCTTCACGCAGGCCCAGGCATGAAGGAAACACTCGTTCATGGATAGCTGTTGTGAAAAGAGACAAAAGAAAGGCCCCCTTTTTTGCGTGTTCTAGAAAAGAGCTGTAAGATTTTAAATATGAATATGATCGTAACACTGGAATATGAAGTTAAAGGGATGTGAAATATTTGGCTGGATGATTTCTTACTAGTTTAAGATTCACTGATCAGAGACATTTGGGGCCTTTCAGCCTAAGACATACTTGGATCACTTAGATGGCGCAATTATCTTGTTTTTACCAGTCGTCGTTAATTAGGAGTAATTAAATTGACAAAACCAGTGGCAGGAGGAACAGTTACCTTTGACCAGTGGTTTTCAGTCAGGCATCTGTTCCCGGCTACACTGCTTTGCAGTCTCCCTCTGTCTGTCCCTCCCCTCGCTCTACCCCCTCGACTAGACTTTCCAAGGACAGGGTGTGTGTCTTCCTCATCTTTGTGCCCTGCTGCCCAGCACGGTTGTCGCTCTGAACGGAGCTGAATCCTAGGCAGGGGCTCATAAAAGCGGTGAGAGCTCGAATGCGAACGTGAAGGGGGCTTCAGCCGGAGCCTCGCTGTCCGGGAGGGCCAGTCTCCGTTTCAAGGATTTACTGAGTCCCCATTGACTGTAACATACTTGAAATAGCTGCTATATGGGTGAGAAATAGAAATAAAACTTTAACTCTGATTGAGAAAGTGAGAAAGGAGAAGTGAGTATGGAAGGTTACAAGCATAGAAATACTAACCATTGTGGTAATATCAGTATCCACATGTCAGTAGGTTAAACCTATAGATGTGCAGTAGTGTCTGTATTCAGAGCACGCCACATAGCTTAGAATTCAATGTCATCAGTAGAAGGGGCAGGGGATTTGGATCTGGGGGTTTTATTTTGTTTTCCTTAGATACTACCTTAGTTCTAGCAATTTAGGGAGAGAATTGGCCAGGATTTAGGAGAGGGCAAGGGCTGAAGGAGTCTGTGGAGAGATACTTTTAGTGTGGCACCCTTGGACCCCTCCCCACGAGCGTCATTCTCTGTGTGTATCCTGTGTTGCCAGGGACACCACGATCATCAACCACTCGAGGAACGGCAGCTATGGCGAGAGCTCGCTGGAGGCCCACATCTGGCAGGAGGAGGGGGAAGTGATGCAGGCCACCAGGAGATGTCAGGACATGGAGTACACGTAAGGGACAGCTGTGCACGGCCACCAGGCTCCACTCTGGGCACTTCCCTGCAGACCCCAGTGGGGCCGCCAGCCTGATGTTTGCACTCACACTTCAGCCCTTTCCTGTTCTGAACAGCTTCAAGCTTGAGTTCTCCCTCCCACCCTGCCCCAGAGAGAAGGGAAAGAGTCTACTTGACAACGGGCCTGGAGCCTGAAGTCTCTGGGGGCTAATTTCATGTCAGATGCAGGCTAATAACAAGAATTTAGATGCCCATGTGTTTTCTGGGTGTCTGTCTCTACAACATTCTAGACATTACCAGCTGGACAGGGGAAACATCATATTCCAAAGTCTCAGAGATTTTGAGCCAGGATTTATATATTCCAGCCAGAAATAAAGAACTTATATAGCTAATGCATTCTTCTTATGGACTAAACAAGACGTCCAACGGGCTTGGTGACATAATGGAGCTAGCCTGCCGCCCACCCCCAGCCCTCCCCGCGGAGCCCTGGGAAGCTGAGCTTCTCATTTTGCAGATGTGAAAATAGGACTGAGTGGCTGAGTCGTTGGTAAGCTCAGCAAGTTACTATTTGGGTTGTGAAAAGAACTCACGTGTTTTCTGATTCTCATCTTTGACCTTCAGGGAGGAAAAAACAGCTTCTCACAGAAAACCTGTCCGTCTATTTTTCTTTTTCCTCAGAAAATAGGGAAATGGACCCTCCTGAGCAGCCCACCCTGTGTGAGCCTTGAGTCTGTGTGCTTTCCTACTGCTTCTCCATGCCTCCCACTGCCAGGGTCCTAGACACAGTTCAGTCCAGGAGGTCCCTGCTGGGTGGCCGTGGTCACTCAAACTGTGTGTCCTTGGGGTCCCAGGACATCCCAGAGTCTCCTGAGGGGCCAGAGAAGGGGCACCCTTTTCAGCTACTACAAAAGATCCGTCTTCTGCAATTTGGAGATTGTAACTGAAGACTTCCACTGCGCTTAACTCTCTGTCCTTGAATTATAATTAAAGTCCCTGGGCATCCTGAGAGAAATGTTCATGTTATTCTAGCCAAACGGCTTTTGATCATGACTGTTTTGTTTTGTTACACAGTATTAAAAATCTCCATGCCAAAATCATAGAGAAGGATGCCATGATTAAGGTCCTCCAGCAGCGATCCCGTAAAGACGCCGGGAAGACGGACTCCTCCAGCCTGCGGCCCGCTCGCTCTGTCCCGTCCATCGCTGCAGCCACTGGGACTCACTCCCGCCAGACCTCGCTCACCAGCAGCCAGTTAGCCGAGGAGAGGAAGGAGGAGAAGACCTGGAAGGGGAGCATAGGTGAGCCCCGCCCCTCCCCAGGCGAGCCCCGCCCCCTCAGGCAAGTCCCGCCCCTCCTGAGGTGAGACTGAAGAGAGGCATCACACAAACATTGAGAGGCATCTCCTCTGGCCGAAGGAGTTCAGACACCCTTTCGTGAAAGCAGAAATATTGAGTGTTCCCGAGCCTCAGTTTACTCGTATGTAAAGCGGGGAAGGATCAATCACACTTTGGTGGTGGAAGCAAAGACCACCCCACCAGAGTCGCTTGTTCACCGCGGGTTGATTCACATCGTAATTATCATCGTTATTGTTGAAAGCTGAGGTGACCCTTCATGTAAAATGTTCTAATGGGAAAAACCCAGAGACCTCAGGCCTCTGAATTTGGCTCTGCCCCAGACCAGTGGTAAGACTGCTCCACCTCTGCTTCTGCGTCTCGCAGAGCAGGGCAGTGCCTGGAGGTGTCTGCCCTGCTGTACCCCATGGGGTCATGGCAAGGGCAAAATGAGATGATGGAGAGAAAGCGCTCGGGAAGCAGTGCTCTCGAGTGCAAAGTTCTGGCGGCAGTGGTTTGGCTGGATTGTTGTTACACAGGCAGAATGTTGAGGAGAGTTCTGCAGATGTGTGGTCTCAGCCATGAACACGTTTCCTGGGGCGATGGAGGCTGGCTGGGTCTGGAGAGAAGCGGCAGAGCCGCCCGGCTCGCAGGCAGCGCATCCTCCGCTCTTGTCCCCGGCACTCCACACCCCCAGGGGCCTGGCCCTTCTTTGATGCATTTCCCCGGCTCAGAGTGTGTTTTGTTTATCTAAGGAGCCGAGAGCCTGTTTTTCTCAAAACAGAACCCCAGAGGAGCCTGGCTGCTTCGTGCCAAAGGGGATAAGAGCTTCCAGAACGAACGTGACAGACTTGGGGTGATCAAAGGCACCCAGCCACAATCTCTGTTTGAAGTTCCCCCACGGGTTACTTCTGCAGCCCCTGCCCTCCAAGGAAATGCACTTCAAAGAGGACGTGTGTGGACAGCAGCTGGGATCTTCAAAGACCCTCCCAAGGACACTTAGCTCCCCACCCCAGTTAGAGAGCCTTGGAAGCGGCGCTCAGGCAGGCCTGGTAGGGGAGTCTGAATGTGCGCAGCTCGCATAGAAACCTCCCTGGCAGAGGCCAGTCTGTGACATCCACCCAGGCAGGCATTTCCCTGGGGTCTGTGCCTGTACCCTTAGCATCTGATGTGTCTCAACCAGGCCTGGGAGCCAGAGGACCCGGCTGCGGGAAGAGTTGCTGTGTTCTCTGCACTGGTGTTCCTCCTCGTTATTGTGATTGGTGTCCACGTGTCACAAAAACAGAGCGGGGCCCTCTGAGGTTCCAGGCAGAGGCACACAGTCAATTCGCAAAGGTACAGTGCACAGTCCCCAAAGTATTTCTGCAGTCTCTTGCCCGAGGGGCTCTGGAAGGAGGTAGAGGTGATGACACATACCTTCCTGATGGCTCAGGGGCTCCCAGGGGAGAAGACAGGCCAGTGACTTGGTTCCACAGAACATCCTTGCCAGACGGTGGCTTTTCACCAGACAGGGCGATGAGGTGGCAAGAACACAGAGTGGACTTAAAGGCAGGCATAGCTGGGTTCCAATCCCATTTCTGCTATTGATACTTCTCACTGTGAGATACTTATTACTCCAAGCTTCCATTTCCTTTTCTGTAAGACAAAGGATAACAACAGGCCCTACCTCCCATGAAATGAGATGATGTGTGTGAAGCACCTAGCCAAAGCCCCTCGCTACTCAAGGTGTGGTCCTCGGACCCTTGGCTTCCAAGGGACCCTTGGACCCTTGGTCCTTGGACCACAGCCTCGGACCACCCTCTCCTGGGAGCTTCTTAGAGAAGCAGACTCTCAGGCCCCACCCACTGACTTGAATCTTCATCTTAACAATATATCCAAGTAATTGATAGGCACATTACTTTTTTTTTTTTTTTTTGCGGTACGCGGGCCTCTCACCGCTGTGGCCTCTCCCGTTGCGGAGCACAGGCTCCGGACGCGCGGGCTCAGCGGCCATGGCTCACGGGCCCAGCCGCTCCGCGGCATGTGGGATCTTCCCGGACCGGGGCACGAACCCGTGTCCCCTGCATCGGCAGGCAGACTCTCAACCACTGCGCCACCAGGGAAGCCCTGCACATTACATTTTGAGAAGCGTTGCTGTAGACAGACTGGATTGAGTTGCATTCTGTTATGAATGGGCATCTTGAAATAGCCCTGGCAAAGAGACGTTATGAATTGCTGGCTCATTAAATAAGTGAACAGACACTCGATTGTGCTTACCGCATTTTCTACAGGCTAGTGTTCTGGAGTGCTGGCACTGTTCTGAACGTGGGCCGTATTTCACCATCATAACAGTGACTGTTCTGTCCAGTTTGTAGGAAGACATTGAGGAAAAGGGACACCACAGCGCATCATGCCTCCCTTTTCCCCAGCCAGCCCGCCCTCTTCCTGCCCCAGCCTCTCTGCTCTTGGGGCGGGCAGGGAGGGAGAAGAGGGCTGAGTGGTCCTTCCCAGGAGCCCAGCTGGCTTTCTGCTTCTTGGAGGACATGGCTCTCCATTGCAAGGATCTCTCTGGGGAATACTGTACACAGCTCTGTGTTGCCCTGACCAGGACGCGTGTTTGTTTTGACCCGGGGCCTGTAGGAGACCATCCGTTACCAAGAGTGGAGGGGTGTCGGGGGCTCTTAGGCACAGCATCAGGCTGATGGGACCGTGTCTAGGAGCAGGGAAGCCTTCAGGTTTTCTGAAGCACACAGCCACTGCCCAGGACTAGCCCTCCTGGGCCGTATTAGGTAAAGCAAGCGTCGCCTCTAGAACACTTTGCAGGAATGCCCTCACCCCTCGACACTCTGCCTATAAGGTGCCTCTTCTTCATTCTTCCATAGCACCCTGAGAATAATAGTGTCCTATCATTTGTCACGTTATATTAGAACCAATTTACTTGACAACTCCTCCCCCCGCCCCAGACTAGGTGTTTTGGTTTTGTTTTCAAAGAATGGCATTGAAAAAGCTGTTCTTCTGCCCTCAGGGTTGCTGCTGGGGAAGGAGCCCCATGAACACGCATCCACCCCCGTGCTGCCCACCCCGCCTGCCACAGCGCTATTTCCTGCGGCCCTTGTCACCTCGGCCAGCAGCGCCCATGCGAAGACAGGCAGCAAGGACAGCAGCACACAGACGGACAAGAGCGCCGAGCTCTTCTGGCCCGGTGTGGCCTCCCTGCCCACGCGCGGCCGGCTGAGCGGAACCCCTTCCAACAGCCCGGTCCTGAAGCACCCAGCGGCCAAGGGCACGGCAGAGAAGCTGGGTATGAGGTCCCCACCTCCTCTCACGCTCCGGGGATCCTCAGCGCTCCCTGGCCTGAGCGGGGGAGGCTTTCGTTGAGCTGGGGAGGGAGCAGGGCTCCCAGTCAACTCTGACTTTATGGGTTATCTTATGATTATGGTTACCCTAATGCATTTAGGCTCTGCATGCCCTTTATTATTCTGGAATTAAAATGTGTGTAGAGACTCCTCACTTAGTACCATTTAAAGGAGTCCACAAGTTGCATCTGTCCTTTTAGTGTATGCTTTGTACTAGCCCTTCCCCAGAAGGTGTGCAGACAGACGCTCCAGGGGACGTTAGGGAATTAGTTCCCGGCCCCCCCCCCCCCGCCCCCAGTATATTCGAGAGCCGATACCAGGCCCCACCAGGTCCATCAAGACCAACAGGTACAAAGACATTGCCTTCAAGTTGTTTACTCGTCAAGGATTCGGGGTCGAGAGCACCTCCCGATTGAAGGAGAAGGTAGATTTAAAGTAGGCGAACTGGCCCAGTACTCAGGCCAGTTCTAAGGAGTTGCCGTCAAATATTTAAGAGAAGACAGCTTAGGAGGAGCTTGGCGATGAGTCCAGAAGTGGCTTTGGACTGTTCGTAGTCATGGGGTGAGGAGGAGGTGGGAGCTACTGGGCATAAATGAATTGTTTCCTCCAAAGGGGTTCCCTGTGTTTATCCTCCAAAATAGACAAGTAAACACAATGTTCTTTTCGGAGATTTAATCCTTGGGATGCTCTTCTGCAAGGAAGGCAGGGAACATGTGACAAGGACCTGGCTCGTGGCGTGCACGTGATAGTTTGGAGGAGAGGAGGAGAGCGGGGGTGAGGGCTCCGCACCAAGTCCCGATGCCACTTTCACCCACTCAGACCTCTCCCATCACGTCCTAGTTCTGTTCTTTGTGTCCGAATCCCAGGGCCAGTCATTTAGCTTTGGTCCACCATGGGCTGGGCACTACGGCCTTACCTGCATGCACCGATGGTGAGGGGTGGTACTTAAATGGTTCCGTTTTAGAGAGGGCTGGGAAGGCTGTGCTCCTGCTGGGGAACAGGCTGCTAATGTGTCCCTTCTGTCTGGCAGAGAATTCTCCCGGCCACGGGAAGTCACCTGACCACAAAGGTCGCGTCAGCGGCTTGCTCCACAAGCCCGAGTTCCCTGACGGGGAGATGATGGAAGTTCTAATCTAACACCGGCATCCCTGTTGAATTTTGCAACAGAACTTTGATGAGCAAGGAACGTGGCAAAGAGAAAGAAAGATCAAGAAGGTTGTGGATGGGAAATCAGGAATGATTTGAACTGATCAGGATTTCAGATTCATGAGAACACTTTTTATAAATGTTAAAAACAAAACAAAAGCAGGAGGCCTACATGACTGAAAATGAAGAGGATGTCGTGGATTTTTACTGCATATGGTGGAAGAGAGGAGGTGCCTGTAGGTTTGGAAACAAAGAAGAAATAGGAAATGGAATTTTTCCGTTGTACAGAAAATGTCTCTCTTGGGGAGGGTCTGTGTACACCCATTCTCTGGTTATAAACAGATAAACCTGGGCATGGATCTTCCTTGAAATACGCCCATTCTCCTTGCCTCTTAGCTTGTTTTGTTTCAGAAGAACCTCCTAGGAATCTCGGAGAGTCCGTCTTGATATAACGTAATAATCTCACCTGTGCCCTCCATGGGGTGTCCTGTGAATGCGTGTGGGTGTGGCAGGGAGGAGAAATGTCCAGGGTGATGGGGAATTTAAAAGGCCATCTTCACCTCATTACCTGCTTGGTTTGGACATCTTAGCTTTTCTGGATTGAGCAGTATTTTCTAAACAGGACGGGAGCTTTCTGGTCCTGGTGTGCCTCCTCCCTCACTTCTCTGAGTTCACCTCTGTCTCTGCTTCATACTCTTTAATTTTACCCTTTTCTTCTTCCTTTTTTTTTTTCCCTTTTGCAACAAGCCATGACAGAATTCCTTTGTTCTGGGGTTTATCAGAGCAGTAACTGAACGTTCATCATTCATCGTGACCAGTGGGACAAAGCCGCATGGCGGGTCCCCTGGCTGCTTCCTCCACCTTTGAGGAGTTGGGCTGCAGTGGTTGATCTCATTCTGGCCATGAACTAGGGAAGCTCCGACTAGGCGGAAGATCCATGAGCCCTGTGACGTCCTGCATTAAGCTCACGGCCCCGACTTTTTTCTCTCTCACATCAGCTCTTGGGTGGAGCTTGGTATCTCCACCTCATTGCTCTGTTGAGGTAGGACTTTCAGGACTGCACTCCGGGAAGCGAGTGACACTTGACTTGGTGGCATCTAGAATCTCCCCAGGCACTCCCGCTTTCTACTGTTTGTGGCCACCGCTCTGCCCGCCCCTCGCATCCCTCTGGGCATTGTTGATGAGCGCGCAGACTCTGTGACCGTCAGCACGTGTGTGTCAGCACATCAGTTCTGCCCTGCCAGGAACTTGCTTTGTAACCTAACAGGCCAGTATCTATACAGTGTGGTCAGGTTTTTCAGGATTTCAGTTGGGAGCAACTTGTCCAAAGTAAGACAGAAACACCAGGTCAAAGAGCCAGGAGTGAGTGAGGTCGTGGGCCTCATCCCTGTGCTGTAAGGTTTCCCATCTGACTCCTCAGATACTCAGATATCGGCTTTCTTTACAAATCTAGAAGGGGCTGGATCAGAAGAGAGAAGCTAGTCAGGCCGTCAGATGCTCACGCAGGGCCCTGATAGTTTTCTCCCTGCAGGGTAGCCGGATCTGTGTTTTCCCAGCTCCCTTTCCTCATGCTTACTTAAGGAAAGAAAAAAGAAAAAAAGCCCCAGGTCTGAGGCTTTTTCAAGTCCCACCCAGATGAAGCCCTGAAGACAGCATCACTTAGGAAATTTTGCTTGGGTGGCTCGTTTTAGAGTTGGTCTTTGGAGTGTAACCTGGGTGAAGCCTCCCCAAATTGAGGTGGCGGAAGGATGACAGAGGTGTGAGCTGGAGACGGAGAGTTGGGGAAGGAAACCGATGGCTTTGCCCGGGGGGGCCTCTGAGCCGCCTAGTGGTCAGGAGAGTGAGCAGAACGGGTGCTGCTCCAGCCCTGCTCTGCGGTAGGCGCCGTGCATCACGCCTGTTGCCTTCTGCGGTCCTGCGTTAAGCATCGCTGAGGACTGTGCAGCCTGGGAAACCAGAGCAGCCCTGGGTGTGAGGAGGGAGCGGTGAGGCCCCATGGCTGGTGTGGGGGCCAGGTGAGTATGGACACGTCGGGGCAGGGATGGGGCAGAGGGATCTCCGTCTCAGTCTCAGTTCCCCATCACTTTTTATAGGTGATGAGGCTCAGTTGATGGCAACTAACTCTCTTAAGGACACTTTGACCCCTGATTAACGTGGGGGATGGAAAGAAAACGTCTAGAAATAAGAGGGCACGTCACCTCTGCGAGCCCCCATCATCCGTGTCTGGGCTACCCCAAACATGGGCTGTGTCCCCTAGAAACGGGTGAGAGTGACAGCCGCAGCCCAGTTTCCCGCAAAGCCTCATCTTTATGCCCCAGCACATCTCGTTGGCAGCTCAGGCACAAGGCTCATTCGCTTTCCTTGGTCCCCCGAGTTGCCAGGCGTGTTAATTGTCAGAATGCAAACACAGACGTCACCATTTTTCAGTTGTGCTGTAGTCCTTAATCTTTCTTTCTTCTAACCTGCTAAGACTCCTCCATAAGAAGAGGGACCTATAGTTTTGAAATGTCTTCTTCTGTGGGCCCTGACACTTTTCATCTTCATAGCTCGAAGCCTTGCTTGCATTTAGGAGACGTGCAGCTACTGAACTCCCACTGTGTGTTCTGGCCGTTGACAATATATGATCTCACTGGATTTTCAGAAAATAATCCTAGCTCCGTTTTTTTAGTGCCAACTGTATGCAAGCACTGGGGTAAGTCCCTTTTAATGAGTCCTCAGACCACATGGGAGCAGGGGCGAGTTTATCATCCTTGTTTCACAGAGGAGGAAACTGGGGCTCAGGAGGTCAAGTCCCTCCCCCAGGAGAGGCTGGGATCTGAGCCGAGGCTTTGGGAGAGGAGCTGTGCCTTCGCCACAGGCTGGACTGCCTCTGACTTGGGGATGATAAGTGCCACGGCTTGACCCGCTCTGTCCCCTCCATGTGATGTGTGCACTCCTAGACACACACACACACACACACACACACACACACACACACCACACACACACACACACACACACACACACACACACACACACACACACACACACACACACACACACACACACACCTCTTCCTGCCCCCTTGCCACCCCGGGAGCTAAGAAATAGGACTAAAGCCCAGAACTGCTAGAACTGCCCATAAACACAGGTATAGGTAGGAGTCTTTGTGTTCCGTTGTAAGCAGGACCACAAAGTCTGTTTAAAAAGCACTTACTTGCGAGTGGTCCAGAGGCCAGGCCTTCTCCAGAACTTTTCAGTGGTGTCTGATAATGAACTCGCGAGCCCTGTCTCAGGGTGAAGGGTAAAGGCCTTGGCCTTGTGTGGTGACGTGCTGGAGTAACTCCGCTTCTTCCTTCAGTGTGTCACCTGGCGGTTTCTGCGTGCTGCCCGGGGTACTGTATGCAGCAGAGATGTTGCTGCTTTGGGGCACTAATTTCAGAGCGTGTGCAGAACCTTTCCTTAGCTTTTTCTTCTTAGCTTTTCTTCTGCTTCCCAGAGTTGGGAAGCCAGCCACAGTGTCGTGCCCAGTCTGCTTGGAGCAGGCATGCAGGACAGGGCTGCCACGTCCCTCCCAGGGCTTGGGTTGGAGGGCAGAGAGTGGAGGCATGTCTCTCTTCTTCAGTTTTGCAGAACTTGCTGTTTGGAACCTATGTGTGCATTTGACTACACAGGACTTGGGTTGGATCGAGACAGTTGCTCCCAATGGATTGTGAACTTGGAAGAGAGAGTTCGTTGGTTCTGTGGCTCAGCGGGGAGGCTGTTGGAATGCCCCCTGCAGAGAAGCCAGCCATCACTGCTGTTCTCTCCTGGGTTTGCCCGCAGCCTCCTGTGTCCCTAGGATGCTGAGCGCTAGCAATTGCAGGTGGCTCCTGCATCCTTGTCCGTAGCTGATGGCAAGAGAAATTCTCCCTACAGCAGCCCGAGTCCCAGGGACTGATGTGAACACAGACGTCAGGTGGGGCAGCGCCCGGGGGGCTGTGGAGACTTGCAAGGTGGAGGAGTTGCAAGGTTTTGAGGCAGGGAACTCACGCTTGGGCTGCTGGGAGCTGAGCAAAGAGGTATGTTTTCCAGAACAAAGTCCTGCTGCGTGTCTGCACTGGTGCCGGCGGGGCATGCTTCTCTCTGCCCCCAGTGGTCTCACACTCCTCCTAAGCCTTGGAGGACGGTGGTACAAGGGAGCCGGGCAAGTGTTCTTAAACAGAGAAGGTCCAGCCCACAGTTGCCTGCTTCTCCTCTCCAAGTCTGACACAGCCATGGTATACGCTTTATAAATGTTGGTTTTCTCTTCTTTTTTCTTGCTAATCAATCAGTGGGTTTAAAACGTCTTCATTCGACATGAGGATTGTTTAATGGGTTTGCCTCTGGTGTGTGGCCCCGTGGGAGATGCGCAGAGTAATTAAGAAATTACCAGAAGCTGACCAGCTGGGAGCATGGAAAAGTCAGCATTTCAGTAAATGGATTTCTTCTGGAACTGTCAATAATGAGCAATCTTTTTCTGTCCTTTTTAAGTAGTAGTATCCCCTTCTCTCATCTGGTAATTTAATGGTATAAAGACATGTATATGTCAGTGCGTACATAGGAGGTGTGACTGTAAGGTTGTATGTCGAGTTTCTTTTCTTAACATCCAGAAGATGCAAGTGTTTCATCTCACCCCACGTTGCTTAAGAGGTGACCCTTTGCGAGACTCTGTGCTGATTACTGCCGTGCTAAGTAGAAACATTTTGCAGACGCCTCTGTTAGAATGGATCTGGGGGCCTGGCATGTTCCTCTGGTTATCCTTAGAGTTGAGAAAGCATCATCCTTTGAAGGCAGGTTTAAGTTTGGAAATAATCCCAAGTCATTCACTCAGTTGGATAAATAAAGATAGGTGATTAAGGTAAGTCACATCCTTTTAGCTTTTTCCTTTGAAAGAAGTCCGTAAGATGTTTCTGGGGGATGAGTCTTTGGACCTTCAGAGGCTCTCAGAGTGACCACTTCAAAGGAGGACAGTCATCGTTAGTACATGTACCTTCCAGAGGCTTCGTTGTAAAAAGCCTGCTCCCTTGCCACGCCTTGTATGTGTTCACGTCTCTGCGTACACGCGGGTGTAAGTACACATTCACGAGTCGCCGCCTCCAGTAGGAATTCTGTAAAACCCTGTTAGACTTAAGTGCATGTTATTGTCATGTTAGGCCAAGACTGAGGTGTTTCTTTGTCATGAAACTTCGCTTCCTCACGGAATTAAAATATTGTTTTTTCAATATAATGAAGTACATATACAGTATTTTCTTGTATCAGCTCCTGAAGTTTTGGTGCCCAGTGGTGTGTTTACATGTGGTTTGCCTAAGATTCCGTTCACATAGAGACACCTGTAAGTATTTATTACAAACCGGAATGTAAGCAAATTGATCCATAGTGATTTTCTTTGAATTAAGGTGTTTTCCCCTTTTGCGGAGGGGAAGGGGAGGCTCCTTCTCCGCGTGAGGCTCATGCAGAATCTGGGACATTCTGTGAGGCTGGGCAGGCCATGCACCCACCTCAGCAAAGCACCAACGGCCGGGGCGCCGCCACACTTCCCGCCAGCTGTGTGTGTCACCGCCCTGCTTGGTGACGTGTGCGTGTTCCCTCCAGCAGACTCTGCTGTAAGATTCTGGCATCTTCGATGTGCTAGTCTGTATTGAAGCAGAGGTGGAGGGTGCAGAGCTGCACGGCCAGATGGGTCTGTGTCCAGAGTGGGGAAATCCAAGAAGACGGCATGTCCCTCACAGCAAATGTTGATACTGTTGGTCAGCCAAAGATTTTCATATTCTTTGCTGCTTAAACTTGTGCCTTAATATTGTATATAATAAATGGATAAAATGGCTCTCTCCCTCATGCTTGCTCTTTTCTGTCCCAAGGAACTTATATACCAGGTGCTCAGTAAATGTTGGTTGAATTTCATTTCATGTTACTGCTGGAAGCAGCCTCACTTGCTGTTTGGCTTGCAGAGGCAAGAGGCATCCCGCGTGCCCCCCTCCCTCCCCCCAGCCCCTGTGGGCCTCATGCTTTTGATCCCAGGAGGAAATGAGTCATCCAAACCCCTGGAACTTGCCGTCCACCCTGCCACCCACCCCTCCAGACAAATACAGAAGGAGGAAACGCCGGGGACGTGGGCGCGGGAGACGGTGGCCACTTTGATCACATCTGAGTGTCCTCTTTGGGCGATCCTGGGTTCAGGGCCTGCCAGTGACCACCGTCACTCAGGAATTTACCCCAGCAGTCTGGGCCCTGAGTCTGAGCTGGAGTCGGAAGCGTCTCTGTGCCCCATGATGGACGTGGCAGATGTCGCTGCCTTCTTAGTGTCTTGGGGTCACAGGAAACGTGGGGGGCTTTGGTAGAAAGAAGTCACATGGTAAAGTGGTGAAATTCAGGTGGGAGCCACAGTGGCTGAAGCAGGAGAAAGGGACAAATTCCATGAGAGTCCCCGAGTGAAGGGTCCCCCCCTCCTCCGCCCGAAGGGGACAGTGACCTGGGAACACTGCTGGGGAGGGCGAGGTGCCCTCTGTTTGTTTTCTAGTTGTGTCTCTCTGAGCAGAAGCCTCTCGCGCCCACCCCTGGCCCGAGCATGGGTAGAGCTTCCTAAATGTGAGTGTAGGGAGAGCGAGGGATGCACCTCTTGTCCCCCAGGGACGGCCGGTGTGGTTTGCACGCATTACCGTCTTCAGTCCTCACAACAACCTGGGCATCCCCATTTTAAAGACAAGGAAACTGAGGCTGAAACAACCTTGGGCAAGTAACGTGCGAACGATGGCAGGATTTGAACCCAGATCTACCTGACCAGGAGCCCGTGCACTTGCAGTGAAAGGTGGGTAGGGGCTGGGAGCTTGGGTTCTGACCTGTCCTGCCTTCTACCCAAAGGAATTCTCTGCAGGGACCCCCAGATCCCTGCACGTGTGCAGATGTGACTCATGAGAGTAAAGGGCAAACTGGGCAGCTCCCCAGCCTCCACCTCCCGGGACTACTACGGAAAGACAGCTGGAGGCCCCGCATGCCTCAGGGCTCAGATGAGGACCCTTCTGAGCTGGCATCCACCTCTGCCATCTCCCTGCCCTGACTCCGTGCTTGCCACTTGTGGGAGGTGCCCAGGCCTCTGTCCTGGATCCCGGGCTGGGGCCTCTGCACTGCGGGGAATGGGAGCAATGCCTTTTACATTGCCTGGGCTCATTGTAATCAGGAGTTACGCCCCAGGTGAGAAATAAATCAGGAGTTCTGAAATTCCTTTCTTAAAATATACAAAGCTCCGTGATGAAATAAAAGGAGCTTTAGGTCTTTAAAGAATGTTGCCGTTTTCCTGTTTCTGTGGCCCTTTTATCAGGCACAGCCATGTCTGCGATGTGCCTCCTTTACCTGCCCTGTTCTTGGCAGGTAGATGTTCTGTCTTAGCGAGTCTGTCTCCCTCAAAACTCTCCCCTTATGCAGCCCAGAAGGAGACCCTTCCCATGTGGTGTGGATTTCTATCAAAGGGTGACTCTTCCCAAGTTCCTGATGTGAAAACAGAGAATACAGGGCTCACAGGCTATGTAGCTGGGTAATTTGGAGCAAAATAATGTGAACCTTAGTCCTAGTGTTGGAAACATACTACGGAACTTCACATCCTGACTGGTTTCAGCCCTCTGACTGTTTGAGGGAGGAAGGACCTAACATTTATTGAGTTGGCTTTGGAATATTGCTTCACCTTCACAACCTCCAAGGTAGGTGAAGGCATCTTCATCCCTGAGTTTCAGATGAGGAAGTAGGCTCACGAGAAGTGCAGTGCGTGTCGGGCTGCATGTCCGGCCCAGGCCGGCTTGCTTTAGGTCCCCATCCTTCTCTCCTGTACTGCATCGTGGCCTTTGACTTTAGTGGCTTTTATTTTTAATGGTCTGTTTGCTTGTTTTTGGTTTTAATAGTTATAGAGAGAATTGGTAGGCAAGTGGCTAGTTGAAAAAAAGAAAACACTTTATAGAGAGAAGAGAATCGATAGGCAAATGGCTCTTTTCAGAAATGTATTTCCAGCAGAAGGCCTGTGTGGATGGACGGGCTTGATCCAAGCCTCTGGTCTCTTTGCAAGATGAGGACTTAACGTAGAGCGGCTTGACTGTGTACTGACGCAGGTGCACTTGGGGGGCGGCACCAGAGAGAAGGGACCCAAGGTAGATGTGGTCGCAGGGCCCACTTTCGGGCTGGGGTCCCACTCTTGTTTTTCCTCAGGCACAACCTGAGCCCACAGAACTGCGGTCCAGAGATGCTGAGGGTAAAACGGAAGTGCCTTTTATTTCTGGTCAGATGAGTCCTGGATTGTCCCTGACGGACATCTCTGTGTGGGTCTCCCAAGACCTGGTCCAGACCTGGTGCCTTCCCTTCCACCTCTGTGCTCTGCTCGCCGTGCCATCCTCTCCGTCACCTCTGCTGGGCATCGGGGCTGCTCCCTCCCGTCCTCTGTTCCTGGCTACGCACTCCACCTTCCCATGTTGTTTCTCTCCTTTCATTCTCTCCATCCTCACGGCCTTAGCTCCAGACCTCATCTCTCACTTGGACAATTTCAGGATCCTCCTGCCTCCCACTGCAGCCACTGCATCCCTGACACGGACACCAGAGAAACGAGGAATGACCGGCGTTTATTTATTGTCATTATGCAACCCCACGCTCCTGTGAGCCACTCCTACCTTAGGACATTGAATTCTTACGGTCATGTGAGGCCGGCGCTGTTATTAGATCCCCATTTTACTGGAGGAGAAACTAAGAGGCAGAGAACTTAAGTCTCTTGCCCCAAATTCTAGAGTTTGTGGATGGCAGGGCTGGGATCCAGACCTGGCAGACTAGCTCCAGAGACTCCAGGCCACACTGGTCCCCTCAAGCTGTTAAAGTCTGATCACATCACCCCCTCAAGGGGAACCACAACAGAATTATTAGCTCCCAGTGGCCTTCAGAAGAACGTCCAAACTGCTGATAAAGCCTTCATGCTCCATAATCCTCGGCCTCGGCCCAGGCCCCAGGCTGGTTTCCTGCCACTTCCCTCCCTCCGTCTCCGGCCCTCAAGTCACCCCGCCGTCACTTCCCTGCCCCGAATCTGCTCTGTGCGTTTCCATTCCGGCCCTTGGCTCAGAGCCCCGCTCTCTGTCTGTCCAAGTCCTACTCGTCCTTTAAAGTGGAGTTCCAATGTCTCTTCCGTCAGGGAGGCGATCCAGACCCCAAGTGTCAACATGCATCAGCCTTCCTCCATTAGTAGCTGAAGCACCTCGAGAAAGTTGCTGAACTTCTCAGAACGTCTCACCTGTAAGATGACATGGGGGTGGTACCGTGTCTGTTTCTCCACTAATATGAATCGGGCCCTAGTACATTTCATGACACTCTATAGGGGCTCGAGCACGTGTTGACCGAATGAGTCAACCCTGAAGATTTCATGGGGGAAGAGTTGGAAAGTGCCTGCCCATGGTAGGCCCTCCACACAGGACGGCTCTGAGCATCGTGGCATCTCCCAGCCTCAGTCCACCTCCTATTACAGTGAATGCATACAGGAGTGTCTGTCGTCAGCTCGTCCATCTGGGGTAGGAACCCTGTCCTGTAGCCAGAGTAGATGCTCATAAAGGTTTGAACCGAATGTGAATTCTCCCAAGCGGCTTGCATGTGTTCAGCGACTGTTTTCAGGGAAACCGGCAGAAGAAACCAGAGTAAAATCCAACGTAAAAATGATGCAAGTAGGGCTTCCCTGGTGACACAGTGGTTGAGAGTCCGCCTGCTGATGCAGGGGACACGGGTACGTGCCCCGGTCCGGGAGGATCCCACGTGCCGCGGAGCGGCTGGGCCCGTGAGCCGTGGCCGCTGAGCCTGCGCGTCCGGAGCCTGTGCTCCGCAATGGGAGAGGCCACAACAGTGAGAGGCCCGCGTACCGCAAAAAAAAAAAAAAATGATGCAAGTAATCCACGTTTGTTATAAAAAGAACAATCCCATGATATGGAAGTGTACAAAATAGAAACTCTAAATCCCTGTAAGTCACCACCGTGAACAGTTGTATACAACCAAATAGGTAGATATACAGATGTGAGAATGAATATTAATTTTAAAATAGGACCATGCTATTTCATACAAAATTCTTTTTCACTCAATAATAGATCAGAGGCAGATTTCTCTACCCGCATATATAGGTCTATCTTCTTGTCTTTGGTGGCTGCATAGTGTTTCTTTGTATGGAAGAGGGGAGTTGATTGAAGTCCATGCTCCGTTGCTGCCCCCACCAGCTTCCCTACAGCATTTTCCCAGCAGTTAAGGGAGAACTAACTGCTAAGAAAGAGGCCAAAACTTACGATTTGTGTCAAGATTGGCCAAACGCTGCCCCCAAGTTCCTCCAGGGCGTCGTAACATTTCCATTGGCCTGTCCAAGCACGATGACATCGGGACCCCAAGGACTTGACAGTGCCATGGCCCCAGCTGATGGTTCAGGCCCAGCCTAGCCTCGCCTGCCCTGTTTCTATCCAGAAAACCTGCCAGCTCTAACTGACAGGCTCATTTTCCATCCAATGTCCTAGCCTTCGGCCCGGAGAAGGACACGTTTTGCTGACATTATCCAGCTCAACACGAGGCCAGTCTGACTTTGTCCAGTGATGTTGATTATGTTGATCCCTGTCTTGTCCCCGGCATTTTCATTTTGTGGAGTGTCTATCAGATTTTTACAAATATTTAGCTTTAGGAATAGCCTGTAAACAGAAGCTCAGTTCACAATTCACTTATCACGTTATTACTGAAAATTAATTATGCGCCCAGCACATGTCAGATCCTGGGGGCGGGAAGCCAGGAGGTACAGATCGCTCTGGTGATTCCAGCCCCGAAGGAAGAGGAGGGGAGACTCAGGTGAACTGACCAACTACTGCAAGCCAAGCATTTTACATCAGTCACTGCATGGGGTCTTCAGGACAGCAAGTACAGGGAGATTCGGAGAGGTTCAGCAAATGACCCAAGGTCCACCCTTACCCAGGTGAGTGGCCTGGTGGCATGTGAGCCTAGGTTTGGGTGCATAAAAGTCAAGATTTTCCCATGATAACCTGCAGCATCTGCGTTTAAGTCTAATTGATGTCGTGGGTACAGGAAACAAATTGCTCCTTGCTTATCTTTGTTGGGGCAGGTACACCAGGTCCCTGGACGGATCTGTTAAGACCCCACCACCCTCGGCAATTGGGAATCAAGCACTGGGCTCAGCCACGTACTGCCGTCCCCAGCCGGGGTGAGGGGTGTATGTGGGAAGAACAGAGGTTCCACCAACTTTTGCATGTGGCAGTCTCACAGTCGGGACCCAGTGAGAGAACCCAGGCTGAATCTTTTCCCCCTTCTTTTTTGGGGGGGGCGGTGTTAAGTTTTTTAATTTAATTTTTATTTTATGCTAGAGTATAGTTGATTCACAGTGTTGTGTTTGTTTCAGGTGTACAGCTAAGTAATTCAGTTATACATATGCATATATCCAGTCTTCTTCAGATTCTTTCTTTTCCCCCTTCTTCCGTCTCTAAGAGCTGCACAGCCACCAGCAGGGCCCATCAGCTGTCCTGTCCCAGCCTTTCCAGAAGAGCCACGGAGAGGGGATCCGCAAAGGAGCCCGTGATATTCCCTGCCCTCCTTTCTCGCTGGTCTATTTACTTTCTCAATCCCATTTCACCTGGAAGGGAGGTAGTTGGAGGCAATAACCATAAGCAGTATCTTTATTTATTTAAAAAACTTGGGCGGAATTCCCTGGCAGTCCAGTGGTGGGGACTTTGCGCTTTCATTGCCAAAGTTCCGGGTTCGATCCCTGGTCAGGGAACTAAAATCCCACAAGCTGTGAGGTACAGCCAGAATAATAATAATAATAATAATTTTAAAATTAGATGTCAATAGTTTATATCTTGAAAAATAAAAAAATCTCACAGACTCAGGCGTGGGCACATATCACAGCTGTCCAGGAATGTGCAACTGACGTCATACATCAGTAATAAACAGACGTAATCAACGGAAAAGGCAGAGCCAGCCTCTGCTCAAGTCATCTGTGCCTCTCAGTCAAGACCGACACAGCGATCTGGAGAGGAGTGCATTTCGTTAGGGCTTCTGGCAACAAAAAAACACCACCACCCACATTTGCTTTCTGTAGAGTAACACCAGGCATCCAATGAATGGCTGATAAATGTGAAATCTCTACTTAGTAACATCCTCACCCTGTGCAAAATGCATTTCTTCTAAAGAACCTAAGTGTGTCTTTTACTGCTATTTAGTTACCTGCTATTAGCGCTGCCTAGCGATGGCTATGTGATTCCTGGTTACACAGCTGAGAGAATGAGAACAGAGAACTGGGGCACCTTCCCAAGGTCACGGTGAAGTATCAGCAGAGCCAGATTAGAGCTGGGCTCCCCTGCAGCCCTTTTAGTGCTTTTCGGGCAGAGGGATCCCTCTGTGCAGATGCTGTGTGGGCATCGGGTCTTTTCGGAGCCCTGCCCCCTTTCCTGCCTGGGGATCAGTAAACCAAGAAGTGATGGGTGTGATGTGAATCGGTCAGGCCATCACCTGAGAAGAGCTTCACATCTAACTCATACGTCTAAGGAGCCAAGAGATATCATAAAGGCATAATTCCAGGCTCAGAGGTTGAGATTTCTCCCAGTGTCAGAGCCAGGCAGGTAGGGCCCAGGACTGTGGGATCACAGCAAACAATGCTTGAGGACTCTTCCTTCGACAGCCTCAAAACCTATGACACTATAGTAGTGCTGAGATGAGAATGACCACAGCAGCAAGATGGCAGATGAAAACAGACAAGGGCCTCTCCCAGGGATAACAGAGCTGCTGGCAGATGCAGGGCCCCTTTGCATTTGAGAAACAGGGTTGGAGAGACACCTCCCATCACAGTCTGGTAGGGACCACCTGTAGCAGCTGATTCTTCAGCATTCTCAGTATGTGGAGGATGTATAAAACATCCCAAATAACGCGTGATTCACACTGAGAAACACGCTTAAAGGGAACACACACATATTGTTCAACAAACCTTTATTGTGTTAGATGAGAGATGCAAAGATAAATAAGACGCTGTACCTGCCTTCCGTGCCCCACGGCCCCAAGCTCATAGTCTGGGTGAAAAGACCAGAGGGGACCACAGTACCGTGTATAGTAAATGTCAAACTCACGGGTTGTACAGGTTGTTCTGTTGGTCTAAAGAAGTGGGGAAATAGGCAACGTGTGAGTTGAACGTGGATGAGTGAGAAAAGGAGACAGTGCTGAGGGCAGAGGGCAGGGGGTCAGTGGGCACAGAGGCAGGGCGTCCCCAGGAAACCACGGCTCTGGTCTGCAGGGGCTGGTGGGGATGAGTCTGGGCGGTCCTCTAGGTCCGTGAGCTGCCGTGCCAAAGATTCTGGCCCTTGTCCTGTGGCCATAGATGTTGGGAGTGGGCAAAAGTATATTTAATCAGGACTGTGATCCAATAGATGCTGTTTTATAGAAAGATAACCAAGGGTATTGAGTCCACACTATGAGGAAGGGACAATAATGACATTGGGTGTTTCTGTTTCTGTGGCCATATCACAATTGCTCCCAAACTTAGCAGCAGAAAACAACCATTTATTTTGCTCATAACTTCACTTTGGGCAGGGCTTGGGGTGGGGGGGTGGTGGTATTTCATCTCTGCTTTGCTCAGCTGAAGTGGCTCAAAATCATGGAAGCTACAAGAGTGGGGAGTCCAGGGGCATCTCCCTCTGTGGTCTCTCCCAGGGTCTCTCCAGTGTGGCAGCTTCAGGGTGGTTGGACGTCTTATGTGGTAGCTCAGGGTGTCAAAGACATATATATATATGTATAGAGAGAGAGAGAGAGAGGGAGGGAGGCAGCACGCCCAGCAGAAGACATATTGCCTTTTATGACCTGGCCTCAGATGTCACGCAGCATCTCTCTGCCACGTCTATTCAAGGCATTTACAAGGACCTGCCAGGGTTCAAGGGAAGGTGGGGGGCAAGCAGGATAGACTTTATCTCTTCAAGTGTTTGAAATGGCAAGGTTCTAGAAGAGCACAAGGGACTAGAGATATTACTATTGCCGTGACCATTTTGGAAAATTAAGTCTGTCACACGAGGTACATGTCAGACCCAGTATCCTAAGTTATACATACCTTTTCTCATCTTACTCTCCCCTCTACCTATGAGGTAGGTATTATCCAGCCCATTTTATATATCAGGAAATTGAGGCTTGAAGATGTTAAGAGGTCTGCCTGAAATCACACACCAAGAAGGGATGGAGCTGGATTCTGTGTGCAAGTCTAATGACCCCAAGGTCTCTTGCCCTCTCCCTGCTGCAGCTTCAGGCGTGGGAAAGAAAGCACGGAGACAGACTAATTCAAAGACATTGTTCTGCCCAGGAATGTTGTCACCACTAAGAAGGGCAGGTGATTTATGAGCTGAATAGGAAACTGAATCAACAGATCTGCAGACCAATTGAATTTGTGTTGTGTCTGCATCATAGATGCCAGATGACAAGCATTTCCTGTGGTCGTCAGTGCAACTACCGAGCAGGCAGAGCTGACAGTTGCCACTTACCAAGTGCCAGGCTCTGTGCTAAGTACTTTCTGTGCATTAACTAATATTCACAATAACCCTATGGGACAGGTATTATTGTTGCTGCTGTTATTAAGCTTAAAGGCATTAATTAATGTTGCATAGAGAGGGCATCACCCCCAAGGGCCTCCCACCTCCCTTCCATGAATCCCTTCCCCAACCAGCAACATGATGTCGTGAATAGATGAACCAATGGTCTCCCCTCTCAGGGGCACCACCAGCCATGGAGTGGTTAGGAAGGCCCCTCTCTGGAGTCAGACTGGTCAACTGGAGACCAGCTCCACCATTTACTAGCTGTGTGAGCCTGGGCCAGTCACTTAACCTCTCAGTGCCTCAGTGTCGTCATCTATAACATGAGGATACAGTCTGTTTCTCATAGAGATTCCCATCAGGAGTATAAGACATGTCTGGACAGTACCCAGTGTAGACCTTGGCCTGGAGAAAGCACACGATGGATGTCAGCTATTGTTCTTAGTGTAGAGGCTGGTGCCAAGGGCTCCTTGGGATTGACTTGTAGACGGTGAGTTCTTATGGTCCAGGGACATGCATTGTTTTCTTCAGAGGGCCAGGGAGCAACTTGTTTTACTAGCCTTGTTGGGATGGAGGTGGGGGTCAATCTGTCCAGCCAGGCGCAAGGGATAAGCCAACCGATGAGATGACGTGGCAGCGGGGAGGGAGGAGTTTGCAGACACCGTGCTGCTTCATGGATGCTGCAAAGTGCAGAGAGCTGGTCCCAAAGCCAGGGTTGTAACTGATGCACTGAGTCAGGGCCCACGCAGCTGTTTCCCGTGATGGGGGGAGGCCCTGGATTTAGGCTCCTGTGCTTTGGGTTAACAAAGGAGCTATGGACGAGGAAGCAGGAGCCACCTATGATTGTCAGCATCTTACCACCTGTGACCTCCATTCTTAGGCAAACCTGCTTTTGCTTTCAAGGAGAAAGAAGAGAGCTCTCTGGTTGTACACAGGGAGGTACACAGTCCTCCCTTGCACTCTGCATCCCCCTGTATGCTGACCTTTTCAGTTTGAGCCAGGCTGCAGTCCCTCCCTGGTGGTAGAGCTGGCATCTGGTGGACAGGCACCCTACATTTTGGAAGCACGGTTGAGAGAGAACATAGCGGAGAGGAGTGACTGGGAGCCTCTGGTCTGGGTTCCTGCCCTTGGTTCCTGTCGTCCCAGCCCCAGAGCGCTCCTGTCCTTCTGGTGATTCGGTTAGGTGCCAAAACATCTCTCCTGTTGCCCAAACTGGCAACTTGGGTCCTTCTGGTCCCAAGTAAGGTAAGCACAGGAGGGCTCCTGGCTCAGCCCAGGCAGCTGGCTTCTCACGCCCACAATGAGGATAGAGATTTCACAGCATGGCCTCCTTCCAAACATCTCAAAACCGGACCCCAGTGTGTCTTCACTGGAGACCCCCATTGTCAGACCTCTGATGGTTCCAAATATGAGAGAGTCTGCCCCTCTTTCTATAGTATCACCTCTGCAGGCTTCCTTGTCAGCTAAATCTGCCCTTTGTTCCTTTCATTTCCTTTCCTTTTTGAAAAACAAGGATCAACATTAAAGACTATAGATATGCCTCAGATTTCCACCTTCTTGACAGTAGCCATGGGCCTCCGGAGAGTCCCGAGATGAGGAATGATCCCTTCCGCCTTGCTGTGCGTTTCAAGCGGGAGTTTTACAAAACTTCTGTTTATACACAGCTTTCTCCCTCCTTTTTCTCACCTCCTTTGAACTTGGCCAGCATCTCCCGCAGGAGATCTGAGTGTGGACTTTCTGCCTTTCTGACGTCTGTTTGCTGGCTTGTTTGTACCTTTCATCTTTCCCACAAGGATTCCAGGTGGCTAACAGCAAAGCACACACACACAGAATGGTTAATAAAATAAAAACCGGAGACCCTTGATGTTTGTGATTTCAAGTTCCCAGTTTCAGCTCTTCTTTAATACTGCTGAAGATCGGTGACATAAGAGAATTTTGAAATCTCTTAAAAGTCGAGCCACTTGGCCTCAGACCTTTCCTAGGAGGCAGGACAGTCTGTACATTTCAGAGTCAATAAAGCGTTGCAGGCTCACCCCACTCTCTCCCCAAGGCCAGCAGTGCCATCTAGGACACAGCCAGAAGCAGGCCAGGGTGGCAGGCCTCCTGCAACTCAGCTGCCTGCCTGACTCACGAGGCCTCAGTCAAGGCTGTGCTGACGCCAAAGGGGATGTTTGTGGGGGAAGGGCAGGAGTGTCCATACATTTCAATGCGTTCTCCTGCCCCTAGTGTGTTTGATAGTCAGATGCAACTTCGAGAATTTCTATAAGTGCTGGAGAGGGTGTGGAGAAAAGGGAACCCTCTTACACTGTTGGTGGGAATGCAAATTGGTTCAGCCACTACGGAGAACACTATGGAGGTTCCTTAAAAAACTAAAAATAGAATTACCATATGTTCCATCAACAGATGAATGGGTCAAGAAGGTGTGGTTTACACACACACACACACACACACACACACACACACACATGCACAATGGAATATTATTCAGCTATAAAAAAGAATGAAATAATACAATTTGTAGCAACATAGATGGACCTAGAGATTATCATATTGAGTGAAGTAAAATATCATATGATATCACTTATATGTGGAATCTAAAAAATAATACAAATGAATTGATTTACAAAGCAGAAACACGGTCACAGACATAGAAAACAAATTTATGGTTACCGAAGGGGAAAGGGGGTGGGGGAGGGATAAATTAAGAGTTTGAGATTAACAGATACACACCACTATATACAAAATTGATAAATATTAAGGATTTACTGTAGAGCACAGGGAACTATATTCAATATCTTGTAATAACCTATAATGAAAGATCATCTGAAAAAAGTATATATATATGTATATATATATTTCCTGAATTACTTTGCTGTACACCTGAAACTAATAAATATTGTAAATCAACTATACTTCAATAAAAAATTTAAAAATAAAAGAATTTCTAAGTGACAACCCTCTGTAGTCCCTCCTTCCGTACAGAAGGCTGCCAAAGCCTCCTGTTTGGGTCTGGGATTTTGCCCCACTTCCCAGGAAATAAGCTAGCCTGTTTCTGTTCCATGGAGGCTGGCAGAAGACATGACACTCTTGAGTCAGAGACAAAGGACTTTGTTATTCGTGGCACAGGAAGCAGTGTGAGCACCATGTAGGTATCCGTTTTCCACACCCTCACGTCACACAGGGTCATGCAGAGGGGCCCAGGTGGATGCTGTCCACGCAGTGGGTTTGCATCAAAGCTGGAGATCACTGAGCTTGAGGCAGCCGCTGCTCTTATAGAGTGTGGTAAGCAAGCTTCCTCTCTGTCCAGAGGGAGACATTATCCCATTCCTCAAGGTTGCTTGCTGCAGATACAACCCTGAAAAATGGTCTGGGTAAAGAACAGTGAGGGCTTGGCATACCCAAGATAGATCATCTCTGTCAACAACTTTCCTGTTAAGAATTCGGGGTGGGATTTCCCCAGCTGCCCAGTCTCCTTGGGCTGCAGCCAGGACGGCAGAGGGTTTCTCAGCTCTTGGTCCGTGACTTCCACATTCCCAGTCGAGCCTTTGGCTCCACACCACTGAGTGCTGACCAGACATACAATAGCAATGATGGTGGCTGAACTTGGCGGAGCCCGTACTGTACCTGGCACCGTGCCAAAACCTCTGCATACATTATTTCATTTAATCCTTGCAACAACCTTTGAAAAAGTGTGACCCCCCTCCCTACCCACTATTAACAGATGAGGAAACCAAGGCTCAGAGAAGCTAAGGAGTTTGCTGCCTGTCAGCCAGCTAGTAAGTGATAGAGGCCAGTTTTGGCCCACAGTCTGGCTGCCTCCACAATCCATGCTTGTTATCTTCTCGCTGGTGCTTCTGTTCCTTTCCTGGTCAAGAAGGAATGAGCTTATTCTTTTTCTTTCTTTCTCCCTTCCTTCCTTCCTTCCTTTCTTCTTCTTTATTGCTATTATTATTATTAGCAAATTCTTCTTCACTGAAGGGCATCTTCCTCTGACCTCCAGCCTCTATCCATACCAAAAGGTCTGGCTGGGATTCAACAGGTTGTCATAGACTTTGGAATTAGGCTGAGCAAAGGTACATAGAGGGGCCAACTGAGCCGGAGCAGTCCTCAAGGCTGATCTTCTGGGCTTCTGGAACCACCCATCATGGCTCTACCTCCTCACAGAGGAGTGACTGCAGCCAGGCCAGGGCTGCTGAGAGCTCAAACGGCACCTTTAGCAAAGTAGAAAAAGGCACTCTCCCTCAAGACACTTGATTACCATTTGCTGGAGAAGTATGAATATGCACATTCACATCTAAGGAGATGCCTAAGTTCAAGTCACCTCCTGCAATTGGCTAGTGCCCAACCTATGCAACCATACTGGTCAGGCCGAGTCACACAGACCCGGTTCTACACTAGTTCTGCCATTTACCAGCTGAGTGATCTCAAGCAGGTCACTGGGCTCACTGAAGCTCAGTTTCTGATAGAATGTAGTGTTGCCGCCTTGTCTAACTTGTTCACAGGTTTGAAGAGGGAAATAAGGAAGAGCTGTTGCTTAAGACCCAGGGGAGAATTTTCTTCTTGGGATAAGATGGAAATATTAAAAATCAGAGACTGGGACCTAGTCCCAGAAGGACATGCAACCCTCCCTACCTCCCCATCCAGCCACAAGGGGGGATAATGGGAATCCTTTTAAGTCCTTATGTGTTTTTTTGTCCCATTGAGAGAGGAATTGGGCTAGTAATTGAGGTTTGTCTTTTGTTTCCTCTGCTCCTACCTTTTCAGTGACCTATTCCTTCCACAAATCTTACCCCTTTCCCACCCTGCTCCTCTTCCCATTACTTTTCTATTCTTTCTCCTATTCAAGTCGACTTTCAAGAAATGATTGGTAAGTCTTAATGATTCTTTGGAAAGTTGCTTCTAAATAACTTTAGGCCCAAAAAACCCTCAAATCTAATCAGCACATTTGGACCTCAGGGAAAGCTATTTGGGAGCCAGTTCCTGCATATGCCATGGAAATATCACCAAAAAGATGACCATCTGTTCCACCTTTGAAAAGCCTATAATAAGGGAGACGACCTGCTGTCAGAGCTTGCTCCTCTGATAGTAGCCCCCTCTAGTGGTCCACCGTGGGAATGGCCACCATTCTCGCTCTAGGATCTGGACTTGGAAGTTCTGCTAGTCCAGTGCTGGCTCCCGGCAGATGCCCAATGCTATAAACAGTCATAACAATGAGGTGAGACATTATTTGGGTTTCGTGGTCATCTTCTGATGTCTAGAGGGAAGAACTTCACTCTCTCTGATTATTCAAGAGCTCTGGTCTCTAGGTCAAACTCAGTCATTAGCTGGGGCAACTCTTAACTTCCGTTTCCTTATCTGTAAAATGAGATGAAAGATGCCTGGTGTCTGTTTCTCATAATACTGTTGTGAGGATCAAAAGAGACAGTAAGGGACAAGGGAGGTGAAAGCTCTTTGAAAACTGCATCCGTAAATGTCATGATGGTTCTGGTATGCTGTCCTAATAGAGGAGCCACTAGCCACATGTGACTATTTAAATTTAAATCGATTAAAATTAAATGGAAATAAAAATTCAGTGCTTCAGTCACACTGGCCAGGTTTCAGATGCTCAGTAACCACGTGAGGCTAGTGAGCTACCATATTACAGAGCACAGATCTAGAACATTTCTATCATCACAGAGAGTTCTGTTGGACAGTCCTGCAGCTGTCCAACAGAGAATTGAAGAACAAGCTTTACATTCCCCAGTTCTGTTCTGCCCTACAAGAAGAGAGCTCTCATGCAGCAGTTTGTAAGTCTAGGAAGACGCCTAGATCACAGTCACCTGGGGAGTACAACTCAATTTGGCACGGATTCATTCATTGTGTGTGTGTATGTGTGTGTGTGTGTGTGTCCCAAACAAATACACACACACACACACACACACACACACACACACACACACACACACACACAGAGAACCTGCTATGCGTCTGCCAAGCACTGTGCCAAGCTCATTGTCCTACCAGGAGGAGGGCCTGGGTTGCTGAAGTGTATTTCTGCATCAGGGTCTCTGGATAACGGAGTATGAACAGTGCAAGGAAATTTCATTCGCATGTCAACCTCCTACCTCAGAGACACACAATTGAAGCAGCTCCTGTTGCCTCTGGGAAGACTTTCCTACTCTCTCCTACTGTCTCTCACACTAGGCTGTGAGACCTCCTATTCACTCCCATATTCCGCTGTTCTTCCTTTTTCATTGCACTTATTATATTGTATTGCAGCTTGCCTGTTCAATTGTTTTCTGTTAAAATGTAAGCTCTCTGAGTCAGGGGACCAGGTCTGTCTTATACGCTCTTGTACCTTCAGCCTCCCATACAGGACCTGGCCCATACATAGTAGATGCTCAAAAACTATTAATGAATGGGTGGTATTTATAGGTGGGTGGATTTCTCTGTTCCTTCATTTGGGGTCCTATATTCCCCCGCATAAAGCCCTCAGTTATGGAACTGCTGGAGATTCTCTTTATGCTGGGCCACCAAATCCTTTGGCCATATCCCTCGCCCTAAAAGGGAGGCACATGTTGAGTGGGAAAGGCACAGTTCGATTTCTGTTTCTGGCAGTTCGGTTGATGAAAACGACTAAAATGCTGGATAAAATTTTTAAAGCGTATTTTTAAAAACATTGCTGATGCACACAAAAACGTGTACACAAATGTTTATAGCAGTGTTATTCAAAATAGCCCAAAGTGGAAACAGCCCACTTGTCTCTCATTTGATGAAGAACAAAATTTGGTATATCTATGCAATAGAATGCTATTCAGCAATTAAAAGGAAGGAAGTATTAATACAACAATGGTGAACCTTAAGCAATCTGCTAAGTGAAGGAAATCGGTCCTAAAATACCACATATTACATGATTTCATTTATATAAGATACCCAAAATAGGCAAATCTATAAAGACAGAAAGTAGGGCACTGGTTGCCTAAGGCTGGGAGAAAGGAAGATTTACTGCTCGTGGGCACAAGGTTTCTCTTTGGGGTGATAGAAATTCTCTAACATTAGACTGCAGGGATTGTTGCACAGCTCCGTGAATCTACTGAAAACCTGGCTTCTCTGATGAATTTTATCAAAAGCTTAAAAATCAATTATTACCAATCCTTCACAAACTCTTCCCACTGCCCCCCAAAATAGAACAGGAGGGAACACTTTCCAACCCATTCCATGAGGTCAGTATTACCCTGATACCAAAACCAGAAAAGATATTACAAAAACAACAACAACAGCAACAACAACTACAGCCTAATATCTTTTTGAATATGAGCTAAAATCCTCAACAAAATAGTAAAAACTAAACCCAACAACATATAAAAAGGATTATATACCATAATTAATCTATCTCAGGATGCAAGGTTTGTTCTACTTCCAAAAGCAATTAATGTAATAAAACATATTAATAGAATAAAAGACAAAAACAGCATGATCATCTTAATAGATGCAGAAAAAGCATTTGATGAATACAACATCTTTTCATGATAAAAACATGCAATAAAATAGGAATAGAAGGGAAACTTCCTCAACCTGATAAGGGTAATTACCAAAAACCCACAGCTAACATCACACTTAATGGTGAAAGACTAAATGTTTTTCCCCTAAGTTCAGCAACAAAAAAAGGATGTCTGCTCTCATCACTTCTATTCAATATTGTATTGAAAGTTCTAGCCAGGGCAATCAGACAAGAAAAAGAAGTAAAAGGCATCCAGGTTGGAAAGGAAAAAGTAAAGCTATTTCTATTCACAGATGACATGATCATGTATATTGAACATCCTGAAGAATTCAAAGCAACTGCAGGAACAAGAAAAACAAATTAGAACTAATAAATAAGCTTACCAAGGTGCAGGATACAAGATAAATATACAAAAATCAACTGTATTTCTATAACCTAGCAATGAATAACCTGAAAATGAAATTAATAATACAATTCCATTTACAATAGTATCAAAAAGATTAAAATATTTAGTAATAAATATAACAAGATTATTATAAAATCTGTACACTGAAAACTATAAAACGCTCTTTAAAGAAATTAAAGTAACCTATGGAAAAACATACATGTTCATGGAGCAGAAGACTTAATTAATATTGTTAAGATGGCACAAGTCCCCCAAATTATTTACAGATGCGACATAATCCTTATCAAAATCCCAGCTGCCTTTTTTGCAGAAATCAACAGGTCAATCATAAAATCCATATAGAAATGTAAGAGATCTAGGATATATCAAACAATCTTGAAAAAGAACAAAGTTGGAGGACTCACACTTCTCAATTTCAAAACTTATTACAAAGCTACATTATCAAGACAGCGTGGTACTGACGTAAATTTAGACGTATGGATCAATGGAATGGAATTGAGTCTAGTAATAAACCCTTACATTTATGGTCTCTTGTCCTCAGTTCCTGAAATCAGAGCCACAAAGGCAAAATGGGTGTCTTGTTATTTATAACAGCAGTCCCCAACCTTTTTGGCACAAGGGATCGGTTTCGTGGAAGACAATTTTTCTATGGACCGGTGGCGGGGGTGCGGGGGGGATGGTTCAGGTGGTAATGGGAGCGATGGGGAGCGGCAGATGACTGCTTCGCTCGCTCACTGCTCACCTCCTGCTGTGTGGCCGGGTTCCTAACAGGCCACTGACCGGTGCCGGTCCGTGGCCCGGGGGTTGGGGAACCCTGATTTATAACAAGCCATTTTCCACCATAACTGGGTTTAGGTTAATGAGGTGACTTTTGGAAAGCAGGTAAGGACGAGGGCTGGTTGCCATGGGAACCAACCCTGAAGACAGTGTTTGAACTTTCAGTCTCACTCCTCATACTCCAGGGAGGGGAGAGGGGCTAGAGGTTAAATCGATCACCAATGGTCAATGATTTAATCAATCATGCCTATGTAATGAAGCATCCATAAAAACCCAAAAGGAGGAGGTCCAGAAGCTTCCAGCTTGTGGAAACAGAACGCTCCCAAGTGCCACAATGCCGGACGCCAAACTCCATGAGAACAGAAGCTCCTTTGTTCAGGACCTCTCCCCATGTATCTCTGCATCCGGCTGTTGATTTGTATCCTTTAATACCCTTTAAGATGAGTTGGTAATCTAGTAAGCAAACAGGTTTCTTGAGCTCTATGAGCTGCTTTAGCAAATTAATCGAACCCAAAGAGGGGGTCGTGGCAACTTCCAATTTATAGGCTGTTGATCAGAGGCACAGGTAACAATCTGGACTTGTGACTGGTGTCTGGAGCCACTCTAGCAGATTAAACAAACCCTAGGAGGAAGTCTTTGGAAACTCCAATCTGTAGCCAGTTGCCCTGGGCTTGCCATTGGTGTCTTAAGTGGGGGACAGACTCGTAGGACTGAGCTTTCAGACTGGAATCTGAAAGTGTCAGAATTGAGTTAAACTGTAGGACACCCAACGGGTGTTTGGAGAATTGCTTGGTGGTGTGTGGGAACCACCTCTCACTGCCATCCCTCCACCCATCCCCCACGTTGGAATTGGTCCCAGAACTTTTAATGCACTCAGCATATTTCAGAAAGAAGTACAAGGCAGGCTCTGGACCTTTATAAACTGGGTCTTTGCTGACACAGCAGAGCATGAGCCCAGTGAAGCAGCTGTCTCACTGCTCCCAGTGTCTTCCTTTTGCCCTGAGAGCAGCTGCAGTCAGTCCCTATGATAGGCACGGTCTTTGTGAGGTGATGTCATTTGTGGCTCAGAAGACGAGCTATGGGATCAAAGAGACCTGGATTCAAACCTTGATTTTGATGTTCCTACAAACTTTGGGCAACTTAATCTCTGAGTTTCAGCTTCTGCACCTGTTTGGGGATACCATTTGTCTCCCAGGGTTGCTGCTGGCAACCTGCAACCTGTTTACTTAGACAAGCCACATCAAGTTGCCAGCACAGGCCTGGCACATATGCAGCAGTCAGCAAATGTCAGGTATTCTTATTACTCATTTTGCTTTATAGAGATCTGGCAGATCTACTTGCAGGACGTAGGAAAGGGAGAGGAGGTTTTGTTTTCTCTCTGTGCTTTGATGATCCTGCAGGTACTCAGGATGAGAATCCAGACAGCCTCTTTCTGGCTGTAGATTCCTTATGGAAAATGGGCCTAAAATGGCCCTAGAGAGTCCCGTGGCTGTTAAAGGAAGTAAACACTGGAAGGCTTACTATATCATCTATACTACTCCTCAGGCCCTCCACACCCCAGGGCATGCCAGTTCCCATTCAATATTCAGCTTTTATGAGTACGTTTAAAACTTTCCTTTGAACATATCTGTAGGATGGTGTCCTCAAATGTCTTGTCCAGGCGACAAAGTTCTTTATTAACAGATGCAAAGAATGGCTACATCCATTGCATACCTCATCTTAGCATGGTTCTCTTAATGATCCACCTATTTTTAAGAATGGTGCTTCTTCTCTCTAGTTTCTTATGGCTCTGAAATGTTGATGCTTTCATTTCATTAACAATGGCTTCCTAGGCCAAATGTTGGAAAATCTCAAAAATAGGGGAACTCATTCATTCATTTATGCATACCATAAACGGTGGGATTCTCATACTGAGTACCAGTTCCCTGCTCTCTGGGATCTCTGTTAGTTGACTCAGGATCAGTTATGTACTGAGAATTGCGCTAGGTCCGGAGTGCACCAAGGTGAGCCTGCCAGATGTATCTTCTGATCCAGTGAGGGCTACAGACTCTTAATAGACGGTTATGATGCCGGGGGATGACCTGAAGGAATGGGATGAGAGTGGGTGTTGGCTGATGAACTAGAAGAGTTCTTTCTGCCTGAGGTGTGGGATAGAACAAAATTGCAGGTTGGGTTCTTGGGAAGAAGATGCTGAGATGGAGTTTAGTAGGGTGTGAGATGTTCCATGGGGTCAACTCCTGGGAAAGGAAGGCAAAGGAAGCAGGACGGGGCCAAGGAAGAAACTGAGCTGCAATGCAGTCTCAACAAGCCTCAGTCCACCGGGTGTGGGGCTCTGGAAAGAAGATTGCCAGTCACAGGGTTCCTAGTGGGGCTGACACTGCTGGGCCTGTCCCTCCCCCGCCTTCCTCAGCAGCTGGATGAGGCAGCTGTGCGGCTGTCAGCGGTGCTGTCCACTCATGCATTCCTCACAATAGGGCAGCAAGAGCTTCCCTGAAGGGGAACCTGGGTCTTCTAGCATCATGTCTATCTCAGAGGGACGACTCCTAGAATAGATAACATCTAAACCAAGATGTGAAGGACAGACACCAGGTACAAAGGTGGGATGGGTGGGGAGTGGGAACGGGTAGAGGGAATAGCCTGTGAGCCTGTGTGGAAGCTTGGAGGGACTGAAACAGGCCGAGTTCTGGGGAGGCGTGGCCAGGGGGGCAGTGTACAGACATGAGATTGGAAAAGTGGGAAGGGGGCTCGTGGGTCACATGAGTGGGGTGTGGGCTTCAACCTAAGGGTCGTGAGATGCACTTACAAGTGAGTCCACTGTGGCCTCCACTCTGGATGGTAGGATGGGAGACGAGGACAGGTGGGGATCAGAGGGATGGAGGCTGGAGGCCCTGCAGGGAGAGCATGAGTCCCCGGGGAATGCCCCCAGGGAAGGGTGGCTCCCTCCATGTGGAAGTGTGCACTGGCCCATGGCTCCCTCTGAGGGAGGAGGCAGAGGCCTCCTGAGCCTTGGGGAGGCCTGGCATCTTCTGCTGTTACACTCTTGGGAGAGGTCCAACTCCACATTTCTCCTCCCCCGGCCCATCTTATTCCTCTATATCCTCATCAGTTTCCTCTTTCTCATATCATTTTGAAGCAAATCCCAGACATTATGTAATTTAGTCCGTAAATATTTCAGGATATACCCCTAAAAATAAGGATATTAAAAACAATAAAATAAAACCATGGAAAACAGTATGGAGGTTCCTCAAAAAACTAAAAAGAGAGTTGTCATATGATCCAGCAATCCTACTCCTGGGCAATACCCAGACATAACTATAATTGGAAAACATACATGCACCCCTATGTTCATAGCAGAACTATTTACAATAGCCAAGACATGGAAACAACCTGAATGTCCATCAACAGATGAATGGATAAAGAAGATGTGGTACATATATACAATGGAATATTACTTGGCCATAAGAAAGAATGAAATAATACCATTTGCAGCAACATGGATGGACCTAGAGATGATCATACTAAGTGAAGTAAGTCAGAAAGAGAAAGACAAATACCATGTGATATCACTTATATGTGGGATGTAAAAACACAACATAAATGAACATATCTATGAAACAGAAACAGATTCACAGATATAGAGAACCTGTGGTTGCCAAGGGGGAGGGAACGGTTCGGAGTTTGGGATTAGTAGATGCAAATTATTATATATAGGACAGATAAATGACAAGGTCCTACTGTATAACACAGGAAACTATATTCAATATCCTGTGTTAAACAATAATGGAAAAGAATATGAAAAAGAATATATATGTATAATTGATACATAGGTATATATGTATTTCTTGCTATACGGCAGAAATAAACACAACATTGTAAATCAACTATACTTTAATAAAATTAATAAAAAAATAAAACCACAATACTAATATCACCTAAAGAAATGTCATGGTTTCTTGATATCAAATGAGATATCAAACTTTCACTTGTCTCGAAATGTAAGAGACGTTAACTTTTTACAGTTGGTTCAAACCAACATCCAGGCAAGGTCCACTCACTGTGTTTGGCTGATATATTTTTGTCTTTTTTAATTTACATGTTTCTCTCCCATCATGCTTCCCCTCCACCCAAAAACCACCCCCACTCCCACAATTTATTTTTTGAAGAAACTGGGTCATTTGTTTTATTTCATTTGTTCCGAGTCTGGATTTTGCTAATTACAGCCCGAAGGCATATATTTAACATGGTCCTCTGAATTTTCTCTAAATCGTGAATGAGGAAAATATTGAATCTAGTAAGGTGGAGCTTTCAACAGGACTAGACTGGACTGGATTTTAATTCCTCAGCTTCACAGGCACACCTTGGGACCTGCCTAGCATGTTGGTAATAGATGGGGAAGAGTTTCCACAGGGCACAGGTGAAGGCAGAGATCAGGGAAAATTAAAGCAGCAACGTGCTTGTGTCCTGTACAGCTGATCCACAAACTAAGAACCAAAGCAACTATGACTACCACAAACATTCTGATGTTGATCTCCAACTCAGTTCCAGTTGATTTCTTGGACGTGCCTAGGATGCTTTCTTTCCTCGAAGTTCTGCCCTATTCTTTTTTTTTTTTTTAAGTATAGTTGATTTACAAAGTTTCAGGTATACAGCAAAGTGATTCAGTTATATATATATAAACACACACACACATATATATAATACATATGTATATTATTTTCCAGATTCTTTTCCATAATAGATTATTGCAAGATTTAGGATATAGTTCCCTGTTCTATACAGTAGGTTCTTATACATGGATTCTATTCCCATATAGGTCATTACAGAGTATTGAGTAGAGTTCCCTGTGCTACACAGTAGGTTCTTTTTAGTTATCTATTTTATATATAGTAGGGTACATGTCAATCCCAATCTCCCAATTTATCCCTTCCAGCTCCCCCACTTCCCCTCTTGGTAACCATAAGTTTGTTTTCTATATCTGTGACTCTACTGCTGTTTTGTAAATAGGTTCACTTGTACCATATTTTTTACACTCCACAGGCAAGTGACATCATATGCTATTTGTCCTTCAACGAGAGAAAACTTGGTGATAGACTTGGAACTAGAGGAAGAGGACTGTGTTGGAGATGACAGTTGAATCTAGCTTGTGCAGCTAGATTGCAGGACCATTGGCCAACACAAGTGACAATGCAAAAAAAAATAAAGGATCATGTGTTCATTTTGAACTGAGTCTGAAATGCCACTGAAATGGTTAAGTAAAGACGTCAAGGAAGCAATTGAACGAATGCATCTAGAAGTCAGAGGAAATACCTGGGCTGGAGAAGTAAATATATTTGTTATTTGTAGGTGGGCATTAAACCTATATGTCTGAGGTTTTGGGGGGAGATCACATGAAAAAAGTACTGAGAGGGCTTAGGCTGAAGCCCTGAGGAACTTCATGGGAGGAACTGAATCAGAAAGGTCAGCCTTCGATGGAGATAGAAAAGGAAAAACCAAAATAATAGAAGGAAAACCAGAAGAGAGTGGTGTTCCCGGAAAAAAGATTGGATCTGTGTTTTAGAAGGACCCCTATGGCCATCGTATCGTGGATGGATAGAGTCAGAGAGATGGGTCAGGTGTGCCTTTTTTTTTATTCTAAACACTGACGACCTTCAGCCACAGCAAAAAAGTAGCCTGAAGTGTGAGCTTTCTGCCTCACTGCTTCGCCGATGTAACTGAGGTCTGCTGCCTACAGGAATAAGAGACTCCTAGGAATCAAACCACTGTTTAGTGAGTCACTGGAAAGAATTCTTGATCTTATGTTTCTCTTCCTTTGTTTCTTTCAAATGCAATTTTGCTACGCTGAACCCATTTAAAAATAGCTATATCTATGGAAAATTAGGACTAGAGAGCCACTCAGGCTCCTCTTGCTTTAAACCTCCAGTACCTTGTTACCTCCCATGAAACAGTAGCAATTATGCTTTTATGGGTCTTCCCAGTTTTCAAACTACATTTTAAATCCCCATGCAGTGAAGATGAAACCGTTCAACTGAAAAGTGGGGACAAAGCTACATTTTCTTGAAAGGGAACAAGTTTTTTTTTTATCTCCAGCTGCTGCATTAAGAACATTTGATGCCCAGGAAAGAAAAAAGCTACTGGAAAATGGGGCACGGGAAACTTCTCCCACTGTAGCTACTCAGTTTGCATGAGCATATTCGTAAGCATTTTGCAGGAGGCAGTTTTCAGAAGCGTTATTCATTCATTCCATAAATATTTATGGAGCATCTATTTTGATCCAGGCATTGGGCAAGGCACTAGGATGGTTAAAAGCATCTCCAGCATTCCCTTTTAATGCATGACTCTGTGCAGTTGCAAAGAGGAACCAAAAACAACCAGAGCAGTTGAAGTCTGGGCAGCTGAAGGCATCGGCATAGCTAAGACAGCGAGTCTTTGAGCGTTCCTAGACTAAAACTGTCTACAGCAGCAGATCCACCATGACTCAAGGAAGTCATCCCTGCTGTGTCCTGATATGTACCCGAATGGAATCTGGATGATGAAGGTGATCCAGAAACAGGACGATGGAGGAGGAGAATGCAGACCCAGACACGCACACCCTGGCCACTTGCCTCACCAATCGTAGGGAAGCCTTGTTCCTAAGGCATTATGTTGGTGTGCGGCTGGTGTGTTGTGTACAATCCAATAAAGATGGGTAATTGTGACCCTGCCAAGAACTACACAAACACCGTCACACTTAATCCTCACAGCTACCTTATGCAGTGCTTACTCTTATTATTCCCATTTTAGAGAACAGGAAACTATGACCTAGGTAGCTAGTCCCTTGCCTAAGAAGACGCAATAACATGAGTACTTGGCCCAGACTTCCCTGACTCCCAAGCCGTGCTCTGAGCCCCCATGTGATTGGGGCCAACCCAGACTTAATAAACCCGGCCATGCTGACTCCATAACCTGTGTTTGTTTCTGCTCCATTCGTCCTTTTGCAGTTCTTAGGATACCCTGAATGAAAAGAGCCCTTTCAGGCATGATTTGGGAAAAGTTTCTGGCAGGATGGACCAACAGCTGGAGACACCCACCAACAGCTGGAGTCGCCATTCCAGGGCCAAGATGGGGCAGACAAGGGGAATGGTGCCCTTTTCAGAACCATCCTGAACAAGGCCCATTTCACGACTTTCACCTATAGTTGGTCCTCCCAAGGCTTTAGGAGGTGTGACAGCTGCATACACTGAGGTTCAGATATAAATTCCAAATGGAGGAGCTGGGACGCAAACCACGGTCTTGCCTCTAGGGCTGTTACCTCTGCACTTGGTGAATAACAGATGCTTGTCATTTGCACGTGTGCCATCTGGAGAGAAAGTCCCTGGATGTGCAAGTATGTAGCCGGCCAGGCAGGCTTTGTTATTATTTGTTTTCTTTAAATCTCAGAGATGAAAACCTGGTAGTTTCTCCTGAATCTGAGCATGAATGAATCCTTGGGAGAGATGGGTTTGGGGGTTAAATCAGCCAGTTTCACTGAGGCCTAGGGGTGTGTGTGTGTGTGTGTGTGTGTGTGTCTGTGTGTGTGTGTGTGTGTGTGTGTGTGTGTGTGCTGGGCTGTTATATAATCTTGGTAAGTGTCGGTACCAGGTATGGGTGTGGCAGCCTGTGGATTATGGTGTCTTGTTTTTCACTATTTAAAAATACACATTTTGTGTCATGAAGAACCTAGGGGTAAGGCAGGAATAAAGACGCAGACCTCCTAGAGAACGGACTTGAGGTTATGGGGAGGGGGAAGGGTGAGCTGTGACAGGGCGAGAGAGAGTCATGGACATATACACACTAACAAACGTAGTAAGGTAGATAGCTAGTGGGAAGCAGCCGCATGGCACAGGGATATCGGCTGGGTGCTTTGTGACCGCCTGGAGGGGTGGGATAGGGAGGGTGGGAGGGAGGGAGACGCAACAGGGAAGACATATGGGAACATATGTTTATGTATGACTGATTCACTTTGTTATAAAGCAGAAACTAACACACCATTGTAAAGCAATTATACCCCAATAAAGATGTTAAAAAAAACAAAAAAACAAAAAACAAAAAAAACAAAAAAAACAAAAAAAAAAGAATATATTGTACCAATACTAATCCCTATTTTTGGATATTTACATAGTTTCTTTTGTTATTAATACCATTGTAATAAACATCTGTGTGCATTGAAAAAAAAATACACATTTTGGGGGTGGCTAGCCCTTTACGAGGGTGCTTTTCCTGCAGTGTGTTTTCCTGGCTCTGTGCAGAGTTTGGGGCCTGTCCGGAGGACTATAGGCCTCGCTTGACAGATTCATTCATTGGGTCAATTAATAGTGACTGAATACCTGCTCGAGGCATGTACCGTCAGGCCACTGAAAATGGCCGTTCTCTTGCTCTCTGTACATCCCCTGCTTGACCAGTCCCTGTCTCATTCACATGACTATCCAATCCTCTCAATTATAGGGTTTAATCAGTAACTGCCTCGTGCTTTCTCCCTGCCCCAGCCACTGGTTTCCCTGGTAACTGATGAGCCTACCTGCTATCAATCCCCCCTATAAATGGTAGCCTCCTTCTCCCCCAAGACGTGAAGATTGCTGTCATGTCCTGCCTGCAGTTTACCGTCCATGGTGGTGTGTCCCTCCAGGACCCTGTTGCTTTGGACATATAAGATCCCCTGTCCAATAAACCACTGATGTCTCTGTTGCTGTCTCTGGGCTCTTTCTTCGGTCTTGAGGCTGGGCAACTACATGACTTTCAGGCCTGCGAGGCGTACAGGTGGATCCTGGAACTTGTCTGTCTGGGCTGGAGTCCTGACTGGTCTACTTAGTAACTATGCAAATCTGGTTAACTTCCTTGAACTCTTTGTGCCTCAGTTTCCACATCTGTAAAAAGAAGATAAATAATAGATCGTGCCTTGTGAACTGGTATGGGGATTAAATGGTTACTATTTCAGAGCAGAGAACTCTGCCTGTCTATTGCTCATGACACAGAGAAGCACAACGCCATGAACCTGCCCCCAGGGGCTGGCAGACCAACTGCAGGGCTAACACTCTGTAAACAGTATAACACAAGGTCAGAGAAATATGTATCCTGAGATATGGGCAACAGAGCATCATGGGGAGGATGTTGGACTTCATGGGCTCTTTCTTTTTCTAAGATTTTTTTTCTTAAATGTCCTGTTCTTCCCTTGTAGTTTTCACGATGTCATTTTTCTAAGGCACAGCATTCTAGATGTTTAGAAGAAGCCACTGATCTCTCAGTCCAAACTCCTTATTTTACAGCTAAGGTAACGAGGCCCAGAGAGGTGGAGTGAATTGCCCAGGGTCCAGAGCTTTTTTATGGTAGAACTGAGTCCCAGACCATTGCTCCTTTCCATTATTCTAAACAGCTTTTTAATGTGTTGGATCTCTAACGTAAAGGGCACAGAGTTCACCTTAACAGCCATCTGTCCACTAGAGCCTGAGGCTGGGAGGAGAGAGATATTTAAAATATGCAGAATGGGGACTTCCCTGGCAGTCCAGTGATTAAGACTTCACTTTCCAATGCAGGGGGTGTGGGTTCGAACCCCGGTCGGGGAGCTAAGATCTTACATGCCTTGCGGCCAAAAAAACAAAGAACCATAAAACAGAAGCCATATTGTAACAAATTCAATAAAGACTTTAAAAATGGTCCACATCAAAAAAAAAAAAAAGGCAAGTTTAATAAATAAATAAAATAAAATCTGCAGAATGTCTAGAATCCTCATCTGGGCTCAGAGGCTTACCTAGCGCCCCAGGGAAAGCCTTTTTCAAGACTTCCAAGGACAGAAAAACCTGGAGGGAAAGGGGCTGTGCATAGGTGTGCCAGCCTAGAAGACATGGAGAACAATGTTTAGTGGCTACCAAGGCCTGGGAACCCATAAGTTGTAATAACTCAACTAGTTATTAGTGCCTGCCATGGGCCAGGTACTTTGCTAGACATCAGAAATGCCAAAGTAAACAAGACAGTCATAGACCCTGCTTTCATGGAGAAGAGGTTCTTAACATGGGGCAATTTTGCCCGCCAGGGGATATTTGACAATGTCTGCAGGCATTTTTTTGTTTGTTTGTTTAAAACATCTTTTTATTTTATTTTATTTTTTAAACATCTTTATTAGAGTATAATTGCTTTACAATGGTGTGTCAGTTTCTGCTTTATAACAAAGTGAATCAGCTATACGTATACATATATCCCCATATCCCCTCCCTCTTGCATCTCCCTCCCACCCTCTCTATCCCACCCCTCTAAGTGGTCACAAAGCACCGAGCTGATCTCCTTATGCTATGCGGCTGCTTCCCACTAGCTATCTATTTTACATTTGGGAGTGTATATATGTCCATGCCACTCTCTCACTTCGTCCCAGCTTCCCCTTCCCCCTCCCCGTGTCCTCAAGTCCATTCTCTAGTAGGTCTCTGCAGGCATTTTTGATTTGGGTGGGTGGCAGGGTTGCTACAGGGGTGCCGTCAGCATCCAATAATACATAGGGGAGCCCCCATGACAAAGAATGGTTCGGCCAAAAATGTCAACAGTGCCGAGGGTGAGAAGATCTGTCATTAAGCATAAAGTCCATGCCAATTAAACAAGTAGTTAAAGTATAATTAGTGTCACGGTAGAGGAAGCTCAAGACACTGTAAGAACCTGTACTATGAGGACTTAACCTAGAGAGCAAAGCAGGTCTCTGAGAATATGGGATGTTTAAACTAAATCCCCAAGGATGAGTGGGATGTTGCGATGCAAGGGAGTAGGGATGGGAGACCCAGGAAATGGAGGAGAGGGAGTACAAAGACCTGGAGGAGAAACAGATCTCTCTTAAGGAATCAAGAGATGTCTAGCGTGGCTGGAGCAGTCTGAAAGTGGAAGTCACAAAAGATGAGTCACAGAGGTTCTCATAAGACATCCCATTAATACACATTAGGTGTCCACCAGGAACTGTGCCCTGTTCCCATGCTGGCGAGTCCTACCTGAGCCCACTAATAGCACTGCCTTTGAAGAGCTTCTAGTCTCAAGAAGTGAAGGATTTTGGCTTTTATCCTAAGGGCAATGGGAAGCCATGGAAAGGCTTTATCCAGGGGATGACAGAGTAAGATTACCTTTTTGGAAAGCATGCAGAGGATGGAATTGAGGGCAGCAAGAGTGGAGGCAGGAGGACCAGTTGGAGGTTGTTACCATAATCCAGATGGCGGATGACGATGGCCTGAATCAATAATGGCACCAACCATTATCGCAAAAGCAAAAGGGGCAGAAAACAGGGGCCCATCAGTGAATGATCATATTTAGTTTCCTAATGCTGCTGTAGCAAACAACTGAAGCTTAGTGGCTTAAATCATCACACATTTATCCTCTTACAGGTCTGGACGTTGGAAGTCTAAAGTCAAGGTTTGGACTGGGCTGCACTCATTCTGGAGACTCTAGGGAAGACTCTGTTTTCTTGCCTTTTCCAGCTTCTAAAGGTTACCTGCATTCCTTGGCTTGTGGTCCCTGCTTCCGTTGTCATATTTCTGTGTTCTCCTCCACTTCCACTGTCACATCATCTTCTCTGACTCAGATCCTCCTACCTTCCTCTTAAAAGGGTCCTGTGATTATACTGGGCTGCCAGGATAATCGATGATAATCTCTCCTATTTTAAGATTCTTAACTTTCACCTGCAAAGTGCCTTTTGCCGAGGTAACATATTCATAAATTCCAGGGATTAAGACATGGACATGCTTAAGGGGCCATCATTCAGACTCCTACAGGTTTCTCACAGCTGCTGCATCCTTGCTCATTACTGTGGAGACCACTCACACTCCTTGCTGATGGATGAGCCCCATTGGTTCTTCTGGAAATGTCGGTCCCACTGCCCCTGCCCCCATAGTCACTCCCTGCATGGGCTCTTTTGGTTCCCACCAACAGGCTCAATGATTTTCAAAAGGATGTTCTGAGTCAGGGTGACAAAATTAGGGGCTTCCAGGCTCAGATCCACATTTGTCCCCAAGACTCTATACCTAGATGTTGAGCTGAGGGGCAGACTCACCTTTCCATTCATTTATTCCAGTGTTAGGAAAGAGGTTAAAAAACAAAACAAACAAAACCCCCCAAAAACAAAATAAACAAACAAAAACCCCTCTGATTTACCACGATCAGTTATGCTTCTAAGATACCATCGTTGCCATGGTGACCAGAGGCTAAAGAGATTCTCACCTCTTTCCCATTTCCCTCCCCTCTATACATTTCCTCAGCAAGTCTCCCTTGCATTCATTTATGGATATCTCAGGGGCATTCTGCTACCTAAAGAAAATCCTCTTTGTGCTGCCTGCAAATGGGCATCTCTCTGACCAGTGAATCCAGCCTCCAGGATTGATAGGGCCTAAGCTGGCAGCTCTTGACCTGCCTCCTCCAGACAGATGGAGGAGGAACTGGCTGATGTGCTCCCAATGAATAAATAAAAAGCATCCTGCTGCCAAGTCTCTGTGTGCTGCGAGTGTCAATGCCTGCAACGGGGAGAGATGTGGGGAGGGATCAAGGGAGGACGGAGCTGGTCCACGGAGAACAAGAGCCACTGAATCCACTTGTTAGAACCCCTCTTCTGCACTCCTTTCCACGATGACACATCACGTCCCGTGATTACGTACCTCATGCCCCCCACTGCCATGGTCTGATGTCCATCAAGGCCCAGGAGGCTGGACTGGAGAGGCCGGGGTATACGATCTAGGACGGAAAGATGTGATGTTGTTTTCAGCTGTGTGACTTCAGGCACGGCAATCTGCCACGCACAGCCTCCCCATCTGTAAGCTGTGATCAAGACCTCTGTCCCACCCGCTCTGCGGAATCCTTGTGAGTGAGGGTCAGATCAGATCACTGGTATGAAGGTGCTCCCTGAACTTGGTATGAGACTGCACACGTGATGATGACGATGATGATGGTGGTGGTACTGGTGACAATGTCATAAAATTGGAATCATACCGTATGTAGCCTTTTCAGACTGGTTTCTGTCACTTAGCACTTAAATTTCCTCCATGGATTTTCATGGCTTGATAACGCATTCCTTTTTATGGCTGAGTTGTATTCCACTGTATGGATTTGCCACACTTAGTTTACCTATTCACCCATTGAGGGGCATCTTGGTTGCTTCCGAGTTTAAAGCTGCTATAAATATTCATGTGCAGGTCTTGTGACATAAGTTTTCAACTCATTTGGGTACGTATCTGGGAGCTTGATGATTGCTGGGTCATACGGCAAGCTTATGTTTAACTTTGTAAGAGACTGCCAGATTGTCTTCTAACACGGCTGTACCATTTTGCATTCCCATCAGCAATGAATGAGAGTTTCTGTTATACCACATTCTTGCAAGCATCTGCTGTTGCCATTGCTTTGGGTTTAAGCCACTCTAATAGGTCTGTAGTAGTATCTTATTGTTTAAATTTGCCATTCCCTAACAACATAATGTTGAGCAGTTTTTCGTATGTTTATGTGCCATCTGTATGTCTTCGCTGGCAAGCTGTCTGTTTAGAATTTTGGGCCATTTTAAAATTAGGTTGTTTTCTTGTTGTTGAGTTTTAAAAGTTCTTTGTGTACTTTGTTAACAGTCCTTTATCAGATATGTGTTTTGCTGAGATTTTCTCCCAGTCTGTGCCCGTTTTTTCATTCCCTTAATAGTGTCTTTCGCAGAGCAGTTTTTACAAATTTAATGAAGTCCAACTTATCAGTTTTTTCTTTCATGGATTGTGCTTTTGGTGTTGTATCTAAAAAGCTATTGCCAATGCAAAATCATTTAGATTTTTTCCTATGTTATCTTTTAGAAGTTTTATAGATTTGTGTTTTACACATGTAAAGTCTATGGTCCATTTTGAGTGAAATTTTGTGAAAGATGTAAAGTCCATGTCTAGATTCACTGTTTTGCCTGTGGATGTCCTGTTGGTCCAGCACTATTTGTTCAAAAGACTATCCTTTCCCCATTGAATTGCCTTTGCTCTTTTGTCAACCATCAGTTGACTATATTTGTGTGTGCCTCTATTGGACTCTCTATTCTGTTCCATTGATCTATTTGTCTATTCTTTCACCAGTACCACACTGTCTTGATTACTGTAGCTCTATAGTAAGTCTTCAAATCAGGTGGTGTCAGTCCTCCAATTCTGCTCTTCAGTACTCCGTTAGTTATTCTCAGTCTTTTTAGTAGTAACTTTAGAATTGTTCTTTGATATCCACAAATAGCTTGCTGGGATTTTGGTTTCAATTGCATTTTTGATCAAGCTGGGAAGAACTGACATTTCTACATATTTGAGTCTTTCTATTGATAAACATGGAATATCTCACAATTTATTTAGTTCTTCTTTGACTTCTATCATCAGTGTTTTGTAGTTTTCCTCATATAGATCTTATAGAAATTTTGTTAGATTTATCTCTAAGTATTTCTATTTTCGGGGGTGCTAATGTAAATGGTGCTGTGTTTTTTATTTTAAATCCCAGTTGTTCATCGGCTGGTATATAAGAAAGCAATTAACTTTGTATCCTGCAAACTTGCTATAGTCATTTATTAGTTTGGGGAGTTTTTTGGTTGATTCTTTGGGATTTTCTATAGACAATCATGTCATCTGTAAACACAGATGGTTTTATTTCTTCCTTCCCAGTTTGTATACCTGTTATTTCTTTCTTTTTTTTTTTCTTGCTTTATTACATTAGCTAGGATTTCTAGTACAATGTTGAAAAGAGTATCGAGAGGGCACATCCTTGCCTTGTTCCTGGTCATAGGGAGAGAGCATCTAGTTTCTCACCATCAGGTATGATGTTAACTGTAGATTTTTGGTAGATATCATTTTTTATTGAATTTTTAAAGTTGAGGTATTGTTGATTTACAATATGACACTCTTCCTTATCAAGTTGAGGAGGCTCCCCTTTATACCTAGTTTTCTGAGACATTTCATCATAAAATGGGTGTTGGATTTTGTCAAATGCTTTTTCTGCATGTATTGATATAATCATACTTCTTTTCTTCCTTAGCTTGTTGATGTGGTGGATTACATTAGTTGATTTTAGAATGTTTAACCAGCTTTTTACACATTGTTTGATTTGATCTGCTAATATTTTGTTGACAATTTTTGCATCTATGTTCATTTTTTATTTTTTTTTATTTATTTATTTATTTATTTATTTATTTATTTATTTATTGTGGTATGCGGGCCTCTCACTGTTGTGGCCTCTCCCATTGTGGAGCACAGGCTCTGGATGCGCAGGCTCAGCGGCCATGGCTCACGGGCCCAGCCGCTCCGCGGCATGTGGGATCTTCCCGGACCGGGGCACAAACCCGTGTCCCCTGCATCGGCAGGTGGACTCTCAACCACTGCACCACCAGGGAAGCCCTATGTTCATTTTTTAAAAGCTCTTCAGGTGAGCCAAATATAGTTTGGTTGAGGGTCACTGACATACAGAAACACTCAGCCATGTATTCTGAGAAGTATATGTCTGGGGATATTCATTGAAGCATTGTTCATAATAGATAATATTGGAAAACACATAAATGTCCATTAATAGAAAACTAGCGAAATCAACTATGGTACATTCATACCGTAGAACACTGACAGTTAAAATAGAATGGGTAGACTTATACATACCGACTTGTTAAGATGTCTGGAAGATATTTTTAAATGAAAAAAAGTATGTTGTAAAATAATTGCTAGTATAATCCTATTTTTAGTTACCTCCTCAAAATTGTATATTTCTCCACGTTTGTAGGTATGTAAGGGCATAGAGAAAGGCCTGGAAGGAGGAATTAATAAATTGATTACTCTGGGAAAAGTAGTGAGATTGAATTGGGGTCTCATTATCTTTATTACTTAGACTTTTTACAGTGACAATGTATTAGTATAGTATGTGTGCGCTAAAACATATTTTTAAATTAAGATGTTGCTTACTAAGTCCCAGGCCCTGTGAAAAGTTGCAAAAACTCCAAAATGAATAATACGTGGTGCCTGTTCTAAAGGGCTTATAGTCTGATGGAAGGGATAGACTTGTAAGAACAAGAACAATAAAGTATTATTCATACTATGGTGAAAATCTGTACAGGTCACAGTGGGAGTTTAAAGGAGGAAGAATCAATTAATTCTACCTTTGGGTGGGTGGTCGGGATAAGGAAAGGCATCATGGAGGTAGAAACCCGGAGCTGTATCTTAAAAGATGAGTCGTGTTAAATAATTAACCCAGAGAGAGATGGCTCTAATGTCATGGTCGCCTACATAGCAAACCAAAACCCAAGCTTGTAGAGGCTTCAAGGTTACAAAATCAAAACCCAAGGACAACTAATCACAGACAGCTGGGCTTTAAGCTACTGCCAGTCAGTAATGTCCTTGCTTTGCTTCTGCCTTCTCTCTGTAGAAGCGTCTCCCTGGCTCCTGTCGTTGGAGCATTCCTAACCACTTCTGGTTTGGCACTGCTCAATTCAAATCAATAAATATTCAAAGAAACCCTTCACATTTTTCATATGCTTCAGTTTAACTTTGAACAGTAGAGAGTTGCCAGGCCCTTGTGGTGTGGGTATGGGGTGGAGTGGTGAACCCCAGGAGGGAGGCTGATTGGGAGTTCCAGGCAGAGAGGACCTTGTGCACAAAGGTGAGGAGGCATGTTCGGTGTGTTTAGGGATTGTGTGGCTATGCCAAATGTTCAAAACAGGTAAGACAGAAGGTAAGACGGAAGAAGCACAGGGAACTATGTTCAATATCCTGGGATAAACCATAATGGAAAAGAATATAAAAAAGAATATATTTATATATATGTATAACTGAATCACTTTGCTGTACGGCAGAAATTAACACAACATTGTAAACCAACCATACTTCAATAAGATTAATTAAAAAAAAAAAAGACTGAAGAGGTTAGCCCAGGGCTTGGGGCACGGAGGGTGCGCCTTCACGTTCAGAAAGTCACAGGGAGAAGAGGTATCACGTGCCATGCGCAGTGCTGGGTTTGCATATCCTTGAAATGAACATGCACAGGGAGCCTCGGGAGAAAGCAGCTGCTGTGACTGTGTCTTGTGTTCTACATCCAGTTCCCCCGCTTCAGAGCAGAGGAATCTTTCTCAAATTATACCCGGCCCTCTGTCTCCTCGGTTCTCAAATGGAAATCAGCATATCTCCCTCATAGGGCCCTTGTGTATAATGTATGATATAAAATATACGCTCGTCAGCAGTGAGAGTCCCCTCGTTTCCCTCTCCCACGCCCCATCCTGTCTTCCCCGTAGGCAGGCACTCCTCACACCGACCCTCCTTCTTCCTCCCCAAGCCCAGTCCAAGATCCAGGGGCCAGAGAAAAGCCTCTGCCCCCGCAGGAGGAAGCAGAAAGTCAGTGTGGGAAAGGGCTCCAGGAGCGGCAAGGGTCTCCTGAATCTGGGGATGAGAAGCTGGTGGCCGAGGAGATCTGAGCCAGTGTCCTGACCCCCAGCCCCACACTGCAGGGAGCTCTGGTTTCTGCTCTCTAGCTGTTTCTGGGAACTGTGCCTGCAAATATTTCTGTCTGGATTCATCTGCACTTTCAAAACCTCTGAATTAAAATGTTCTAAACTACTGTGAACTAAGAACCCAGCTGGCTCCTTTAAAGGTCACCTTAAAAATCTTTACAAGCAAAAGGAATTAGGTTTTCCTCAGAACACTGTGTCCTTAATAATAACACTCCTGGGCACCCATCTCCATGTTATGCGTTTCAGAACGCCTTGCCTGACCTCACCTCATCTGATTCTCTCAAAACGCCACAAGTAGCCGGACAGGGCAGGTATCACCAGCCCCAGTTTACAGATGAAGAAACCAAAGCTCAGAGATGGTGTGTCCTACAGAGCTCGTCAGTAGCAGAAATGAGATCATCTCAGGGCTGTTTCCTCCATATCGGACAGGACATGGGCCTGCCCAGCCATGTGGCCATGGGAGACAAACACCTTCTGAGCAGCTGCGATGCAAAGGGAGCCCAAATTTGGGAGGCAGACAGCGCAGGGAGGTCCATATCTGACCCCATAATCTGTGTGGCCCCAGATGAGATGCTATCTAGAGCTCCGTTTTTCTCTTTATGGAACAGAAACAAAAGGCCCTGTGCCTAGATGATGGCATTTTGTAAAAGCCAAAGAGAGTGCTTTCAAAATGTGGCACGCCAGCTGTATTGAGAGAGGAGGATTCTTCCGGCTGCTATCGATGCCATTGCTATTAGGGACAGCTACATTGCTGGGTACTTGGAGGACTGAATACATGCAGAGAGCCTGGTTCAGTGCCTGGCACACAGTAGGCACTCAGTAAGTGGAGTTATTTTCATTATGTGCTGTGAATCAGTAACTTCCCATTTGGTCTCCAGTTTTACGTCCCCCAGGACCATCGGGGATCCCTAACATCAGCTGGAGACAGCAGAGGTCCACAGAAAAAAATAGCAATTTAACAGGTCAGTGGAACGGGGGTCCATACCGCCTGACCCTACAGAGACCAGGTGACCCGAGACCAGGTCCACTGGGCTCAGAGGGAGTTCTCCTGGTCTCAAAATTCATATCACGGAATAACAATACCATTCAGTTCCTGGGGATTTGTGGGAAAAATCTCTGCCTTTACTGCTTCGTCTTCCTGCCTGCCTGCAGGTCTTAGTGTGGCTCCTTGGCTTCTGTGGCTCAGCCAATGGGGACAGGGGAAGTGTCTGGATCACAAATCCGGACTTCTGGCATGAATGGCTTTTACTATTTTCGGAGGCTTTGCAATTCTGGGCTGAAATGAGGCTTTGGGAACTCTGTGGAATTTTCGCTATTCATGCCCCAATTAGCAGGGACAATAAAGGGTTATTTCTGTTTGCCCCTCCTCATAGCCAAGCTGGGGGCGCCCATAAACAAGACCTGGAGAAGTGATTTGGGTGCGGTAATGGGTCTGTTCTCCTAGCATTGCCATTCAAGGGCTGGAGAACATTCATTCAACACGTATTTATTAGTCCCTACTTTGAACTTGAAACTAAGCTGGGTTCTGGGTAATACATCAATAAAAATAAGGTCCCTGACCTTAAGGAATTCATAGTTTATTAGAGAACGCCAATAATTAGTCAGGCAAGTGCAATTCAGTGGGATAGGGGCTCTAGAAACATGGGAAAGAGGTGTTTTAAAATTTGGGGGTGTGTGTCAGGAAAGGCTCAAGTGAAGAGTGAGAAAAAGGAAGCTAAAGATAGGATCCAATGGCACCATTATTACACGTAGGACCCTGGACAAGCTCTCCATCTGTATGGACTCCAATTTCTTTATGTAAGAGTAAAAGAGAATGGTTGCATTTTGTTATCTCTAAAGTAACTTACAACTCCAAAATTCTATGACATTTTTAATTTAAATTTTCCAAAATATTAGTTGCATGCCCAAATAAAGCTACAGCTATCGAAATCTAAAACAAAACAAACAAACAAAAAATTCATCCATGTGTAGAAACAAAAAAGATGGGGGGAAGGAATAAATTAGGAGTTTGGGATTAACATATAACCACTACTATATACAAAATAGATAACCAACAAGGACGTACTGTATAGCACAGAGAACTATACTCAATATCTTATAATAACCTATAAGGGAAAAGAATCTGAAAAAGAATATATATATAACTGAATCACTTTGCTGTACACCTGAAACTAACACAACATTGTAAATCAACTATACTAAAAAAAAAAAAAGGTCATCTTTGTTGAAAAAAAATAAAATCAGGACCCCCCCCATAAAATAACATAAAAAAGATAGACTCCAATGGGATATTTAAGGTACAATATCCAATGGGATGTTTAAGAGATGAGAGGAGCCACAGAGGAAACTGAGTAGTAGCAGTGAAACCAGGAGAAAACAGGACATGCAAGCAAGGAAGGAGAAAAAAAACAAAGGGCAGAGAGCTCAACAGGAAGACACAAACTGAAAAGTGTTTGCTAGATTTGACCATCAGGTCAATGGAAATACTTAAGAGAGCAATTTCACTGGCGTGGTGAGGGAGAGACACCCAGACCTTGGGGGTTATAGATGGGGTGGGATGTAAATATCAATCACTCTTTCAAGAAACCTGGCTGGAAATATGGCAAAATCTTGAATCTGGGTAAATACAGTACACAGGTGAACACTGTACTATTCTTGTCTGAAGAGATTTATACTACTAATTATATTGTATTGGCTGAAGGAAAAAAGAGCAAGAGAGCAGTGGCTAGGTTGAATATGACTGGCAGAGGGTTTGCTTTTTTTAATGAGAGAGGCTTGAACATATTTAAATCCTGGTGAAAAGAAGGGGATAGAAATTGAAAGGGAGAGAAGGGTGATTAAGGGAGAAGAAAGGAGCGGATGGAATCAAACACAAGGGGAAGGAATTGTCTTAACAACCAGGAGAAACACATCTTTTGAGAAGGATGAGGACCAGAAAAATTGTGGAGATCCCCCTTGATTATCCTTACTTTACCAAGTTAAGGCAAAGTTATCCAGTGGAAATCATGGCCAGAGGAAAGTTCTAGAGCAGCTGTTGGAGGGAACAAGTAAGGCAGAGCAAGTGCAGGTGTGTAGTTCTGAATTTCGCAAAGATATTCCTCCACGCGCTCCCAGCCCTGCACCGAGCCCTAAGTTCTGCCCAGCCCAGAATTAAGGGATGACCTTGTCGTTTGCACCAAAGTTTTGTGTGTGATAGCTGTGGCTTCGGACTGGGATGCTGGCTAGGGACCTGCAAAAGGCTTGCCAGATAGCCTTGAGGCCCTTCTGAATTTGGAGACTTTGAGTTCATTTGCAACGACTTCAGTCTGCAGATGAGTATGACCGTTTCTTGCCATGTTTTGAAGTCTGAGAATAAGAAGGGAGAAGTCAGATGAGCTAAAATCATCCACAGTTGTGGTTTTGCCAGGTGAGTGAAAAAATAATGTCAATGGGATAAAGTAGTTGGAGGTGTAACAAGAAATTTAGTGATGGTCCATGGGATCAACACTACAGAGCGGCGGATGTGAAGACAGGCTGATAGATGGGAAGTGAGGAGAATGGAGGAATAGAGGACAGGGAGATTTTGATAAGGTCCAAGAACAGATAAGATGCATGCAAGAAAGGGCAAGTTCAGGAAGAACGGAGGTTGGGATGAGAACTCATTGTGTGGTATTTAGCAGCTAGGAGCTGTCACGTTTCTTTTGTAGAAGAGTTCCAGGTAATGACAAGGTCTAGGTATGGCCATAGGAAGGGCTAAGGTCAGGTGAAGATGAACAGTGATGAGACAGAGGTGTGGGCTGGGGGTTGGATGGCCTGTCCACAGTGACACGGGGCTTCTCTGGTGATGGCGGGACGGGAGTGACGAGGCAGATGCAGGATCAGTGGTGAAGTCCTCCGTGAGTGTGTGTGTGTGTGTGTGTGTGTGTGTGTGTGTGTTTCTGAAGACCATATAAAGATTGAAGGTGTTTCTTGTCCTTTTCATGGAAAAATTATGTTACAGTACTTGACATCAGCTTGTATGTCAGAAAACTGCAAAATAGGAAAAGCTTGTCTGTGGAGCACTCTGCCATTTTTTATACAGACTTGGTTTTGACTATCATCCTGTACCTATGACCTTTATGCAGGGCTTAGAGCTCAGATGTATGTTTTGGAGTGGGGAGGTCAACATTTAACCCATTATAGGAGGCTGAGACAGGAATTCGAGCATTTGCATGTGGAGGGGTAGACGAGCTTCATGTGAACAGCCGAAGGGCAGCCCGTGAGTTGACAGGACAGGAAGGAGCCTCTGAAGAAGAATGCTTCAGCCAGGCTCCTAGACCTGTCCTCTACCACAGCCGGGCACGCTGCCTCAGGGATCACTGACGTCCTTCATGCAGGATCTCTTGACACCCCAGAGAGGATTCAGCTGGAGGACCCTGAGGTCCCTTCCAATTCTGAGATTCTGTGAGAGATCCTTCCACATGCTGGCATCATGAAATCAAGTGAGTAAGAAACTGAGAGAAGGCTGGCAAACAATTGTCTAGAAAGATGAGAGGCCCTGTGTTTGCTGTGTCTGGCTTAGGTGAGGCTCCTGAATGCGGAAACTCCCTCTGGGAAGGGTGTTGAGGACAGGGAGGACCTGGCAGCAGCCCGTGCACACACCGGGTGGGTTTCCTTCGGCCGCCTGGCCCCAACCACGCTGCAGGGCTCCCAGCTGTATAAGAGGCAGCTGGCAAAGCGCACGGTTCTCCATGGCTGCTCCCAGGGACCGGCAGCAGCACCTTGCGACCTGTGAGAAATATACATTCCCAGGCTCTCCCTGGACTTCCTGAGTCAGACGCTCTGGGAATGGGGCCCGGAAGCCCGTGTGTCAACCAGCCTTGCAGCTGAATCTGAAGCCCACCACAGGGTGGGGTGACTGGCACGTGGTTAAGAGCTCAGTCTTAGGTATCACATATACCTTGATTTGAATTCCAGCTCTCTCAACCTGTGTGACTCTAGACAAGTTACCTAACCTCTCTGAGCTCTGGTTTTCTCATAGGTAAAACGGCAGTAGCTATTTTATGAGTTTCAGAGAATTAAAAGAGGTAATATTTGTAAAGAACTTTGTATAGCAAATACCAAAAAATAACAATAGCTATTGTTATTAGGCCAATAGTGGCCACTGGTCTCTTCCACGTTGTATACTTAGAATGACCACCTTTAATTCTGTGGCTTCAGCTACCAGGTTCCTGGCTTTTCTATACCCCAAGTTTGTCACATGAGGCTTCTTGGCTGACACTCGACCTGTCAATTCAATTCTGCCCCAAATTCACTTGACCAATTCTCTTCATAGAATGCAGAGCTGTCAGCTTGACCTGTCCTAATAAATTAGTTCCTGTGAAGACACTGATGCATGTTCCCTGTGGAGCTGCAAGCCAGCATTGTGACTCCGGAACCGGGAACCAGCATGAGCTGAACGGCGAGGCCAGATTGCATTCTGGGCCATCTGAACGCTGCCTGGTTGGGGAGTGGCCTTCGCTTCCTGCTACCACACTTACTGTTGTCTGTTTTTCACAACATGTTTTCTGTGAGGGATTCGAAGGGCTTGAAAAGTCTGTTTTTTTCATAACTCACGTCCACAAAGAATGTCTGTGCACATTTTTTTCTCTCGTTTCATCATATCCTGGCTGCTGTGTGAAACAGGCAGAACAGGGCATGTTTCTCCATTTCACAGATGGGGAAACTGAGTCCTTGGGGTTGAAATGACTTTGTCTAAATTAAGGTCACACAGCTGGTGGGCATACTGCCAGAACTATACCCCACTTTCCTGAGTTCTGGTCTAGTGGTCCTTCAAATAGACCACAGGGCTTCCTAAAATGAAAACGAAAGTTTCTCCAAACCAGGGGACCTGAGCTCTAGAAGGAAGACATTTTTGTCTGAAATTCCCTTTTCTCTACTGAAAATCATCTTTCTTGCAGCTATTTGGCCTTATTTCCTCTGGCTCAAGTCTCAGAGGGGAAGAGGAAGACCCTTGGGACAAGAAAACAAGAAATTCCTTCCCTGCACCTCAAGTCTAGGTCACCATCTGCTTCCCCGACCCCAGGACACTTGACTTCCTGGGGAGCTTAGGATGAGTCAGGCCAGCCCCGGGAGATGGGGTAAAAATGAGGGGCTGCTACTTGTTTTGCAAGGAGCATCTGGGACAAGGGCCTCTCTCTGACAATTTTTGCATGAACCCAATGTCTACTCTGGATGAGAAACTTTTTCTTTTTTTAAACTGGGCTTACATAATCCTTTTCTCTTTAAAGTAAATATGGTAACAACCTTTCTTGGCCCACCTTCAACCCTACCTTGATGTGGGGGATCTGGCCGGGTGGCAGGGTTGAGGAGCCGGGCTGGGCCTTGTGGTGACAGAGAGGGACGCTGTCTTTTCCTTGGAACAGCTGTTGGCATCCAGCAACATGCCAAACCCATATTCAAGGTCATCGGCCTCCCTACACCCACTGGCCATCTCCATTGTGGGGAGCAAAGGCAGGAGTTGAAAGTTGCAGATTTTCTGTGCAACTCCTTCAGTCTCCTACTTCTCCCAAACACACAAGCTCTTTGCTGCTTGACTCGAAAGGCCTGAGAGAGCCCGGCTCTGGGTTGTTGTCCTGTGAGGGTCTGGAGTGGGTTGATGGTGAGGGGTGGGCAGTAGGGACACCTGAGAGCGGGTGTAGGCCTGAATGCACAGTCTGCCTAGCACATGACCATCCTCGTTAGCAGGCGGTCCTGTGGTAGGGATGGGGGAGTCTGCACCCAGGCATCATCCCAGCTACAGCATTGTTGCCATAGCAACCAGCCCATATAGCTGCTAAGAGGACCTGGTCCCACCCAGGCCCTGGGGGAAGGCAGCTTCAGAGCTGGGACATGGCTCCAACCCTGTTTGTTTCTCTCCCACCTTTGTCCTTTCCTCAGTCAGCTCGGGCTGCCATAACAAGTTACCGTAGTCTGGTGGCTTAAACAAAAATGTATTTCCTCAGAGTGCTGGAGGCTGGGAAAACCAAGATCAAGGTGCTGGCTGATTTAGTTCCTGGTGAGGACCCCCCTCCTAGCTTGTACAAGGCTTCTCACCGTGTCCTCACATGGCCTTTCCTTGGTGTGTGCACTTGGGAAGACAGAGAAATTCAATTCAATTCAATTTTGCAGGATATAAACAGTCCATAATAGTCCTTGACTGCCCTGGCCCTTCCTGGGTGAGGAGACTTGTCTTCTATCATCCAAACTTTATAATGACTTGGACTTTATTGAGAACATTTTAGTTAATGTTAAAAATGTCAGCTTTAAAAATAAAACCCAATTGTAGACATTTATTCATTTTTAAATGCAGAGCAAAGCCCGCTTAATATATATCTAGACAAAAGAGAAAGTGTTTCGTCTCAGATCAAACAAGCATCCATCCTATGGAAGGAAACTGTCTCTCACAGGATATCGAGAAAAAAAGGCAAAGAGCCCACCTGGTCAGACTAATTGACGGCATCTGATTTTCACCTCCCTTCCTTCTAAAGAGCTCTGGCAGTGAGAAGGAACTTCAAATTAGTCACAAGAAAAAGCAACTGGGCAGAAAACTCCAGAGGCAGTGGCAAATTTGTAGCCAAAGGGATTTGCTAGTCTGAGTCTGGGGGCCAGTGAGACCGACTTCAATTCCGTTTCTGCTTGTGTTAGCAGTAAGGTTTACCACCAACTGGATGCTGCACCTTCCTGGACTCTGGGATCTGTGCCTTTCCTGTCTCACCAGCTGCTCTCTCGGAGCAGGAATGGGGGGAACCAGAGGCTTCCTGTGGGTGTGAAGGCTGCCCCTCACCCCCAGCAGGTGTGATGTCCAGCTGTCCTGCCACCCTGAGCCCAGCAACCATGCTGACCTCCACTGTCAGCTGGGCTCGCCCAGGTGAGATGCCCCTCCACTGACTTGTGGAGTCAGTCGTTCCACAGGGATTTCTTGAGCATCTGTTATGCAGTAGCACGGGGCCGGCATTAGCTGAATGCACAGATCCTGTCCTCAAGGGTTTGAAGTCTAGGGCAACAAGTCTACAAGCAGTTTAACACAGCACAGAAATACACACAGCAGGAATGAGGGCAGGAAGGGGCAATCAGGAGGACTTCCAGGAGGAGGTGACACCTGATAGGAATCTTCAGGGAGGGAAAAGCTTTCCGGAAAGAGCAAAGGTGCAGGGGTAAATAACATCATGGTGTGTAACTGGGGTGCATCTTATAACTGTAACAAAATGCCTTGTTGAGAGTGACTGAACTCTCTGAGGATGAAGAACCATGGCTAGTTTTCTATACAGTGTGTGTGTGTGTGTGTGTGTGTCTGTGTGTGTGTGTGTGTGTGTGTGTGTGTACCTATCCATAATCTCCAAGATGTTCCCCCAAATGCCCTCCCTATGGAAGGCTGTCCTGAGAAATCGTCCGAGATGGCCCAGCGCCCATGGTTGTCCTGGAGTCTTGTGTCCTTGTCAGCTCCTGCCTTCTGGGGGTGACTGACCCACGGTCTCTGTCCTCCCGCTCCCCCTGGCTGGCCTGGGCCTTGCAGTCAGGTGGGGTCGGCCTGGTATCTGATCCTGGCCTGGCTTCTGAGTGGACCAGGCCACCTGTGCCCTGTGCGATGGCGCCTCCTGCAGGCACACAGGCCGGGCTGGGCAGCATTCGCCTGCTCCTGTTAACACTCTCCCATGTGTTACTGACAAGCTTTAGTGGCTTCCCCTGGCTCGGGGCTAAGGCATGACCAAGGGCTCTGTTCACAGCTTTATAGAATCACAGCTGCAAAGAAGCCGAGTGTGTGGTTTCTCCAAGTAGCTCAGGAGCTAACACAGGGACGGAGCCAGAGGTCCTAGGCGCCCAGCCCCTCGGCGGGAACAGCTGTGCCTCTCCTGTTGGGTACCACTCCACGTAACGTTTCATCTGAAAATCACAGGTGTTGTGCGTTCAGAAGACCTTTCCAAACCTCGCTGACATGAGCCAGAATAATGACCACTTCCAACCTGAGGGCTCCTCGGAAGCTTTACTCTCATCTCCATCCCTGTCCTTCCAGGCCCTTCCTTTCCACCCTGCTGCCTGCGCTGCCCACACCCCCTGCCAATTCCTCATTACCCATCAACGCTTTATTTTAGGAACACCAAATAGCCTCGACCTCACTGCCATGGTTAAGGTTGAAAACTTTCCATTCGTCATTTCTCCATTTCAGTGTAACTCTCTAATGCCTGCTTATGTGTGGTCTGTATCGGTAGTTCTCAAACTTGAACGAGCATCAGAACCATCTGAAGGGCTTGTGCAAACACAGGCTGCTGGACCCACTCCTAGAATTTCTGACTCACTAGGTCTTAGGTGGGGCTCAAGACTCTTCATTGCCATCAAGTCCCCAGGTGATTCTGATGCTTCTGGTCCAGAAAGCCACACTTTGGGAATCACTAGCTTATATGAATGCAATCTAAAGTTAGCACAGATCACTCTTGAGGTGTCAAGAATACAGATGAACTCAGGACCACAAGGAAAGGGCAACACTGAGCAGAGGATGGTAACTTTGCTTAGCTGGAGGTGGGTCTAGAAAAGTGAGATGGTGAGAAGAGGAGTTAACAGAGAGGTTGCTGGGGTAGGAGGTGGGGCTATAGATGACACGTGATCTCAGAATGAAAGTGACTGCTCAGCCCCTTTCACTTTGTAGGAACTCAGATTGTGTTAGGTCCCATATGCTGGGGATAGGACTGTCTAGCAATAAAGGTGATTTTCAAATATCATCATGTGTGTTTATTCATTGACTTGTTCCGTGAAACACTTGTGTCTACTACCTTCAGAGCATGACGAGGGGGCCCTGTGGATACAAAGGCACAAAGTTACCTTCCCTGCCTTTGAGTTGTGCTTCCTATAGTAGATAAACCAAATAAATGAACAAATATGGCACATCTGGCAGTGATATAGAGGTGGGGATGGGGGTGGTATTGGTGATGGTGATGGTGCAAGTGATGGAGGTGGTGTTGTTCATGGTCATGGTGCTGGTATGGGGAGAGGTGATGATGGTGGTGATGGTGGTACCAGTGATAACTTTCTCTGTCAGGCTCCATCTATGTGTAAGACATAGGGGGAGGAACTTTCCATATCTTTACTTCTCAACAGCACTAAAAGATGGGCACTATTTTCCCTGTTTTATAGATGTAGGAACCCAACTTGTCCGCAGTCATAAAGCTTCAAGTTGAATGGCAAAGCAAGACTCACACCCAGATCTCTCTGGCCGCAAGGTACCAGCCCTTCACCGTCCTGACTCTGCCACACCAATCTGCACAACACCGGATGTTTGTTATAGGCACAGGGCCTCGAATTTTGTCTCAGGGGAAAAGATGTGGTTAGGTCAAGTCTCTCAGAAGATGTATTGCTTGAGCCGTGACCCTGATGGACAAGGTGGAGGAAGGCTCTCCCACAAAAAAGCAGTATATAGAGTTTGAGACTTTAGCCTACTTAATGAAAACTGCTTTTTTTATTATTTATTTATTTTGCGGTACGCGGGCCTCTCACTGTTGTGGCCTCTCCCGTTGCGGAGCACAGGCTCCGGATGCACAGGCTCAGCGGCCATGGCTCACGGGCCCAGCCTCTCCGTGGCATGTGGGATCTTCCCGGACCGGGGCATGAACCCGTGTCCCCTTCATCGGCAGGTGGACTCTCAATCACTGCACCGCCAGGGAAGCCCTGCTTTTTTTAGAGAGTTAAAAGGTTAAAGAATGCAAGCGTAGCCTGACCACCCAGGACAGACGTATTTCCAGAGACAGCTGAGAGTCTGCTTCAGTGATGACAAGTGAGGTTCCTGGGAAAGTGGAGAAGAGCTGAAATTGGCCAAAGACCAACTGTGCTCATGGGAGGATCAACCAGAGCATCCATCAAAATGATGCTGCTGTCTTGGAAAAGCTGAGAATTCAGGGTCATAGGACGTCAGTGGGGGCGTCAGACAAAGGAAGTCATGATTAAAAAAGACTCTCTAGTGATGATCATACTAAGTGAAGTAAGTCAGAAAGAGAAAGACAAATACCATGTGATATCACTTATATGTGGAATCTAAAATATGACACAAATGAGCCTATCTACGAAACAGAAACAGACTCACAGACATAGAGAACAGACTGGGTGGGGGCCTGGGGGAGAAAAGGATTTTGAGTTTGGGATTAACAGATGCAAACTAGTATATATAGGATGGATAAACAACAAGGTCCTACTGTATAGCACAGGGAACTATATTCAATATCCTGTGATAAACCATAATGGAAAAGAATATAAAAAAGATTATATGTATATATATGTACAACTGAATCACTTTGTTGTACAACAGAAATTAACACATTGTAAAGCAACTATACTTCAATTAAAAAAAAAATAGACTCCAGAGAGAGCAGATGTTTCTAAAACGTGTATTCTGCAGGTGGATTTGCTAAAGCAAATAAATGAAAACTCAGTTACTATGGCTGCCTGAAAAGACATTCCAACTTAATGTCATAAAGCAACTATTTGTCATGCTCACAGAGTCTGAGGGTCAGGAATTTGGACACGGCACAACAGGAGCAGCTTATCCTTGCTCCGTGATGGCCTCAGCTGGTTGACTCAAAGGCTCCGGGCTTAAGTCATTTGAGGGTTTGTCCTCCTGTGTGTTGGGTGGTTGATGCTGGTTCACGTCTGGAAATGAGCCTCTCCATGTGACCTCTGCTGGGCTACCCTGGGCTTCCTCACAGCCTGAAGGCTGGGTTCCAAGGCTGAGCATCCTGGGAGAGAGAGAGAACCAGGTGGATGCCATACCACTTTGGATGCTTTGGTCTTGGAAGTCACTCAGCATCATGGCTGCTGTTGAGCCAGCTACAAAGGCCAGCCCAGGTTCACTTAGTACAAATGGGAAAATTCTGGAAAACGTGTGGGACTGGAAATACTGCTTTGGTAGTTTTTAGAAAATACAATCTGCCGCAATGAACAATACATCAAAATTCGTCTATAAACATACTTAATCCTCCCTCTGACCTGGCCCAACTGTGGAGTCATAAGCTGGTATCCTGTAGACCATATATTCCAGCCGTTTACATATTTTATTTAGACTGCATAAGAATCAAGTTTGCAGATTATCTTGAAAAATCAAGACATTTTCAATTATCTTGAAAAATTTCAGTACTATGAGCTGAAATTCTCATAAGTTAACATTTGCCAGAGCAGGGTATCAGCTGCTCTTTTTAAACCTAGCATGTAGTCTCCACTTTCCCTGTTCATACAGACCCTATCACTTGGGAGTTTTCCATGCATTTCAGCCAATGACATTATGTGCCCGGTCCCCACAGATGCTGAGTTTATGATCCTTGATGTAGAGGACGTGGCTGCTTCTAGTCTAACCACCTATGGAAACTGCCAGAAGAGATCAGATCTAAAGTGGAGCTAAGATGGTATGAACGTAGGTGAAATCATTCCATTTAATACCCACTTGAATTGGTTGCCATGTCTGCTTGTGTTTGCCCTAAATTTGCCTCCCTGAGAGCTTGTAATAAAGACATTATTTGTTCTTAGCTCTCATTGTCTTTGATTTGAATAAAGATCTAAAGTTGGGTTTGGGTCTGGGATGGACAAACCGGGGTTTCAGGACCTCTGTGTGGCCAGAGCTGAAGGAAGTTCATTAGGGGAGCCTACAGTAAGGCCTTCTTACTCTGGGATCAGGGATTAGGGAGTCTGTGAAGCCCTGGAATGATAATACGTAATTACACATATATGCGGAAGAAGAGCGTGTATTCATATAGGTTCCTCGCAGAGCTCCTGACCCCAGAAGGTTAAGAATCTCTGCCACGTCTGGAGACAGAAAACCAGGACAGGGGCAAAGGATTTCATGGACGTTTGTTTCGTGGAGAAGCTGAGAGTGAGGCCAGGAGGAGAAAGCAGAGGCCAGGGTAGGCAAGGGGCTGGCACAGTGGGAACACGGGCCCGGAAGCCAGAGCAAACTTGCCTGAAACTGCTCTTGTCAAAGGTTGCCAATAACTTCCATGTTGCTAAATCTGACGGTCAGTTCTCAGTCCCCCTCTCACTTGACCTATCAGCCAGCTGGCCTAATTGATCATTCCTCCCCTTCGAAATGCTTCCTTCAGTGGCTTCCAGGACTCCAAATTCTAGATTTTTCTGCCTCATTGGGCTGCTCCTTCTTAAGCCTCCTTTGCTGGGTCCTCATCTCCTCCCTGACTTCTAAACTTCGGAAGGTTCTAGAGCTCTTTTTCTTATAAACATTTACTTCCTTGGTGATATTATTCAGTCCCATGGATTTATACCTATAAGTTTATAAATAACCTATATCTTATAGGTTATAGGCTATAACCTATATCTTAAAGGTTCCCACATTTCTCTCTCTCTTTATATATATTATATCTCTAAGCTTAACAGTGTTTCAGAACTCCATACTCAGATGCCTACCTGGCTACTCTACATCTCCTCTTGGATGATTTAAAAGGGATCTCAGACTTTCTAAAACTGAACTCGTTTCCCCTGCCCTCCCCTTTCCCCAAACAATTCCTCCCTAAGGCTTCCCCAACTCAGTGAAAGGGACCTCCAGGCAAGAAATCCAGAAACTTCTCTTGCCTCATGTGGCACCATGTGCTTCGCTGCATTTCTCCTACTTTATTTTGTGTTTGTTTGTTTTGCTTTTTGTTTTGGCCACGCTGTGCGGCACGTGGGATCTTAGTTCCCCGACCAGGGATCGAACCCGTGGCCTCTGAATGGAAGAGAGGAGTCCTAGCCACTAGACCTCCAGGGAATTCCCTCTCTTACTTTAGAATCAGGATGGCCACCATCAAATCGGGGGCCTAAGTGAGATCACCTGGCCAGTCCCATGTTCCCCATGGTTATTAAAGTTGGAGTGGGGAACCAACCAGGAGTTCCACAAAATGGACACCAAATAGGGGCAATTGAAATATGGCCAAGGACCAGCCCATCTTAATGGAAATTTCAACCATGGCCATCTCCCAGAGGAGGCTTGGAGGAACAGAAAGAAACACAAGTGATGTGAGGCCTTGGGTTGCATTTATTTGAGGAGAAGCCTAGTCGGGGATGTGTGTGTGGTGGAGGTGGTGAAGGTAAAATGGGAACCAATCAAAAGGACAACACAGTCTGAAGCAAATTCATGCTGAACAGGAGACAAGTGGCAATTCCCCTGAGGGATGGAGTTCCCGTGCTCAAGGGGTTCCTGGCACCTCATGCAATTTTTCCGTTAATGACCTGCAACAAAAGAAAGGAAAGGGCCCTGATGTGTCTTCCACGAATCCCAGAAAAGCATTCAGAGATGAGCATTCATTATAGAATGCTTAAAAGGAACAGATGACAGGCTTGAAGCTATCATTGCTATTATTTCTGATTCACTGTGTAGTTCTGCCATTTATATTTATAATATGATTTGAGGGGCAGCTCTCTGAAAACACACACGGTATCCCCCAGGCCCTGACAAGAGCTGCTTTCAGCACATACTCAGGGGTCTAGATCTTGGCATTTACAAACCAGGTGAAGGTTCTAGTTTTCCAGAATGCTTTCCCTGGTGCCCAGCTGGAAGTAATTTCTCTCTCTTCTCTGCTCTTTATCCAGCCCTCTACTAAAATTCTCATGGCTTTCTACCCTTTAATCTAGTTACTTTTTGTGCCTGTACCTTCTCTCCACTTATAGTTTGGTCTTGTGGAGGGCAAGAACTATGTCTGGCTAATCTTCGATTCTCTAGAATTTACCACAATGCCTGACACCCACAGATACACAATAACTGCTGGATAAATGAAAGAAATGAGAAGAAAAATTAAGGCAGAGACTACCTTTAACAGTGCTCATGGTAGAAATAGCTCCCATTTCCAGTATTTATTATGTGTTAGGCTTTAAGCTAACAACTTTATGTCTGATTCCAATGCCAGACAGATAGATAGCAGCCTACATGGAATGATATGAAGGGTTCCTGAAAGCCCTCTGCCAGTCTGTTTGAAATGCATACCAGAATTTTTCAAGTAGGACAAATTGAAAGGCAAAATTGGTAATGAGAGATACACCATATTAATGTTAATATATTAATTTTGACTGAGAACTTGTTTTTAATGAATGAATGAACTGTCTTAGTCCATTCAGACTGCTATAACAAAACGCCACAGACTGGGTGGCTCATAAATAAAAAAAATTTATTTCTCACAGTTCTAGAGGCTAAAAAGCCCAAGATCAGGTGCCAGCCTGGTCAGGTGAGGGCCCTCGTCAGGGTTGCAGACTTCTTGTTGTGTCTTCACATGACAGAAGGGAGCTCTTTAGGACCTCTTTTGTAAGGGCACTAATCCTATTCCTGAGGGCTCCACCCTCATGACCTAAATGCCTCCCAAAGCCCCACCTCCTAATACCATTACCTTGGGGGTTAGATTTCAACATATGAATTTTGGGGGAACACATTCATATGTTATTCACATTCATATGCAAATCACATTTGCAATTGTTAATTAATATTGTTTGAGAACGTATTATTTCCAAAGCTCTGTTCTAAGTGCTTCACGTGTAGCACTTTTTACAACCCCATGAGACAGGTATTATAATTGTCATACTTCAGTAAATGAGGAAACTGAGGTATAAATTTTAGTACCTTGTCCCAGTTACCACAGCTAGTAGGTGGTAGATTCAGGCTATGGAGCCAGGCAGTCTGGCTCCAGAACCTGTACTCCTAACCACTCTTCTAGGACAGTCATTTCCTGGAGAGGGCATCAAATTCCTAAGAAAATGGGACATGATCTCTTAGAAGAACAGTATGCAAAACAGCTATGTTTCGATGAGGAGGAGAAGCTGGAAGGTGTGAAACATGTACACAGCTTCAAGAAACTTCTGAGTTACCATACTGAGTTCTTGGTGTGAAGTTAGCTGGGCACTGTGGGTGAGGCAGCCACTCAGCCATGCAGCTCAGATCTCCCTTCAAGAGAACCTGCTTGGAGGAGGGTTGTTGGTGAACAGCCTCCCGCTGCTACATATTTAGATCTTCCCAAGCATTCATGTTGAGGCCATGCTCTCCCCAGGATGTTCCCAGCTAATGACTAAGCACAGAAGGAGTACTAGAGCCTGGCCATCCCTGTTCCGTGTAGACCCCTCCAGTGGAGAATATTTGCTGTGGGCTTCCCCATTGGCCTGGCGGAAACTTTCTCCTCTTCCCCAGTGCTCCTGTTACTGAAAGTGGGGGTCCGGCTGCTTGCTGCTCAAAAGCCATTAGAGAGGCAAGATTTGTGGAAAATTTGCTTTATTTTGGATGCTGGCAACTGGAGGTGGGGGAGTGGGGGGTGGAGGGGGGGGGAGGATGCCTGTACAAAGGCTGACTCCCCCCACCCCACTGACAGCCAGGGGGCAGGAGCTTTTATAGGCTGAGGGAGGGGGCTACATGTAGAAACAGCACAGTCAGCTCTGACAGTCATCTTGATTGTTATCAGTACAATTAATCTTCAGTTCCAGGGTCAGTTTGTTCTCATTTTCTTGAGGCCAATCTTGGAATTGTGGCAGCTTATGTCGTGGCTACAGTCTGGTCTTCATGCAGTTAACTTCTTCCCACCTGGGGTTTCAGTCTCTGCAAGACAGCTCACAGGATATGGCTCAGAATAATATCTGTAGCCCTTGAGAAGGAACTAAAGGTCTTGACTTTGCTTACTGACTAAACTATTATTATTTGGTCTCATTTGACTGTTTTCCTTTGCTTCTACATTCTCTTACTTCTCTGATTAAACTTATTCTTTGGCTAAACTTCTTCCACAGACAAAAGGCAGGCAGAGGACATGGTGGGGAGGGGCAAGGACCATAGGGTCCTGCTCCATTTCACCCTTCTTTCCCTCCATCAGACCTATGCCAGGGACTGATGGCCCAACCCTCTTACTCCTGTTGCCTTGCCCCTTTATCCTTCACAGGTGCTCCCCCCAATAAATCTCTTGCATGTCTGATTCCATCTTGGCATTTACTTCTGAGAGGATCCAAACTGACACAATGAGCAACATAAAAGAAGTGGGGAAAAAAAATTTACTCTCTTAGTCTGCTTGGGCTGCTATAACAAAATACCATAAAGTAGGTGGCTTAAACAACATACATTTATTTCTCACAGTTCTGGAAGCTGGGAAGTCCAAGAGCAAGGTGCTGGCAGATTCAGTATGAACCCTCTTCCTGATTTGCAACAGCTACCTTCTTGCTGTGTCCTCACATGGCCCAGAGATCAGCTCTCTCATGTCTCTTCTTATAAGGGCACTAATCCCATCCATGAAGGCTCCATCCTCATGACCTAATTACCTCCCAAAGGCCCTACCCCTAATACCATCACATTTGGCATTAAGATGTCAACATATGACTTTTGGAAGAACACAAACATCCAGTCCATACCACCCTCCTCTTGTTTTGACTATAATCGACTTAAATTTAAATGGATATATAAGAAACCATTTGGAAATGATTCAAGGCATCCTATGATTTCTGAAATGTATTTATAATTTCCTCTTTTCTCTGGAAAGGTTGGGTAGTTCTTACAAAAATGCATATGACCCAAAAGGAAAAAAATAAAGGGTAGAGGGACTCCTGCCCTATGAAAGCTGCAGGTGGATATTGCCTGGGGTGGCTTCTCCTGAGGCTCTGCAGTGGGAACACCCCACCCCCCCCACCCCGAGCATTTGTTCAGTGAAAGTGGTTCTGGTGTTGGGGGATAGACTCATTAGTCTGAGAGCATAGCTAGTGCATGATCTAGCTGACCCAGAGATGAAACTCATAACACGCAGACAAAGGAAGGAACTAGGTATTCCTCCATCCCTCCATAAACATGATTTCTCATCAACCAGGTTCTTTTCATGACTGGAATGCAAAAGAATTCATGCTTGTAGCCTTTGGTAAGACCTGAGGTAAAACTACTTGGAGAGGGCAAGGTTAAATTTCTCCTTTGAAAATTAAGGGGCTGAATCAAGACAATTGTCTGGTAGCGAAGATAATCTCTAAACAAGCACTAAATTTGCACTTAGAGGAAATGGGAAGGAAAGATAGAAGGAAGGGACAAAAGCTTAGCCAACCCCTGTTCCTCATAGGCAGGGACTAGACAACCAAGGTCTCATTAACACGCCATTGTTCTATATCATGGCCCAGCATCATCTAGTGCCTCACCTGGGATCACCCAGCCAGGGAGAAGCAGAGACAACATCTAAGCCATTAATTTGAATAAGATCAGGCATTGATCACTTTACCGAAAGATATGGTTGTACTGTGGGCTCAAATTTCAGGACTGGCTTAAGTCATCACTAAAAATTTGGCTTGAGAAAAGCAAATTGAGCTTAATGGAGAACTCAGGTAAGGAAAGTGATGGGATTCTGGGACAATCAAGTTATTTCTGTATCTCCCCAAGTGTATGACTCATAATCATAACCATTTTACTGCGTCTCAGGCCCCATCTCTCTGAACTGAGAGAATTAGAACAGAGGGGTATTTTTCACAGAGCGTTATCTCCACATGAACTATTATTGTTATTAATCTCCCTTTGTGCTTTCGCAATGGGAAACTGACAGTGCCTTCTTTCCTATAAGGACTAAAGTAGATGAAAGAGAGAGTTTAAACGGTGCTTTTGCTTTGCAGGACACATGCTTTTCTCTTTTTCAGAACAAGAAAGCCCAGGAGCTGAAACGTGCTTTGTAGAAATACAAAGGCGGGCGTTGCAGGGGGAGTAACCCCAATGTTCCTTTCTGAGTTCCTGTTGAGATGTCAAGGGCAGTGGGCTGGGTGGACTCCTGCCCTTTTCCAAGCACATGCTTGGCATGATGTGCTTGACACTGAAGCCGAATCCAGTCTCTGTTCCCTGACAGTGAATTAAATCTCAGAGACAGAGTTTTGGGTGAAGTAGGAAAAAAATAGCTTTATTGCTTTGTCAGGCAAAGGAGACCACAGCTGGCTAATGCCCTCAAAACCGTGTGTCCCCCCTTGGAGAGGGCAGTGAGAAGTCTTATAGTACTGGTTCAAAGAGGCCATGATCATTTCGTGGACACTCTTCTGATTGGTTGGTGGTGAGGTAAGTGGGATCAACATCATCAACCTACTGGTTCCAACCGGTCTGGGGTCTACGTGCTGGTGGGCAGCACACAGTTAAATTCTTCTACCTGGTGGAGGATTCAGTATCTGCAAAACAGCTCAAAGATATTGTTGTGTGTGTCCCTTGATGGGGAACCAGGAGCTTGTTTCTCCTGACCCTTTGTTCCTCCCTTGTCTCGCATCCCCTCCCTTCCCTAATTAACAACTGCTTGAATCTGCCCGTGGAAACTCAGGGAAGGTCATGGAGGCTGAACGAAGCCGATTTCCTATAATCAAATAAATGGGGGACACAGAAAGCCTTTTGGGCCCAGGAGCCCCACAGGGCCCTGCTTCAACATGGAAGAGATTACTGCACCAAGTACTAATGGTATTAGCTGCTAACACTTATAAGGTACTTGGCATTCTGTTGGATTCCCACATCTTCCTGAGAGCAAGTTGTCATCCACCCCGTGTTACAGATGAGGAAACCAGGGCACAGTCCCCAAGGTCTATTCTCTTACCGAAGGTTATCCTGTTAGTGTGCGCTAGGGCCAGAACTTGAACCCAAATATAATTCATAACACTGTGCTCCTCACTACTGGAGATTTGCCGGGCTTATAGTGAACAAATGAGTAAAGGTGACATTTGGGAACCTAAGACTAGGAAGTAAGCACCGTCCCACAGTCAATATAAGTAGTATAGTGTGGACAAAGAATGTCACCTGCCATTTCAGTAAACAAAGGATATTGGGAGAAAAACAGGATACTGGCCCTAGATCGTTAAGGTGCATATCAAAGGAATGATTTCAAAAAGCTCAGACTCTTGCATTTTCCCATACATAGAAAAACACTAAATTCATTAACTTGGGATGTCTATCTTTTTGTGGGTGTGTGATTAGCAGGAATCTTTTCATGTTCAACTACCTGGGGTTTTTTTGTTTGTTTGTTTTTGCAAAACTCCTCTATATCATGGCTCCTCCCTTGCCTCTTTGGAACAGTCCCTCAGAGCCATCTGAGAGGCTGCCATCCCGGCCTATAGTCCTCAGTAAGGCCACTGAATAAAACATAATTCTCACCTTTATGTTGTGCATTTTCTTTTCAGTCGACAATAGCTCTTTTTCATGGACCCAGAATATGAAGAGGTCATGGTAGACAAAAAGAAACTCATGCAAGTCAGAATTTTGGTTTTGCTTTCTTGTTTTCTTTTGCTTTTCTTTGCTTGTTTGTAAAGGGGAGATAATAATGTGTGGTTACTTGCCCTATTCAGGCAATTAAAAGTCAAATACTCAGCACCCGCTAATTTTTGAGGGGGCAGGAAATGAGAATAAATAACATTAAGCTTCTGTGAGAGGCCACAAGCTCCCAGTCTAGGGTGGGAGAGAGTTATCCCCCAGAGATCTCTACTACACCCAAAAGGAAAATACTGTGGACAGAGAGAAGAGGAGGTGCAGATTGCCCCTGCGGGGATCTGGGAAGCTTCCTAATAGATTTCAGCTGGACCACGAGGAATGGGCACGACTTGGAAAGACAGTTTGAGAGGACAGAGTTGGCAATCGAGGGAGGAGGAACGGTGTGAGTGAGGGCTAGAAGCAAGGAGACTGCTGGAACATTTGAGAAACTACAAGCAGACCAGCCTAGGGGCTGAGTTAAATGGTGGTTAATATCATCTTGAACAACAAAGTTTTGCACCATTATTTAGGAAGTGGAAAATTCCAAGTGGGGTTTGGAATGGCCACAACTGATAACCATTGACCTCTTTAGACAGCTGTTTCTTTTTTTTTTAATTTTTATTGAAATATAGTTGATTTACAATGTTGTGCTAGTTTCAGGTATACAGCAAAGTGATTCAGTTATATGTATATATATCAATATATTCTTTTCTCATATATATGTACATATATATGCTTACTTACTTACTTATTTATTTATTTATTTGTTTGTTTGTTTGTTTTGCGGTACACGGGCCTCTCACTGTTGTGGCCTCTCCCGCTGCGGAGCACAGGCTCTGGACGCACAGGCTCAGCGGCCATGGCTCACGGGCCCAGCCGCTCCGCGGCGTGTGGGATCTTCCCGGACTGGGGCACGAACCCGTGTGCCCCGCATCGGCAGGCGGACTCTCAACCACTGCGCCACCAGGGAAGCCCTATATGCTTTTTTAGTTTCTTTTCCATTATAGGTTATTATAACATATTGAGTAACTGTTTCTAATAGAGCAGAATTCTCAGAATCAGAGCTTTCAGCCTTGAACGGGGTAAAGGTCGTCTCTCCCCCTTCCCAGCCTGCAGCACCTGAGCCCCCTCTCCTCATAACTCTACCTGCCACCCTCTAGCCTCCAGCTCACCCCTCACCCCCACCGGAGGGTGCCTCTCTGCACCTTGGTGGCTCTGCCACCGCGCTGAAATCTGTGGCTAGGTCCACACCCATCAAGGCTCTCTCCCCATCCACACAACAGCCTCCTGCATGTATGAATACAAGCTTCCAACCCTCCTAACCAAGCCCTGAGTCTTCTCTGGACTAAATGCGGGAATCTTTTGACAGTTTCCGTTCCCCATTCTTCTTGTTTTCTCTAGTCCTCTTCGGAACATTTTCAGTTATTTCTGCTGAAGTGCAGCTTTGTGCTTTGACTACCCACCATCCCTACCCTCCCTGAGTGCCAGGGTGTACTCCTCTGGCACTGGGAACACAGCAGTGAAATAAATAGACAGATGGCTTGTTGATGGGAGAGGTCGGAGAAACTGGGGTGGAGCAGGAGAGAACTGAGGTCTGTTGATCATTTACCAAGTACCAGGCAGTATGCAAAGAGCTTTACACATGTTATGTCTTATTCTTACAAAATGGAATCATTACCCCCACTTTGCTGATCAGCAAGCAGAAGCTCGGGGAGATGAAAATGCCTCAACCAAAGTCAAGTCAGTGGTGGAGCTGTGATTTGAGCGCACCTCTGTCTGACCCCAGACGGAAGGACAGCTGAGTCAGCAGACCAGCACTGTGTCTTAAACACCTTTGAATCTCCATATTTAGAACAGCATCTTGCACACAGTAGGTGCTCAATTTTAAAGCACTTTTTTAGACACACTTCTAAAAGCACTGACTCACTATTATAGGAAAAACATATTCTAGCTGTATTTCCAGCATATTTTTTTATTGTCTTTTTCTTTTCTGCTTCAAAACCACAAACTTCTCCCATGAGCGATCTTCCACTTTTCCTGGTATGCTGTTGGGCTCTGGTGTTCTCAGCCTTCTGACAGCCTATTAAATAATTATGTTCAATCCTCACATGTTTTATGAGCTTTTTTCCAACGACCCCGCTCAGGAGATAATGGGAGGATGGATGTGGTGCTTCAGGGGCTGATAGATGGGCCTGCAGCCTTTGGTGGTTTTCAAATGGAGGAAAACTGAAACTCAAGAGAAACGTTTTTTTTTTTTTTTCTGATTTAGATGGCTTCAAACAATGCCATCTGCCCCAGCCTGGCCAATGTCCTAAGGTGCATAATCAACTCCAATGGACTCCGGATTGGAGCCCCTTTGTAGCTGGTGACAGGACAGGCAGGATGAGCCCAGTCCACTCCTTCCTCACACCCACCTCATCTCACCTCCTCCTTGAGTCTTGGTCAATAAAAGAGCCGTAAAATGTATCAACTCTGAGTGTCAGTTTCCTCTTGAAACAGTCAAGCTTGGCTTCTCTGTCTAACTTTAAGTGCAAGCACATTCTCTTTGGCAACTTTACGAACTTTTCACCCCTAAATTGAGACTTCTCTTCCTCCAGAAAAGAGAGAGGAAAGGAAGGAAGGGCAGGAGGGAGAAGGAACTAACATTTGCTGAACATCTAGGCTTTTTACATGAATATCATTTTTAAAAATTTATTATTTCTTTTGGCCGTGCTGCACAGCATGTGGGATCTTAGTTCCCCAACCAGGGATCGAACCTGTACCCCCTGCAGTGGAAGCTCGGTGTCTTAACCACTGAACTGCCTGGGAAGTCCCTACATGCATATCATTTAAGCAGAGATGAACATTCTCCGTACACACAAATGAAGAAATGGCAGCACTGCTCCAAGCCGTGGTGTTGGTAAAAGGCAGAGAGGGAGAGAGGAGGGGTTCTAGGCTGGAGATGTTTGTTGAGTGTGAGTCGCTGGTGGGCTATGAGTGGATCCGCTCAGCAGACGCTTGGAAACAAAGAACAGGAGCTTGGGAAATAGACGTGGGCCAGAGATGGAGCTGTGGGGATCAGCCACGTAAAGCTGTACTGTGGCTTCCTGAAAAAAGCTTAACCCCGTGGAACAACTCCGTCCCATCTCCACCCAGCTCCACACCACCGCAATCCACAAGCTGCAGGACTTTCAAAACCCAGGGGACTGTGCCTTTGTTATTCTGTGTGGGTCTTCCTCAGAATGTTAAGGGTAGGGGAGGCAGCTAAGGACAACAGGCAGGAGTGGCTTAAATAGAGGTGACTATGACATGGAAGGAAGGAGGAGAGGTCACCCCCACAGGACACCCCATAGGAAGTGTCCGAGTAGGGCATTCTTAAAAATGGAGGCAGCCAGGGGACAATAAGGCAGCTGAGGTCGGGGTCTGATGCCTATACTCCTCTGTTATCCTGTCCTGTCTGGACTCAGAATGACTTTGGGGCAACTGCCCAAACCTCTTCAGTAAATCCCTGCTCAACTCCTCCGAGTTCATTATAGCATTGTTCATAGTGGGGGGAAAAACAGAAAAGAAATAGAAAAGAGAAATAAAATGAACAGCCATTCAAAAGGTGATTGGCTGTGTAAAATTATTGTAAACTTTCACCAGTGGCGTGCTAGCTCTCTGAAAAAACAAAGCCTCCGATTTGCAGCATTTGCCAATTTCCATGGTGTAAATTCTCCCACCACAGAGTATGTCAAGCTACTTAGCATTTATACCTAGCTTACAAAATTCTTGAGTATTTAATAACTAGCTCTTGTGAGAGGTGAGTATTCAATACGAGATGACTCTAGAACACCACAGATTCTTGCACATAGCTATTAAGAAGGATGAATTAGAATTATACTTATTTTGGAATTATATAATTAGAATTCTATAGCGTTATGGAATTATAATTATAGAATTATATTAGAATTATAATTAAAATTCTACTTATCTTGGAAATATTTCTATCAAATTTTGTTGAGTAAGAATAACACAGGCAGGGAATTATGTCATACAATCCCATATATGTGAAACAAATGTGTGTGTGGTGTGTGTGTGTGTGTGTGTGTGTGTGTGTGTGTGTGTGTGTGGTTATATAAGCATGGAGAAAAACATGGATGACACACATTAGGTTGTTACTGTGGGTTACCTGGTCGGTGCTAATGTGGGAGGAATAGGAGGAGGTGGAGAAGGAGAGCAAGAAACAAAGTAGAAGAAAAATACTGGGTCTTTTCATCTTATTTTTTAAAAAAATCACCCGTAATATATGAAGTATAATTATGTTTATTTTACATGAAATTACATGTATGTATCAAAATTTAAAAAAAAAACAAAGGCAGGGACTCCCCTGGTGGCGCAGTGGTTAAGAATCCTCCTGCCAATGCAGGGGACACGGGTTTGAGCCCTGGTCCGGGAAGATTCCACATGCCATGGAGCAATGAAACCCGTGCGCCACAACTACTGAGCCTGTGCTCTAGAGCCCGCGAGCCACAACTACTGAGTCCACGTGCCACAGCTACTGAAGCCTGTGCTCTAGAGCCCCTGTGCCACAACTACTGAGCCTGTGTTCTGGAGCCCAAGAGCCACAACTGCTGAAGCCCGCACACCTAGAGCCCGTGCTCTGCAACAAGAGAAGCCACCGCAGTGAGAAGCCCACGCGCCACAACGAAGAGTAGCACCTGCTCACCACAACTAGAGAAAGCCTGTGTGCAACAGCAAAGACCCAACGCAGCCGAAAATAAATAAAATAATTTTTTTTAAGTATAAAAGAAAAAAAAAAGGCAAAGTGAGGCAAAAGTAATATAAATATGATGAGTGGTGAACAGTATGTATCAACTGACATTTGGTGAGACTTTTACACAATAATTATAAAAGAGAAAGAAGTAAATAATGCATCAATAAAAATACATTAAATTAAAAAAATTCTCATTAGGGACACGTGTATTCTGTTTGGGAAATGAGGGGAAGGTAAGCAGGGAATTATGGAGGGAGCAAGCCTGTCACCTGATGGATGTTGACCTTGTGTTCACAGTGAACCACCAAGCAGGAGGGGGACCCACACACAGATGACTACTTTCCCAGAGTGACAGTAAGACAAACCCTGACTTTCCCTCCCCCAAGGGTGGCCAGAGAGTTAATCTTGGGACAGAGGAGGAATCCTACCATCCAGGCTAGCCAAACTTTCCAGGAAATAAGTTTACAACTCTTTCAAATGAACTATAACATTATTTTAAAATAGATTTGCGGATATGAGAAATCAATCCACGTAGTTACAGGATCATTAAATTCAAGAGCTCAACTTTTGGGAGCACATCACTTAGATCCCTTCATTATAGTCTGAGTGAGATAATGCAACAGCAATAAAATTTGATCTACAAGACTTTTGGGCTTCTCTGTGAACGTGGAATTCCCACACAAGATGTAATTAGTCTATCTATCTCTGGCCAAGCTACACTGGGGTTTAACTCATAAATCAGCTTGAAGAATGCCTAGGTGTGGGTTAAAAATATATTCAGAACCTAATGTATCAGTATAATGGTCTCCTAACATGATAGGGCACATTATCCTCACTGCTCTGAAAATATGGTATAAATACCAGAGCTGCCTGAATCACAGGAGGAAAAGGCAGAGATCTGAGTTTGGTTTCCAGCCCTGCCAAGGACAACCCCATCATCCGCCCCGGGATCTGGGGAGTCCTTCTCGCTGTCCTTTCTCAGGGAGTGGTTAGCACAGCTATAACAGCACGCTGCCTCCCGGACCATGGAGAAGCAGTTGGGATGGTAAAAGCTTCATGAACTGAGGCAATCTGGAATAGGTTGAGGAAAAAAGATTGTGTGTGTGTACGTGTGTTTGAGAGCGAAAGTGTGTCTGTGCATGTGGGTGTGTGTGCTTGACTTTAAAAGCATTTTATCACAACTACTTTGAGCACAGACTAGCCTATGAACACCTGCACTGATACCTACAACAAATGATACTAACCAGGGTTCTTTGCCTCCTTAATCAATAGAAATCGATCAGAGGCCAGACAAGAAACTCTGGCAAGGCTTTAGTGGGGCCCCTGCTGCAGGCCGGGAGCGAGAACAAATAACAGTTTCCCTTGTTAGCTCACTCCCTGAGGGGGGTTGAGCTGTTTCCGCACATGGGGTGAGGGTAAGGGTGTGCCCAGTGGTCGGGCCAGAGGGGTAGCATAGGTGGTTTGCCCACCCCTTTTGTGGTGTTGTGTGCAGGGGGCATGCACAGTACCCTGCTTTTGCTCTCGGCCCTTCAGAAGTGGCAGCTGGGCTTTTTGGTCTCTCTGTGTCTTGTTGTCCAGAATTTGCCCCAGCTGTGCATGTGTGCAGTTATGTTTAGTCCCTCATAGTTTCTTTGTGTTTTGTTGCTCAAGGAGATGTTTGTCCAGGTGTAAGCATTGCAGCACTGCAGCAAAGGGTCCCAGGTCCCAGCCTGTCTCACAAAGACACAGTGTTCAATGTAAAAAAAAAAGACTGTTACATGTAACATACAGTACTGGGAACTTTAAATGCATAACACGAAGTTCCTCCTTTCTAGAGGGAAAGATACAATCTACTGAAGGGATGAGACAAAGGCACAAATGAACTTTTTTAAAAGATAAGATATATGTGTTAATATATGTGTGGTATCTGAACCAATGACATCTATTTCTTAGCATAAAGGAAGCTGAGAGGAAAAACAAAAGTTGACGACCCCACTTCATTTTGACATCCAATTTATTCAAGAGGTGCCTTGGTTTAAAAATAGTGACCAAGCACATTTCTTTCCTCTCCCTTACAAGTAACCCAAGGGAGATTCAAAAGATATTGCATGTCTAAACCCAGAACTGAAACAAATTGAGTCCACTCAGATTGAGTTTCTTCAACCTGCACAATAGAGGCTGGAAATAGAAATTAAATTGAATTATGGCTATATATATATATTTACATGCCTTAGACTGTGGCCTGAGAATTATGCCTGCTGAGGTATGTACCTGAGAATTATACCTATAGGACAGGGATTATATTTAAGCAGATAAGATAGATAAATAGATAATTGACTATGTAATATTTAATATTAATATGATATTGATGAAAAAGATATTATAGGTCAAGACAGAAACAAGATAATATAGTGGTTCTCAAACTAAGACAAAATTGGTATCAACTGGAGAGCTTTGAAAAATATGGATGTCTGGGTCTTATCCCCTAAGATTTTGATATAATTGGATAGGACGTGGCCTCATCAGGGTTGTTCAAAAGTCCCAGGTAGTTCTAATGTGCGGCCAAGGTTGAGAACCATGAAGATACAGGAGGGAAATTCAGAGAATAAAAAGAGATCTTGAAAATTTTAAATATGATTTCCAAAATCAAGCAAAAAAAAAATCAGTGAAATAATTGAAATAGAAGTAGTAGAAAATGCCCTAGAAAGTAGAACAAAAAGACAGAGACCAAAATATGAGAAAAAATAAAGGATAAAGGGTTAGTCTACCAAGCAGTTGGAGTTCCAAACAGAGAGAACAGAGGAAATAGACAAGAGATATTTTCAGAGGGATGAAAATTTTACCGGAACTGAAGGCCATGAATCACCAAAGGACTCACTGAGAATCAAGCATAATTAATGGTAATAGACTCACAACTGGCTGTATCACTGTGAAACTCTGGAACAGGAAAGAAAAAGAGAACATTCCAAGAGATTATAGACATTAAAAACAAAACTAGGACATAGACAAAGGAACATAAAAATGATTGGCATCAGAGTTTTCAAGAGCAACAATGAAATTTAGAAGAAAATGGAGTAAAGCATTTAAATTCTAAGAGAAGTTTATTTTAAACCATACTCAGGAAAACTGTCAATTAAGTGTGTGTGTGTGTGTGTGTGTGTGTGTGGCAGGGGGAGAAGGTGGGGTTGGTAGAATAAAGCTAGATGTAGACATAAGGGACTCAGATATGTTACCCCACATTCACCCTTTCCTAGAAATTTATTTCAGGATGTACTCCATGAAAAAAAGGGCACAAACTAAGAAGGAAGAAGACATGGGACACTGAAAATAGGGGATTCTATGTGGGAGAGCATTAAAAGCTGTCCTATAATTACACTCATGCTGGGACTACTACTCCAACTGGAAGGTTCTAGAAAAGAGAGAACTCGACTGCTTATTCATATAAGCATTCATATAAGCATATAAGCATTATTCATACTCATATAATGAAATAATTTTTAAAATGAAGATAAATAAATGAAGACACTAGAGAAGAAAATAAAGGCACTATGAAACTCTGAGTAAAAAAGTTAAGTAAGAAAATTGAATCATAATACTGGCATTTAAAGTTCTTTAATCTACAAAATCTTTTTATGTAATTAATCTAGCTTTTAAAAAAATTATTTATTTAATTAATTTATTTTTGGCTGTGTTGGGTCTTTGTTACTGCATGCAGGCTTTCTCTAGTAGTGGCGAGCGGGGACTACTCTTCATTGTGGTGCATGGGCTTCTCATTGCAGTAGCTCCTCTTGTTGCGGAGCACGGGCTCTAGGCATGCGGGCTTCAGTAGTTGTGGCGCATGGGCTCTAGAGCACAGGCTCAGTAGTTGTGGCGCATGGGCTTAGTTGCTCCGCAGCATGTGGGATCTTCCTGGACCAGGGCTCGAACCCGTGTCCCCTGCATTGGCAGGCGGATTCCTAACCACTGCACCACCAGGGAAGTCCTAATTTAGCCTTTAAAAATGTTTTCTGCTTTCAATATCATTCTTAGTAAGGCCATCTCAGCTCAACATTAAACATATATTTTACCTATATTTTTCTCCAGTGCATTTATTTATTTTTTCCTTTAAATCTTTAAACCACATGAAATTTATCCTGGAGGACTTGTGAAGTAGCTGTAGGGGAACAGCTCTGTGCTGGCACCCAGGACAGCACATGTGTCTCCATAGGCCACCTGGGCAGGTCTTGAACGCAGCCGATCTGTATCCTGGCAGAGCGCCTTGGGAGCCTGAGCAGCTACAGGGTTATTTCTCACTCCATTCTCTGTCTCTTAAGGGCAGCTTCCCAGGGCCAAGTTCTGATGAGGTTTGAGGCTTTCGGTGTCACCTCCCTTTGGGCACAGCTGGAAGCTATGAAACATAGTTGCCTGATACAGGCTTCTCACTAGGGTGTCCTGTCTTAGCGTTGCTGTCACCTGGTCCCTTCTGTTTCCGGGTTGCCCTGCACAACGGCCCCAGGGAACTGGCACCCTTGGTTACTTCCTTCTGCTAACTGTGAAAGTCCCAAACTATCGGAATCTAAAAAGAGCTTCTTTCTTTATTGACTGAATCTATTAGCCTTCCTGTGGTCTTGTGCTTGACACTAGCAATTTTTTTCTACCTAATGGTTAGTAAACTTTCCTGACACCATCTAATGAATAGTTCATTCTTTTCTCATTGATTTTTTTTTTTTGAAGTATAGTCGATTTACAATGTTGTGTTAGTTTCAGGTATACAAAGTGATTCAGTTATACGTGTATATGTATCTTATTTTTCAGATTCTTTTCCATTATGTGTTATTACAAGATATTTAATATAGTTCCCTGTGCTATACAGTAGGTCTTTTTTATCTGTTTTATATATAGTAGTGTGTTTATGTTAATCCCAAACTCCTAATCTATCCTTCCCCTACGCTTTCCCCTTTGGTAACCGTAAGTTTTTCTATGTCTGTGAGTCTATTTCTGTTTTTGTAAATAAGTTCATTTGTATCATTTTTTAGATCCCACATATGAGTGATATCATATATTTGTCTTTGTCTGACTTACTTCACCTAGTATGATAATCTTTATGTCCATTCATATTGCTGTAAATGGCCCTATTGATTTTCTTGTTTCTTTTTAAAAAATTTCGTATCTGCAAAATTATTTTATGTACCTGCACTTGCATCTGGAGTTTTTACTATGTTTCGTTTTTTCCCATCTCTCTACTCTGTTGCCAGTACCACACTAATTTTTGTATATTTCCAATACATTGTTTATTGGTGGGGAATAGCCCTCTCATTATTCTTCCTTACCAGATTTTTTTTCCTGGATATTCTTACAAATTTACTTTAACAGAAAAATTTAAAGTGATTTGGTCGAAACATCAATAAAAAAAATCCCAACCTCCTGAAATTTCATAATAATTTTTTGGGGGTGGGGAGCTTGTATCTTTACATTATCGAGTTGTCCCACCTAGCAATAGGTATTTCTCTACATTTACCATCTTTTTTTTAATGCCTCACAGTGGAATATTAGCATTTTCTTCAAAGAGATCCTGCACATTTCCTGTTCAGTTTATGACTATGTGTTTTACATTTTCTGTAGCTATCTTGAATGGGATTGTTTTCCATCATATTGCCTAATTGTTGAAGGCTTTAAACAGGGAAGTGTCCAGGGAGCAGCTCTTTGGTGGATGGAGAGAGGGCGTGGCCTGGCAGGAGGTGGGGGAGCCAGGTAGGGCCTGCTGCCCCAGGGGCCGTGCTCTGATGCTCTGTGAGCTTTGCCACTTCTGTTATCCCAGTTTTCTCCTCATACACAGAGTTTTCTTCCCTGTGGCTTCTTTGAAGTCAGTGCTTCCAAAGAGTGACTCAATGCCCAGTGCTTAGTTAACCCACGCTCTGGAAATAGGCCTCTGAGTACAAGAGTTATTAGACTTTCAAGGAGGTGTGAGTATTGAGGAAATTTCAGGACGACATTAGAACCCTTCCCTCTGACATAGTCAGAAGGTTATTGAAGTCCCCACTCCTTTTTCCTCCTTCCTCAGACTCTAGCACGACGGAGACGGCAGGTCCCAGGAAGCGACTTCCAATCAGTGTGGGGCCATTAGGAGACATCTCTCTGCTTCTTTCTCCAGAGGGAGGCTGTTTGAAAATATGATTAGATGAAAAGATCACCCTGGAGAGGGAACCTGGCAGATGCCTCTCTCAGGAGTGTGAACACGACTGCTTTCTTCTTCCTCCTCTTTCCTGTCCTGAAGTGTCTGAGAACTAGGCCAGGCGAGAACAGGACATTTTAAAAACTGAAAATGAAAAACACCTAAAAGAGCTTCCATATAAAAAGAGTCCAAGAGCTAGGATGTCTGTGGAAGTGTGATTCAGAGAAAGGTGTGAGGGTTGCGTCCCAACACCACCAACACAAACAAAATGGTCCCTCGCATTTACTGAAAGATGAGTCCCAGGCTGATCCTGTTTCTTCCGTGTTCCCTGGACCATGGCCCAGAGAAGAGGGCCCTGGGGCCAATATCCCAGCCCTCAGCAGCTCCCACTAAACTCCTCTCCCTTTCACTTGATCCACCCTCTCCCCCGACCAGTGGTTCAATCTAATTAGTCCTACTTCTAAGAAGGTGTCTCAAAGACAGGACATGTCCCACCCTGCTCCCTGGTGGACATGACAGTTTCCAGAAACCAGCAGGAAACTGACCCAGCAGGGCCTGCTCCTGCCAGGACACCCAGGCCTCTGGTCACTAGGTCCCCTCTTTTCCATCTGGGCCTGGGTGGTTGCCTATGGCCAGGCCTGCACTGGGGGCAGAGGGCAGCCCTTGTTATGTGCCCATCGTGGTGCTAGATCCTGGCGGGAGATGCAGGCACTACCTCTGAGACTCGAGTTACAGCTGTGAAATCTCGGTGTCTAGGTTTTGTCTACCATGTGAGTAGCTGAATATCTCAAGCCACGTCAATACCAAAGATTGTTCTGTGAATGTCTCCCTGCTCTGGCCCACATTTGTACTAGGTAACCTGGTTCCTGGCCACTGCTCACTGGACAAGCTTTGTCTCACAACACAGAGGGTCTGTCGGCCAGTGGACCTACAAGACCATGAAGATTCCTTTCCAGGGAAGCCAGGATCATAAATGAGTGACCTCTAGGCTTTTTGGGTGCAGAAATCTAGTCTTGTGGAGGAAGTGGGTCAGATGAAGAGAGAAGCAGAGTAAGAGCTGGACAGAGGAAGTGCCTTTTAACTATTGTTAAGATAAACCCCTCCATTGACAGATGAATGGATAAAGATGTATACATACTAATATATACACAATAGAATATTACTCAGCCAGAAAAAGGATGAAATAATGCCATTTGCAGGAACATGGATGGACCTAGAAATTATCATACTAAGTGAAGTAAGTCAGACAGAGAAAGACAAGTATCATATGATATCACGTATATGCAGAATCTAAAATATGATACAAATGAATTTATTTACAAAACAGAAATAGACTCACAGACATAGAAAACAAACTTATGGTTACCAGAGGGGAAAGTGGGAGGAGGGATAAATTAGGAGTTTGGGATTAACATATACACACATATATACGTGTGTGTGTGTGTGTGTGTGTGTGTGTGTGCAAAATAGATAACCAACAAGGACCTATTGTATAGCCCAGGGAACTATACTCAATATCTTGTAATGACTTATAATGAAAAAGAATCTAAAACAGAATATATATATATATATATATGACTCACTTTGCTGTAACTGAAAGTAACACAACATTGTAAATCAAATATATTTCAATTATTAAAAAAAAAGGTAAACCTCTATTTCACTTGAGTTTCTATTAGTGGGTTTCTAATCCTAGCAACCAAGCAAAAGCAACCCCTTTCGAGGTCATACCTATCCCCCAACTCAAGCTCTGAGGCGCTAGGGAAACTCTTAATTCAGAACCAGACCTTTATGACAGAACAAAACAATAGGCTTTCAAACTTTTCAGCAGCCCCTGCTATATGCTAGCAGAGGCAAGTAGAGAACGTGGATGAAATCCCTCCTATATGCCTGCCAAGTACTCACCCCTTAAATGAATTCCCATCAAACCCCCTTACTCATCACTCTTGTTACTATTGTTTCATAGGTGAGAAATGTCAGAAGGGCTCTTTCACATGAAGACGAAGTCAAGCATAGCAGTTACGAGGATGGGCTGCAAATAGAACTTCAAGGTTTGAACCTCAGCCCTATCCTCTTAAAGATTTATGACTTGTTTTAAAATTTCTCTTACAAACCTCAATTTCCTTGTTTATAAAACAGGGAAAATAATAATGCCTGCCTTACAGGGAGTGGTGTTGATTAAACGGATGCAGTACAAGCATGTTTGGTGCAACGTTGGTTAGCTAGTTAGCTTTAGTGAAACCCGAGGTGACTGAGCTGAGCTTCACATCCAGGTCCATCTGGCTTCAAAGCCCTGGCTCTTGGCACTCAGCATGGGCTCTTAAAGGGATTAGAGTTTCCTCAGTCACACCTAGGCAAGATGTTTTGCAAGGAGGATGTTAGGCATTTTCGCTAGGAAGGTTGTTACTGGCTTTATAGATCTGAGAGCTGAAACTAGCATTTATGTGTCCTTCATCTATGACCAGTTACATAATGTTTCACGTTGGAAAATATTAGGAAAATGGATAAATTATTGAAATTAGCTTTACTTTGATCCTTCCTGAATCTGTCAGGCTCAAATAGGATATCTGAAGTGGATCTCGGGGTAAGGGTGCACCTAAATTGTACCCCCGCGTATGAATTATAAGCCTTTCAGATGCTAAAAAGTTCATATGCTGCTACTTCTTTTCCTCAAGACTTTACCCATAATCCCAAGAACTAGTTTTGGAAATCTAAATAATGCTTCTCACTTCTATAAGCACATCTTCATGTAGTTTTAAGGCACTCATACGTTTCCCATCAAGTGTTAACGTTGATCCAATCACTCGGCCTGAATTTTATTTCCTTAGCTTTGAATAACCCAGTATTTCCTTCCTATGTGTGTTGCTATGAAGAAAATTGAAAACGAATGTAAAGGCACTTTATAAATTGTTAAGTTGGAGATAAAAGTGCTTCAGTACTATTAAAGGCTTTAAAAAAATACTAGTCAAGGTATTCAAATTTACATGTAAATTGCTCAGTTGGAAGAAAAAAAAAAGCAGGGTATGAACATGGTCAAGACCTGGGCTGATTCCAGCTCTACTCCTGACTCAGGTTACATACAACCTGTGTCCAAGCTTCCACTGGGGATCCTAGAGAAGGGGGTTTAAATAAATAGCCAGTGATAACTAACACATTATTTTTGCTTTAAAAGTTTTATCTCTAACCTTACCAAACTCAACATCATTCACAGCTGAGGAATCCTATAAATGCGTCTCTATCTGTAGAAGGCTTAATTTCTGGTCTCACATTTTCTATCAATGTGACATCCTTAAAATCCCAGCCCAGGTTTAGGGAAACTTCATTTTCCAGCTGTGTAGAGACCCTCCCACTTCCCGTATCCATATCCTCCAAGATAACAATTCTATTTCCAAAGGTTTTATTTCATGTATTGTTTGATGTTAAACTCTCCAAGGTTTTGCATCTAATGAGTGTCAGTGTGCAAGCTCTACCTATCTCATTCAAGAGAAACATGGCAGTTGAGTAACCAAAACACAGGTGAACGTCACATGCTTCCTAGGCATGCTTAAGGAGCTCTTGTTTTGGGCTGAGAAAAAAGAAAGGGGCGCCTGCAGAAGTGAGAGGTACCCCATGCTCCCTGACACACACTCAGGGTGCTTCCTGTTTGATGACACTCTTCCATACCAACATGGTGGTCCAAAATGGAATCTCTTTAATTTTTCATCACACTTCTAAAAGATACAGAGGAGATATGAATTAACTGACTTTAAGTCAATGTTAGAGACATGAGGAGAAAAAGTTAACACAAAGAAATACAACACACGAAAGAAAATATGCAATGTTTTATAAGCTGCACACAGTTCAACAAAAAAGGTGGGGACACAGATTTGACACAGATTATTAAAAATATTTATTACAAGCAGATTCCTTTTCCCATATTCAAAAGAAAAACATATGACTGGAAATACTGAGATGGCAACTGGTTAAACCAAACCCAGTCCTTATCAAGTTAGCAATCAATAAAGGAAAAGATATTTTGGAACTTAAAATTAGGGAAGCCTATACACAATTTAGATGGGGGGGGAAGAGAAAAACAAAAAAACCAAAATAAAGTCATATCGTTTACATTTTACAGCCTTTAATTAAGCACATAAAACTGTACTATTTAATATATTTCTCCATGAACTTTTTGTGAAATTCAGATCGCAGCGTATCATTTACAAATCTTTTGTCTTTCTTCTGATCATCTACACCTTTTGCACAGTTCTTGAAAACAACATCATCATCCCACCTGAAAGAAAAAAAGAAAATAGAACAATCTTACAATGCCTGTATCAACAGACAAGAACACCCTGTGTACTGTAAAGCTTATTCATCACACAAAAAGATGCTCAACCTGTACATCATTCAATGTAGCAATTACACCCAAAAGAATAAAGTAACTCTTAATAGGCTGTTAGCTTGCTTTTTTATAATAGGAAGGGTAATCCTTATTTAGAACATACACAACATTCTTATTATTTCTCCAGTATAAGAAACTTTGAGTTAAAAAGCAGAAATTACATAAATATTTAATGTTTTCAGGTCTAAAACAAAGAGGCAGTACCTGGTTCTACCCTGATTAGTATGGACAGCTCTAGATGATAGCTGGATGATTTACTATAGTTAGATTATGTGGTTTTAAGGATTTTATACATACTCTTTTATCAGTTAACATTTAGTAATCATTCACTGTAGTATTTACAATTTAGGGCAAAAGAAGAAACTATTGGGGTAAAACAATTAAGGCTCATATATTGGCTCTCATCTACATTAAACACAAAGCAAGAGCAGCTGAAGAGCTTAGGGCAGGAATCTCTAGTTCGTTTCTCCTGGTTGGATTTCATAATGTGTAAGTTTAAAATAAAAAACAAAAAACCACCCACGGATGGGCTACAAAATAAATGTTTTATAGAAAATAAAGATTATGATTTCAAAGTATCATCTAGCATATAAAACACAAACTCATATATGTAATACATAAACTCTCACAAACATATATAAAATGAAAGCCTATATAATGTGTGTGTTTGCCTGTGGACGTATGCACTCTAGAAGAAACTGCACATCGAAAATAAGCAAAGAACGTGGGCATCTTTGAAAACAGTGTTTTAAGTCATCACTGGTGCAGTGCAGAGAAATGTGAAAAGCTGAGCAGAGCTAGGTCAAATGTGATCTGCACATTAAGACAACATGTTTCAGTCTCCAAACGATTTTATCTGCTTCCAAACAAGGCAGAACTATATAGCTTAATACAAATATAAATCAATGTAGTTTTTTCTCTACCCACTCTCTCCTCAACTCACTCCCCACAGGCTTTGACCCTCCCTCTCAACACCAGCACTGCTCTCCCAGGGCCCTAACTCCAACCGCCACTTTGCAGTACCCACTTCACTTGGCCTGTCAGCAATATCTGACCTAGATAAATACTCCCCTCCTCTTGAAACTGTCTGTGTGGCTCCAAGACACCTACCAGCCTCTTTCGGTTCATTTCTTCCCCACTGGCTGCTCCTTCTCAGCCTAGTTTTTTTTCATTCATAATTCATATAATCAATATTTACTGAGCCCCTAGTATGTACCAGGTACTATTCCAGGTAGGGACAGCTAATCATCTACCCGACCTCGAAATATTACCCCAAGCTCAGTCCTCTGGCCTCCTCTCTGGCTATACTCATTCACTAAGTAACCTCATCTAGTCTTCATGGCTTCAGGAAACTTCTGTAAGTTGACAGCTCCCAAATTCATGATCTCTAGCCTGGGCTAACTCCAGAACCGTGTATCAAGCTACCTACTCAACATTACCACACAGACATATATATCATCCCAAAGTTACCATGTCTTAAATCGGTCCCTCCGCCTCCCCACCTCAGTTCACATTCTTCCCCATCTCTATCCTTTCAATAGCTCGGGTCAAATACCTTGGAGTCTAGTCTCTAATAAAATGTCACCTTTCTTGCAAATCCTCCCTTGCCTATGCAATTGCCATTGTAAAGACTTGTTTTTGTTTTTTACTATGAATGAGTCAGGAAGCCACTGGATGGTTTAGAACAGGATTGAGATCTTTTCTTTTATACTGTTTCAGTAGAAATACCAGGTCTAACATGCACAAAGCCAAGAAAACCAACGATGCCAAATACTGAATTTATATTGCACTGTCCTTTGAACACTCAGCAGGAACAAACCGCTGAATGCAGATACCATGCAGTGCGAGAGATCTTTTATTTTAAAAGGACCATGATGCTGCTATGTTAAGGAAAAAAACCTGGGGGTAGGGATGGAGAGGGTGGTAAGCATGCAAGCAGACCAGTTAGGGGGACTGCATCACTCCGGATGGAGATGGCAGCAGTGGAGGTGGTGAGAAATAATAGATATGGTTTAACACACACACACACACGCACACACGCACACACACACACACGCACACACGCACACACACACGCTGTTGTCCTTAGGAAGGCCGCTTGCAAGGTTGGTCCCTGGCTGGCATTTGCAAACTTGCATTGCAGGAATCTTCTCTCTGTCACTGTGTCTAGACTGTCTGTACAAATATGTGGTTTATGAACATCTGCTTTCTTTCTGGGACTCTCAATTTTGGTATGTACTAGGCAGAGGTTGCCTATATGAGCAGCCAAGAAAAACCCTGGGAGTCTCTAATGGGTCTTCCTGGGCAGCAACACTGCACAAATGTTGCTGCATTTTCATTACTAGGGTAAAGAATGTGCTCTGTGTGACCCCTCATAGGAGGGACACAGCATAAGGAAGCACACACACTTCCTTCAGTGCCTTTTCCCTTTATGATCTGGCTGTGTATCTTCACTAAGTTAGTCATGAGAACAGCTACATGCTGAGCCCCCTTAGACCTTCTAGTCGCTGAATGTGAAGGATGGTTTTGGGGACCCTTGACACATATAACTACAATGTAAGCTTTGTAGGGTCAAGGGCTCAGTGCACTGCTCTGTCTCTAGTACTTAGAACAATCTCTGGTACACAGCTGGTTACTGTAAATATATACTGAAAATAAGTTTATTTTCTTTCATTCTCCTTCCATTATTCCAAAATGTGATGGAGAAAAATCTCAGTGGAAAGTGGGTATTATAAGCTTTACATAATATAGTTTGCTATAAAACTCATAGTGTGTGTGTGTGTGTGTGTGTGTGTGTGTGTGTGTGTGTGTGTGTGTGTGTGTGTGTGTGTGTGTGTGTGTGTGTGTGTGTGTGTGTGTGGTGTGTGTGTGTGTGTGTGTGTGTGTGTGTGTGTGTGTGTGTGTGTGTGTGTGTGTGTGTGTGTGTGTGTGTGTGTGTACATACCTCTCCAACCCATTATTGTACAGTACCTTCTTTTAACTTTGAAGTTGGCCTGAGGTTGGGATGGGCCAGTGAGATTAAGGAGAGGGTTTCCACTCAGAATGTTTTCCATACGAATCCTTTCTTCTTCAGCCTTTTGTTCTTGTTCCTGCCAACAAGAAGGGAAGACTCATATTTACTTATATTACTTCTGGCATCAATCCTATAATATAACTCATATTTTAAAAGACTGTTAAGATTTTAAGAGGGAGATTGGGATAAGCATCAAGGTAGTATTGCTTTTTCTTTGTTTTTAAGACATTCCAGAAAAGTCTCACTTATCAAAATAATTGGGCATTTTCATTATAACCATTTCATGCTTGCCATCATACATTCATTAGTCTCTTTCTGACTTTGACATTCTTGACTTGCATATTTAAATCTATTTTCTTTCTTGAAGTACATACAAAATTACATAACTGTTTAAGAGAGTACATCTATAAATATTCTAATAATTTAAGAAGATATTAAACATCAAAAAGACATTTAGCAAAGGAATTATCTCAATTTTTAAGGAAGGGTTATATATAACTGTGATTAAAAATAATTTTATTTTGAATTACTCACAATGTAAACTCGCATCTCTAGGACTGGTGACAAGTTATTATTAACCAAGAATTATGTCATAAAATAAGATAAACCCTCGTGTAAAAAATTATATTCAGTAAACATGCATTTCTACTAATTTACCTGAGGTTTACCCATTTTATTCTTATGATTTATTGTTAATGACTTTCTATTTTTATCTGTCTCATCTGTTATCAGTTACATGCTTGTCTTTCTTCACTTTTATTTTAGCACTAACCTCTTTAAACTCAAATCACCCTCATCCTTCTTAGAATTAGAAATATAAAATGTCTAAAATCCTTAGCCATAACTTCTAGATCTACCTGATTCCATGCTATCTTAAACCAAAGACAGATCCCACTTTGCTGTGTTTTGGGGGTGACAAAATTGATGACTTAATATACCAAGGGAAAAAGGACTTTCTGGAAGTCTATTTATAATGAACCTGTGTTAGACCACTTGGAAAAATAACCTGATTTTCTATACAGGTTAAAGATACTTCATTTTAATAATCAAGTGTGAACAACTGATTTCATTTTTATGAGGCCAAATAATTGGGAGGTGAGAAGATGCAATTTTCAGGGAAATTAACAGGAAAATTCCTTTAAGTCATTTTCAGACTTTAAGCAAGCAAAAGTGAGGAGCATCCATCATAGATTAAGAACAGATAGCTTTCTAAAAATTATATACTTATTTTTAACAAATTATATTGATGCTAAAATTAAAAAGACATATCTCTGAGATGCTAGACAAACAGGAGCTCAAGCATACAATGTATCCAAATTTATAATATAACAACATATGTGATGTAATAAGGTCCTGATCATTTTATGTTCAGAATATTATTTCCTTTAGAGTTACTGGTTGATTGCCATACATGGCACTGGGGAAAAAAGGTGCCAACTCTTTCCATACTCAAGTACCAGGTACACTGTTTCACGACTATAGGTATAAAGGATGGACAGCCTGTGGTTTGGTCAAATCTGAACCATCTTGTTTTGTAAGTAAAATTTTACTGGAACACAGTCACAGCCATTTATTTATGCACTGCCTATGGCTGCTTGTATCACAATTAGCTGAGTTGAATAGTTGTGACGGAGGCTGTATGGCCTGCAAGCCTAAAATATTAACTATCTGGCTCTTTACAGAAATTTTCCCAGCCCTTGACACAGGCTGACTGGTTTGAAAACATTTTGGAACATCTCAAAAACCAGCCACTAGAAAGCCAGACAGGGAAATGGGGGACAAATGGAATAAAACTGTCATTCAACTCCAAAAAAAAACACCAACACATTTTGTACAAAGAAATCAGATGAACCTTGCAAAATTGCCAAGATCTTCTGTCTAAAATGTTTATGCTCCTTAAACATCAACCAAATGCATTTAAATGTCTCTTTGCGTATCCACAGCTATTTGGAGGCTAAAAGAATTTGGAACAGACAACTGCCCTCTTGTGGTGTGCCAGTGTAGGAATGGTCTTATAATTCTACAGGAATTACGCTATCGTATGCCACATTCTGACAGGAATTGTATTTTTAAATATTTTTCTTCTTCAAATCTGAATTCTAGCAGTCTTCAAAGCCTCTCCCAAAATCTTCCTCTCTTCTGAATTCTTCCCTGACCCTTCTGATCCATTTGAACTCTACCTCCCTAGGTTCTAAGCATTAACCTACATCAGTCTTTTCCCCAAGTCTCTTTCCTTTTTTTAAATAGAGCAATTCTTGGTTCAAATGAAATCTTACACAGAAGCCCATTAAAAAAGCTGCTCTTTTCTGGTTGAAAGTGGAGGCAGGGACTTCCCTAGCGGTCCAGTGGTTACGAATCTGCACTGCCACTACAGGGGACATGGGCTCGATCCCTGATCGGGGAACTAAGATCCCGCATGCTGTGCAGTGTGGCCAGGGGAGAAAAAAAAAAGTGGAGGCAGATATATCCACTTGAGTGTCTCACAATATATCAAGTTCAGTATGTGCCAAACAGAACTCATTATTTTCCTCTCCACTGAAACATGCCCATCCTTCGGCATTCCCTGATTAGTGTATAGCACCAACATCAACCCAGAAACTGCCACAGCTAGTCAGTCACTTTCTCTGGTCAATTTTATCTCCTTGATAGCTCTATCAGGATCTGTTTACTTCTCTCAAATCCAACTCCTATCATGCAAGATTCTCATAACTGCATGTGAGGATTATTGGAACAGCCCCCTACTCAGTTCTTTCCTCTATCCTCCACACCTCAGCCAGAGTAATCTTTCTAAAATGCATACCCAACCTTACCATCTCCAGCTGAAATCGACTAGCTCCACAGGTCCTTTGGAAGAGAGCTCAAACTCCTTTAGCACTGGTCTACAGATCTCTAGTGCTCTGACCTGCTCTTGCCTCCCAAGTGTTGTCTCTTACTGTTACTACTATGGGTAATTCACTCAAAGTTTAAAGGTACGTACTATGGATCCTATTTAATTCGTCTAACTGTCTTTGAGTTAGACATTCTTTCCTTCCACTGTGTAAATGTAGAGACTGTGGGGACTCAGAGAAGCTAGGTTATATAAAATTTATTGACAGATGGCCTCAGCAAGTGCCTGGAAAGAAGGCTGGGTCAGAAGACAAGGAGAGAGATAAAGACGGCCTCACTATACCTGTGGGTTCTTTGTAGGCTATGACTACATCTTAATCATCTTTGATTCTTCTGACACTTAACACACACTGACTATATGTCTATTGAACAAATAACTGAACGAAGAGCATTTTGATGAGTATGTCTGAACTATTTGGAAAGAATTTCTAACATAACCAGGAGATAGGAATCACCAGATTTATAGACCTACAGGTCCTATAATATCGAGACATGGTAAGGATGATTTCTAATATAAGGTGATATTACTTGATTTAAAGAACACTTCTACTTTAGTTTATGTGAGAAGATGTGAATATTTAACATGCTGGTTTTACCTTCCTGGCCTGCTCTTCAGCTCTTTCTTTTTTAATTTTTTCCAGCTCCGCAAGAAGAGCTGCAGTATCATCATCATCACTCTCCTCTTCAAAATCTTCATCTTCATCTTCCTCCTAAAAAAGAATGGTGATGGTCCAGGAGATGGGAGACAAAATAGATTATTCATTTTTTTCCATAAAAGTGGCACTCATCAAATCTTTGGAGCAGGATTAATTTTCCTAGAGGGAAAGATAAATGTACCTAAATACGGTTAAAATTAGCAACAACCAAAAATAAAATAAAACCCCACAAAAAAGCTTACAATTACTTACTAAAATGTCAACCTCTGATGTATTTTAGACATTATAACAGCAAAGAGTATAATGAAGGACCTTTCAAATTTACATAGTCAAATGGGAATTTACATATGAAAATATTTCTAAAACCAGAAAAGGAACACTTTATACTAAGTGTTACAAAGTAACAAAGTATGATACACACTACATACTTTGACCCTGGGAGTCAAAATAATTTTATATAGCTCAAAACAACTAGGAATTAAAGACAGTCAAAGGTACAGAAAAGGCTGCTAAATTCTCAGAAAAAAATAGTTTCAAATGAATAATCATTATATCTCACTTAAAATTGAGTTCCTTATATTGAATTACTGAGTTAATTTTTAATTTAGTCTGTCAACTCTAGAATTACTAATATATATGCTTATTAGATGCTACCCTTGAAAAGTCACTCAGATTTTTCCTCTGTATGTAGAAAACTGCAAATTAATTACAGACTGTGCAGTCCCACTAAATTTTAATGTTAATTAAAGTGCCAATCCTTAAAAACCTTCCACTTAGATCACATTCCTCCCTAAGCACAGAGGGAGCCATTAAGTGCATTGAACATCTGGAAGGGGCATCATTGGTAGCAAGTATGGAAAGGCCGCTACATTCACTGCAGGGGATGCCATCAATAAAGAGCCTAGTCTGAAGAGTGCCCTCTGAAGGGGAATAACTAGTCCAATTTCCATGGTTTAATACAGGGAATTATTTTTTAGGGAAGCGTATCTTTTAATAGATCTCTTCCTTCTCTGGCTCTCCAGAGATCAAACCTGAAATTTGATTAACCACAAGATAATGCTTTTCGTTTTAAAATAAACTATAGAGTTTAGCATTGAAGTCAGAGCTATAATAATAGTAAGTAAAAATAAATACAAATCGCTTCTTAAAGCAAAAAGAATAGATAAAAAGGTATTTCAGAAAAATGGTAAGTAAATGACTACATGGAGATGAGAGGAGGAAGTAAAACATACATCTGTTAGAGGGTCATCTGCGTCGAGGTTGGCAGCGGGAATCTGGTCCAACCGAGGCTTCTTTGACACCGAAGAGGAGGTTGTATGTTCTGGGGGAAAACAAACATTATCTAGCTTACTGAATCAAATCCTGCATTTCTTATAACATTTTAGGGACCTGTGGGCAAGAAGAGCTCAGGTCTTAAGCATGACAGTAGGGATTATAACCACAGTGCCTGGCAAATAAGCCCTTGGCAGATATCTATTGAATGAATTAATAAAAGTATTGATTTTAATATGGGAACTGTAGCCTCTCTCAGGAAATTTAGGAAATAGTTTACATACGCTAGAAATAAAAATGGAAGAATTTCATAGACAGAAACCATGGGGCCTCAAAAAGTCTGGCTGTGTAAGCAGTTAAAAACTCGTTGATCTGAACTGAAACAATGGTTACTAAATATCCCCAGATCACCTAGTTCTTTCTAACACAGAAACATAAAAAGATGGAATTGGAATCAACTGCATTATCATCTCTAATCCAATCAAATCTTTCAAGAAACTGCTACAGCTCACACCCAAATTTAAAAGCAAACAAACAAAAATAGTAATCCATTCCAATTACCACATGAAAGAAAAACTACTGTCAACATAACGTTATGAGAGAAACGTCTGGGGTAGTGTTGGCACCTCGGGTTGGCCGGTCTCTGTTTTTTTCTCTTGCAGCAGCTCTCTCTCTCTCTTCCAACTCTCTCCTGAAGTCACGGTTCCGAACTTCTTCAGGGGCATCCTGAGTGGTCTGTCTAAAGTAGAAACAAAACAGGGCAGAAATACTTCTAAAAAACACATGGCTGTAGTAATGGAAGACAATTCACAAAAAGCAACTTTGTCCTGAGTCCCTGAAGCATCAAGTCCCATTGGGGGAAATGGACAAGATCATCCTAATCTGAAGGTTACTAATAGGCATCCTGTGATGTATCCAATATTTCAAGAAACTCAAAATAATCACATACTTTCTTATAATAAGGCTGCAGGCTGATCAAAATGTCTTTACTTTTGGTTAGTATGTTAGTTCACAGCTTGTTAGAGTAACACTTTTAATCTCATATTGATTAGTACTGACAGAGCCTGGTGCCTCTGAAGTAATGTATTAGTTACTGTTCCATCTACATATGGAAATTCCTTGTTAATTGGCATTTCTGCTTAAGGAATATCTAGTAGCATTTTACAATCATAGAGCATAATTTTAGTGTAAGAAACACTATTGCATTCTACTCCTATGAAAATAGGTAAGTAATAATAAGCCACACATGGTACTATCTCATGACCATGTCATTCAACAGATTTGGTCTTGCTTTGTGAAACAAGAAAAACAGAAAAGGCTTCATTACCTATATTTTATCTTTGTATGAGAGGGTAGGTCTCTGCTTGAATATTGCTTTGAGAGTTGGCTCAAATCACCTTCTCCTTTTCCTCTCCCCCCTCTTGCAGGTTCAAAAGTTGGCCTAGCTGCTGTTGTCATCTTCTATGCTTTGAAGAAAAACAATGTCAAGTTATTTCCAATATGATGAACTCTCATTTTATAAAGTATTAATCAATATCCCTCCTTGTGAAACAATTTCCCTAACTTATTCCCCAAAACTTATAAAATAACCTCAAAAGCTCTGAACAAAACAAATAATGAGGCTCAGGGTGTACAAGGAACATGACAGATATTTAGTCTGTCATGAAGATATGCGTTTGTGTTCCTGTTCTCCTTCTGGCTCTGTGACCTCCGGCAAACCACCAAGCTTAAGTTTCTGTCATCTGTGGAATGGGGATACTCCTAATAGGATTATTAAGAAATGATGAGACTTGACATGTCAACACCCTCGTAAAATACAGTACTGCCATGTCCGAGTTTCAAAAAATCTCAGCTCAACCTTAGTCCACCAGACTCCTTAAGGTTCCCATTTTATCTAAATCTCACACAGCAGAAAATAGGATAGTAACTACAAAAACAAAAAAGATATATTAAAAAATCACTGACAAAGCTACCGAGTGTCCTGGAAAAAAAGCTAGACTTTGATGACAGTTAGAGGCAAAGTTCTCCAACAACCTTTTGTTGATCCAATTTTCTCCAGCAGCCAACGTAACACAAATCAGATCTTTTGCAAATTACAATTTAAGAAATGCTCTAAACACAGGAACCCACCCCCAAAGGTTATGCTACTTTTGCTTTTGAGCAACTAAAGGATACTGCATAGCAGATGTGGCTACTAAACATCCTCAAGCGTCGGAAAAGCAAGCGTCGGGGAAACGGGGGGAAATGGTACACTTCTCTCGATTTTCAAAAAAACGGGAGAGCGATGTACCCAGAGAGGGAGAAACAGGGTTAGGGTTATCATTACCAGCGTCTCTGGGGGGTTCACCTTCGGGCTGTCACCGGGAACCCGCTGACCCTTCACCCCTGCCCCATTCGGCGAGGGGTGGGGGCGCCCGGACCCTGCTTAACGCTGTCTGCACAGTCATCTTCACGCTGCGCTCTCCGCTGCCAGCCCGGGACTGGGGACGCTCCTGACAAGCGCTGAGCTCCACCACCCGCCCGCCGCTCCAGGGCCTCCTCTGCCCGCGCTCGCTTCTCCGCCTCCGTCCCCAATCGCCCTTTCCTGCCCCACTCACAGTCTGCTTTCCTGCTGCCGCTCACTTTGGCCGAGCTCCGATGCAGTTGCCTCAGATCATACAGACGCCATTTTAAATCTTGGCTCCCAGAAACCTCTGCGCCCAGGGCTAAAGCCCAAGACCCGGAAGCAAACCCCAAGCTCTTTAGCCGCCTTTCAGAGGCGGAGGCGGGGACCAATCAGCGGAGGCCAAGGTGGAAGTCGGCGTGACGACAGCAAGGGGCGGGGCTGAAACTGCCCAGGGGGCGGGCATTTGAAATCAGTGCTTAAGAGTAGACCCTAAGCATCATTTTGTACCTTCAAGAGCCAATTACTTAATGTCTCTTCCGTCTTTTACTTTCCCGACCCCCTCCCAGACTCCTTCATTCCGGTACTGCGTGGACGGAAAGCCCCGGGTAGCAGACACCACGTCCCCGGCTAGCGAGAGAGAGCGTAGAAAAGGATTACACCAAACTGTTTAAATCCAACGGCTCCAGCTCCTTTCTCCTGAGCTAGACCCAACAACCCTAGAGAGTTGGGCTACGGAAAGACTAGTGTTTTCATTTAATTGGATATGAAGAAAGAACAAATATGTACGGGGGCAACCACGATCTTTATAAAGGTACCATTCCTGCAAAAATATTAGTCTTCAAAGCAAAGGTTGTATTCGTATTGTTTGTTAAAATTTTTATTTTTTAAAAAGCCTGAGTTCTAGTGGGAGGGAAGGTGCCAGTATTAGAGCTTCCTTATGTATTAACCGACATGGAACTTTTAAAACGGTGGGCCCAACTGCCAGGAGCACTAGATGCAGTTATTAATGTAAGATGGCTACTCAGGTGTTAGGTGAAGTTTTAATAAGGCAGCGAACAGGAAAATGAGAAATCACCAATCGTCCTTACTCTTTCCCCGTAAAAAACCACTCTGGGAGCAGGGATCTTGTTTGCTTAGTTCATCTTGGTATCTGATCACATAGTCCTTGGCCACAGTAGATGCTCAATAAATATTTGTTGAACAAATGAAAATTCAACTCCCCCAACTTGGTTTCAAATGTAAAAAGCTCATAAAATCGAACATAGAAAAGCTTTTTACCCCTAGAACTCTTTCTTTGAACTTTACATGAAACAAAACAATAGAAAAAGTCCCTTCCCCCATAAAGTTCAAGATACAAATCTTGATTTTTCTTAGCGAAGCTATTACTCCCCTAGTCTTACACATCTCAGTAAAGGACACTACCATCATACTAGTTACTCAAACCAAAATCCCAGGGCTCCTACTTAAGTTCCTTTTCCTTCATTTTTCTCATCCAGTTTATTTGCAAGTCTTGCCAATTCTACTTTCAACATACACCCTAAATTTCATTCCACTACCCAAGTCCAGGCCACCATCATTTTCCGCCTGGATTGCAATTGCCCCCTAATGATCTTCCAGCTTCCACTTTTCTCCCACAGTCAGTTTTGCCTGTAACAATGAGAGTGATCTTTTAAAATTGTGAATCAGGTAGTGTTACACTCCTGCATAAAAATCCACTGCACTTAGAATAAAAGTCAAATTTCTTAATGTGACCTGATGTTTCTTAGGGTCTGGTTCCTACCGATCTCTCTGGCTTCACTTCTAATCAATCACTTTCCTACACAATAAGCTCTAGCCACAGCCAGCCCTGCATTTCTGTTTCACAAGCAAGATTCCTTTGCACTAGCTTATCTCTGCTGTCTGTGCCCCAACATAGCTGTATTATCATTCTTCAAGTCTCAGCTCAAATAATCACCTCCTCAGTTTTTCCCTGACATCTACATTTGCACCCCTGTCCCTCCAACACACAAATACCATCACATCACCCTGTTTTATTTTTTCAAAGTACTAAACACTACTGAATTTATTCTGTTCATTGTTTATTGCCTTGTTTCTTGTCTGACAGGCAGCATCACAAAGTCATTAAGAGAAGGGGATCTATAGCCTGACTGTTTTGGTTCTAAATTCCAGATCTGCCCTTTCCTAACTGTATCCTCAGACAAGTTATTTTCCCTTTCTGTGCCCTCAGTTTCCTCATGTATTAAATGGAGATAATTTCTAGACACTACCACATAGTGTTATTATAAGGATTAAGTGAATTAATACTTGTGCTTAAAACTGTCTCAGCAAACAGTATTTGCTAAACAAATGTTAGTTATTATTATTATTAATATTATTTTTATTATTATTGTCTATCTTCCTGTATTAGAACATAAGTTCCAGGAAAGCAGGAACCTTGTCTCTCTTGTTCACTGGTGTATCCTCTGCATATAGAACAGTGCCTGGCACATAATAGGTGCTGAGTAAGTATTTGCTGAATGAATGAATGAGTGATTGATGCACTGTGAAGTAGAGGAATGACATAACAATGGCAAGGAGGTGACACAAATATGGAAAATACCCCTGGTATTTATGTTCCAACTGCCCTTATCAGCCCTGAGTCAATCACCTGGATTCATCTACCTCCCATTTAACCACCTTATCTTTTGGTCACCAACCATGATTAAATAATCATCCCTGTGATTGCATTAACACCAACGTATAGTATAATCAGTCCAAAAAGCTTTGGCTTAAATGGTCTGAAAGTATTAATAAGAAAAAGAAATTTAAAAGTGTACTTAAATGATTTTAAAGTACTAGTAAAAAACCAAAACTCTATAAAGTTCTTTACTTAAATGACTTGAAAGTATTAGAAAAAGAAAATAAAAGTAAGTAAAAAACTTAATTCACCCTCTCAGCTGACAAAAAGCATATATAACCTCCCAAGAATCCTCATAAACCCATTACCACAAAAATCTAGTTGGGCCCTTAATGCTGCCTGAAAATCTTCTCATACTCTCCTAATTGTTTATTTTCCCACTCTGCAATATTATGATTTCCCACATTCCCCTCTTTCTTCAAATCTACACACCTCTTTCACCATCCTTTCCCTCATTTCCTTTCTCAGGAATGGGTGATCTGACTTCTCTGAGAAAATAGAAGCTCTTTTTCTTGGAGGATTCCTCATCTCCCCGCAAGCAGGTCTACCGAGCTGCCTTTGACTATTTCCTTACATTCAGCTTTCATGTGCTGGTAGAGATGAGGTGACCCTAACCTTCTCCCTGTGTTCTGGGTCCAAATCCCTCCAGCCTTCTTAGTAATTGGCATCCTGCTATATTTTCTGTCTCTCATAATCTATGAATCCATACCTTTCAGATGATTCTTATCAGCTTTTGGATATGTTGTAGTATGCTTTAACCTTAAAAAATGCTTCTTCATTTTAATATGGCAACGGTCATATTAATTCAATGTGAAAAGGACTTTTCATATCATAACTGTGATTACAAAACTGACTATTCTTATGTCAGGATATAACGTAGGAATTCCAGCTTCAAAGTTTAAACAAACACTGCAGCCAGTTGAATTAAACACCCGAAAGGGAAGAAAGAAATCATAAAAACCTAGAAAGAAAATTTAAGAGACTATTTGTACTACTTGGGGTCTGTAAAGGCCTTTTGATCAAGGCAGAGCACCTAAGAGCTGTAAAAGAAATAATTAAAAAAATTCATCTATATAAAAATTTAATTTTATGGCAGAAAATGCCCAAAATGAAGTCAAAAAATAAATGCTAGATTAACAGGTAAATTCTGTAATGCCTATAGCATATAAAATATTACTACTGCTAGTACTACTACTACTAATATGCATAATATAAAAAATACAACAACCCAATAAAAAAATGGACAAAGAGTATAAACAGGCCATTCAGAAGAAGCAATTCCAAGTAGATAATCAACATGAATGACACACAACCTCTCTATTAGGAAAATGAAAGTAAACTAACAATAGATCATCACATTACAGCATCAGATTGGCAGCAGTTTTTGAAAGTTAATAATACAGCTGGATGGGATAGGGAAAAAGGGGATCCAATCAGACAGCGAGGAGGCATTGGCTCCCATTTCCCTCACAATAAAAATTAAAGGTGCTCACATGACCCACCATAAGGCTCCCCCCTACTTAGTTGACCTTCTGTCTTGCTCATACCTGTCTAGGCTACAAGCCTTCCTGGTGTTGTTTGAGCATAACACCTGCCTTAGGGCCCTTACACTAGCTATCTCCTTGGTCGAGAACACTCTTACCTGTCTTCAAGTCTTTGGTCAAGTGAGGTCAGCTAACCATGACAGCCCTAATTAAAGTTGCAACCATGTTCCCACTTTGTCCTCCAAATCTTGCACACCTTATATCCCTTATCCTGCTCAACTTTTTTACGTAGCACTTATCATCATCCATGATCCTATATAATTTAGTTATGTTTATTATTTCTTTATCTATCCCATGCAGAATATAAATTCTAAAAGGACAGGAATCTGTTTTGCCTGGTGAGGTAGGCCAAGCATCTAAAACAGTGCTTGGTACCAATAGGTGCCCATAAATGTGTTCCAAATGAGTGGATAAATGAATGAATGAATGAATGAGTGAGTGAGTGAGTGAATGAGTTTTAACAGGGAAAAAAAAGTCACATTTGGATGTAAAAAGTTATTGCCTTGGGCTTCCCTGGTGGCGCAGTGGTTGAGAGTCCGCCTGCCGATGCAGGGGACACGGGTTCGTGCCCTGGTCCGGGAAGATCCCACATGCCGCGGAGCGGCTGCGCCCGTGAGCCATGGCCGCTGAGCCTGCGCGTCCGGAGCCTGTGCTCCGCAAGGGGAGAGGCCACAACAGTGAGAGGCAAAAAAAGAGTTATTGCCTTAATCTCTTTTATATTTTAAAGGAGAAAAAAAGTCATTTTCATTCTGCTAGTCTGAAATCCAGATTCGAAATGAAGATACGCGAAGATGCAGAAAGATGATTTCTTTTCAGGAAAATGAAAAATCATGTGATTATCAGGCTCTATATGTGTTATCAAAATTCTAATTCAATCAGCCCACCCCTAATCCAAGCTCAGCTCTAATTCAATCAAACCTCCCTCCTTTTCCAATTGAATCACTTCCCCTGTTTTAGTAAACCCTCTCATTTGCAAAGTTACCAGCCCACAAAGTGTGAAACTTTTGCTTGAAAATGAAGGAAAAAAAAACCAATGGTCACAAGTCAGAAATCACACTTAAAAAATAAAGTGAGGGCTTCCCTGGTGGTGCAGTGGTTGAGAGTCCGCCTGCCGATGCAGGGGACACGGGTTCGTGCCCCGGTCCGGGAAGATCCCACATGCCGCGGAGCGGCTGGGCCCGTGAGCCATGGCCGCTGAGCCTGTGTGTCCGGAGCCTGTGCTCCGCAACGGGAGAGACCACAACAGTGAGAGGCCCGCGTAGTGCAAAAAAAAAATAATAATAATAAATAAATAAATAAAGTGATATAAAATGACATCTGTTTAAAATTTTTAACCTGAAAATGACCAATTTTCTAATATAAAAAGTTGGTGCTTTAATCTGTTTTGAAAAGTGAAAAGAATAGAAAAATAAAGTAGCTTGCTTTCTACCAACAAAATCCTGTTTTTAAATGAAGGTGCTCTGGAGCCCAGAGAGATGCATTCCTGGTGATAACGTCAAGATGAAATTTGCTGATGGTCCAGGCTAGGTTACTGGACAGTATTATAAGTTAAGCACTTCTTACTTAATCGGAGCACATGGCTACCTCACTAGCTGGCCAGTCAGTTATTACTAAGACAATTAAAAGCAAACATATTAAAAAACAGTTAAAACTAAACAACTAAAAATATAGAAAATAAAGGGATAGACAAAAACAGGCCAGGCAAATTCTAAACAACAAAGAACCTTATGTAGCAATATTAATTGTCAAAAATATTCTTTAAATAGTATAGCATTAACAAGGACATTAATATGGGCATCTTATTGCATCACAGAAATCCACTAGGAAATTGTTACAATCATGAACATTTATCCAACTAACTACATAGTCTGGAAAAAATATGAAGCAAAAATAAAAAATTAAAAGGAAAAACTGCAAATCCACAATCATGGTGGGAATTTTTTTATCATAAACTTCTCTCAGTTTGATAGATCAAGCAGACAAATTCACAGCATTGATACACAGAAACCAGATTGTGTATAGAGATGTATGCTTATTGCATTTATTTATGCATGTATATATTTATATATTGCATTTATATACGGATATAAAATCCTTCAACCAAAACAAGAGAATGCACGTTCTTTTCAATAAACAATGAACATACAAAATTTAATCAAGTATAAAGCCCCCAAATAAATTACAATAAATGCCTATGTATTCATTTTTAAATGATAATATTTAATCTTGTCAATTTTGAACTTTCTATAAATGAATCATATGTGTTCTTTTGTGCTTTGCTTTTTCCCTTAATGTGTATTATGTTTAGCTGTGGTATAATATATAGAATTTCATTGCATAAAAATACATAGTATAACCTATTTATTCTAATAATTATGCTTCCAGTATGTGTTTATTACACATAATGCCACCATGAACATTCTTGGAAATGTGCAGAAGTGCATGTGTACACATTTCATATATATATCCCATCATCACGATAAGAATTCTTCTTGTCCTATAATCTCACCACCCTTGATATTGTCCAACTTTTCAATTTCAGCTCATCTGGTGGGTGTATAGTGATATCTTATTGAGGTCTTAATTTGTATCTCCTTGAGTACTAATCTCCTTTCATATTTTTATTGTCCATTTGGATTTCCTTTGTGAAGTATCTGTTCAGTCTTTCTATTGAAATTTTTTTTCTTATTGATTTCTATGAGTTCTTACTACTTTGGGCATCAGTTCTCTGTTACTTATTTGTGCTGTGCATAAATTTTTCACTTCTTGGCTTCTCTTTTTGGTATATTTTGATATACAAAAATTAACATGAGGGTAGTTCAGTTTATTAATCTTTTCCTTAGTACATGGTATTTCTTTATTAAGTAATTCTTCCCTACTTTAAGGTTACATTGATATTCTCAGATACTATCTTCTGAAGGTTTTATAGTTAGGCCTTTCACAATTCTACCAGGAATTCATTTTTGTGAATGGTGTAATAGAGGGGTCTTGAAATCTGGTAAAGCAAGCCTTCTCACCTTGTCCCTCTTTTATGAATACCTTGCTGTTCTCTGCCCTTTGCACTTCAATATAAAATTTAAAGTGTCATGTTCTATGAAAATACACTTGGGATTTTGATTGTGATCATGTTGAATCTGTAGATCAATTTAAAAGTCGACATTTATACAATATTGAGTCTTAAAATCTATTAACAGGTTATATCTTTTCCATTTATTTAGATTTTCTTTAATTCCCCTAAGTAGATTTATATTGTCTTCATAGAAGTCTTGCAAATTTTTGTTAGCTTTAGCCTTAGATACTGCTTAATTTTTAATGCTATTATAAATGGCATCTTTCTTAAATTTTAGTTGTCTAGTTGTTCATTGCTGATATGTATAAAGATAATTGTTTTTTATATATTGCTATTTTAAATTCAGAGACTGTTCTAAACCCTCTTATTAAGTAAAATAGTTTATTCGTAGAACTTTTCAAAGTTTTACATATACAATCATTTCTAAGAATGACAACAGTTTTGTTTCTTCCTTTCTGATCTTTTCTCCCCTCCTCCCTTTTTTTCCCTTGCCTTCTTACATTGGATAAGACATCCAGGACAATGTTAAATAAAAGAGGTGATCACAGGCATCCTTGTCTTTTTCCTGCTCTGAAAGGGAAAACTTTTAATTACTAAGTATGATGTTTACTGAAGGTTTGGGGTAGATGTACTTTATTCAATTAGGAATTTCCCTAGAATTTTTGGTTTGCTAAATGGATGGCAGATTTTATCAAACACTTTTCTGCGTCTAATGAGATTGTCTTTTGATCTGTTACTGTGTGTTATTATATTAATTTATTTAACTATAAACTAACCTTTCATTCCTGGAATAAACCCATCTTGATTATGATGAATATATTGCAGGAATCAGTTTACTCAGATTCTAGTTAGGACTTCTGCATCTATGTTCATAAGTGAGACGCCTATTATTTTCCTTTCTCATCATGTCCTTGTACATACAATTTGTATCATAAAATATTTTGGGAAATATTCTTTCTTTTTCTGTTCTCCAGGAAAATTTGTCTAAGATTGGAATTACTTCTTCCTTGAATATTTGGTAAAATTTGCTGGTGTATCCATTTGGGGTGTAGAGTTTTCTTTGTGAAAAAAGTTTTGATTACTGCTTCAGTTTACTTCATGGTTATATATATACTCAGCATTCTATTTCTTCTTGTGTCAATTTTGTTATTTACATTTTTCTAAGAATTTATTTATTTCATCTGAATTTTAAAATATATTGGCTTAAAGTGCTTTTCAGTATCTTTATTTTCTTTTATATGTCTGCAGAATCTATAGTGATGACCTCTTTGTTTTTCCTAATATTGGCCATTTCTGCCTTCTATTTCTGGTCTTTACCATTTTCACCAGGGGTTTGTTGATTTTATTAGACTTCTCAAAACAACCCAGCTATTGGTTTTGTTTATTCTCTTTATTTTATATTAGTTTTCTATTTCATCAATTTCTGGTCTTATTTTTATTGTTTTCTTTGTTCTACTTTCTTTTCTGTACTTCGACTTTCTGTGATGGATGCTTAGCTCATTTAATTTTCCAGTCTTCTTTCTTTTCTTAGATATTTATTTAAACCTATAAATCTCCCTTTTAATACAGTTTACCAGCATCCCATCAGGCTTGAAATGTAGCATATTCACTCTCATTTGGTTTAAAGCATTTTCTAATTTTATTTTTATTTCTTTATGATTACAAGGTTTATTTAGAAATATATTTTTAATTTTACAGAATTGGGAGCTATCTAGTTATCTTTTTAATATTAATTTCTAACTTTATTATTTTGTGGTCAGAGAACATGTTCTGCCTTCTTTCAACCCTTTGACATTTATTAAAACAGTTTTATGGCCAGAGTTTTATGGTCAGTTTTGCAAAATTTCCATAGTACTTGAAAAAAATTATATTCTGCAGTTTGGGAGTACAAAGTTCAATATATGAACTTTAGGTCAGTTTTTAAATTGCCTCACTCTAATATTCTATATGGCTTTTCAGCTACTTGATCAATTAGCGGGGTCCTATTTTATGCCTTTGTTCTCTGGGTCTCTGTCATTCTCAAAATTATCTCAGATTAGGTGATAAATGATAGGATGCAACGTAATGTTAAAATTGAGAACCACTTATGAAAATCTGAAAAGAGTGTAGAATTTCTACTAACTCAGTCAATATTCAACATTTTACTGGAGATCATATCTAATTATATGACTTCCATTCCTAAGCAGCTCAAAAAAGAAAGAAAGAAAGAAAAAAGAGTAAAAAAAAGCTATGACTACTGGAAAAGAAGAGATATATTTTTTGTATATATTTTCAGAAAATATTATCTACATGAAAAACTCTAGAAACAATGGTCAAGCTAATAGAACTACTAGGAAATAAGAGGAATAAGGTTTGAAAAGAGATATAAGATCAATTAAAAAATTAATAGAGAAAACTGTCCATAAATTACTAAAAAATTACACTAAAAACTATAAACTTCCTTAGAATATATCTGAGGAAACAGATATATATCTTTATGGATAAAATTCTGAAACTTTATTGAAATACACACAAGATCTGAATAAATGGAGGAATATACCAATTAATGGGTGGGAATGCTATGTCTACACCAAATTTTTATTTAACTTAATGCAATTTCAACTCAAATCAACAGGGTTTTTATAGAACTTGAAAATTTTATTCTAAAATGTATACTGAGATTTAACTTTACTAATCTAGTAAAATTAATTCTGAAAAAGATGAATAAGGACATTGAGACTAGCCTTACCAACTATCAATACTAAGTATAAAGCTATAGTAATTTAGACAATATAGTTTTGGCACAGAAATGGACAAAGAAATCAAAGGACTTGAATGGAAAGGTTAGAAAGAGAACCATACTTATTTTGGAACTTGACATATGAGAGTGAAGGATTCCAACTCAGTGGGAAAATGGTGGTAGACAACTGGACTTCTACAAAAAAAACGCAACAACAATATAGATCCCTACCTCCTAACAACAATGTTCTAAATGAGTGAAACTAATATGAAAAACAAAGAAATTAAAAGAGAATAAAATCTTTGTGACTTCAAAGATAAGTGGGTTACTTAAACAAGACATAAGGGAACAAAACATAATGGAAAATATTAATAAATTTAGTTATACTTAATTTTTCAAAATAATCTGAAAAAGATACCATAAACAGATTTAAATGGAGGTGGTGGCTAGGATAAGATATTTGAAACAATACAATAGACATAGAATTAGTATCCCAAACATTTAAAGAACTTTTACAAATCAGTAGAGAAAGAAAAACACTCTAACTTAAAAAATAGGTAAAGGATATAACATAATTATCAAAACACACAAAAGGCCAATAAATCAATGAAAAAGCATTCCACCAGGAAACAAGTCACACATTAATATTAATAACAATATAAAGGAGATCAATTGTTTGGCCAATCAAATCACCAGGAACTAAAAATTTGACACTGTCAAGTGCATCTGGGGATAAGGAGAAAGAAACTCTCTTACTCTGCTAGTGACTGTGTTAATTAGGAAAGTCAATAGATAAGCAACATGACATTGCCTAATAAAATACAAAGTGTAGTTTCTCTACAACTTCTCTACAGTTTCTCTAAAAACCAAAATATCTAACCTAAATAAATTCTCACATATAATTACTAAGACACATGTAAAAGGTTTTTAATGCAGCATTTTTTACAATAAAAAACACTGGGAGTAGTCTAAATACCCAGAAATGCATAAAAAATATATTCTTATGACAGACTATGTATGTATATATATGAATACATCTTGAAGCTATTAATGTTTAATTTAAAAATTAGAAAAATATTATATATTTGGTATAAAATAATTTATAGAAAATAGAAATAGCAGATACACAAAATAACACTATATATGTGGATACACATTACACACACACACACACACACACACACACACACACACACACACACATCCACAGGTAGAAAATACACCAAACTCATGGTAGTTGTTGTTTCTGGCATTGGGGAGGAGAAGGAGATTAGGATTTGGGGTTTAGATCTGAAAGGGACTTCCACTTCATCTGAAATATTTATTTCTTCTATTTAAAAGTACTTGAAGCAGGAAGAATGTCTGTTCAACATTACATTGGAGATTCTAGTCAGGGCAGTTAGGCAAGAAAAAGAAATAAAAGGTCCAAATTGGAAAGGAAAAAATAAAGCTACCTTTATTGATAGATGGCATGATTTTATATAGAGAAAATCTTAAGGAACAAATACTAGAACAAATAAGTTCAACAAATTGCGGGATGTACAAGATCAGTATACAAAAATCAGTTGATTTCTATACACCAGCAATGAATAATCTGAATATTAATATTAATATTAATCTGAAAATTAAACTAAGAAAATATTCCATTAACAATATTGTCAAAATGAATAAAATGAATAAAATGCTTAAGAATAAATTTAACAAAAGAAGTGCAAGACTTCTACACTGGAAACTACAAAACATTGTTAAAGAAGAGCTAAATAAATGGAAAGACATTCCATATTCATGCATCAGAAGACAAAATTGTTAAGATAGAAATACTCCCCCAATTGATCTATGGATTCAGTGTGGTCCTTATTATAATTCCTGCTGGCTTTTTTTCCCCCAGAAATTAAAAGTTGATCCTGAAATTGATATGTAAATACTAAGGACCCAAAATAGCCAAAACAGTCTTGAAAAAGAATAAGAATTTTGGAGGAGTCACACTTCCCCATTTCAAAACTTAACTGCAAAGCTACAATAATCAAGACATTGGTATAAGGATAGCTATATAGTTTAATGAATAGCTGTATACTTAAATGGAAGAGAATCAACAAAATTTGAAGATATTTCAACAGTGAAAGAATAGTCTTTTCAACAAATGTTGCTAGAATAATGGATATCCACAAATGGAAGTCTGAAACCGACTCCTTACCTCACACCATACACAAAAACTAAGTCAAAATTGATCATAGACCTAAATGTAAGCTAAAACTATAAAACTCTTAAAAGAAAACATAGGAATATATCTCCATGATTTTGAGCTAGGCAATAATTTCTTAGTTAAAATACCAAAAGCACAAGCAATAAAGAAAACTGATAAATTAGATTCATCAAAATTCAAAACTTACACACTTCAAAAGACATAATTAAGAAAGTGAAAAGATAACCCACAGACAGGGAGAAAATATTTGCAAATCATATATTCAAAAAAGGACTTATAATTAGGACATACAAAGACCTCTTGCAACTCAATTATAAGACAAATACAAAAATGAGCAAAGGATTTGAATAGAAATTTCTTCAGAAAAGATATATGAATGGCTAATAAGTATCATAATAAATGTTCAACATCATTTGTCATTAAGGAAATGCAAATCAAAGCAATGAGATAGGACTTCACACTGACTAGAATTGCTATATATAAAAAAATAGACAAACAGTAACAAGTGTTGGTGAGGATGTTGAGGAATTGAAACCCTCACACATGGCTGATGGAAATTTAAAATGTTGCAGGCACTTTGGAAAAACAGTACAGCAGTTTCTCAAAATGTTAAATATAGAGTCACCATATTATGACCCAGCATTCCACTTCTAGGTATCTATAAAAGAAAAATAAAAGCATATGTCCACTCATAGACTGTACATGAATGTTCATAACAGCATTATTCATAAGAGCCAAAAGATTAAAACAACCCAAATTTTATGAGCTGATTAATGGATAAATAAAAATGTGGTATATTCATGATGATGGCATATTATTCAACCATAAAAAGTAACAAAATACTGATACATGCTACAACATGAACCTCAAAAACATGCTGAGTGAAACAAGCCAGACACAAAAGACCACATATTATGATTCTATTTATATGAAATGTCCAGAATAGGCAAATCTATAAAGACAGAAAGTAGATTAGTGGTTGCCTGGAGCTGAGGGTGGATATGGGCTGTGACTGCAAGAAAGTGGACATGAGATTTCTTTTTGGAGTGGTGGAAATTTTCTAAAACTAAATTGTGGTGACGGTTGCACAGCTCTGTAAATATACCAAAAATCATTCAATTGTACACTTAAAATGGGTGAAATTTTTGTTATGTAAATTACATCTCAATAAAGCTGTTTAAAAAAACCACTTGAAGCAAATATGACAAAAGATTAAGATGTCCATTCTGGCTGGTTGGAATGCAGGGTTTTATTATACATTCTATTTTCTTTATTTTTAATGTTTCTCAAAAACAAAAATATTAAGACACCATAAATTCCTGGGCCCCAGTTTCAAATGAGATGGATGCATAAATTTACAGTCTTCTGATTATACTCTTACCTTCAGACACTGTCAGTTGTCCCCATTCCCAAAGGAAATGACTTAGAACATTCTTAGTAAAGCTTACCAGTCATACATAGCAAACCCAACTCTTTAGTGCCTGTTGAACATAAGCCAAGAATAACTAGATGTATAAGGAAAAAATTTAACATGCAAAACAGAAACCAAAACATCCTAGAAGAGTGAATTCAGAGAAAACAGACATATGTAGAGAGCAAATAAAACTTTTACAAATCCCTATTAATATTTCAAGAGAGAGAAGAGAAAATCTACAGCCATGAAAAATGTGAGAAATCTATAATAAAAGGAATATTCAGAGAACAAAAAGAATTTCTGAAAGTCAAAAATAATTGCTAGAATGTTTGGAAAATAAAAGAACAAAGAAGGAAAATAAGAGAAAAATAACATAAGAAAATTAAAGGATCAGTCCAAGAGGTTTAATATCCAACTAGTTATATTTCCAGAGAGAGAAAACTGAAAATATAGTGGGAAGAAATATATTTTTAAAATAGAATAGAAAAGTTCTCAGCAACAAAGAATATGAATCTACATCAAATCTACCACAATAGTTGACAAAAAAGACTTACCAATCGTATTTTAATGAAATCTCAGAAAATAAGGAACAAACAAATAATCATAAAAGTGTTCAAGAAGTGAAAATAGGTTGCACACAAAAAAATCAGAAAACAGATTTTGGATGTCTAGAAAGTAGAATTTAATGCAACGATATCTTCAGAATTCTGAAAGAAAAGCATAAAGGTAGAACACAGACATTTTCAGACATGTGAACTCGGGTAGACTGTTGTTATATTTGTGGCCAATAACTTTAGAATGTCCTTTTTATATTTGAGGAAATTCCCGCATTATGACCCCTGCCTTGCCAAGGTTGAAGTCATAGCTCAGTTATCCAGCATCTATTGCAGCAAAGACATAGGCATATGACATTGGCTCTTCCAGATGTTTCCTTGGAAGAGCTCAATCTGAAGAAACGTGTGGAAGTCAAATTTGCACAGGATCTGTTCCTAGAGGAGGGTGGTGAGACACTGAACTTTCAGAGGCAGCAGTGGCATAGATTCTAGTTGGTAATGTCCCTTGCTCAGGGTCTTTGGTGCCTTTGACCAGAGGAGGTATAAGAATACTTTAATATGGATGGTCGGATAATTTGGGTGTTGTTCCTGGAAGCACAGTCACCAAACCCTATTCTCTGTAAGCTACTTCTCTGTAAGCTACTTCACAATCTCTAATGAATCTTCCAAGGATGCTTCTGGTGGATGTGCTCCACCAACACAAGGAAGTAAACCAAGAAAAAAGACTGAGATGGGCGGGGGGTGGATTAAGGGATCTAACATAATAGGGAAAAAGAATCCCCAGGATTACAGTGGATAGAAACCCGAGGATGCAGGCTGTGCAACAACCTAAAGACTAACCAGTCCAGATTCAGTTAAACATATGGAGGGCTCCAGGAAGAATATTTCTGAAAAGAGAAATCGGATTTAGTACGTGTTGTGTTTTATGTATTTAGAAGAGATTTGCACTGCTGGAAATGAATTTGAGAATGAATTAATATGTATAAAACCGAGCAAATGAAATAAGACATTTATTAACTATAGGATAAATAAATTTTTGTTTATGAAAGGCAGTGCAATCATGGTAAACTACATGACTCAGCTGTATCTAATATTACATGGTAAAAATTCAGACTTGATTTAACCAAAAAATTTGATATGAGAGGCTGGGGTAGAGGAAGTCTATGTGTGCTGGGATGGAGCATAAGAGAACTAGATCGACGTCTTTTTTTTTTTTTTAACATCTTTATTGGAGTATAATTGCTTTACAATGGTGTGTTAGTTTCTGCTTTATAACAAAGTGAATCAGTTATATATATACATATGTTCCCATATCTCTTCCCGCTTGCGTCTCCCTCCCTCCCACCCTCCCTATCCCACCCCTCTAGGTGGTCACAAATAGATCCACGTCTTTTATAGTCTGTGTCCACAATATCTAAAACTGAAAAGTCTAGAAATACCGGAAAAACAAAACATAGAAAATAGCTAAAATATGTAGGAGTGGTTGCCTTTGAGGAGTGGGAATGAGGGAGAGGAATTATATTTGTCAGGGTTCTTTATTTGCATTCTACAGAATTTACTCCAAAGCAAAAGAGGTGTGTTCTGTTTTGTTTTTAGTTTGTTTTTAAGTATTAAGTAGTTTATGGAATCTCTGGGAACATTTCAAGAACCAGGATTATCTACTACTCAAGAAATATATTTAAAATTTATTTAGAGTCCAAAGAAGCATATGTTAGAAGTTGCCTTAAAATTCAAGTGGCTGTGTCTTGGAGATAAGGGTTCAAGAAAACTTCTGCCCTTCTGCCAGATACCACTGTGGCTGTCACAGTATCCATGTAAGAGGAAAGAAAAATAGAGAAATCTCTGAGGTTAATATTCCCAGGCTCAATTTATTATATGTCACAATGAAGTCATTATGTGACATTTAATTTGCTGATTTAAAGGCCAAGTCCTCATCTTTGTCAGGATTTAATTTATGCTGTTCAACTGTATCAGGATTTAATCCATGCTGTGCAGGCCTGACACATCTCCTCTATATCCACACTCCTGGGTATTCCTAACTAGGGAGTCCACATAAATACTGGCATTCGAGATAAAAAAGGTCCAGGAAAAGGCACCTTTTAATCTTCTCTTTTCCACGAAGCTTCTCAAGAAAGGAATGTTGAAGCTTGTGGAGCAGAATCACGCAGGTATCTTAGAGAAAGAAGCGAGCACATCTCATTGAAGGGATTTATGACTTTAGACAAGTGCCCATTAGAGGTGAAAGCAAGCTGTCAAGTAAAACAGCCTGGAGAGTTCCCACATCAACAGTTTGTTTTAAGCACCAAATAAACGGGCCAGACAAATAGTGTTGGTGGAGTGTAGAGGACAGTCGTTTCCGAGACCTAGGGTTTGTAGAGAAGAATCCCTCAAGTACGAGAGTCTTCTTGAAAGCAGGGATTGTAATTTAGATAAGGGTAAGAGAACAGAAGTGAGGGAGGAAGCACATGGAGTCAGGGACAATGGCTACATGGATTTGACTGAAGCTGGGAGCTTGTTTAAGGAACTATTGTGAGAGACATTTGGGGAAACAAGAAGAGATAAAGATGGTGGTTTAAACACAATCATTTATTTTGTTCCCTCCAAAACTACACTGGAATGACGATAACAGGATTTTTGTTTTAAGAAGTAATATACCAAGAAAATGGTAAAGGAGATAATATAGTAGCAAAACTTGAAAACAGATGGACAAGTAGAAACTGATTTGTCAAACCCAGGAAATTTGAATGCTAAATTGGCAGTGACGAAAGCCAAGAAGCAACACAATTCCTTAATTGTCTCTAAGAACCCAGAAGGCTTAGGATTTCATGGCACCGGGTGCCTCTGGAAGTGGCAGTTAAAATGAGGCTAAGGAGGGCTTGTGGAAAGTCTGTCTTAGAAGCAGTGAGAACCTCAGATCCCCTCCCTCTGGGCAGCAGGGTAAACTGCTCTCTCACCCTGAACAGAAGACTAAGCTTCATTTTCTAGAGCAGGTGAAAAGGATGGTCTCTGGACTGGGAATTTCCAGGAATTGTTGAGAATGTGGTTGTTATAGGGAAAACCAATTGATTTAGTGAACTTCCCAAGCTGGATATTGGAAAATCCAGGACCCATTTTCCATGTGGTGGGGAAGAGAGGCCTCTCCCCTCAGGAGGAAGATTGGAAGATTCTTCACTGTTGAATATCACCAGTCGTAGAAATACCAGCATCAGAGGTTCAGCCAGGAAACAGCCCCGCCAGATCACCATTCAGGGAAGCATAATCTCCAAACTCATCCACACACCCTGAGCTTCTAAACAGTTCTTTATGCTGTACTCTTATATGTGTGCCAACTACTAAAGAGCACCAGACACTTGAGGAAAGCCCTAAACATGAAAGAGAGAAACCAAACCAAACCAAACCAAACCAAAACAAAACAAAAGAAAAAAAATAAAAAGAAGTTTCAAAGAAACACACTATACAGGAGGGAAAAATACCTCCAAAAGCCATTGACATTTTAGTATTTTCTGAGAGATGAAATAAGTGCATCTGTGAAACAAAAATAGGACAATGGTGAGGGCAGGGAAGGAAGTTATATACACTTGAAAAAGCTAAGGGGACAGAAATGAGCTGTTAAAAATTAAAAGTTTGATAGGAGAAATGAAAAAGGCAATAGAAGTAGGTTTATAAGATAAGGATAAGAGAAAATTTCAGAAGATAAAGCATAGTGATAAACGGATAGAAAATTAGAAGAAGAAAAGACAAAAATTGGAGGTCCAGTCCATGAGATCTGATATCAAAATACAGGAGTTAATGTACAGAGGGAAAAACTAGAGAAAGTTGTCAAAGAAGTAACTAAAAAGTTTTCATAAACTAAAGAACCAGACGGAAAAATTTAAGAGCACTGGGACAAAGAAAAGCTCCTATAAACTAATAGAGAGGAACACAACAAACTAGGACTAGGAATCATACTTACATCTCCTTTATTCCTCATACCATACTTGCAAAACTATAAAAAAAGTTAATAAAACAAACCCCAAAACCCCAGTTAGAATTAAAGGTATCATTAAAATCCAAATTAAGAATGCAATTAACATATAAAAAGGAAAAACCCCATAAGATAATATTTATCTGTCTCTGGATGAGCAAATAACTTTCTAACTTTCTAAACATAAAGGCCATGAAAGACATTACAAAGGAAAAGACCCACTCAACATTTTAATATATTAAACTGAAATATATGCTAAAATCATTTAAATTAAATATAAATTAAAGAAATGGCAAACTGGGAAAAAATATGAACAGATTAAACAAAGGGTGTAATATGTAAAATATTCACATGAGCAATTTGTAAAATGTTCATATACTGTGTAAAATATGTGAAATAGTCACATAATGTATAAAATGTTCATGTAAGTAAATGAGTAAAAACACTAGAACCATATTAGAGAAAAATGGGCAAAGGATATGAAGCAATACAAATGGCTAGCATACATTGAAGAAATAAAAGTCAATCTTAGTTGTAACCTAAGAAGTATAAATTAAAACTAGAGCTACACTTTTTCACCAAAATTTTTCACAATAATTTTCTTAACAAATTATTAAAGATTGTTTTTCAGAGTAAAGTTAATGGTGAGGATGTGATATGTTTCTGGAAAGTTTTGGCAATACATGTTAAGGATTTTAAATGTTTAGAACTTACAATGCAGTAGTACAATTTCTAGAAATCTAATCCAAGGAATTTCATTATTTAACTACTGTTATACCAAATATACTGATCTAGGTACTGAAAAATATAGGATATTTATAAGGGATTAGGAATACTTGTGGAAAAGTAAAAAAACAAAATAACTGTCCAATAATAGGGGGAACGTTGAGTCACTTATCTCCATAAAATAGAATTTATTTAGCCATCAAATATTATGGCTACAATTACTTTCAATAAATGGTAAGTAGAATTTCTAACTTGAGAAGAAATTTATTAAACACAGCATTTAGATATTGGCTGTCAGCAGAAACAATGGCTAACGTCTGAGGCATTCTGTCAACAATCCTCATTTGAAATAATAGCTTTGAAATATGCACGGAACATAAAAGACAAGAAGGCTTTCCTGCTGTCCTGAAATTGTTGAGCAATCTGTACAATAAGCAAACAGGACAATGGCCACAGTGAGAGGATTTATTAAACTGACTTCATTTCTTACCTTCTCCAGTTTAAAACACACACACACACACACACACACACACACACACACACACACACCAGGAAAGCTTGGAGGAATTATTTTTGAAAGACTCCTAATTTCCAGAAATTCATCAAGTCTAATCATTCTGCTCAAAATACTTTTCTTCAATTGTCAGGTTTCCTTAGATGAAGAATTTCTGTGTTACTGGGGATACCATGAATAAGGGTAAAATGGAAGCGTAACTGAAACGAAAGGGTACTTATTCTCAACTAGTACCTGTGGCTCCAGTTGAAGGAATCATGGAGGCGGTTTCACAGTAAAAGCAACCATCTGAGACCCATAGAGAAGACATTTGTCTGGAGCACTGAAGGTTTACTGTAATTGTAATCGGCAAATTCTGAGAAGTTTTGATTTGCGCAGAGTTACACTTACAAAATCAGAGTGTTTCAGTTGGATGCTCAATATCTGAAGACTAATGTGTATCTAGATTATTTATTTTATATAGATAGTAGGCCGGGCTCATTCCTCCTAGGATCCTTAGAAATGTAAAAAGGAAATAATTTAGTTTATAAAACAAATACAGGGGACTTCCCTGGCAGTCCAGTGGTTAGGACTCTCTGCTTCCACTGCAGGGGGATGGGTTTGGTCCCTGGTCAGGGAACTAAGATCCCACATGCCACGTGGCAAAGCCAACAAAAACAAATACTCAACTCAAGGCTTGTTTTAGTTTTCTATTAATAATTCAATAAGAAATGAAGGCTTGTGTGAACTTCATAATCAGCATTTTATGGTGTATTAGGGGAAAGACCCTTAGCACGGTATTTAAACATTTGACATTAATTTTCCTTCTAAATTGTTTCACTCTTCTCTTTTCATTTCTTTGAGGAAGTGTTCATATAGAATGAAAAATTTCATTATATATTTATATAGTTTTAAATAAAATCATTGTAGAAGAATTTTTAAGATTAAAAATTACGGTGAGATGGGCAGATTATCGCATGATACAGGTAACTGCTACTTGTAGATCCTCAGAGTCTAGCTTGAGTGATGACAGCTATAAGTAGGAGAGAAAGGCAAGCTGGATCCTTGGCTCCTTATATAAGGAAGGAGAGCACAGGAATCCTCCCTGGGGTATACAGATGTCCCTGGGGCCTCACAGTAAACTGTCCTGGGATCCCCTGACCTCACCGATTATATGACTAGGGAGAGGGAGATGTAAGAACCAACGGTAACTGGGATACTGTATTCCCATCCTTAGAAAAAAAGATTTCTAAAGGAGGAAGTGAATTTCAGGAGAAAGATGATCAATTTCTACTAAACAAGTTGATTTTCAGGGGCTCAGTGGCCAGTCAAGAAGGAAAAGCAAATCAGAAGCGCAGGAGAAAGTCAGTGCTATTCGGGAAAGCTATGGCAATAAATAATACCTTTAAAGAGAGAGTGTCATACTAAAGAATGCCGTGAACATATAAAGGAAATTTAAAAAAAAGAGTTCAAAGATAAATGAGAATTGAGCTTTGAAATAAGACTGCATTTGTATAGTAGGAAAAGAAGTGGAACCAAGGAGAAAGAAAAGAACCAGAGAAGACTATCAGTACCCTGGAGGTCAGAGACATTTTAGGAGGAAGGAGGTGCGCCATGAATCAATGATGTAGAGATATAAAGTGTAACCCATAGAGCAGAACTTGGGAGACAGTGTGATGATTTACAGAGATGAATTTCAGTGGAGAAGTGGGGTCAGAATCAGAAGCCGAGAGAGATGAGGAAATGCTTTTGTACACGTAGATTATTTTTGTTTCTGTTTTGACATGTTGGGTATTGAAATGAAGGAAAGAGAATGGATGCAGCTTAAATCAGGAAACAGACTGATGACTGATGATTCAACTCTTTACGGAGGTGATAGTGATCATTTAATTGACCATAGTTTTGGAATGCATGGGAGGTGTCAATTTAAGGAGTTTAAATGGCAAGATTAGCTCTGGAGAGGGGGAGTATCTTCTCTTTTCCTGAGATAGGAGAATAGGAAGAAAAATGGGGTGTAACCAAGAGGAGAGAGACTGCAGTGGGCGCCAAATGAATTTAGTTACTTATTTTTTTAATAAACATTTTTGGAGTGTGCACTATATAAAGTACCAAGATCCCTTGGAAAATATGATGATGAAAAAGACCTAGACAATGCCCTCAAAGTAGTTTTATATGGAAGATAAGACAAGGGCAAAAATAACTCTAGAGATTGAGAACACAACCTGTTAAGTTAAATATAAATTTTTTTACACCTCAGTTTCTTCCTCCATAAAATGGGAATAATGAGAGTACCACCTATGTTTCAAGCATCCCATTCTCTTTCTAGCTTACATTTCCCAGTGTTCTAATAGAAGTATTTGACTTAATGGAGACATTCAGCCCATGAATCAAACACTGTTTCATTCTCCATCATTGCCCTTATGTTCTCATTTCCTTTTTTGCCCAAGATAAATTTACTGGCCCATCATTTTAATCACTCTCTTATCCCTCCATCCAATCCATCAAGACACTTGGTCCTCTCTCCTTGAGATACACATGGCTGGAAAACCCTAACCCTGATGAAACCTTACTATTTGCTTTCTTCCCATCTTTCGAGTCCCCTTGTCCATGGAGGAAAATTCCACAAAGTCATACAATATGAGTTCAGGAAACACTTCCAGAGCAAGGCACACATAGGCTCTGCATTTCTTCAGCATCTACGTGGGGAGGCATCCCATGTTGAGGAGGGTTTTGTTCTAGTGGAAGCCCCTTTCCCATTGCTCTTCCTTCATATAGGGCCTTGATGACAGCCACTTTATTAGGAAAGGGACTTTCAGACTGCTTGCGGAATTAAGCTGCCTAGATATCATGCCAGCCATTTACAGGAGCTGTCTTGGAAAGCCAGCAGCCCCATACGTTAGGAGGCACCTGGAGACTTTGGATCCTTTTGGATGCTATAGCCGTCCAGTCATGGAAGGAGTCTAGGCTAGCCTATTATTCAGGCATCTTAGGATGAACATCTAGGGTCATTTTTGAACAATGCTTCTCCTTCATGACAATCTATCCGCAAGAAGCTTGAGTGCTCATCAGGTGTTTCTGAAACAGGAAGAGAGACATCATTTGATTTCCACCCAATCTTTAGAGGCTAAGTTAACTGCATTTGTCACAGTCCCTCAGGGATGAGCTAGATTGTCAACCACTTCCCCTCCCCACCATTTATTACCAATATATTCTATAGAGACCTCGAGATTGTTACTTTTATCCTTTGACATTAAAGTTGGAAAAGGAGAAGAGTGCATTGATCCTCCATTACCCACCTTCTGCATATTCCATGGTGCATGAGACTCCAGGGCAGAGGTACAAGGAGCTACTACGGCTCACTCAAAGGGCCCCTGCCATCAGTATTCGGGTCTGCAGCAAACATTAATTTGATGCACTCTTACAAAAGCTACCAGCAGGGGTCACAGAGAGCAAGCCCTTCCTTGGCTATTATTTTGTCCCTGATCCCAGACCCAAAGGATAAGCGTTTTTTGTTAAAGCCAAATAGTGGTGACCTCTTTGGGGAGAGGGGTGGTAGAGGATCAGGCCCCAGCCCCAGCTTCCTCTTGTCTTGAATGGACCCCAGATAGCATATAGGGACCTCGGGCACCTCTTGCAGACCATAGGAGGTGTGGGGAGTTTCTATTACTTGGAACAATGGCAGGCCAGCTGATCTTAGTCTTATTGGGGAGACTACAGGGTGAGAAAGGTTAAATGCCTTTGTTCTCTAAAGACAGTTGAGCTCTTCCTCACAGATTTCTTTAGCATGGTTTTCTTCTCTCCCTGGTTCTTGTGCTGACCAGATACTAGTGGTGTTTAATGCCCTGACCACTGTGCTAGCTCCGCCCATTCTGGCAGCTTTCCCAGGGAAACCCCTTTGTTCCTAAAAGGACCCTGAAATTTGTATTATCTTTAGATGCCATATATTTTCTTGTAAGAAATCTTAAAGGAAAAATTTCAGGCAAAATACCTGTGCTTTGTGGGCTGATAACATTAAAAATGAGGCCTTTTACTAGACAGTTGGGAGAGATGATTGCATTCAATTGTGTTGGAATAGGGAATGATGGAGTTAGGGTGGGGCTGATTTGAGTAGAATCTGGAAGAGATACATGGGTACTGACCAACAGTTCAAGTTTCATTTGGAAATATTTTCTTGAGAGAGTACCTGTTTTCCTGGAAGGAAAATTGTCTCTACTTTTATCCAAAGCAAGACGATCAGAGGAGACTTCACTGACAAGGTGATGTTTGCACTGAGGCTTGAGAGTTGCCTGGGTGCAAAGACCATCAGAAAGAGTATACCGGCCTTTTTTGAGACACAGCCAGGAATGTGTTTGGAAGGAGAGAGCAAAGAGCAGGGTAGAAAGGGGTGAGGTCAAGAGGTGATAGTGGGCCAGATCACTTACGGACTTTTAGGACATTCGAAGGATTCTAAGTGGGGTGGAACAGGTGTGCCTGAAGTTTGAGGACAGGGGAAAGTGAAAGAGAATATTTGAATGGTGGAAATGAGGGGAGCTTAAGAGGATTAGGAAACAGTAGTAAGGGAACACTTGTAATTCGGTTAATGAGATAGTTTGCTTCGTTTTTTTTTTTTCTTTGTTTATTTGTACACATATATTTTCTGTCCTAAAATTATAACTATTACATATGCTCCATACAGTTCAAGTTGAACTTGGCGTATACATAGTGAAATTTATTTTTGGCATTGTTTTCAATATGTTTTTTTTTTTTCACACACACGCACTGTATTTTATTTTTACAAGAGATAAATAAACTGACACCAAGCATTGTAAATGGATGACCGCAAGAAAAGCAACAATGATTGCAATTACCAAACACGAAACACACTCATACTATGTCATAATAGCGACATTCAGTCCAGTAATCCTCCACTGTAACAGCTCCTTTACTTTGCAGTGAAAATTGACTTGTATATTTTTTGCCTCTGAGTTCTTGTGGGATTGTTTTTTTAATTCAAACAGAAAGTCATAAAAATTATAATCATCTTCCTAAGTTCACTCATTCCCATGTAATTATTGTTTTTTCTTCTTGATGTTTTGTAAGGCACTTTTATGAATTCATCAGTTTGCCATTAGAGTTCTGAAAATGCTTATTCGTTCAGTTACACAGTATAGTTAGTTACCAGAAACCTGTACTTGTCAGAGTGTTTTCCGTGAATTCCTTGAACATGAAACCCTTTTATAGGAACATTTTTGCAAAAGCATCAGAGTACACGCAGTACTCTCTCTAAATGATAAAAGAGTTAAAAATGACCATGGTTAAAGATTTGATGAAAGTTCATAATAATGCAATTGACAAGGAAATTTAGTTATTTCTGAGATATACATTTTAAAGTAATAACTAGAATTATGACTTATAACATTATACCAGAACATATAAGATTTTTAGAAATTTCATGTAATGTCTGAAACATTTATATTAACGTATTTCCATACAAATAACCCAAAAAAGTTTATTATTAGTTTTTTGTTGTTGTTGTTTGTTTGCTTATACTGCAGGTTCTTATTAGTCATCAATTTTATACACATCAGTGTATATATGTCAATTCCAATCACCCAATTCAACACAAGCACACCACCATCCTCACCCCACCACAGTTTTCCCCACTTGGTGTCCATACATTTGTTCTCTACATCTGTTTCTCAACTTCTGCCCTGCAAACTGGTTCATCTGTACCATTTTTCTAGGTTCCACATACATGTGTTAATATATGATATTTGTTTTTCTCTTTCAACTAACTTCATTCTGTATGACAGTCTCTAGATCCATCCACGTCTCAACAAATGACTCAATTTCGTTCCTTTTTATGGCTGAGTAATATTCCATTGTAAATGTGTACCACATCTTCTTTATCCATTCATCTGTCAATGGGCATTTAGGTTGCTTCCATGACCTGGTTATTGTAAACAGTGTTGCCATAAATATTGGGGTGCATGGGTCTTTTAGAATTATGGTTTTCTCTGGGCATATGCTCAGTCATGGGATTGCTGGATCATATAGTAATTCTATTTTTAGTTTTTTAAGGAACCTCCATACTGTTCTCCATAGTGGCTCTATCAAATTACACTACCACCAAAAGTGCAAGAGGGTTCCCTTTTCTCCACACCCTCTCCAGCATTTGTTGTTTCTAGATTTTCTGATGATGCCCATTCTAACTGGTGTGAGGTGATACCTCATTGTAGTTTTGATTTGCGTTTCTCTAATAATTAGTGATGTGGAGCAGCTTTTCATGTTGATGCATCTCTTTTTTCTACCTTTAATGAGAATGTTACTTCTGTTTCACTGTTAAGAATGATCCTTGCTATTTTTTACCTTGAAATTCTTTATCTTACAAAACAAGTTTCTCTTGATGCTTTGCAAGTAAGAATTGTAAAATCATGAATGCATTTTGCATTTGATCAAATGCTTTTTTGATACCTATAAGATGATGGTATTTTTCATTTACTTTGTTAATATTCTCAATTATGTCATTAAATATTCCAATGTTGAATCATCCTTCCATTCTATTTGGTCATGATGTATTATAATTTTATTATATTGCTGTATTTCGTTGGATAACATTCCATTTTATGCTTTCATGTGTGCTTATAAACAAAGATGGCCTATAGCTTTATATTTTATTGTCCTTTTTTTCGTTTTGCTATCAGAGATGAGAATAGCCTCATCTGAGTAGCTTTCCAACTTTTTCCATACTCTGAGACAATTTGCACAATAAGAGTTAACTGTTTCTTGCAACTTTTCTAGATTCACACATAAAATGATGTGTCTCCTGGACTTTCAGGGGTCATACTTTGAACCAGCTTCTTATACTGGGGTATTATTCAAGATTTCTGGTGTTTCTTGGATCCATTTTGGATATGTTTCCTCTCCAGAAAATTATTCTTTTCTCTTATCTTTTGAAAATCTTGCTGTCAAGTTTCTCCTAAGATTCTCTTTTGAGATTTAAAAAATTCTTTTGTGCACTATTTCATTCCTAGTGGTTTATTTTCCCCTTCTTTCTTAGGCTCAGTTATACCCATGGTTTACTGCTATCATTAATTTCTTCCAAGAATAATTTTGGTCATCAGTGTTTGGTGTTGTATGTGTTTTCTTTCATTAACTTTGTCTTTATTCTTTGTTATTGTTTTACTCCTACCTCTTCTTTCTCTTCTATTTTGTAGCTTCTTCAATTGAATGTTTAGTTCATATATTTTCAATCACCCTTCCTTTTCCTTTTGGTATGATGAAAGATATCTGTCTCCTTTAATGCTTTTAACCCTAAACTATATTTCAAAATTTATTTAAATAATTTAAATAAATTAAAAAAATTATTTCACAGAAATTTGTAAAAATCATAACTTGATGATTTATGACAGTGAGCCATTCTGATGGCTGTGTAACCAGCACCTGCCTTCAGGATAGAATATTCACATTATTCTAGAGACTTCCTCACACCCCCCACTCACAACCTGTCTCTCTCACAAAAGTAACCACTACTCTGACTTCTAACATAGATTACGTTGCCTCCTTTTTCTCTTTATATAAATGGAAGCAAAGAATAGGCATTCTTTTGGGTCTGGGTAATTTTGCTCACTATTCCGTTTATAGAATTATTCTTATATTTTCATGTAGTTCTTATTTATCTTCATTGCTGTATTGTATTCCATTGTATGAATACACTATAGTGTACTTAACCGTTCTAATGTTGACTGGCATTTGAGTTGTTTCCAGTGTTTGGCTACTGAAATAATGTTGTTCTGAACATTCTTGGACTTGACTTTCATTGCACAGACACACACATATCCTAGGCATGAATCAAAGCACATGGGTAAGTTCAGTTTTAGTGGATTCTGTCTAAATAGTTTTTCAAACTGAATGTAATGATTCCCATTCTCCTTACCAGAGTACAAGAATTTCCACTGTTCACAACAACATTTATTGTATTGTCACTCTTATGAAATTTTAGCCTTTCTTTGAATATGCAATTATATTCCATGGTGGTGTTTTATTTGTAGCTACCTAGTAACTATTTCCAAACATTAGTTTGAAACCTGTCTCTATTGTATTTTTTCTTAGGTTTTGTTTTCAATACTGACCTGAAGACACGACATTTGGGATACCCACCCAGGGCTGGGTGATTCACTAGACCTCAAGAGGCCAGAGCCAAGTGTCAACCAAGGACATCACAGACTTGCAGGCTCAGCCAGCATCAGTCCTGAGCAAGGCTTCTGCCCAGCGTGGAGTCCCCTGCAGAATCAGCAAGCCTAAGAAATATTATCAACTCATTGCATTAAAGTCTACTGGGGGTTCCTGCTGATATACTCCAACCCATTTTTGAAAAAGTAGTGTTTTCCAGCATCCTCACCTATCCAGAACATAAGTAAAAACTTGGGAGTTTCTTCCTTATTAATAAAAGCTATGAAGTCTAAGTCCAACTGGGCCCAGAACCCAAGTTGTAGCATAATGGTATTTCATCCAACCAAGGAAGAGTTTAATGATTTCGATACATACATTGCTTATATGGAATCCCAAGGTGCACACCGAGCAGGCCTGGCCAAGGTAATTCCACCCAAGGACTGGAAAGCCAGAGAGACCTATGATGATATCGATGACATCTTAATAGCCGCTCCCCTCCAGCAGGTGATTTCTGGGCAAACAGGAGTGTTTACTCAATACCACAGAAATAAGAAGGCCATGACCGTGGGTGAGTACCGCCACTTAGCAAAGAGTGAAAAATATGGGACTCCACCACACTTGGATTTTAAGGACCTGGAGCGAAAATACTGGAAAACACGCCCCTATGGTTCACCAGTATATGGGGCTGACGTCAGTGGCTCCTTATTCGATGAAAACACGAAGCAGTGGAACCTTGGACACCTGGGAACCATTCAGGACCTGCTGGAACAGGAGTGCGGAGTGGTCATCGAAGGCGTCAACACCCCCTACCTTTACTTTGGCATGTGGAAGACCGCCTTTGCCTGGCACACGGAGGACATGGACCTTTACAGCATCAACTACCTGCACTTCGGGGAGCCCAAGACTTGGTACGCGGTGCCCCCGGAGCATGGCCGGCGCCTGGAACTCCTGGCCAGGGAGCTTTTCCCGGACAACTCGCGGGACTGTGAGGCCTTCCTGCGGCACAAGGTGGCTCTCATCTCGCCCACGGTCCTCAAGGACAACGGTATCCCCTTCGGTCGGGTCACTCAGGAGGCTGGAGAGTTCATGGTGACGTTTCCCTATGGCTACCACTCTGGCTTCAACCATGGCTTCAACTGCGCCGAAGCCATCAATTTCGCCTCCCCGCGCTGGATTGATTATGGCAAAGTGGCGTCGCAGTGCAGCTGCGGGGAAGGCCGTGTCGCCTTCTCCATGGACGTCTTCGTGCGCATCCTGCAACCGGAGCGCTACGAGCTGTGGAAACGCGGGCAGGACCAGATCGTGGTGGACCACACGCAGCCCACGGAGCCCAGCAGCCAGGGCCTGGACGCCTGGAGGGAGGTCCCCGCGCCCTGGGGAGCCGCTCTGGGCCTGAGGCACCACCAGCCACGCCGTGCTCGGCGCCCCCGTAGGCCTGTAGCCGCAGACGGTGGGACCCGCCACCGAGTCCCTGTGAGTGCTGTGTCCCGGCGCCCCTCGCCGGCCCGGGGTTCTTGCTCGGCCGCCCAGTTCGAGGCTGAGGCCACCTGCACCTCTGGGGAGCCCGGCCCGACCCAGCCGCCGACCCCAGGTCCATCTGCCCCGGATCGCCACCCAGCTGGAAGATGTGGCCCTCGTCGTCGTCCTTGGGAACAGGGGACTCAGGAGCCAACTGCTCCCCCCAGGGCTAAGAGGAGGCTTTCCTTGGACATTGCTCAGGACCCAGAGGCTCAGCCCCTGCCTGTGGATGCACCGTCGCCGGACAACGCTGATCCGCTGAGCCCAGGGCTCCAGCATCCCGCCAAGGCTTCTGGGTGTGGTTGTGGCCCTGTCCCCTAAGCCCAGGGGATGCCTTTCTACCCCACTGCTCTTGCGTGGGGATCCTTTGAGACTGGTCGCATTGACATTTCAGAGCATTGGCTATTTGAACGTCACTAGTCTTGCATGAGTCCCTCCTGTGCTGCCGCTGGACCTGCTGGGTCCGTGGTGCTTACCAAATTCGCCAAAGTTTGTTCTTCCTTCCAGACCCTGGAATCTTTGGACACTGCTAACTCCTGTGTCACGAACTGAGGATTCATGCACTGGACACTCTAGTGTCTCTGGAAACTAGGTCCTGCTGAGGTCGCCAGAGCCCAATCTACCTCAGACTCCCATCCCGTGGGCCAGCTCTGGATGCTGCTCAACTTCTAAAGAATCCTGGGCTTTGATTAGCCTCCAGTCTCCCTCCTTTTCCTCTTCCCCCTTCCCTTCCCGCTTTTCTTGCCAAACTAGGCCCTTGTGACCAGTTAGGTCAGTAGAGACTCAGATAATAATTGATAATCTTTCTGAGTCTTTGATGTATTTAAAATGTGTTCTCTGCCAGTATGGTAACCAGAATGATAAAATCTGACTTTACTAAATATATTAAAGGTAACTGGAATATTAAAATCTGACTTTATTTTGTGTTGTTCATTCAGTCAACTGAGAGTTGGTCGCTTTTCTTGCACTTTTCTTAATAATTATATCAACACATTTCAAGCAAAACTTATTTTTCTGAGCTTGTTGCCTTGTGTGATGTTGGTGAGTGAGTTTGGGGTTGATTGTTGGGTTCCAGCTGGCTGGCTGTGTTGGGGGATTTGGTTTGCAGCCCTATCTGAAGGGAGACTTGGAGGAAATCACCTGGCACTTGGCTGATCCAGGTTGCTAGGAGAGATGAGCAAACACAGGGCAAAAAGTGCCAGCATGTGAAAATCTTCCCTCCAAGTCTCCACTGCCTTCTCAATGCTCTACGTACATTTCACATGGTTAAGTCATTGATACATCCCAATAAACAAATCCACAAATAAATGAACAAGACAATTTCAAGTGGGCATATGTTCTGTGAAAAGATTAAAGGGGGTGGGGTGATAGTGCAGAATGGGCGGTGTGGTTCCGGTGGTCAGGGAATACTTCATAAAGCAGGAGACATTTCTGAGTCCCAAATGACAAGAAGGAAGGTCCAGAGCTGATGTCCACTTGGATAAAACAACAAGTGTAACAGCCCTAACATAGAGCTTGGTGCTTTGGTGTGTATAGAGAGGAAGTTCATTTGTATCTGGGGCTAGAGAAGGGAGAGGCAGGATCTTGTAGCTCATGTTAAATATTTGAGATTTTTCAACTTGAAATGAGAAGGCATTGGAAGTTTAAAACAGCACTTGACACGATATAATTTGCATATTTAACTAATCACCTTAATTGTTCTGTGGACCCCTTGGGGGCAGGAGAAGTAGGTAGAACATCTAAGTAATACAGGTGAGAATCGATGGTTACTGACTTAGGCCATAGTGTTGAGAATGCACAGAAGTGGCCAAACTCAGAATAAATTTTGGAAATTGAAAATGATAGTTTGCATGCAGAAGGAAACATTTCAGAGAATCAAACCACATCTCTCTTCCCTCCAGCTGTCCCCTACAGAATTTCAGTAAGATTCTGGAATTTGAAGCACCATGTAAAACTACAGGCAGGAGCACGGAAAAAGTAAGGCTATTTGAAGTTCTGATTGAGCAGTAGCAAAAGCCCATGTGTCCTCCCTATCACCATGCAGCTAGGCAACTCTGTGGTAGTATGTTCTGTGGAAAACTGAAGCTGAGAGACTGAACTCAGGATCCTCAGTGGAGGATGGCAGTGACATGCTTGGCTGAAAAGATGATTAAGCCCTGTATTGAGATGGTGGAACCACATGATGGAAGAAGACTGGAATTACTGGGAAGGCAGCAGCCCTGGAGAGCAACTGGACCATAGTAGATCTCATATGAGCAAGGAGTAAACTTTCATGTGATAAGTAACTGAGATCTTGGGGGCTTTTGGTCCTTTAATTTAGGTCAGTTGTGGATATGGCAGTGCAGAGAAATATGGGAACTCTGAGAAGCCTTATGAAGACAGTAGCCTGGCTCATATTGCTAGTTTAAATTTTAGAACCTGAAATTTTCCTTGTTACATTTCAGGGATATCACAATCTCTTCCCGGCAGATACACGCTCCAAATAGCCTAGGATAACAAAATTGGGGGTTTTGAAGGAAAAGAAACAAAAATAAATTTCAGAAAATATTTCTTCCACTACACTCCTTATGTTATCACTCACTTTTATAGTTGAAACAAAATTTCTTTTGCCCAATAAAAAGAAGCAATGTTAAAAATACAGTTTAGTTTTACCAGTACACTGGTTCCTAAATTAGTGTTCTTGACCTAAGTAAGCAGTTTTCAAAAGAAGATTTACAAATAGCCAACAGGCCCATGAAAAGATGTTCAACATCACTAATTATTAGAGAAATGCAAATCAAAACCACACAGGGGTATCACCTCACACCTGTCACAATGGCCATCATCAAAATGTCTACAAATAATAAATGCTGAAGAGGGTGTGGATGAAGGGGAACCCTCTTACACTTTCGGTGGGAATGCAAATTGGTTCAGCCACTATGGAAAACTGTATGGAGGTTGCTTAGAAAAACTAAAAATAGAGCTACCATATGATCCAACAATCCCATTCCTAGGCGTATATCAGGAAAAGACGAAAACTCTAATTCGAAAAGATACATGCACCTCAGTGTTCATAGCAGCCCTATTTACAATAGCCAAGACATGGAAACAAACCAAGTGCCCTTCAACAGATGATTGGTTTAAGAAGAAGTGGTACATACATACCATGGAATATTACTCAGCCAGAAAAAGATGAAATATTGCCACTTGCAGCAGCATAGATGGACCTAGAGAATATCATACAAAGTGAAGTAAGACAGAAAAAGACAAATATATCACTTACATGTGTAATCTCAAAAACAATACAAGTGACTCTATATACTGAACAGAAACAGACTCACAGACATAGAAAACAAACTTGTGGTTAGCTAAGGGGAAAGGGAGCAGGGGAGGGATAAATTAGGGGTATGGGATTAATAGATACACACTACTGTACAGAAAACACATAAGCAACAAGGACTTGCAAAGCAAAACAAAACAAAACAAAACAAAAATAACACAAGGATTTGCTATATAGCACAGGGAACTGTATTCATTATCTTGTAATAACCTATTATGAAAAATAATCTGAAAAAATATGTATATAACAATCACTTTTCTGTACACCGGCGACTAACACAATATGGCAAATCAAGTATACTTCCATTAAAAAAAAAATTAGTCTTCTTGAAAGGATCAGGAGCTGGGGGTGGTAATGAAGGGAGTTCATCAAACAATTCTATTGAAAATTCTATTTTATTTCAAGTCAACCGGCACACTCAGTTTGGATACTCACAATCTGCACCACTCTTCTCAGGAAAAGATGCCCAAATCCAGCTGTTCTTCCATGTCCAGTAAGTTTTTGCTATACTTAATCTTGGAAAAGCAAGGGACATTGACAACGACAATTACATAGAGGCAAGGATAAGAGCCACCTTTGTTCTCACTGCCACGATCTCTCCTAGGCCGCTCTCCACTTCTGAAAAATAACAATCACGAGTCCAGTGTATATTCGTCAAGTTTGTAGACAAAAGGCTATGAAACCGAAAGTAGTATGTCGTGTGGTTTTAACAACTTACCCCCACCATCACATTTTAGAAAAGTCAATATTACAGTTATAAGATCTAAAGACTTTCATATCTATAGTTCCTAGTCAGCTCAACAAAGTCAACTAGATCTGTATAATTTATTTTATTTTGTTCACTCTGCTGATGATGGACAATAGGGTCATTTCCAAGTCTTTGTTATTTGAAACAATGCTTTAGAGAACAGCTTTGTATATAGGATTTCTGGGTTATATTTAGGTTCACTTTTAACTTTTTAGGCAAAGCCAGCTTGCCCTCCAATTTCCACCTCTATTGGCAGTGTGGGAGAGTTCTGGTTTCTCCATATCTTGACCCACTTTTTTATATTGTCAGACCTAATCAAAATGGGCAGAGAATAGCTTCTCTGATTGCTAGGGATCCTGCACATCTTCTTGTATTTACTGGCCATTTGGATTTCCTCTTTTCTGAGTTACCTATTCTAAAGCTCTGCCTACTTTTTTTGGTTTGACTATTTTTTGTTGCTGTTAATGTAGAAGTTATGTGATATTCAGAATACTAATTCATTGTCTATTTCATGTATGATGACAAACTTCTCCTAGACTGTAATTTCTTTAAATTTTTGACGTCATTGTATTAGTCAGGGTTCTTCACAGTAATAGAACCCATAGGAGATATATGTATAGCTCTTAGTAGGGGAACTCATTCATTTGGTTATGGAGGCTGAGGAATCCCACGATCTGTCAGATGGGCCGTCTGCAAGATGGAGAGCGGGGAATATGGCTGGGTCTGGGTTCGAAAGCCTGGGAACCAGGAGTGCCCATGTCAGATGTCCCAAAGCAAGAGAAGATGGATGCCTCTGCTCAAGCAGAGAGTAAATTCACCCTTCCGCTGCTCTTTTGTTGCATTTGGGCTCTCAGTGGTTTGGGTGATCCCAGCTGCAGTGGTGAAGGCGATCATTACTCCGTCTACTGATGCAAGTGCTAATCTCTTCCTGGAACAGCCATGCACAACACACAGAAGTAATGCTTTACCAGCTATCTGGGCATCTCTTAGCCCAGTCTACACGTGAAATTAACCATTACAGTCATTAGTCTGGAATCATTTAAATATATCCGACATTCCCATCATGGTGCTTTTGGTTCTCTAAGACATTGTTCCACCCTGAGTTCATAAAGACATTCTTCAATATTTTCTCTTAAAATTCTATGTTGTATCCGTCTTTAATGCACCTCAAATTTATTTATGTAAGTGGTATGCAGTCAAGCTCCAATTCTACCCCCCCCACAATAGCGCCAATGCCACTACTACATATTGAATAGCCCATCCTTGCCCATTGGTTTGGTACACTACCTCCATCATAGGCAGACTCCCACATACCGATCCATGTGTCTGTGTCTGGCCTCTCTATTCTGTACGTAGATATATTTGTCCATTGCGGCTCAAATATCACAGTTCGGTGGAGGAGAAGTCACCCCTCTTTGTTCTTCTTTTAAGGAATCATCTTGGAGATTCTTGCTTGAATACTTCCCTACTTACTAGATCTGTCACCTTGAGCAAGTTTCTTAATATCTCCTTGATGCGGTTTCCTCATATGAGAAATAGGGTTCATAGGATTTCCCTTATAGGGTCACTATGAAGATAAGGCATAAATAAATTCTTCTTTTCAGAGTGCATTGAACAGTGTCTGGCATTAGATAGTCATCATATATTAGCTTTTTTTTTTTTATTTTGCGCCGACGCGAGGGGTCCCGGGAGCCATCCTAAGGGCCAGGACGCGATTCGGCCGCCAGGGCTCCACACGGGGTCTCACCGCCAGAGGCCTCCAGCGCAGGGGCGGTCCCGCAGCACCCAGGACGCAGACTGGCCTCCTCGGACCCCCCGCCAGGGGCCCCCGTCGCGAGGCTCGGGACCACCACCGCCAAACACCCACGAGCCGCGGCCGGCCCGCGACAACACTCTCCCGCGCGCACACCGGCCGCCACGCCGGTCCCACACACACCTCCGCCGGGCCCGACTCCCCCGCCTCGGGAACCGTGAGCACTCCACCCGGGGACGCCGCCGGCCGAGGCGGCCAGGGGGGCGACACCCTCACGTGGACGAGGCCAACTCGGTCCCAGACGGGGAAGGAGGCGCGGAGGGGTCGGGGCGGGTGAGGGCCGGCGGCGACCGGGAGGTGGCGGCACGCACACACGGCGAGGGCCGCGGGGCAGGGGCGCGGGGCGCTGCCCAGGGAGAGAAAGGGCCGAGACACGACCGGGCCAACAGGAAAGCAAGCGCGGGGTCCCACCGCCACACACAAGAGGGCGGTCCCACGACGCCTGAGACGCCGGCCTGCCCCAGCCACCCTGGGGCCTCCCACGACCCGGCCCCGCCGCCAGGGCCCGCGTGCGACGGTCCCCCCGCGTGGCACGGAGGGACCCGTCCACCCAAACTTAACCTCTCCGTCCTCGCCAGATCCGCCGTCATCGAAGTCCGACCCCCGGGGCTCGCGCCCCAGGGAAACGCTCCCGAGCGAGGCGACGCGCACCGTGCCCACACACCGCCAACGGCTGCGACTCGCGGTGAGGGCAGGCGCGACGGGCTCCTCGGGGCTGCGGGACTCGGGACCCGGGACATCCGGGCGTCCCCGCCCCCTTGGGCTCGCCACCGGGGTCACCGCACGCGCACGCACACGCGCACGCGCCCCCGCGCCCCCGCGCCGGACGCTGGCCTAGCGCGACCCCCCCCCCGAGTCAGAGGGGGGAGGCGCGGCCCGCGGTACGCAAAGAACGGCGCTCGGCCACACCGCTGGGCCGGCGCAAGCCCTCCCGCGAAGGCGAGGGGTTCTGCCCACATGCTCTGGCAGTCGTCACCGTGACCACTGCACGCTTGGGAGGGGCAGCGGCTGGGGGTCCGGTACCCCAACGCTCCCTCTCGGATTGCTAGAGAAGGCTTTGTCACCTATGGTGCGTTATCCCCTTTCCATCGTCTCTCTCCTTTGGGCCCACGGAGGCGCTCCACGAGCCGCCAAGTCCACGACTGGGCGCGGGGTGGGCGGGGGGGTCAGCAGTATGGGTAAGCACACGGCCCACAGGAGCGTTCGCGGCCACAGCCGGGGGCACAACCTCTGCCGTCCCCAGGCATGTCCATCGGGCTCCGGAAGGAGGGAGCGCGCCCGAGAAGCGCGACAGACCCCCTTCTCACAGGCCCGGGCCCAACACGATCGCACCCACGCCCGCGTGCTTTCCCCGCCCCCCCACAAGTGGTGGCGGCACACGTGGCGTTCACCTGGCCACAGTCAGTGCCCCCAACAGCATACCGTGGGAGGACGACGGCGACGAGGCGGCACCTGTCCCCCACCGAGGGAGAGAAACAGAGGCACGCTTCCCTTTACCGTCTCGATTCCCCCAAGAGAGCCACTCACGGGACACACCACCGCGGCGGGGACCCCGAGGAGCACGCTGGGAAAAGGGAACGACACCACCGCTTGGCCTCGGGCACCTGAGGGACGACCTGGAGCGCTCCAGGGGCACCACAGAGGACCAAGCAAGGCACGCTCACGCGCCGGCAGGGGCGCGCAGCGCAGCGGCAGGACGGCCCCCCACCAACGCGGAGAGGACCGCTCAGGAGGCCCAGGCCAGTGAGGTGAAGCTAGAGTGTCTTCTGCGTCCCAGGACCACGGCCCCGCCCACGCCGTGAGGCAGGGTGCGGGAGACCGAGGGTCAGGGCCGGAGACCACCACCCCTGCCTTCCACACACCCCTCGACAGGCCGGGAGGGCGTGACAAGAGAGACGATGGGCCCGCGGACAGAACAAGAAGAGTGGTCCCGTTTGCCAAGAATGTCCGTCCCTTGTCTGGCGTAATTTAGGCCCGGGCCAGGAGAGCGGGACATCACCAAATGGATCACTCAATATTAGATTTTTTTTTTTTTTTTTTTTTTTTTTTTTTGCGGTACGCGGGCCTCTCACTGTTGTGGCCTCTCCCATTGTGGAGCACAATCTCCGGACGCGCAGGCTCAGCGGCCATGGCTCACGGGCCTAGCCTCTCCGGGGCATGTGGAATCTTCCCAGACCGGGGCACGAACCCGTGTCCCCTGCATCGGCAGGCGGACTCTCAACCACTGCGCCACCAGGGAAACCCAATATTAGCTATTTTTAATAATATTCTGTTAGAGGTACAGAGAAACTTCTGTTGATCAAAAAAAAAAAAAAAAAAAATGAAAAAGAGAGTGAAAAGACAAATCAAAGAGTGAGAACAGATATCGTGTTACTCATACCCAGTAAAGAACTAATAAGCAGAACATATAACTACCACCAAGACAGACAACCTGGCAGAAAAATGGACAAAATACTTGATGAGGCACTTCCTGCAGGAGCACCTCCAATCAGCCAATAATCATCAGGAAAATTGGTTCACCCCTATTAGTAACCAAGTAAATGCAAATCAGTATGAGGTACCCCTGTGCCCTCACCTGATCGGCTAAAACTGAAAAGGTAGAAAATCACCAAAGGTTTGCAGAAGTGAAGGGTGATGAGCACCCTTGCGTGCAGCTAGTGCGTAAACTGGTAAAATGTGTTGAAAATTTTTGGCAAGTTTAAGTTTACGTATTCTATGGCCAGTATACACGTCAGAGAATTTTCAGAGCAACGCTGTTTGTGAGAGGCCCAAAGTGGAAGCAACCCAAAGCCCCATCAACAGTAGAAAGTTTATATGGTTGAATACTTTACAGCACTGAAACAGATAAGTCCAGCTGCATGCAAGGGCGTAAGTGATGAAAAACTACACCAAAAATACGCTAACGGACATAAATACAATTGTGTTTCTTCAAGGTTATATAAATTTTTCAAAAATGGACAGAGTTTTAATTTTATAATGTTTACCAAAATTACTATGTGAATAGTTAGGATAAGGTCAGTCCAGGAGGCAGAAGGGGCTGTAATCTGGGCAAAAGAGCACAAGTCAGGCAGCCAGGTGCCTGGCAATGTTGCATTTCTTGACCTGGGTACTGGTTCCACTTCTGCTCACTCTATAGTTATTTGTTGAAGTGTACATATATGCTTTATAAATTTCTGTGAACATTTTATATTTCATAATTTAAAATATTTTAAAAAGTGCTCTAAAAGATTATGTCACATAGTGGTTCATAGAATCATTTGGTTTATAATGTGCTGTATGGTAGACTGTTTCCAAAACTCAGATTATGTTTCAATTTTTTCCATTCTAATATTGTTTATTGATGCCTTCTCCTGTTTATTTACAATATTATATTTAGTAATACCTAAATTTTTGGGCAGTTTTAGATTTACAAAGCATTGAGCACGTGGATCAGGGAGTATTGACCCGCCCACTCCCATGTCCCCCTATTAGTAACATCTTAATTCCCATGGTATATTGATGACAATTAATGAACAAATGTCAATATGTTATTGTCTACTAAAGGCTATCATTGGTTCAGATTTCCTCACCTTTTACCCAATGTCCTTTTTCTGTTCCAAGATCTCATGTAAAATATCAAAGTACATTTAGTTTTCATGTCTCCTTAGGTTTCTCTTGGCTGTAACAGATTCTCGGACTTTCCTTGTTTTTGACCAAAAGTTTGTATAGAAACCTGACAATCTGGGGGAATACTGGTCAGATATATTGTAGGATGCCCCTCTATTGGAATTTGATGCTTTTCTTATGATTATCTTGGGTTTCTCTGGTTTTTTTTGGAGGAAGATTACGGAGGGAATTTTGTCACATTTTAGTCACATCATATCAAGGACATATACTATCAAAGTAATTTATGGCTTTTTTTTTTTTGGCCACGCCTCGCAGTTTGTGGATCTTAGTTCCCTGGCCAGGGATCAAACCTGGGCCCTTGGCAGTGAAAGCGCAGAGTGCTAACCACTGGACTGCGAGGGAATTCCCACTTTATGACTCTTGATGTTGACCTGGTTAAAATGGTGTTTGGCAGGGTCCACCTCTATAAAATGACTACCCCTCCCCGAGTCCCATCACCACTTGCCACTCTGCACCAGCTTCTCACACCCAGGGAGCACTCTCTTCTTGTAGCAAGGAGTACTATATAATTTATTAACCGGTTCTTCCTTTATTTTATTTTTTAAGTTACAGACTTCTATTTTATTAATCATTTATATTTTTGTATATAGTTGTTTTCCCTTTTGTTTTTTGAATTGTTTTATCATTTTTATCTTTCAAATAATTCTGAGGTATTTTGGTTTAGTTTTTACTAACTACTTGCAGACAACATAAAAATCAATAGATTTTTAGCTATTATATGGATATTGTTGTAGATGTTATGTGGATATTCATTTTTAAATAAATATGGTGGTGTTCCCTTTTTTCATTATTGACTTTCAATTTTATTTCATGATTGAAATAATAGATTGATCAAGATGGTACTCAATACGTTGATTCTAAGGAATTTTCATTGAGATTTATTATGTGGTCTTAACAGCGGTAAATTTTTGTAAATGTTTTATATGTGTTGAAAAGCATTTTGCTATGTGGTTGCTGTAAGAAATATAATCAAAGTTTTTAACTTAATTGTTTAAACTTTTATAACATTATTTTCTTCTCTCCTCATGTATCAGTTTCTGGAAGAACGGTGTTTGAAAAAAAAAACAAAAAACCTCACACCATGATTGCAAATATGTCAGTTTTACCTTATAATTCTCAGTCTTTGTGTTCTATGTCTCAGTGCAATGTGTCTAGGTGCGTAAAGTGCATCATTGTAATCTTTCCCACGAGTTTTTCTTTTTCATAACTATAAGGTGCCCTTCTTTTACCTTATAAATACATTCGATATTAATTGCTGCTAGACCAGGTTTCTTTTGTTTAATATTTGCTTGGTTTGACTTTCCCACTTCTTTTATTTTCAACCCCTTATTTCTCTGTAAGATTGGTTTAAAAAATCAAAAGTGCGCAAAGTGGGCTGACCAATGAGAGCAATTACCGTTGACTGGTGCTGATCAAATTATACCTTTGCCCAGGTAGAAAGCCAAAGCCATCAGGACATGGGTCTGCATTTGGAGGCCAGCTGCCCAGAGAACACTGTCTGTCTCTCTGGGTCCTTGAATATCTCCAACTGGAATCAGGATTTTGTTGGTAGAAGGTAGGTCACTTTATTTCTGTAATTTGTGCTTATGAGCAAAACAGTTATTTTCCTACCAGAAGTTTTAAAAAATGAAACTATTTATGCATATAGAGAGAGAGAGCGAGAGAGAGGGTACTATACATTTGGATATCCTTTTTTGAGTTTTTATTTTTAAACTGTTTTCCAACTTGTGAAGTTAATTGTTTTCTTAATATTTTCTTGGTAAAAATCATAAAGATTTTCAGGAAAAAGCACCTCATTTAGTGAACTGCGATCTAATGGGAATGAGAGGGTTTCTAGAAGTGGGTAAGGAGTGTGTCAATTGGAAGGGACTTGAAAAATGTGTGGGATCAAATTAGAGATTTTGATTGGATATGAGGGTATTAGATTTGGGGTGGTACTGATTGAATTGAAATTGGTGTGGGACATATATAGCCAGCCTTTGACACAGCCTGTTTCATTCAGAGGCTGAATCCTTCAAGGAAACCATTTTCTGGGTCCTGTGTATCATCATTTGGAATTAAGATTTTAGACTGGCAGAAGGCAAGCACTTTTTTGGCCTTTTTTTTTTTTTTTAAAGCATAAAGATGAAAAGGATGACACTTTATACGAGAAAGCAACTTTCTTCCCCTGGTAAAATTCACATTTATTTATGCATTTAAAGTACAAGCATTGCATGCATATCATTTTTAGATTTCTTCATTGGGGCCATGTATTTCTGTTAGTAAAGGGATTAAAACCATTTTACTCTTTCACTTTATAATTGATTGTTAACTGGTGTATGGGATCTATAGATTTTGTTTGCTAATCAGTGTCTAGAAACTTGGTTGAACCCAATATTTCTTTTTTTTCTTTTAACATCTTTCTTGGAGTATAATTGCTTTAGAATGGTGTGTTAGTTTCTGCTTTATAACAAAGTGAATCAGTTATACATATGTGCCCCTATCTATTCTCTCTTGCAACTGCCTCCCTCCCACCCTCCCTATCCTGCCCCTCTAGGTGATCACAAAGCACCGAGCTGATCTCCCTGTGCTATGTGGCTGGTGCCCACTAGCTATCTATTTTACATTTGGGAGCGTATATATGTCCGTGCCACTCTCTCACTTTGTCCCAGGTTACCCTTCCCCCTCCCATATCCTCAAGTCCATTCTCTAGTAGGTCTGCATCTTTATTCCCATCTTGCCCCTAGGTGCTTCATGACAATTTTTTTTTTTTAGATTCCATATATATGTGTTAGCATACGGTATTTGTTTTTCTCTTTCTGACTTACTTCACTCTATATGACAGGCTCTAGGTCCGTCCACCTCACTACAAATAACTCAGTTTCATTCCTTTCAATGGCTGAGTAATATTCCATTGTATATATGTGCCAAATCTTCTTTATCCATTCATCCTGTTGATGGACACTTTGGTTGCTTCCATGTCCTGGCTATTGTAAATAGAAATGCAATGAACATTTTGGTACATGACTCTTTTTGAATTATGGTTTTCTCAGGGTATATGCCCAGTAGTGGGATTGCTGGGTCCTATGGTAGTTCTATTTTTAGTTTTGTAAGGAACGACCATACTGTTCTCCATGTGGCTGTATCAATTTACATTCTCACCAATAGTACAAGAGGGTTCCCTTTTCTCTACACCCTCTCCAGCATTTACTGTTTGTAGATTTTTTGATGATGGCCATTCTGACCGGTGTGGGATGATATCTCAGTGTAGCTTTGATCGGCATTTCTCTAATGATAAACGATGTTCAACATTCTTTCATGTGTCTGCTGGCAATCTGTATATCTTCTTTGGAGAAATGTCTATTTAGGTCTTCTGTCCATTTTTGTTTGTTTTTATAATGTTGAGCTGCATGAGCTGCTTGTAAATTTTGGAGATCAATCCTTTGTCAGTTGCTTCATTTGCAAATATTTTCTCCCATTTTGAGTGAACCCTATATTTCTAATAATTTGTCTATCAATGCAAATTAGTGATTAGATTTTAATTAGAATGTTTCAAGTATTTACACGTTAAGGATAATGCTTGTTAAGGATGTGTCTATTTGTGTTGTGTACTTTTTTCCTGCTTTTGTTTACATAGGCATTCTTTGTATAATGGTAGATTTTTATCTGCGTCCCCTGTTTTATTATAACGTGATATGCTTGTACTTTTCTCTCTATTCTCTTATGCTTATGTTTTTACACTTTTAATGGTCTACAAGTTGCATTTTGGTTTCAGTCATCATTTCTATTGGGTGTTATGTTTTCTTTTGTAATTGTTTCAGCTTATATCATTGTTTTCCGTTCCCTAATTTATCTTTTGGGTTAAGCCATCTAATTTCTTGAGTTGAGTGCTTAACTCCTTTCTTTTCAAGCTTGCTTAATGTCCTTACTGTTCAGTTAGATATTCCTCTTTTTCTGTCTTATGATTTGTCCTAATTCTTTATTTTTAAATTTCAGCTTGATTGCTGTATAATTGACTTTTAAAATTGTAAAATATTCAGTCAACTTTGTGGTGATTTGGTATACATTGTGAAAGGATTCCCCCCATCTAGTTAATTAACACATTTCCTTCATATATTTACTTTCTTTGGTAAGAACATTTAAATCCTACTCTTCTGGAAAATTTCAACTATACATCACATTGTTATCAACTATAATCACCATGGTTAACATTAGCTCCTGAGACTTTATTAACTGTGTACCCTTTTACCCTCCCTTCCCTGTCCTCCCCCACAACCACTTTTCTACTCTGGTCCTGTAAGTTTTACTCTTTTTTTTTTTTTTAACATTCCACATATAAGTGATACCATGCCATATTTGTCTTTCTCTGTCTTATTTTACTGGACATAATACCCTCCAAGACCAACCACATTGTTGCGAATGACAAAATTTCATTCTTTTTATGGCTGAGTAGTATTCCATTGTATCTATGTACCACATCTTCTGTATCCATTCAGCCATCGCTGGACATGTTGGTTGTTTCCATATCTTATCCAATGTGAATGTGGGAGGGCAGAGATCTCCTTGATATTCTGTTTTTATTTCCTTTAGCTATATACCCAGAAGTGAGACTGCAGCATCATATGGTGGTTCTATTTACAATTTTTGAGGAACCTCCATACTGTTTTCCATAGTATGCACCATAGCTTCACCAGTTTACGTGCCTACCAAAAGAGTGTACTTTTTGCCCTTAAATTCAAACTTTGAAATTAAGATTGCTATACAGTTTTCTTTTACTTGATGTTAAATCAGTTTGTTTTGTCATCCACTTATTTTCAATATTTTGTACTTTCTTTAGGTTTGGCTTGGAAACTTCCATGAAGAGACTTTCTGCTACAGTGAGGTGAGAAGCCACCCATGCGCTCAAGCCTGGGAATCTGGAGAGGTCTCAGGCACTTATACCCCCAACAGAGGAAACTCACAGAGCTGCAGGCTGAGGCAGGACTTGGCTCAGAGAGCCGTCTCCTCTGGGAAATACTGGATTTCCTTTGGCTCCACAATGCTGACAAGAGTGGAGTCCTTCTAGTGGGTTGACAAGCCTGGAGAAGATACCACCTCGTTTGTTTAAAAGTTCAAGTCTGAGTTCCTGCCTCTCAGCTCTATCAAAACTTCTTTAAAAATAAAGGAAGTATAGGGAAGAGGTTACTCCCCAGCATTCTCAGGTATCCAAAGCATACCTAAGAAGCTGGCAGTCCGTTGCTTATTCTGTTGCCGCCATGCAGTCTAAGCACTTTGGGAGCCAGAACCCAAGTTGTAAGATTACGATCCTCCACCCAACCATGGAAGAATTTGAAGATTTCAGCAAATATATTGTTTACATCGAGTGGCAAGGTGCACACCGAGCTGGCCTAGCCAAGGTAATTCCACCGAAAAGATGGAAAGCCAAACAGACGTACAGTGATATCGATGACATCTTAATAGCCGCTCCTCTCCAGCAGGTGACCACTGGGCAGGCAGGTGTGTTTACTCAGCACCACAAAAAGAAGAAAGCCATGACCATGAGCGAGTATCGCCGCTTAACAAACAGTGAAAGACACCAGACTCCATTCTATTCTGATTTTCAGGATTTGGAGCGAAAATATTGGAAAACACGTCCCTATGATTCACCAGTATATGGTGCGGACGTCAGTGGCTCCTTATTCGATAAAATCCTGAAGCAGTGGAACCTTGGACACCTGGGAACCATTCAGGACCAGCTGGATCAGGAGTGCGGAGTGGTCATCGAAGGCGTCAACACCCCCTACCTTTACTTTGGCATGTGGAAGACCGCCTTCACCTGGCACACAGAGGACGTGGACCTTTACAGCATCAGCTACCTGCACTTTGGGGAGCCCAAGACTTGGTACGCGGTGCCCCCGGAGCACGGCCGGCGCCTGGAACGCCTGGCCAGGGAGCTTTTCCCAGGCAGCTTGCTGGGCTGTGAGGCCTTCCTGCGGCACAGGGTGGCTGTCATCTCGCCCACGGTCCTCAAGGACAACGGCATCCCCTTCGGTCGGGTCACTCAGGAGGCTGGAGAGTTCATAGTGACGTTTCCCTATGGCTACCACTCTGGCTTCAACTGGGCGGAAGCCATCAATTTCGCCTCCCCGCGCTGGATCGATTATGGCAAAGTGGCCTGGGAATAGGGCTCTGCACGGCCTTTGGAAAGATCTTCGTCAGAATAAGGGAGATTTCAGGTGAGCACCTTTAGGATATTAAAAATGGGTGGTTGGGTGGGGACTCTAAAAGGGACCTATAAATTAGGGACCTAATTGGAATGTCCTATAAAAGGGACCTATAATTACCAGCTGCGAAGGGAGTTGGATGTTAGAATAGTAACATTAAGACCAGAGACCTGTAAGGTACTGAAATTGTGTGTGTGTGTGTGTGTGTGTGTGTGTGTGTGTGTGTGTGTGTGTGTGTGTCTTCTGTTTCCTGAAGCAATATGGAATGCAGACTTTGTTTTCTTGGAGCAGCACGGAAATAGGAAGGTGGGGAGGCTTTATCTTCCTTTCCAGCCAGGCTTGGAGATGGAACAATAAGATGAGTGTGGGCATGAAGAGGTGAGGAAGATGGGCCGTGTCCCTGGCATGCACTGTAGAGAAGAAAGGAGACTTGGGGAGGTCTGCATTGTCACCAGACTGTGAGGCCCCCTTCCCGGGCCCCTCTCCAGAGCTGCAGAAGCTTTCCTTCCCCATCATGGAAGAGAGGGTGACCCCCAGGGGAAGCTGACTCTGTCCATTATGAAGTTTTGTCCTTGGTATGGGAAATGCCAGAAAGGCTATTACTCTGGATAGTAATAACAATTCTCTATTCAGTTCTCCTTCCCTATCACCTCCCCTGCAGCCTCTTATTTTTCTTTTAATGGTGAAGTAAATAAATGTGATGCTGTTGATGTGGTTTTGTGTTGTCCCTCCATCCACAAAGTTAGTCCATCCATGGACCCCCTCTGTATGCGTATGTTCAAAGTTGAACCTGAAGCGTGATGTCTTTTGTAAAGCAAACTTTTCGGTAGTCACTGCTTTGAGCTTTCCAGCAGTTACTTAGAGGGGAGAACTGGACTTAGAGTCAGCAGAAATGGCATTCAAACCTGCGCTTTGCTACTTTCTAGTCGTGGGACCTTCAGCAAACAAATCATTGATATTCTCTGAGCCAGAATTACAGTGCGAGAATTTTGTGAAGATACTGGGGATGTAAATGTGACAGGCATGTAAGAGGTGCTCAGTTAATTTGATGTGCATTCAGACACTCTCCTGGCCTCTAGGGCCAGCCCAATGCCTAGGACATCCGCTCGTATTCTTTCTCTGATGCTCAGTTCTACTGTTTTCCTCACCACACCCCCAGGCTTACACGTTACTTTTCTTTTAATTAATAGACTTTAATTTGCAGAGTACTTCGCAACAAAACTAAGTGAAAAATACAGAGGATTCCAACATACTCGTTCCCAGGCTCCTCCACCAGCATCCACACCAGAAAGGAACATTTGTTACAATCAAAGAACCTGCACTGACACCTCTTTATCACCCAGAGTCCTTAGTTTAATTTATTCACTCTTGGTGTTGTACGGTCTATGGATTTGACCAATGTATAATGACATGTATCTACACTTATAATACCATACAGAATAGTTTCATTGCCTAAAAATCCTCTGTGCTCTGCCTAATCATCCCCCCTCCCCCCCTGACAACCACTGATCATTTTACCGCTTCCATAGCTTTGTCTTTTCCAGATGATTTCTTTCACGTAGTAATATGCCTTTAAGTTTCCTCCACGTTTAGTGGTTTTATAGCTCATTTCCTTGTATTGGTGAATAATATTCCATTGTATGATGTATGACCCTTTATTTATCCACTCACGTGCTGAAGGACATCTTGGTTGCTTCCAATTTTTTCTGCAATTATGAATCCAACTGCTATAAACCTTTGTGTGCAGGTTTTGGTGTGGATGTAAGTTTTCAGCTCATCTGAGTAAATACAAAGAGTGTGACTGCTGGATTGTATGGTGAGACTATACTTAGTTTTGGAAGAAAGTGCTAATTTTTTTTTTTTTTTTTTTTTTTTTTTTTTTTGCGGTACGCGGGCCTCTCACTGCTTTGGCCTCTCCCGTTGAGGAGCACAGGCTCCGGACGCGCAGGCTCAGCGGCCATGGCTCACGGACCCAGCCGCTCCGCGGCATGTGGGATCTTCCTGGACCGGGGCACGAACCTGTGTCCCCTGTATCGGCAGGCAGACTCTCAACCACTGCGCCACCAGGGAAGCCCTGCCAATTATTTTTACCGGTAGAAAACTGATACTTTTTTTTGCTCATGATCTACTGCATGTTTGCACAAAAGGTCACACATATCCATTTGGAAATTCCACTCCTTGTCGTATTTGTCCTTGTTGCAGTGTTACAAAGTCAAGGTAAAGATTTCACAATCAGTCAAGAGCCAGAGGACCCAGCCTTTATTCAGACTCCTACCCCAGCTTGTTTAGTAGTCTTTCAACAAATCAGGTTTCGATGGCTCTCCACTTGCCAGTTTAGGAAAAGTGAGCTCTTAGCCACATTGCACCTCTGCTAGAGTTTGCACATAACAAGTTCAGATCAGGGCAAACATAATTTGTACTAAATAAATATTACCTATTATCACTATTACTTAGGAGCCCAAAGTTGTAAGATGGACATTAGAACCTGTACTTAAACGTATCCCATAGAGGTTGGAGTTCGGGTCTTGGGACTCCTGTAAGATTTGTATAAAAGGTCAGTTATGGATCTGTCTGACTACCTGGCCACAATGAATTATTCGTAGACATTAACAATTACACCAATTCAGTTTCCGTGTGTGTAAGGATTCCTTTCCAGATATTTGGAAATAACTTCACCATGATATTTATGTCGTTAGATTGTGACCATATATGGGCCTTGAAGTCGCTTTTTGCCCCAATGTTTGTGTTACCTTTCATCACTTTAAATAGGAAAGCACAAACAGTTGGTAGGAATTGGCTACCGAGATAAGTGGAATGGACACTGATCTGAGTTGAACAGATCCTGGTGAGGAGCAGCCCTTGCCCATCCCGCTCTGCTCACCAGCTGCTCAAACTGAAATGCCTCCCAAGCTCCTTGTCATTGACCTGCAGTGATTACAGGGTAACAGTGAGACCCTTCTCACGGTTCCTCAGCAAGTGGTGGGGGTTAGGGGGATAAGCAGTTTCAGGGAGGACAGAGGAAGGGCAGAACTGAGCCCTGTTGGGCATGGGTAACATGTTGGAGGTGCCACTCAATGAAAATGCAACATTTGTGTGGCCGGGTTTCTGGATTTTTCTAGGATCCTGGCATCCAGTATCCTCGTGCCCTAAATGTTCAGGCCCCTCTGCCTAAAAAAGAGCTACGTCCAGGCCTGTAGACCTCAGAGAGCATCTTTTCTTTGTCCCATCTCTCAGAGAGCCTCTTCTCAAAAGCTTCACATGGTGTCTATATATTTCAGTGCTCGTTCACTCACTCTCTTATTATTTAATTCATTCATTCAGCACATGTTTGCTAAGCACTTACCGTGTACCAGGCACTGTTTTTGGAATTGGGGACACAACAGTGAAAAAGGCAAAGTTTCAGTTCTCCTGGAGCTTATATTCTCATTATAAAGAGAGACATAACAAGTCAAGCAGTCATAAGGGCTAGGAGAAAAAATAAAGCAGAGTAAGGGGTTAGAGAGTGACAGGACTGCTATGTCGGAGAGGGTGGCCTCTTGGGAGTGTGGTCTTCGAATGCGTGCTGTGGACAAGGGAGTGAGAGCATCACCCTAGGCAGAGGGACAACACATGCAAATACCTGCGGTGGGGGCACCCTTAAGGGGCTCACAGATTAGCAAAGTGGCTGGAGAGCAGGAGAGAGGCGGCGGGAGCTGAGGCGGGGAGAAGGAATAAAATGTCCTAACTCAGTAAATGCAAACTCCTGCCACTGGGTGATTGGGGCTATTGGTGTTTTAGGTGACCTGGGGATGGAGAAATTTGTGGGCCACAGAGTCTTTGAAAGCATGGATAATTCACAGCCATCCCTGGAAATGGCTCTATCGTTCCTACCAGATGCAAGTCCTGAGAGCAGAATGTCTGTATGTTCTTGTTTCCTGGTGTACCAGCTGACATGTCACGTTTCTGACTTGTATTGCATTAGGTGGGACTTTAACAGAGCCAGCAGATTACTGACATTCACTAAGTTGACAACAGCCATTCCAGCTATGTATGAGCAACAGCAAATCACTGCAGTCAGTATTTTGGAATTGTGCTGAGGCCCATATTCACATAATGTGGAGGGCAGTGAAGGCATCTCCTCAGGAGACTTCAGGAGACATCCTCTGGAGAAACAGCTACCAGGGGAGAGAGGAGGTGTGAGAGTTGAACGGCCTACAGATTTAGAATTTGAGGCTATGCATGGGAAATCCTGGCGCCAGAGACGGATAATTTTTAGGAAAGAGCTAGGATTAAGAATTTGCAAAGAAAGAGCTTAGGATCCATTCCCTGGGAATGTCAAGGGTCTATTGCATAAGTTTCTTTTTCCTGAGAAACTCCTTAGTAACCAGGTGACCTAACCTCAGCTCTCTCGTGGTATATCACCTTGACTGTACTTACACACGACCCTCTAGGACCCTGAGTACTTCATTAACCTATGATTTAGCTCATGCATTGAACCAGATTAGAACAGTAGATAATTATCTTTCTTGGCTTTCTCTGTTTAGTGAGGACTCAATGAATATTGTCGATTGAGTGAATGACTTGAAACCACCGATAGAAATGAAAAAAAGAGCTAGTATCATAAGAAACACCTAAAATAAATAAATAATTCCTATTACAGCATAATTGCTTTCATGTTAATTGTCTTTTAAAATAAGATATCCAGTTCTAAGCTGGGGTTTGAAATAACTTACAGAGCCAGATAATAATCTCTGTTTGTCTTATTCCAATATGAGACCTTCATTCATTGACTCCACAAATATTAAGCACCCTCACCGTGCCAGGCTGGTCCTACATGCTAAGGAAACATAGTATGACGTTTATGATCTGCTTGGAGACAGACAGGCAGTTAGGCAGTTTCGCAAAGCCACAGCTTCTTCCCAGCTACCGTAACCATAGCCAGGCTCTCCCCCAAACTGCTGGTTTTAGAGTCTCTGAGAAAAGGTGTCTTTTACTGGGAACAGTCAGCCTCAAGTTCAGGACCAAAGACTCTTGGGGCTCTCAGAGCTGTTTCAGTCTGTTCTCGGTCTCATGGCAGCTCTCTTGTTCACTTTTCTCAATCGTACCTGACAAATGGGCACAGGTCACCTTTTTGGGAGAATGATGGCTACTCCGGGCATTCCTTTTTTACCACGTGTGCAGGGGGATGGGAATGGCTTTGAATGCTCCCACTGATTGCTTCACTCTAGGAAGTGAGTGTGGCTTACTGTCAAATCCCTCCCTTCTTCCACTCATGACATTGATATTCCTTGGCTCCTTTAGGGAGCCTGGTCATTTCAATGCCATTTCCTGTGTTCCATTCCGTTTTCCCACCATCTCCCCCCTTGCTATGGACCGAATGTGTCCTCCTTAAGTTCATATGTTGACACCTTAATCTCCAGTTAGGGATTTGCAGGTGGGGCCATTGGGAAATAATTAGATCTTCAGGGTGGAGCCCTCATGAATGAGATTAATGCCCTTCTAAAAAGAGAGAAGATTATTCTCTTCAGCATGTGAGGATGCAGCAAGAAGGTGGCTGTCCGTAAACCAGGAAGAGAACCCCCACCAAGAACCTGACCATGCTGGTACCCTAGTCTTGGACTTCCTGCCTCCAGAACTGTGAAAAGAAAATGGTGCTCAATCCCCCCACTTTATGGTATCTTATGATAGCAGCCCAAATGGATAAAGACACCCCCGTAACTGCTTGTCTACAGTTCACACTGGCTACTCTAGGAGAAAGGTAAAAACAAGTAGGCTAGAGACAGGAAACGTGGCTACCATATTATGAGGGTCTACAATGTGCCAAGAACCCTGACTTCCAATTTGTATACATCGTGCACTTTTCTATCCAGAAGCTCAGTCTGTAGAGTCGGGCAGATGGAGATTGGAAGCCCAGCTCTGCCTTTTGCTAGGGTGACTGGCAAGTGACTTAGCACTCCGAGGCCCCTGCTCCTGGGAGAGCCAGCGGGGCCCAGCACACACCCTGTGTCCAAACACAAGGGCAGCGCTCATAAAACCATGGGACCTCGGCAGGCTGCTTCTGGACATGATAATAACAGAATTCACAACAATAGTATGGTTGTGAAGCTCAACTGACTTAATATAAGTAAGAGACTTAGAGTAGTAACTAGCTTGAGGAAAAACAAGCTATTATTTCACATCTAGTTGAAGATTTTTTTTTTAAAAAGTGTGATTTCAGCACAGTGTTTGACGAGAAGCACACAACAAAGTCCAGCCATTATTGAAGTTATTATTATTACTTATTTTGTATTACTTTAATAATATTATTCATTACTATTATTAGTTTCAGACTTAGAGGTGACAGACGTGGGGTTGTCCCTGCTAAAGTACTTGAAAGGAGAATGACAAAGGAAAAGACTCTAGCTTCTTCTTCCTTTTTATTAACTTTTTATTTTATATTGGAGTATAGGTGATCAACAATGTTGTGTTAGTTCCAGGTGCACAGCAAAGTGTTTCAGTTATGCATATACATGTATCTATTCGTTTTCAAATTCTTTCCCCATTTAGGTTGCTAGATAATATTGAACAGAGTTCCCTGTGCTATGCAGTAGGTCCTTGTTGGTTATCCATTTTAAATATAGCAATGTGTACGTGTTAATTCCAAACTCCCTAACTATCCCTTCCCACATTCCCCCCAGTAACTGTAAGTTTGTTCTCTAAGTCTGTTTCTGTTTTGTAAATATGTTCATATGTATCATTTTTTTTAGATTCCACATATAAGCGATATCATACAATACTTGTCTTTGTCTGACTTACTTCAGTCATTATGACAATCTCTAGGTCCATCCATGTTGCTGCAAATGACATTATTTCATTCTTTTTAATGGCTGAGTAATATTCCATTGTATATATGTCCCACATCTTCTTTATCCATTCCCCTGTTGTTGGACATTTAGGTTGCTTCCATGTCTTGGCTATTGTAAACAGTGTTGCAGTGAATATTAGGGTGCATGTATCCTTTCAGACCATGTTTTTCTCCGGATATATGCCCAGTACTGTGATTGTGGGATCATATGGTTGCTCTATTTATAGTTTTTTTTTTTTCTTGCGGTACGCGGGCCTCTCACTGTTGTGGCCTCTCCCGTTGCGGAACACAGGCTCCAGACACGCAGGCTCAGTGGCCATGGCTCACGGGGCCATCCGCTCTGTGGCATGTGGGATCCTCCCGCTCCAGGGTATGAACCCGTGTCCCCTGAGTTGGCAGGTGGACTCTCAACCACTGCGCCACCAGGGAAGCCCCCTAGTTATAGTTTTTTAAGGAACATCCATACTGTTCTCCACAGTGACTATACCAATTTACTTTCCCACCAACGGTGTAGGAGAGTTCCTTTTTCTCCACACCCTCTCTAGCATTTATTAAATGTGGGTTTTTTGATGATAGCCTTTCTGACTGGTGTGATGTGATATCTCACTGTAGTTTTGATTTGCATTTCTCTAATAATTAGCGATGTTGAACATCTTTTCCTGTGCCTCTTGGAAAAGGCTGTAGCTTCTTATCAATCAAAGCGTGGCCAGGATTCACAGCACGGACATTGCCTTTGACTTCGGTGAAGTTCAGGAGCTCAGACTTCGGCCGCAGACCTACGACTCAGAGTCTGCATGTTAAACTAGATCCCAGGTGAGTCAGGGGCATGTTCAAGGTGGAGAGGCACTGCTCCGGTGTGCTGGAAACACACTGATGTCTAGATCCTCCCCCCATCCTCTCACCACCCCAAAATTCCAGCTCCATTGGCTGCAGTACAAATGTTAGAACTGCTGTGCAGTCATGCTTGACACCCACCCATCTATCTTTTGGTCCATGGGCAGTTAGGCTGCAGGGGTCGATGGGAGTTTAGTTTCTTCAGCAAGTGCCAGTGAGAGGGTTTGTTTGTTTTTTTCTCGAAATGCCCAGTGGAAGGATGAAGGGACACGGAGAGAACACATTCTTCTCTCCCGCCCCCGCCGTTCCCCGTCTTCATTCCAACTATGGACACGTGACAAGGCTCTGTGCAGGCTTCTTGGCCAATGTTTCTGTTTCTCTGGTTGCTGTTCACAGTGTCCAGCTCTGCTGGCTGGCAGTCTATCTGTCAGGCCCGTGTACCTGGGGCTTGGCTTTTCGGTGGTGAGAGTTCGTATTTCCTTGAAATGGGTTCATCTCCTTCCTTCATCCACTCCTGCCAACTGCTCAGAACACCCAGAGCCTGCAGACCTTTCCTGTGAGACCCTTGACCCCTGGTAGAAAATTCCCATTGCCACCCGGCTCAGGCCAGTTATCTCAGTGACTGTTGCTGTGAGGAGGGCTGCTCATGCCCCATCGTAAAGCCAAGGACTCTCCTGGGGGCCAGTCTACTATTGTTTTGTGGGAATGAGGGTCATGGGGGTGTCATTTTCTGAATTTTCCAGAGAAGCTAACAACTTGGGATTTTATGAAAAAAATCATGTAAATGTTGACAGCTAGTTAAAAAAAAACTTCCAAGTCCTGATAGCCAAACAAAACATTTCCGGAGCTCCGACTTGCCCCCTGTTCTAAAGAGCCCATTTGGATTGCAAAGATTCCACAAGCCATGGAGGCTAATCCAAATGATCTCGCTGGACCTTTGGAGCTGGTAGAAAAGGGGAGATACCCGGAATCCCCTAAGCCACGTGGCCAAAGGTTTTTAATCCAGTGACTTGTTAGTTTGGTAGCCCCTCTGCTGAAGGCACGTCTTCCTTAGGCCTAAGCATGGCTGTTTCTCACACTCACATCTAAGGCCTCTGTATGTCTTCCTAGGGGGACAGGGGACCTCTCTGCCTAACCTGAGGCCAGATATGGTAGGAGTTGTGCAGGGCAGTTGTATTTCCCTAGGACAGCAAAACGGAACGAAAGAAAGGACGGGTTACACTCTCCAATCTTCTCCCTCCCCTCTTTTCTGCCCTCCTTGAATGACAGACAGCCCCAGCATTTGACAGAGCCCCTTGTTTAACGCTGCCACGTCTCTGCTAGTGACCGAATGTTTCTCCCTCAGTATTGTCTTTATACAAGATGATGTGACTTGTGTTTGTTGCTAAAATTATATCTGTAACAGATGCCCCCATTGTTGGGCCCTCGGTCCATGTGGAGCAGATTAATAATGCAGAGACAAAGGCCTCAAATACTCAGTGACTTTTAGAGCAGAATTTGCCGCAAGGGACTGGGGCCTTACACTGTGTTCGGCACGGTGATCGGACAGGCCTGTGAGAGAACAGGAATTGCGACCACAGTCTAAATGCCATTGGAATTGTAGGCAGAGCTCTTGGGGTAAACGGGCAGGGAGCATAAAGCATCAAGAAGAGGCATCCGCATGTGGAGACAAAGAGTAATGTGGTTAAAATGACAGGTCATCTAGTCACCACTGGTGGACAAAATTAGGAGACAGGGGAACCAGGTAATAAGTCTAGGGAGACAGTAGATAGTTCAGTGAACATGGCCAATCTCGTGGTTCTTTTTGCTGCTTTCCATTTTTCTCAATAAAGCCTTTTAAGACAGATCAGAGGAGGGTGGTCACCTACCATGTACCTCCTGGATCTTAGCATGGACCACTGGGACTTTTCTTGCCCTTCCCTCATCTTCTTATTGCAAGATAATTTGTGTTTTATCTTTATTTTATTATAGTATAGTAGATTTATCTCTACAATGTTGCTTTAACTTCTTCTGTACAGAAAGGAGATTCAGTTATATATATATAGATTCTTTTTCATATTTTGTCCATTATGTTGTATCCCAGGATATTGCACATACTTCCCTGTGCTCTACAGTAGGCTCTTGTTGTGATCCATTCTATACAAAATAGTTAGCAGCTGCTAATCCCACACTCCCCGTCCTCACCCTGTGTTGTGTTTTTCAATATCTGCTGAACGTGGTTTTTTGTTTTTTTTTTCCGATTTTTTTTTAGTTGCGTGAACCTTGGCAAAATTACTGTTGCACAGCGAGGTGGAGAGCGCGTCTCATTGTCTCGCCTGCTACACGGGCCCACACACTAGCAGGCATTGTCCTAATGAGCACTTCCTGCCCACAGTGATCCCAGCGCTAGTGCCCCGGAAGGCTACCTGAGACTTGGTCAGGGCCAGTGGATCAAGGGTTTTTCGGCCTCTGGAGGGTTGTGCTGCAAAAGTTCTGTGCTCTCTTGATTTGGAATTGAATTGTCAAGGTGAATCCTGCAGCTAACCTGTTTATAATCTGAGTTTAATCTTTCTGAAAAGAAAACAAGAGCCCTAAAAATACCTGTCTTGTAAAATCCAGATTTTTATAATTGCATTTTTTCCCCCTAAGTGAAAGACTGGCCACCTACCTACAGTGAAACTATATGGAAGGAACAAACTAGCGTTTACTCAGTTTTGCTATAGTTTAAGTGTTTCACATTGTTTAGTTCATTTCATTCTCATGTCCAAAATATCACGTAGGTATTATAATTCCAATTTTACAAATGAGGGACTTAAGGCTCAGAGAGCTCAAAAAGCTTATAAATGGCAGAGCTTAGATTTAAATCAAAGTCTCCTGATACCCAGACCTCTGCTTTTCCCATTGATCTGCACTTCTGGAGTCCTTTTGCAATTGCCAGATGCTGTTCTATTCAGACTGAGACAGACACATATAGACAGAGATAGGACTGAATGTTTGCCTTAATGTGTTTTGCAGAGTTAAAAATAAACAGCCATTATTTTAAATTCATAAGTAGTTATAATGGAATAGATACTTAGGCAAATAGATTTCTGAAATAAGTGTTTAAAGTTCCATGTTGAAAATCAAGATGACCTGGTAGAAAGCTGAGATTGTGAGTTCCAGGACAGCAGAGACCATGTTTTATACACTCTTTGTCTCCTGCAATTAGCCCTGAGCCTAGCCCACAGTGGGGAGGAAGGCACTCAGTGTCTGCTGAATGAATAAATAAGTGTCTCCTGTATCCACATCAATATTTGGAAAAATGACACCATCTACTTAAGTCAAATGGTCCTCCTTCACCCACTGAACAGACTGTTGTCTTCAACATTACTGCCATAGACTGTTTGTCTCCCTCCAAAGTTCATGCGTTGAAACTTAAGTGATGGTATTTGGAAGTGGAGCTTTGGGGAAGTGATTAGGTCATTAGAGGAGAGCCCTCATGAAAGGGATTAGTGCCTCTAGAAGGAGACCACAGAGAGCTTGCTTGCCCCTTCTGCCATGTGTGTATACAGCAAAAAGACGGCCATCTATGAACCAGGAAGTTGGTTCTCACCAGACACTGCCTCTGCTTGCCCCTTGATCTTTGACTTCCCGGCCTCCAGAACAGTGAGAAATAAATGCTTGTTTCTAAGCCACTATGATATTTTGTTATATCATCCTGAAAGGACCATGAAAATACTAAATAATTTTAACAGGGGTTAGGCAAGAGAGCCAAGCCAAGCAGTTTATCCATATCTGGAGAAGGTGGATTTTGGTCATCTTGCTTCATCAGAACCTCCATTTCCTGTTTGTATTATAAAATGACTCAGGGCCTTGGTGATCTATGAACAACTAGTGAAAATGAAATACTCCTGTGAGTTTTTTAAAAATGTATATTTATGGAACCTACAGTGGTTTCCAAACTTCAACTGAATTTAATACTATTTGCTTTGAAAACGAATTTCATTTTCCCACTTATAAGTTTTTCTGTATAAAATTTTAAATACGGAAAAATAAAACAAAATAATTTTACTTACCTATGGTGCAAAGCCAGTTATTGAGCTTTTCTCAGTCTTTTATTATCCTTTGCGTATGTTCACACACTGTGATCATACCATGCATATATTTTTTATTCTACTTTTCTAATTATTCTTTCTAATATAAACATATTGATAGAACTTCATTTTCCTTTGCTCCTGGCAAGTAAAAAAAACTTTCATAATGCAAAGGCAAAATATGTTTTTTCCAGTTAAAGAAAACAATACAGATGAAAGATACACAGATTATTCAAAATGAAGAAAATTTAAAATATGGAAGTTTAAAACAGAATGTTCTGCTTTGTCCCGTTGACAGTCAAATACATTTTAAAGGGGACACGCAATCAGCAAGAAACAGAAGGCCAGGGAAGCTCCTTTTGATCCCCTGTCTAAATGTATAATATTCACTCAGTCTGCGTGTCTGCCATCTGAATAAACTCCTTTTGGGGCCCAGAGTTGAGCTGAATTAATGTTGGTCGGGGAGGCTTAGGAGTTGCTTATAGAACCAGTCTCCAAGGTGCACTAGAGCATCACTGGAAATTTGCTGGTATTTAAAAAATGTGTTTATTGCATCTTCTCTTAGGGATAGCGGGGTCTATAATTGGAAAACAAGACTTTCATTAGTCACTTGGGGAATGGTAGTCCAAGGATCACTATCCTCTTAAGAGGAGAAGTTGGTTAACTTAGGGCTTTGGATTTGTTCCCTGCTGTATGCAGGATTGGGGTGAGAGCTGGATTTCTGAGCCTCAATGTCAGAGCTCCTACTTCTCCGCTGTGTCTCAGAGTACCAGTCACTCTAATAAATGATTAGGAAAAGAATGTTGACCTAAAGAGCCATAAAGGTTTTACCTGTCCAAGGTATCCACATCTCAGTGGGTCTCAGTTATATCACCTTTCTGAGTTCCTGGCTAAGATAAAGGGATGTGTACCAGATGCTTCCCCAAACTCCAGGCTAAGTATGAAGTGCAGCTTCTCTCTTTCCTGGGAAATGGGTCAGTCATGTTATCATTTGCCATTGATATCTTGGACATTGGTTTAAAAATGAGCTATATAGCTTGGCTCTGATGAAGTTAGAAGACCTATATATTTATTTTATATCTGTATCATCTATTAAATATTCATTTAGTACTGTTTATGTGCTATGTATTTTTCTAAGCTCCTTGTATCCTGAATTTCATCACATCTAAGATGCCACTGATTATAAGCTACACCATTATTTTTCCTACCACTGAGGCAACTAAACTCTGCTATGCTATTGACTGTAAATTGCACCTCAATTTCAGACATGTTAAAATGTGAAAAATGCATGTCCTAGAATCAATGACACATGGTATATTAATGCATGTTGTCATAATTAAAACAACTCTAGGAGGTAGGTTCTATCATTATCCTCATTTTGTAGATGAAAAAACTGAGGCATAGAGAGGTTCCACAATATGCCCAGGAGCACACTGCATTTGCACCCAGACAGTCTAACTCCAGGGCCCAGCTCATAACCACTACACTCTTCTCCCTGCAGACAAGGAAAGCGGAAAATAAGAAGTTTCAGAAAAGTTATTTTAAATATTTCTCTGCATGAGGAGACTCAAAGTTATTCCTGTCTGCAGTTGTCCCCTAACATCTGGATCAATATCCAAAAGCTGAGCAATCCAGAAGTGCAAGGAGTTCTATGGACCATATGTCCATTTTAGTGCAAGCTCATGGGGTGAGAGCGTGCATGTGGACACATGGCTGCTTCTGTGAGGACTGAGGTTGTCTAGTGTTACTTCTAGACATCATCCAAGGTTTAGCTTTGCCAGAAAGAAGACCGTTCTGCCCACAGTTTCAGGAGAGCGTGATTCAGCCTCCTGTTGCCTTGGGTGTCAGCCACCACTTTTGACTCTGAGGGCTTCTGCTTCTCACTTGAGGGTTGAGCCTAGTGTCCTTTCTTAGGTTTAGTCATGATGAGGAAAATGAATGAGGCATCCTCACCCAAATCGGAGCTACTCCTCAGCCTCCTTGCCTCTCCTCATAATGCAAATGTGGTTAATTTCCTCACTACCTGTCAATTTCATACAAGGGTTTGACACTCAACAGAGACGAGTGACAAAGAAGTAGCTTCAGGGAGCTAGAAATTTAATCATTATTCTAGTTTACAAGCCACAGTTTCAACATATCTCATCATTAAGTATGATTTTACATCATTGCTACTGTCTTTCCAGAGCTACTTCTCCCCAGATTAGCTTCAGCGACCCTTCTCTGCCCTCATAGCACATAGCTCTCTTAAAGAGCACTTCTCACACTGTATCGGAACTCCTTGTCTGTCTGTCTGTCTTCCCTACCTACTTCGGTTCTGTGGTACAAAGTTCTGTATCTGTCTTGCACTGGACTAGAGGTGACACAGCATAAACTGCACATTAGAGAACTCACTGGGGACGTGAAAATTCCTCAGCATTGCCCTTCCCTGTCTAAGGCAGAGCATCAGTTAACTTCTGCTTTCTTTTCTGGTTACCCATGGAGCCCTGCGAGGTGCTGGCATGAGAGCAGGGACAAAGTCAAACCTCATTCCTCCCTGAATAGTGGGCATCTAGCCAGTGCTCATGGTAGAGGTTTTAAAAACCTTTTGAAAATGAATGAATGAACCAGAGCCATGAGACTCCAAATGAAATTTTATGGGCTTTCTCCCTTACTTTTATTCATTTATTTACTCAGTGTATTGAATACTTACTGTATAGCAGGCACTATGTTTATGTCTGAGGGGCAAGGTAGCAATTAGATACAGGGGAAATACTGGGATCAATAGGCAGGGGAAATACTGGGATCAATCAGGGAGTTCTCTGGTGGTCCAGTGATTAGGACTCCGTGCTTCCACTGAAGGGGCCTGGGTTCGATCCCTGGTCAGGGAACTAAGGTCCCAAATGCTGCAAAAAAAAAAAAAAAAACAAAAAAAAAAACAAAGGCACGGGCTTCCCTGGTGGCGCAGTGGTTGGGAGGCCACCTGCCGCTGCAGGGGACACTGGTTCATGTCCCGGTCCGGGAAGATCCCACATGCCGCAGAGCTGCTGGGCCCATACGCCATGGCCGCTGAGCCTGCGCGCCTGGAGCCTGTGCTCCGCAATGGGAGAGGCCACAACAGTGAGAGGCCCGCATACCGCAAAAAAAAAAAAAAAAAAAAAAAAAAAGGCACAATCAGAAAGGGCCCTTAACATCACATATGTCAGGAGGAGGGCAAGGGGTGAGTGAGGACATGCTTGTTAGGAAGATGGATGGCTTGAGGACCTAATGTTTAGCTGGATTGTGTTTAAAAAAGAAAAAGTAAATGAAAGAGATGAAGGGATGGGAATACAAGGTGAGAATTCCAGGCCAAGGGTAGTATTTTATGATGCAAAGTCTCAGGGACAAGAGAGTGTACTCTCTGTGGTAGAAACGGCAGGAAGTTGAATAGTACAGCTCAGAGCATTGATGGCAAGGTGGCACAGGCCAGTGGTGAGGCCCAAGAGGAAGGGATCAGATGTCAGTGGTTTTGGGGGTCAGGTAGGGAGCAGGGTTTCATCCTAAGGCAAATGGAGACCAATTGACGGGCTGTTAGAGTAGGATGATGTCATCAGATTTATTTTAGGAAGTCACTCCAGCTGCAGAATGGATTGGTGGGGATGAAGGGATTCAAAACTGGGTATGAGAGATGAGGTGGTGAGGACTGCAGGGCTGGAGAAGGGTCCAGTTTGAATCATGTCTTCAAACAGCTTGGAAAAGAATCAAGCAAACCACTGAAATCCAAGTAGAATGTCATTTTATTCCACATCAGCCATTATTCTTCCCCTTCAGGTCTTTGCTGACAGCTGTTGACACATGTTGGATTGGCATGGGTGTGAGTGCAGAGGCCTAAGAGGATCTGGGTTGAAACCTCGTCCCCAGGAGAAGAGAGTCAGTGGCAAAGAAAAGGGACCAGAGGTGATCAAATGGAGACAGCGAATTATCGCTCATAAAGATGCTGGGAAAGACAGGCTTCCCCTAGAATGAGCTGTCAGTAAAACTTTAATTAGATCAAGATACTCCCATGACGTACTGTGTTCTAGGATCTTGGGGTGAGGACATCTGTAATTTGCAAAAGTAAACTCAATATCATCATATAACTTCTCTTTGGAAAACAAGCTAACAAAAAGAAGCTATCTTGTTTGTACTATAAACTAAAAGGAACTAAAGTAGACAAAATCAGCCTGGCTGTGGGATGTGCAAATGTTCTGTGCTATGTGCGTGTTGGTCACTGACAGGGGTCTTGGGAAAAAGTAGAATTTGCCGAAGGCGGTGGGGGAGTAGTGGCAGAGATAGTTATGCTTATCAAAGGAGGGGGCAGGCATCAAGAAAGTTTGAAAAACAGTGAATTAAAATCATATAAATGCTTTAGTCATAAAAACTGAAAATTTATTTATATATTCTGCATTTTTTGAAACAACATAATTATCAAATTTGACATCTATTACTCCAGAATCTGTGGTAGCCAATGGGACCCAGAGACTAAGGAGGTACAACCCTGTCCCCCAAAGTACATGATCTACTAGAGAAGACAGACAGAGGAATGATTAATATCCTTACATGACAAGTAGCATAATAGAGCATGTATAAAGAACATGAGAAAGAGAGGGATTGATTTCTAGTTGTTTAATTGTGTTTAGAGTTGACAACATGAATCGACTTTGGGGAACATGTATAATCCTAGATAGTAATATAAATATTAAACCATCCCATGAAAACCCTAATCCTCACAGCCTCGCATGGAGAACATGGCAGAGGTGTACAAGGGTAAGGATGACCTGTCTGAGGGACAAGTACCACGTGACCAGGGTCATCAACTCCAAGATCAAAGGGGACTCCAAGTCAGGTTGTTACTGTGACATCACACTGTATGTGCCTTTTTTAAATTAAGAAATAAATTTAGGTTTCATTTCAGGGGCCAAACATAGTCAACCTTTTCAGGTATTGAAGCCTCCAAGGAATTGGTTCCGAAGCTCCAAAATGTGCTCTTCTGACAATTTCTCTCCTATTTTATAGGCTCACCTCATGGATTTGCTGTGACCTAGAGGAAAGGCCAGGCTTAGGAAACAGACAGACCTGGCTCAAATCTGGCTCAGGACTCACTGATTATGCCATCTTGGACAAGCATCTGAACGCTCTGGTCCAGTTCCCCACGTGGCACGCTGAGGAAATATGACTAAATAATAAGATGTGAGTGAATGCACCCTAGTAGGCTCTCTGCTTCTGTCTCTACCACCACCGCAGTAAAGGTACCATCTCTCATCTGGATCTTTATAAATGTTTGTCTTCATTTATTCTGGGCCACTGCAGTCTGTCCATTTCTTCCCAGAAGACAAATGTGATTGTGTCTCCGCCATTGAAAGATCAAAAGCCTCACCATGATTTTTATAATATTTCTTTCCAAACTCCAGGACATGAGTCATTACTGGGTCATAGAAACGACATTGTGGGTTACCAGCAGCATATTTTTTAAACGGGAACACAATAGAACACAACAGAAATACTAGATTGCAATGTTAATTTTAAGCATAAGGATTGTTACATGAAGCTTGTTTTCTCAATATGGGTCCGGGTTTTAGTATTTTCTGAGAGAAGAAATAAGTGCACCTGTGAAATAAAAATAGGACAATGGTGGGGGGCAGGTAAGGAAGCTAAATACACTTGAAAAAGCTAAGGGGACAGAAATGAGCTGTTAAATATTAAAAGTTTGATAGAAGAAATGAAAAAGTCAGTAGAAGTTGGTTTACAAGATAAGGATGAGAAAAATTTTCAGAAGATAAAGCATAGTGATAAAGAGAGAGAAAATTGGAAGAAGAAAAGACACAAAAATTGGAGGTCCAGTCCATGAGGTCTGATATCCAAATACAGGAGATAATGTACAGGGGGAAAAACTAGAGGAAGTTGTCACAGAAGGAACTAAAAAGTTTTCATAAAACTAAACAACCAGAATTTTGAGACGGAACAAACTTAAGAGCACTGAGAAAAAGAAATGCTCCTATAAACTAATAGAGAGGAACACAACAAACTAGGACTAGGAATCATACTTACATCTCCCTTATTCTTCATATCATACTCGCAAAACAATAAAAAATTAATAGAACAAACCCCCAAACCCCAGTTAGAATTAAAGGTATAACTAAAATCCAAATTAAAAGTACAATTAACATATAAAAAGGAAAAACCCCATAAGATAATATTTATCTGTCTCTGCAGGGGCAAATAACTTTCTAAGTTTCTAAACATAAAGGCCATGAAAGGCATTACAAAGGAAAAGACCCACTCAACATTTTAATATATTAAAATGAAATATATGCCAAAACCATTTAAAATTAAATATAAATTAAAGAAAGAGCAAACTGGAAAAAACTATGAACAGATTAAACAAAGGGTTTAACATGTAAAGTATTCACATAAGCAATTCGTAAAATGTGCATATACTGTGTAAAATATGCGAAATATTCACATAATATATAAAATATTCTTGTAAGTAAATGAGAAATAACACTAGAACCATATTAGAGAAAAATGGGCAAAGGATATGAACCAATACAAACGGCTAGATTCACTGAAGAAGAAAAAGTCAATCTTAGTTGTAATTTAAGAAGTATAAATTAAAACTTGAGCTACAGTTTTTCACCAAAATTTTTCACAATAATTTTCTTAACAAATTATTAAAGATTGTTTTTCAGAGTAAAGTTAATGGTGATGATGTAAACTGATATGTTTCTGGAAAGTTTTGGTGATACATTATAAGTATTTTTAATGTTTAAGTCTTGCAATGCAGTAATTCCATTTCTAGATATCTAATCCAAGGAATTTAATTATTTCACTAATGTTTTACCAAATAAACTGATCTCCTTACTGAAGTATAAGATATTTATAAGGGATTAGTAATACTTGTGGAAAAGTAAAAAACAAAATGACTCTCCAGTAATAGGGGAAACTTTGAGTCACTTATCTTCATCAAATAGAATTTATTTAGCCATCAAATATTATGGTTATAATTATTTTCAATAAACAGTGAGTAGACTTTCTAACTTCAGAAGAAATTTAGTAAACACAGCATTTAGATATTGGCTGTCAGCAGAAACAATGGCTAACGTCTGAGGCATTCTGTCAACAATCCTCATTTGAAATAATAGCTTTGAAATATGCACGGAACATAAAAGACAAGAAGGCTTTCCTGCTGTCTTGAAATTGTTGAGCAATCTGTACAATAAGCAAACAGGACAATGGCCACAGTGAGAGGATTTATTAAACTGACTTCACTTCTTACCTTCCCCAGTTTAAAACACACACACACACACACACACACACACACACACACACACACACACACACACACACACACACACACACACACACACACACACACACACACACACACACCAGGAAAGCTTGGAGGAATTATTTTTGAAAGACTCCTAATTTCCAGAAATCCATCAAGTCTAATCATTGTGCTAAAAATACTTTTCTTCAATTGTCAGAATTGTCAACTTTCCTTAGATGAAAAATTTCTGTGTTACTGGGGATACCATGAATAAGGGTAAAATGGAAGAGTAACTGAAACGAAAGGGTACTTATTCTCAGCTAGTACCTGTGGCTCCAATTGAAAGAATTCATGGAGGCGGTTTCACAGTAAAAGCAACCATCTGAGACCCATAGAGAAGACATTTGTCTGGAGCACTGAAGGATCACCGTAATTGTAATCGGCAAATTCTGAGACGTTTTGATTTGCGCACAGAGTTACACTTACAAAATCAGAGTGTTTCAGTTGGATGCTCAATATCTGAAGACTGATGTGTATCTAGATTATTTATTTTGTATAGATGGAAGCCCGGCCTCATTCCTCCTAGGATCCTTAGAAATGTAAGAAGGAAATAATTTAGTTTATAAAACAAATACAGGGGACTTCCCTGGCAGTCCAGTGGTTAGGACTCTCTGCTTCCACTGCAGGGGGACGGGTTTGATCCCTGGTCAGGGAACTAAGATCCCACATGCCACGTGGCAAAGCTAACAAAAACAAAGACAGAAACAAATATGCAACTCTAACCTTGTTTTAGTTGTCTATTAATAATTCAGTGGGAAATAAGGGCCTCTGTGATATTCATAATCAGCATTTTATGGTGTATTAGGGGAAAGACCCTTAGCACGGTATTTAAATTTTTGACATTAACTTTCCTTCTAAATTATTTCACTCTTCTCTTTTCATTTCTTTGAGGAAGTGTTCATATAGAATGAAAAATTTCATTATATATTTATATAGTTTTTTTTTTTCTTTTCTTTTCTCTCAACCACTGCGGACTCTCAACCACTGCGCCACCAGGGAAGCCCTATATAGTTTTAAATAAAATCATTGTAGAAGAATTTTTAAGATTAAAAATTAGGGTGAGATGGGCAGATTATCACATGATACAGGTGACTGCTACTTGTAGATCCTCAGGGTCTGGCTTGAGTGGTGACAGCTATAAGTAGGAGAGGAAGGCAAGCTGGATCCTTGGCTCCTTATATAAGGAAGGAGAGCACAGGGAGCCTCCCTGGCGTATACAGATGTCGCTGGGGACTCACAGTAGACTGTCCTGGGATCCCCTGACCTCACCGATTATATGACTAGGGAGAGGGAGATGTAAGAACGAACGGTAACTGGGATACTGTATTCCCATCCTTAGAAAAAAAGATTTCTAAAGGAGGAAGTGAATTTCAGGAGAAAGATGATCAATTTCTACTAAACAAGTTGATTTTCAGGGGCTCAGTGGCCAGTCAAGAAGGAAAAGCAAATCAGAAGCGCAGGAGAAAGTCAGTGCTATTCGAGAAAGCTATGGCAATAAATAATACCTTTAAAGAGAGGGAGAGTGTGATACTAAAGAATGCCGTGAACATAAAAAGGAAATATAAAAAGGGGAACATAAAAAGGGGAAAAATAAAAAGAGTTCAAAGAGAGATGAGAAATTAGCTTTGAAATAAGACTGCATTTGTATAGTAGAAAAAGAAGTGGAACCAAGGAGAAAGAAAAGAACCGGAGAAGACTATCAGTACCCTGGAGGCCAGAGACATTTTAGGAGGAAGGAGGCGCGCCATGAATCAATGATGTAGAGAGATAAAGTGTAACCCATGGAGCAGCACTTGGGAGACGATGTGATGATTTACAGAGATGAATTTCAGTGGAGAAGTGGGGTCAGAATCAGAAGACCAGAGAGATGAGGAAATGCTTTTGTAAACGTAGATTCTTTTATTTTTAGCTCTGGAGAGGGGGAGTATCTTCTCTTCTCCTGAGACAGGAGAGTAGGAAGAAAGATGGGGTGTAACCAAGAGGAGAGAGATTGCAGTGGGCGCCAAATGATTTTAGTTATTTATTTTTTTAATAAACATTTTTGGAGTGTGCACTATATAAAGTACCAAGATCCCTTGGAAAATACGATGACGAAAAACTCCTAGACAGTGCTCTCAAAGTAGTTTTTTTTGTTTGTTTTTTTTTTTTTTTTTTTTTTTTTTGCGGTATGCGGGCCTCTCACTGTGTGGCCTCTCCTGTTGCGGAGCACAGGCTCCAGACGCGCAGGCCTAGCGGCCATGGCTCACGGGCCCAGCCGCTCCGCGGCATGTGGGATCTTCCCGGACCGGGGCACGAACCCGTGTCCCCTGCATTGGCAGGCAGACTCTCAACCACTGTGCCACCAGGGAAGCCCTCAAAGTAGTTTTATATGGAAGATAAGTCAAGTACAAAAATAACTCTAGAGATTGAGAACACAAGCTATTAACTTAAATACAAATTTTTCTACACCTCAGTTTCTTCCTCCATAAAATGGGAATAATGAGAGTACCACCTATGTTTCAAGCATCCCATTCTCTTTCTAGCTTACATTTCCCAGTGTTCTAATAGAAGTATTTGACTTAATGGAGACATTCAGCCCATGAATCAAACACTGTTTCATTCTCCATCATTGCCCTTATGTTCTCATTTCCTTTTTTACCCAAGATAAATTTACTGGCCCATCATTTTAATCACTCTCTTATCCCTCCATCCAATCCATCAAGACACTTGGTCCTCTCTCCTTGAGATACACATGGCTGGAAAACCCTAACCCTGATGAAACCTTACTATTTGCTTTCTTCCCATCTTTTGAGTCCCCTTCTGCATGGAGGAAAATTCCACAAAGTCATACAATATGAGTTCAGGAAACACATCCAGAGCAAGGCACACATAAGCCTCTGCACTTCTTCAGCATCTACGTGAAGAGGCATCCCATGTGGAGGAGGGTTTTGTTCTAGTGGAAGCCCCTTCCCCATTGCTCTTCCTTCATATAGGGCTTTGATGACAGCCACTTTATTAGGAAAGGGACTTTCAGACTGCTTGGGGAATTAAGCTGCCTAGATATCATGCCAGCCATTTACAGGAGCTGTCTGGGAAAGCCAGCAGCCCCATACGTTAGGAGGCACCTGGAGACTTTGGATCCTTTTGGATGCTATAGCCGTCCAGTCATGGAAGGAGTCTAGGCTAGCCTATTATTCAGGCATCTTAGGATGAACATCTAGGGTCATTTTTGAACAATGCTTCTCCTTCATGACAATCTATCCCCAATACCCTTGAGTGCTCATCAGGTGTTTCTCGAATAGGAAGAGAGATATTATTTGACTTCCACCCAATCTTTAGAGGCTAAGTTAACTGCATTTGTCATACTCCCTCAGGGGTGAGCTAGATTGTCAACCACTTCCCCTCCCCACCATTTATTACCAATACATTCTATAGAGAACTCAAGATTGTTTCTTCTATCGTTGACATTAAAGTTAGAAAAGGAGAAGAGAGTATTGATCCTCCATTACCTACCTTCTGCATATTCCATGGTGCATGAGGCTCCAGGGCAGAGGTATAAAGAGCTACTGCTGCTCACTCAAAGGGCCCCTGCCATCAGTATTCGGGTCTGCAGGAAACATTCGTTTTATGTACTCTTTTTTTTTTTTAATCTTTATTGGAGTATAATTGCTTTACAATGGTGTGCCACTTTCTGCTTTATAACAAAGTGAATCAGTTATACATATGCATATGTTCCCATATCTCTCTTCCCTCTTGCATTTGATGCACTCTTACAAAAGCTACCAGCAGGGATCACAGAGAGCAAGCCCTTCCTTGGCTATTATTTTGTCCCTGATCCCAGACCCAAAGGATAAAGGTTTTATGTTTAAGCCAAATAGTGGTGACCTCTTTGGGGAGAGAGGTGGTAGAGGATTGGGCCCCAGCTTCTTCTTGTCTTGAATGGACCCCAGATAACATATAGGGATCTCTGGCACCTCTTGCAGACCACAGGAGATGTGGGGAGTTTCTTATACTTGGAACAATGGCAGGCCAGCTGATCTTAGTCTTATTGGGGAGACTACAGGGTGAGGAATGTTAAATGCCTTTGTTGTCTAAAGGCAGTTGAACTCTTCCTCACCAATTTCTTTAGCGTGGTTTTCTTCTCCTCTCCCTGGTTCTTGTGCTGACCAGATACTAGTGGTGTTTAATGCCCTGAGCACTGTGCTAGCTCCGCCCATTCTGGCAGCTTTCCCAGGGAAATCCCTCTGTACCTAAAAGGACCCTGAAATTTGTATAACCTTTAGATGCCATATATTTTCTTGTAAGAAATCTTAAAGGAAAAATTTCAGGCAAAATACCTGTGTTTTGTGCACTGATAACTTTAAAAATGAGGCCTTTTACTAGACAGTTGGAAGAGCTGATTCCATTCAATTGTGATGGCATCAGGAATGATGCAGTTAGGGTGGGGCTGATTTGAGTAGAATCTGGAAGAGTTACATGGATACTGGCCATCAGTTCAAGTTTCACTTGAAACTGTTTTCTGAGAGAGTACCTGTTTTCTTCGAAGGAAAATTTTCTCTACTTGTATCCAAAGCAAGGGGATCAGAGGAGAGAGACTTCACTGAAAAGGTGATATTTGGGCTGAGGCTTGAGAGTTGCCTGGGTGCTAAGATCATCAGACAAGAGTATACCGGCCTTTTTTGAGACACAGGCAGGCATGTGTTTGGAAGGAGAGAGCAAGGAGCAGGGTAGAAAGGGGTGAGGTCAAGAGGTGATGGTGGGCCAGATCACTTAGGGTCTTTTAGGATATTTGAAGGATTCTAAGTGGGGTGGAATAGGTGTGCCTGAAGTTTGAGGACAGGGCAAAGTGAAAGAGAATATTTGAATGGTGGAAATGAGGGGAGCTGAAGAGGATTAGGAAACAGTATTACGGAAGCACTTGAAATTGGGTTAATAAGATAGTTTGCTTTGTTTTTTTTTCTTTGTTTATTTGTACACATATATTTTCTGTCCTAAAATTATAACTATTACATATGCTCCATAGAGTTCAAGTTGAACATGGAGTATACATAGTGAAATTTATTTTTGACATTGTTTTCAATATGTTTTTTTTCACACACACACACACACTGTATTTTATTTTTACAAGTGATAAATAAACTGACACAAAGCATTGTAAATGGATGATCACAAGAAATCAACAATGATTGCAATAACCAAACACGAACCACACTTATACTATGTCATAATAGTGACATTCAATCCAGTAATCTTCCGCTGTAACAGCTCCTTTACTTTGCAGTGAAAATTGACTTGTATATTTTTTGCCTCAGAGTTCTTGTGGGATTTTTTTTTTAATTCAAACAGAAAGTCACAAATATTATAATCATCCTCATCAGTTCACTCATTCCCATGTAAGTAACTATTTTTTCTTCTTGATGTTTTGTAAGACACTTTTATGAATTCATCAGTTTGCCATTAGAGTTCTGAAAATGCTTATTCGTTCAGTTACACAGTATAGTCAGTTACCAAAAACCTGTACTTGTCAGAGTGTTTTCCATGAATTCCTTGAAGATGAAACCCTTTCATAGGAACATTTTTGCAAAAGCATCAGAGTACACGCAGCACTCTCTGTAAATGACAAAAGACTTAAAAATGACCACAGTTAAAGATTTGATGAAAGTTCATAATAATGAAATTGACAGGGAAATTTAGTTATTTCTGAGATATACATTTTAAAGTAATAACGAGTATTATGACTTATAACATTATACCAGAACATATAAGTATTTTAGAAATTTCGTGTAATGTCTGAAACATTTATTTTAACGTATTTCCATACAAATAACCTAAAGAAAGTTTAGTATTAGCTGTTTTTTTGTTTGTTTATACTGCGTGTTCTTATTAGTCATCAATTTTATACACATCACTGTATACATGTCAATCCCAATTGCCCAATTTAGCACACCACCATCCCCACCCCACCGCAGTTTTCCTCACTTGGAGTCCATACATTTGTTCTCTACATCTGTGTCTGAACTTATGCCCTGCAAACCGGTTCATCTGTACCATTTTTCTAGGTTCCACATGCATGCGTTAATATACGATATTTGTTTTTCTCTTTCAACTAACTTCATTCTGTATGACAGTCTCTAGATCCATCCATGTCTCAACAAATGACTCAATTTCGTTCCTTTTTATGGATGAGTAATATTCCATTGTATATGTGTACCACTACTTTTTTATCCATTCATCTGTCAATGGGCATTTAGGTTGCTTCCATGACCTGCTTATTGTAAACAGTGTTGCCATAAATATTGGGGTGCATGGTTCTTTTAGAATTATGGTTTTCGCTGGGTATATGCTCAGTCATGGGATTGCTGGGTCATATAGTATTTCTATTTTTAGTTTTTTAAGGAACCTCCATACTGTTCTCCATAGTGGCTCTATCAACTTACATTCCAACCAACAGTGCAAGAGGGTTCCCTTTTCTCCACACCCTCTCCAGCATTTGTTGTATGTAGATTTTCTGATGATGCCCATTCTAACTGGTGTGAGGTGATACCTCATTGTAGTTTTGATTTGCATTTCTCTAATAATTAGTGATGTTGAGCAGCTTTCCATATTGATGCATCTCTTTTTCCTAACTTTAATGCGAATGTTACTTTTGTTTCACTGTTAAGAATGATCCTTGCTATTTTTTACCTTGAAATTCTTTATCTTACAAAACAAGTTTCTCTTGATGCTTTTCAAGTAAGAATTGTAAAATCATGAATGGATTTTGCATTTCATCAAATGCTTTTTTGGTACCTATAAGATGATGGCATTTTTCATTTACTTTGTTAATATTCTGATTATATCAGTAAATTTTCCAATGTTGAATCATGCTTCCATTCTATTTGGTCATGACGTATTATTCTTTTATTATATTGCTGTATTTCATTGGAAAACGTTCCATTTTTGGTTTTCATCTATGCTTATAAACAAAGAAGGCCTGTAGCTTTATTTTTTATTGTCCTTTTTTCGTTTTGCTATCAGAGATCAGAATAGCCTCATCTGAGTAGCTTCCCAACTTTTTCCATACTCTGAGACAATTTGCACAATAAGAGTTAACTGTTTCTTGCAACTTTTCTAGATTCACACATAAAATGATGTGTCTCCTGGACTTTCAGGGGTCATACTTTGAACCAGCTTCTTATACTGGGGTATTATTCAAGATTTCTGGTGTTTCTTGGATCCATTTTGGATATGTTTCCTCTCCAGAAAATTATTCTTTTCTCTTATCTTTTGAAAATCTTGCTGTCAAGTTTCTCCTAAGATTCTCTTTTGAGATCTTAAAAATTCTTTCGTGCACTGTTTCATTCCTAGTGGTTTATTTTCCTCTTCTTTCTTAGGCTCAGTTATGCCCTTGTTTTACTGCTATCATTAATTTCTTCCAAGAATAATTTTGGTCATCAGTGTTTGGTGTTGTATGTGTTTTCTTTCATTAACTTTGTCTTTATTCTTTGTTATTGTTTTACTCCTACCTCTTCTTTCTCTTCTTCTATTTTGTAGCTTCTTCAATTGAATGTTTAGTTCATATATTTTCAATCACCCTTCCTTTTCCTTTTGGTATGATGAAAGATATCTGTCTCTAATGCTTTTAACCCTAAACTATATTTCAAAATTTATTTAAATAATTTAAATAAATTAAAAAAATTATTTCACAGAAATTTGTAAAAATCATCATAACTTGATGATTTATGACAGTGAGCCATTCTGATGGCTGTGTAACCAGCACCTGCCTTCAGGATAGAATATTCACATTATTCTAGAGACTTCCTCACACCCCCCACTCACAACCTGTCTCTCTCACAAAAGTAACCACTACTCTGACTTCTAACATAGATTACGTTGCCTCCTTTTTCTCTTTATATAAATGGAAGCAAAGAATAGGTATTCTTTTGGGTCTGGATAATTTTGCTCAGTATTCTGTTTATAGAATTATTCTTATATTTTCATGTAGTTCTTGTTTGTCTTCATTGCTGTATTGTATTCCATTGTATGAATACACTATAGTGTACTTGACCATTCTAATGTTGACTGTCATTTGAGTTGTTTCCAGTGTTTGGCTACTGAAATAATGTTGTTCTGAACATTCTTGGACTTGACTTTCATTGCACAGACACACACATATCCTAGGCATGAATCAAAGCACATGGGTAAGTTCAGTTTTAGTGGATTCTGTCTAAATAGTTTTTCAAAGTGAATGTAATGATTCCCATTCTCCTTACCAGAGTACAAGAATTTCCACTGTTCACAACAACATTTATTGTATTGTCACTCTTATGAAATTTTAGCCTTTCTTTGAATATGCAATTATATTCCATGGTGGTGTTTTGCCCTAGTAACTATTTCCAAACATTAGTTTGAAACCTGTCTCTATTGTATTTTTTCTTAGGTTTTGTTTTCAATACTGACCTGAAGACACGACATTTGGGATACCCACCCAGGGCTGGGTGATTCACTAGACCTCAAGAGGCCAGAGCCAAGTGTCGACCAAGGACATCACAGACTTGCAGGCTCAGCCAGCATCAGTCCTGAGCAAGGCTTCTGCCCAGCGTGGAGTCCCCTGCAGAATCAGCAAGCCTAAGAAATATTATCAACTCATTGCATTAAAGTCTACTGGGGGTTCCTGCTGATATACTCCAACCCATTTTTGAAAAAGTAGTGTTTTCCAGCATCCTCACCTATCCAGAACATAAGTAAAAACTTGGGAGTTTCTTGCTTATTAATGAAAGCTATGAAGTCTAAGTCCAACTGGGCCCAGAACCCAAGTTGTAGCATAATGGTATTTCATCCAACCAAAGAAGAGTTTAATGATTTCGATACATACATTGCTTATATGGAATCCCAAGGTGCACACCGAGCAGGCCTGGCCAAGGTAATTCCACCCAAGGACTGGAAAGCCAGAGAGACCTATGATGATATCGATGACATCTTAATAGCCGCTCCCCTCCAGCAGGTGATTTCTGGGCAAACAGGAGCGTTTACTCAATACCACAGAAATAAGAAGGCCATGACCGTGGGTGAGTACCGCCACTTAGCAAAGAGTGAAAAATATGGGACTCCACCACACTTGGATTTTAAGGACCTGGAGCGAAAATACTGGAAAACACGCCCCTATGGTTCACCAGTATATGGGGCTGACGTCAGTGGCTCCTTATTCGATGAAAACACGAAGCAGTGGAACCTTGGACACCTGGGAACCATTCAGGACCTGCTGGAACAGGAGTGCGGAGTGGTCATCGAAGGCGTCAACACCCCCTACCTTTACTTTGGCATGTGGAAGACCGCCTTTGCCTGGCACACGGAGGACATGGACCTTTACAGCATCAACTACCTGCACTTCGGGGAGCCCAAGACTTGGTACGCGGTGCCCCCGGAGCATGGCCGGCGCCTGGAACTCCTGGCCAGGGAGCTTTTCCCGGACAACTCGCGGGACTGTGAGGCCTTCCTGCGGCACAAGGTGGCTCTCATCTCGCCCACGGTCCTCAAGGACAACGGTATCCCCTTCGGTCGGGTCACTCAGGAGGCTGGAGAGTTCATGGTGACGTTTCCCTATGGCTACCACTCTGGCTTCAACCATGGCTTCAACTGCGCCGAAGCCATCAATTTCGCCTCCCCGCGCTGGATTGATTATGGCAAAGTGGCGTCGCAGTGCAGCTGCGGGGAAGGCCGTGTCGCCTTCTCCATGGACATCTTCGTGCGCATCCTGCAACCGGAGCGCTACGATCTGTGGAAGCGCGGGCAGGACCAGACCGTGGTGGACCACACGCAGCCCACGGAGCCCAGCAGCCAGGGCCTGGACGCCTGGAGGGAGGTCCCCGCGCCCTGGGGAGCCGCTCTGGGCCTGAGGCACCACCAGCCACGCCGTGCTCGGCGCCCCCGTAGGCCTGTAGCCGCAGATGGTGAGACCCGCCACCGAGTCCCTGTGAGTGCTGTGTCCCGGCGCTCCTCGCCGGCCCGGGGCTCTTGCTCGGCCGCCCAGTTCGAGGCTGAGGCCACCTGCACCTGCGGGGAGCCCGGCCCGACCCAGCCGTCGACCCCAGGTCCATCTGCCCCGAATCGCCACCCAGCTGGAAGATGTGGCCCTCGTCGTTGTCCTTGGAAACAGGGGACTCAGGAGCCAACTGCTCCCCCCAGGGCTAAAAGGAGGCTTTCCTTGGACATTGCTCAGGACCCAGAGGCTCAGCCCCTGCCTGTGGATGCACCGTCGCCGGACAACGCTGATCCGCTGAGCCCAGGGCTCCAGTATCCCGCCATGGCTTCTGGGTGTGGTTGTGGCCCTGTCCCCTAAGCCCAGGGGATGCCTTTCTACCCCACTGCTCTTGCGTGGGGATCCTTTGAGACTGGTCGCATTGACATTTCAGAGCATTGGCTATTTGAACGTCACTAGTCTTGCATGAGTCCCTCCTGTGCTGCCGCTGGACCTGCTGGGTCCGTGGTGCTTTTACCAAATTCGCCAAAGTTTGTTCTTCCTTCCAGACCCTGGAATCTTTGGACACTGCTAACTCCTGTGTCACGAACTGAGGATTCATGCACTGGACACTCTAGTGTCTCTGGAAACTAGGTCCTGCTGAGGTCGCCAGAGCCCAATCTACCTCAGACTCCCATCCCGTGGGCCAGCTCTGGATGCTGCTCAACTTCTAAAGAATCCTGGGCTTTGATTAGCCTCCAGTCTCCCTCCTTTTCCTCTTCCCCCTTCCCTTCCCGCTTTTCTTGCCAAACTAGGCCCTTGTGACCAGTTAGGTCAGTAGAGACTCAGATAATAATTGATAATCTTTCTGAGTCTTTGATGTATTTAAAATGTGTTCTCTGCCAGTATGGTAACCAGAATGATAAAATCTGACTTTACTAAATATATTAAAGGTAACTGGAATATTAAAATCTGACTTTATTTTGTGTTGTTCATTCAGTCAACTGAGAGTTGGTCGCTTTTCTTGCACTTTTCTTAATAATTATATCAACACATTTCAAGCAAAACTTATTTTTCTGAGCTTGTTGCCTTGTGTGATGTTGGTGAGTGAGTTTGGGGTTGATTGTTGGGTTCCAGCTGGCTGGCTGTGTTGGGGGATTTGGTTTGCAGCCCTATCTGAAGGGAGACTTGGAGGAAATCACCTGGCACTTGGCTGATCCAGGTTGCTAGGAGAGATGAGCAAACACAGGGCAAAAAGTGCCAGCATGTGAAAATCTTCCCTCCAAGTCTCCACTGCCTTCTCAATGCTCTACGTACATTTCACATGGTTAAGTCATTGATACATCCCAATAAACAAATCCACAAATAAATGAACAAGACAATTTCAAGTGGGCATATGTTCTGTGAAAAGATTAAAGGGGGTGGGGTGATAGTGCAGAATGGGCGGTGTGGTTCCGGTGGTCAGGGAATACTTCATAAAGCAGGAGACATTTCTGAGTCCCAAATGACAAGAAGGAAGGTCCAGAGCTGATGTCCACTTGGATAAAACAACAAGTGTAACAGCCCTAACATAGAGCTTGGTGCTTTTGTGTGTATAGAGAGGAAGTTCATTTGTATCTGGGGCTAGAGAAGGGAGAGGCAGGATCTTGTAGCTCATGTTAAATATTTGAGATTTTTCAACTTGAAATGAGAAGGCATTGGAAGTTTAAAACAGCACTTGACACGATATAATTTGCATATTTAACTAATCACCTTAATTGTTCTGTGGACCCCTTGGGGGCAGGAGAAGTAGGTAGAACATCTAAGTAATACAGGTGAGAATCGATGGTTACTGACTTAGGCCATAGTGTTGAGAATGCACAGAAGTGGCCAAACTCAGAATAAATTTTGGAAATTGAAAATGATAGTTTGGATGCAGAAGGAACATGTGACTCCAAGTCTAGTTGTTACTGTGACATCACACTGCATGTGTCTTTTTTTTTTTAAGAAATAAATTTAGGTTTCATTTCAGGGGCCAAACATAGGCAAACTTTTCAAGTATTGAAGCCTCCAAGGAACTGGTTCTTAAGCTCCAAAATGTGCTCTTCTGACAATTTCTCTCCTATTTTATTGGTTCACCTCATGGATTTGCTGTGACTTAGAGGAAAGGCCAGGCTTAGGAAGCAGACGGGCCTGGTTCAATTCTGGCTCAGGACTCACTGATTATGCCCTCTTGGACAAGCATCTGAACGCTCTGGTCCAGTACCCCACGTGGCACACTGAGGAAATAAGATTAAATAATAAGATGTGAGTGAAGGCACCCTAGTAGGCTCTCTGCTTCTGTCTCAACCACCACTCCAGTTCAAGCTACCATCTCTCATCTGGATCTTTATAAATGTTTTGCTTCATTCATTCTGGGCCACTCCAGTTTGCCCATTTCTGCCCAGAAAGCAAATGTGATTGTGTCTACGCCATTGAAAGATTAAAATCCTCCACATGATTTATATAATATTTCTTTCCAAACTGCAGGACATGAGCCATTAGTGGGTCATAGAAACAACTTTGTGGGTTACCAGCAGCATGTTTTTTAAAGGAGAACAAAATAGAACACAGCAGAACTACTAGATTGCAATGTCAGTTTTAAGCATAAGGATTATTACATGAAGCTTGTTTTCTCAATATGGGTCCGTGTCCTGCTGAAAAATGTTTGACGGCCTCTAGCCTATGATCCCCTGAATGCTGTGTCTCCTGCCTCCTTTAGCCCTATTTCTCATAACCTTCTCCCAGGTCTCTGTTCTCTACCCACACCCAACTTCCTTAAATTCCTCCAACATATCATGTTCCCTTCTGCTGGGAGACCCCTTAGCCCATGCTGCTTTCCTCTTTGCCTAGTTCATGTCAACATCTTGGTCTCAGACCAGACAACACTCTTCAGGCAAACACGCCCTGAATCCCCGGAGGGGCAGGTTCTCAGAGCTCCACGTTCAGTGTGTGTCATTATTCCTTTAATAGCTTGTTTCTTTGATTAACGACAAGCTTCCCCACTAGTTTTCGTCTGCAGGACCGCAGGGACCCTATTCTTGTTTACCACTGTACCCAGTCGCTGAACCCAGGTTGGCACATAGGCACTCAAGAAAGAAATATGAATCAACCGACCTACCAACCAGTGATGTTGGCCGGTCTCGTTTCTTTCTTGGTTTTGATTCTAAGCCTCGCAGCACCAAGTAAACCACAAGAGCTGTCCTATTTCCCTAGGTTAGGAATTTCCTATAAGAGGATTTTTAACTTGGGTCTCCTGGCTTCTGATCTGCTGAAACTTCATCAAAGTTGTGTCCGTGTGTTGGCGGATGAGCATTTCGTTGGGAAGGGGGAGACTGATTTCCGTCGGATGTCACTGGGGGTCCCTGCCCATCAGAGCCAAAGAGCCACAGTTCTGTGGGCATCTCCTGCCGCCTCTTTGCATCCTTGAGGATCCCTGGGGCGCGCTGGCTCAGGAGGCTTCTAGGCTCCCAGCCCCAGGGACGGTTACTTCCCGTTTCCTCCGATTAAGCGGACCCGGTTCATACCCTTCAGTCTTGGGAGCGCGCGTCCCTGAGCCTGCGAGCGCAGACTGCAGAAACCAGGCTGTGCAAGTCCGGGTGCATCCCCGCGCCCGGCGCCGGGCCTGCGCAGCCATCTTCAGGGAGGAGGGTGAGAGGGAGGCGCGGCCTCGGGACGCGGACCCGCCCCTGCCGCCGGGGCCGCCCAGCTCGGCCCGCAGAGCGGTAGCTCAGCCGCGCCGCCCCCGGCTTCCGACTTCCCCGCGGCCCCGCTCGGCGGCCTCGCGCTCTCCCCGCCCGGCCCGCAGACGCGCCATGGGCCCCGCGCGCTGTTTGGCGCTGGGCGGCCTCCTCGCTCTGGCGGGGCTGTTGGAGGGCCGGCTCGTGAGCGAGCAGGAAGCCGGCTTCGGCGAATGCGACCGATTCTTCTATGCCGGGACCCCGCCCGCGGGGCTGGCGGCCGCTGCCCACGTGAAGATCTGTCAGCGCTCCGAGGGCGCCGAGCGCTTCGCCACCCTGTACAGCACCTGGGACCGTATCCCTGTGTACTCGGCGTTCCGCGCCGCGCGCCCCGCGCCCCTGGGAGCCGAGCAGCGCTGGCTAGTGGAGCCGCAGGTAAGCGAGGCGCTTCCCAAGCCCGGCCGTTGGGCTGGCCTCCCAGGGCACTTTGCAGACACCGTGAGCGGTAGGGCGGGGAAGGGCAGCCCCAGCCTTCGGTGCCAGCGTCGGGAAACCCGGGTTTCCACCCGCCCCACCGCGCCCCCGGAGTTACAGACTGCCTCGTCCCCTGTCAAAGCCACGGCCAGAGCTGGGCGATCTGTGAGCCTTGGCTTAAGCCTCAGGGGTCCGAGGCCCCCAGTGGGAGGTGGTTCTCTCTGCACTTCAGAGGAGACATCTGCAGTGTCTCATTCACTTCCTGAATAATGAGGACAGTGAGACGGAGACCCAAGAGACCACTCAAATCTTCGGGATGCCTAGGCTGGGAGCGCACAGGTCGTTGCCACAATTCTGTGGGATGGGTGGGTGAGTGGGCATTTTCATGCCCATTTTACAGAAGAGGAGATCAAGGCTCAGCGGGGCGATGAGACTTGCATAAAGATGGGGCAGGTCTTTTGGCTAGAAGTTCACTGCCCTTCCTACTAGGAAAAAGCTTTTCTTCTGCAGAGGCCACCTGAGCCTGAAAAGCCTTCCCTTCTGCACAGGACATTGAGTAAATTCGATCTGAAGTTAATGTTGGGTTAGGACAATGAAATAAAGGTATGGATTTTTAGAAATGCGATGGGATAGTTACAAATAGTAGGGACATTGACTACCTCCTACTAATGGGAAGAACAAACCTGTTTCTCCTGGCTCTTCATATCTATATTATCAGACCACTTGGAAATTGTGTCATCTCTCAGGGTTTTCTGTTTTGTCTGGTGAGAGTGAGCAGACACTCCAAGAGGCTCCCAGAGGTCCTGCTGAAGCTGCCTTCACACACCCTGCCCTAGGTCTGCGCAGCCAGCCTCCTGTGGAGAACACCCTGCCAGGCTCCCCTGTCCCAGCAACCAAGGACACCCGATCTGGGGGAGGAGCTGAACACTCAGCCCACCCATTCTTTTTTTTTTAAGAACTGGTTGACCTTGATCTTTTCTTGTTTTACTTTTTTTAATTGAAATATAGTTGACTTACATCAGCCTGCCCATTCTTGATGGCCACAGCTGCCTAGGCATTGTGAGCAGGGGACTGGCGTTCAGCTGTTTTATTCAGAGCCCTGGGTTGTAATTTCTATAGTATCATTCAGTTATTTCTGGCTCTAAGACCTTGACCAGCTCTCAGGCCATCTGCACCTCCGTCTCTTTACCTTCTCCACAGCCTGTTGATGTCAGAACCTTTGAGATCAGGCATGTGAAAAAGCCTTTGTAAAGTATACACACTTAAGGCATATAGTAACCTAAAGTCAGTTTGCCCCCATCTGCACCCCTAGAGCTCTCTGTGTTTCCCCCAGTTCCCCAGTATGCATGTGATTGCAGACCTGTGAGGAAAATAGATGACCTGGTCCTTTCTCACCGAGGATCTCATGGATGGCTTGGGGAGACAGAACGCACATGTGAGGAAGACGTGGGATGCATGCTGAACAAATTTCAGTTAAATCCAGAACTACCACATTTAGTAATCACCCACTGTGTGCCAGGCACTTGGGGTGCCAGGGGAACAGAGTGTAGCTCTGGGACTCAAAGGCTTCCTGGTCTGCTGGGTGACGAGGTGGTAACACCTCTGATTAGAGCCACGCTGCATGGGTTTAAGCCTCAGTTCTTCCACTGACTTGCTGTAAACTTGGGCTGGTTGACTTAGAGGTAATAACAGGGTGATTTTGAGGATTGAATGAATTACTCCATATAAGGTTCTCGTGCCTGGTATATCAGTCCTAGCTGTTATTATGACATAAGCAAAACATCCTCAGTTTAAAAGGGTAGAAGAAGTCTTATTAGATTTAATCCGTCTTGGAGGTGACGGGGTAAGCCTTTGGGTCAGGGTGACGTTTGTGCTTTACCTGAAAGGATGAGGCGGAGTTCAGAAGGGAGACAAGGACAAAGACATTCCCAGCAGAGGGGACATGCTGTGTGAGAAGCGCATGGCTGAGTCAGGGATTAGTGTGTGGGGAGTGGTTGGAGCAGCTAACCCAGTACAAGTGAGTAGATGACTCAGTGAGCAGATGACTAAAGTGCTCAGAATAAAGAGGAGTGATGGAAGGGAGGGGTCGGGTATGAAGGAGTGATCAAGGAAGGTTTGGGGCCGGGGTGTGGAGCAGAGCCATTTATGCAGTTATTGAAGGAGCCCGAAGGAGCATGACTCATTCAGCAGAGAGGAAACAGAACTTCACATAGGCAGTGGAGACCATGGGCCCTGGTAATGAGGGATAGGACTGGAGAGGTAAAATAGGATGCGGAAGGAGGAAGGAGCTGGTGGGGTGGGAGGGAATAATTCCAAATGGCAGCTCCAGAGGTGAGAGGTACAGTGGTTCAGAAAAGCACAGGAGACCAGAGTTCCCGACTGGGGAGGTGGGAAGGGCCCAGTGGCTGAGCACAACTGGAAGGATGCTTTTCTCTGCAAGACAGCTTTGTGCTGCCCGTCCCTTCCCACTGCAGTGTCCAGTCAAGTCAGCCAGGAGCCAGGGGCTATTAGGAAGGAGGCAAGGAAGGAGAGAGGGGGGAGAAGCCGCCAGATTGCCATGCTGGCAGGCTCTGGAGCACACTGCAGCAAACCTGCCCCCCCCGCCCCCCCCCGAGGCCTGCCTCCCAGCCAGTGTGCCCACTGCAGAAAGATGCTCAGGGCTCAACGTGGACTTCTGGCTGCTTCCAAGCACTCTGTAATGCTGAGTCACCTTGTGCCCACATCACCTCTTTAGGAAGTTAGTGTTACCAAGAGGCCCAGCAGATAGAGGAAGAGGCAGGGGACCAAAGGAGCTGGGTGCTTGCCTTCCGTAGTTAGTCAGGTAGGGCTGTTCTGACCCTGAAGCTCCTGAGGCTCAATTAAGGCAGCTTGCAAGGCTGTCCTGCAGTTTCCCTTTGGGGAGAGAAAAACAACAACAACCGAAAACCTCCTGAATCGAAGATGATAGAAACTGAAGTCACTCGTGCGTAAAACCTTTAGGGTGTTGTAAGCACTCTTGTGCTTAAAAACACAGGGACCCAGACTTCCACCCTGCAGAATGCAGTTTACAGGGGCCCCATGCCCTGGCTCCTGTCTGTAGTTCCAGCCTGTCTCCTACCCCTCCCCACCCTCATGTACTGTTCTAGCATTATCTAGCTGCCTGGAGTGCCTCTCATAAACCATTCTGTTGGTCACATTTGTTCCTTTGCTCATGCTGATTCCTTTTGCCCCAAATGCCATTTCTACACTGCCCCCATCTTGCCCCTCACTGCCTCCCTACTCCATCCTTTAAGACTGCCGAGGTGTCACCTCCTCCAGAAGTAAGAGCCCACCTGAGTGAGGTCCACTTCCTGAGTTAGGTCCACCCCACAGTGCTCCCTGTAATTTCTCTAGTTTTTTACTTACCACACTGTTTTATACCTACCTGCTTGTGGGTCCGTCTCTCCAGCGGAGAGACTGAGGGCTTGCATTTCTAGTGCCTAGGACACAGAAAGCACTCAGTAAGTGTTGAATAAACTCATTTGATGTTCGGAGGTTCAGTCAGGCAGCAGTGGGTGAGATATTCTGCTTGGGCTTCCTTGGTGGAGAGCTGCCTGCTTTAGAAGCTTGCCTCCCAGCTAACCAGCAGCCACTGTTCCAAACATATTCCATATGCAGAGCTGGAACCTTCCTCTAAATCCACCCCACCTGTTCTAGCTCCAGCCTTTGGAACTACCCCAGATGATTTCGATCTCTTTAGCATCAGATGACAGGATCCCGCATCTGAGGGGCCTTCTGAAGGACATAATGAGAACTTTAAAAGGAAGCGGAGGGACTTCCCTGGAGGTCCAGTGGTTAAGACTTTGCCTTCCAGTGCAGGGGGGTGCAGGTTCAATCCCTGGTCGGGGAGCCGAGATCCCACATGCCTCCTGACCAAAAAACCAAAACATAAAACAGAAGCACTGTTGTAACAAATTCAATAAAGACTTTAAAAATGGTCCACATCAAAAAAAATTTTTTAAAAAGAAAACAGAGGAGACAGAGGGCTGTTGTGGGTTTAATGTGGAATGTGGTCACCTTTAAATTGAGAATGGGGAGAAGGCAAGAAAGAGATGAGACAGTGTGTCCCTATTAGCAGGACAGAGATGGTCCGGAGGGTTTGCAGTCAAAATTGAGAACTGGGTTCTGGTTTAGTACAGGGAGCCTCAAACCTTTTAGTTGCTCAGCTCATTTCTGTTTAATGGAAGAATTTTTGGATAAGGTACTAGTGATGCCTTTGCGAAGGATGTTGTCAGTTCACGCTAGAAGCGAACGTATAAGACCCTGTCATTTTTAAAAAAGTTTTTTTTTGGGGGGGCCATGCCATGTGGCATGTGGGATCTTACTATCCCGACCAGGGATCAAACCCGTGCCCCCTGCCGGGGGAGTGCAGAGTCTTAACCACTGGACCGCCAGGGAAGTCCTCAAGACCCTGTCATTTTGTAAACGTGAATATTGGAAGGAACTGGTTTTATATTCTGCTTATACTTCTTTAATCTTACAAAAATACTGTGAGGTAGATCTTATTCTCTTCATTGTAGAAATGAGGAAACTGGCTCAGAGAGGTTAATTGTTGTGCCCAAGGCCACACAGCTTGGATTTGAACTCATGACTAGTTGCTCCTAGTCCGGAGCTCTTTTGATGAACCATGGAGATCTTTGACTTCCCATGGATCCACTGCGTTAATGGTCATAGGACTTCAATTCTCATCTTTTATATGGAAATCTTAATTTCTACTCCATTTCTCTTTCCCAACAGTCGTAGGACAAGTCAGAGCACATATCTGGCCACGTGAATGTTGCTTAGGTGTCAGTGGCTCCGGAGAGAAGCAGATAGTCCTGCTAACGGCAAAAGTGTTTTCCTAAAGGGCCCAATGAAGTCATATTTCAAATCTTAGTAAATGTATGTGAACAGTTGTCACAGCTAGAACCTCGATTAAGTCCTTAATTTTTAATTTCCATCAGTGGCTTCTTGCTTGCACTTCCTGAAACTGTTTGACACACTGTTTCATTTGTTCTAACATCAGCCCTCTTTTAATTGTGTCAGAGAACAGATATAAAGAAGATATCATACACATCTCTGGGTAAGGGACACAGCAAACAGGACAATTCTGATTCTTCCTTCCGCGTTAAGAAACGTGACTTTAGGGGCTTCCCTGGTGGCGCAGTGGTTGAGAGTCCACCTGCCGATGCAGGGAACACGGGTTCGTGCCCGGCTCTGGGAAGATCCCACATGCCGCGTAGCGCCTGGGTCCGTGAGCCATGGCCGCTGAGCCTGCGCGTCCGGAGCCTGTGCTCCGCAACGGGAGAGGCCACAACAGTGAGAGGCCGCATACCGCAAAAAAAAACGAAAACAAAAACAAAAAAAACCAAAGAAAAAAACCATGACTTCAGATCCCTGCTCTGCCACTTACAATCTGTGTGATCAGATTCTTCCAGTCCTATTTTTCTGATCTGTTCATTAAAGATAATAACAGTGTTGACTTCACAGAGTGGTCGTGACACATAAACGAGATAACACACATAAGCACGCAGCATAGAACCTGTAATATGGTGAGGTCTTAATAAATAGTAATGTGTACACTATTAAGGTCTTTCTCTAATAGATGTTAAACACACACACATGAATGCAATGTTGGATTAGATAGGCAACTCCTGCAATTCCACAGATCTCGCCAACAACCTAAAACATCCAACTGTGTATCTTCTCAAATGCTCGGTATATGTCCCACATTCACATGATAGGTGCTCAGAAGGTACATGGTGAGAGATTGAATGAATGGACGATGGAATGGACAGGTGGATGGGTAGATGGATTTAGGTGATTGGAAAACCAAAAACAAAACAGGTGCCAGAGGCACCTCCACCCTCCTAGACCTGAGCAACCAAGAGGGGTGTTGTCATAAGACGAACAGTGAGCAATTGCATTCCAGCCTACTCTGCTAAGCCCGAGGAGGGCCAGGAAGCGCCGGGCTCACAGCGATGGTTCCAAAATCAATTGCTCACAATTTCTTCCTTACTGGAGTGCAGATAGTAAAAACAGCAGTCATACATGCTACCCTTCACTCCATTTTTCTCCTTTTCTGGCTATTTCTTCATCTTTGAATTTAGTGTTTCCATCTGATTCGTGGTCATTCTCAGAAGCGAGTTAGGGTACTTGCCCTGTATCGGCAGAACATTTTAGTGATGTTTTGTCTTGGAACAGTCTAGTGGTGATGGAGCTGTGCACCATTCTTTCAGCCCAGACTTAAATTTGGACAATCCAGGAAAGGAACTATCATTTACTCATCCCTTACTGTGTGCAAGGATCTTCACAAATTAACTCATTCACAGAACAACTCTAGGTCCTATGACCCATGGTTTATAGTTTAGGAAACTGAGGTTCAGCATTGTTAAATAACTTATCCAAGGTCACAAAGCTGCTAGATGGCAAAGTCTGGATTGGAGCTTATGGCTGTCCCACTCCAGAGCTCTTAGCTCTCTTTCTGCTGTACCATGCTGCTTTCCACTGACAATGTCAGTATTTTCTCTCCGGATTCCAAATTGACTGATTTGTTATTTTATTTTATTATTATTATTTTTTTAATGTGGTACGCGGGCCTCTCACTGTTGTGGCCTCTCCCGTTGCAGAGCACAGGCTCCGGACGCGCAGGCTCAGCGGCCATGGCTCACGGGCCTAGCCGCTCCGTGGCATGTGGGATCCTCCCGGACCAGGGCACGAACCCGTGTCCCCTGCATCGGCAGGCGGACTCTCAACAACTGCACCACCAGGGAAGCCCTGTTATTTTATTTTTATTTTACTGAACTGATCCAGTTCTTTGGATGATGTCTGGCTTGGCTTCTAACACACCATCCTGGAAATCTCAGTTATAGCTCATGGTGATTGAATGGAGCATTCCTTGAGGAATAAAGATTTTATTTGTTGGGCTTTAATTCCTCTTCCTTTTAAACTGTCAGCTGTACAAGCGGAAATATGAGAAAATAAGTCCTCCCGTTTGCCAGTAGCTTTCACTGCCAGTGATCTGATCTCGCTCCTAGAATTCCTGTTAGTTCAAAAATGTTTTTCCTTCATGTTGTGTATCATGTCTCCTGAGTGGTCACGTACCCTTTTGGTTAGTAGAACTTGACATCTATGGCAGCAATAATTCCTTGCCTGCTGACATATCTATTTGGCCACTGAAAGGAAGGAGAAACAAAAAAGAAACCAACTCATAGGGTGAACCCAAAATAGAAGCACCATTTAGTAGTCCAGTCATGCTTTTATTTACCCAGTGCCTGACAGACGTGTGGCTCATTCAAAGGAGGTCAAATGAGGGCATTTAATATTTTTAATCAAAACTGAAAATATGAGTACTTCACCTTTTGCAGAGTAAATAGTTGGATGAAATAGGATTTGAAAACATAAATTAGATTACATGTTCCAGTTGACTTGCAAGGTGCGGTTGAATTGCCCAGGATGCATGATTGAACAGGGACCATGTAAGGAAATGGCCACTGTTTATGTATCTGAAAGACTGGGCATCCATCATAGTCTCAGGACACACGGAAACACAGGGAAAGGAAAACTGGGTTTATGAACCAGAAAAAGGTCTTTTGTCATTCTTGGATATTTGTGTTGTATCTGGAACCATGGAACCCATGATAACATTGGACACCTCCTTCACAACCAAGTGGACCGTTCGGGGTGGTTGATGGTCTTGCTTCTGCTCCTCCGTTGACAGACTTCACCCCTCTAATCCCTACCGTCTGCACCCTGAGATCCAAGCTGCGACCATCTTCATCCAGGCCTCTGCAAAACAGCTTCCTGACTGGCTAACGCATCCCACCTAGGTCTCCACCTGGAAGCCAGAGAAATTCAAAACATTCATCTCATTGTATCTCCAGTGGCCTCACTGGAAACGCTTCAGGGCTCCCCATTTCTCTTCAGATAAAGACAAGTCCTTATCAGGGTCTCCAGAGTCCTGCGTGGTTGGTCTCCCATTCCCCTTCTGGCCTTATCTGGCGTCACACATTGCCAGGCCTTAACCTCCTGCCACTTTGGCTTCTTTCTATTTTGTTTTTGTTTTTGTTGTTTTTTATTTCTATGTTCTCTCCCATCATAGGACCCTTGTACCCGCTGGGCTTTTTTGTCTTCCGTGATATTCCCACCTAGGTCAACTGCCCATAATACTCTCTACCAAACACACGTTTCTTTGCTAGTGTGGTACAGTAATACATTTGTTGCGTGACTGATTGAGTGCCCCCGATTAGACTGTAAGTTCCATGAGTGCAGGGCTCAGGCCTGTCATACTCACCATCGCATCCTCATTGCTTAACACACTGGCCAGCAACCTTTTCTGTAAAGGGCCAAATAGTAAATAGTTTAGACTTTGGGGCCATATGGTCTCTTCTGCAACTATTCAACCCAGCTGTTCTAGCACAAAAGCAGCTGCAGACAATGCATAAATGAGTAGGTGTGGCTATGTTCCAAGAAAACTTTATTTATGAAACAGGTGGTGGGTCGGCTTTGGTGCACAGGCTGTAGTTTGCCAACTCCTGGTCTAGCATGATGCCAGCACTGAGTAAGTGCTTAATAAATGTTGAGTTGTGAGCATCCAGCAGATATGGGTTGAACACCAGCGGTGAAATCTGAAAGCTTTGCAGTCTTATTCCTATCATGGCATGGCAGCCTTAGATCTAGACCTACAGACAGTTTCCTTGAACCTTTTTAATGGGGTGCTGGTGGTGGTTCTTTATCATATTTAGGGGTTTTTTTTTAGGATTATAAAAGTAATATGTGCTTATGGTAAAAAGATTCTTCTGAGCATTTTGGAAGTATATAAAGAAAAAGATCCGCTTTTCACAGATAGCCAATCTTCACAGTTTGTGTGTTTGGGTGTATGTGTGTGTGTAACATTCCAGAAATTTCCATTACATATAGAGAGATGTGCACTCTCACATCCTTTATTCTAGTCAAGGCTTAGCACCCTTTTGGACTCTGTGAAGCCACATCTAACGAGCCTCTCAAACAGCACACTTTTTGATGAGCAAGTCTGCACAGAAACATAAACAATTGGTCTCATTAAGCATTTTCGCTAGAAATAGAAGGCCTGGGGACTTGAAATGCAAAGTTTATTTCATCAGCTTTTTCTCTCAAGTCTGTATCATGTATAACTGACTGATGGCCTGAAATAATCCTGCTTTCTTCCCCCTCTCCTCATTCCTGAGCACAGGAGGTGTTATCCTTCTCCTCTTATAGAAGAGACGGGGGCCCGGGGAGTCACTGGTCTGCCCGAGGTCACAAGGCCAGTAAGTGACAGAGCTGACAGATCTCCTCATTTCTAATCTGGTATTCTGTTCGGTCACTAAACCCTGCTGCCAAGTAGTCTCACCTTTAGAGGAACTTGAAAAGCTCACGAAACCCAAGAGAAGAGGTCAAAGAAATGGAAATGATTTTGCCTGGGGGCAGATTTACTAGCCTCTGAGGATATGTGTGACACAACATTGAGAAGCAGATGCTGTCTCTTTTGTGCTAAAGACAAGAGGTCTTAAGCTTCAACAGCTTGAGGAGGGTTGAGGTTGGATGCAAATAAATCATTTCCTGACATGAGAGCTATGATGCTGTGGAAAAGGGTCCAAGGGCTATCAAGTCCCCTTCTCTAATGATCTTTAAGATGAAGGGTACGTTTTGCCTGTTGGCTTTGGAGAAGGGCCATGTCTTATAGTTAGTTACTATCTTGTGTGGAGATTAGCTATGCGCCTTCCCCAGTTTTCAGATGAGGGTGATGCATAACTGAGTTGATAGTGAGTGGTACCTCATAGGCTGCCGTTCTGCACCCAGGGAGCTCTTTGACCAGGCTTGTCACTGCCCTTGCTTTTCTGCTTCCATATCGGATGCCCTTCTGCTCCTGGGGCTTCCTGCCCCAGGCCAGTCAGAGCCTAGGAGTTTCCTTTCACTTATTTACATCATAAATGTGGTCACAGCCAATCAGCAACAAGAGTTCATCATCAATTTGTTCTCTTCTCTGTCAATGAATTGGGGTTTAAGAGGTAGGCATGCAATTAGAGGGATCTTCAGGGGCAGAAACAAGCTCACCCTGTTTATTATCTGTTCATCCCTTTATTCATTCCGGGGCAGCAGGGGGAGAATGTTAGCGTTGCAAAGGCTGAGTCCCCAGACCTCGGCTGCTTGTTGATCCTTTTATCAGTGTTGTTATTGTCGTCAGCATCACAACCATTTATTGAGTTCTTGGGTCTAAGCCCAGAAATAGGAACCCACGATGTGCCCTGCCCTCAGGTGTCTTGTTAACGTAGTCGGGAAGGCAGACCAGGCATAAGAAGTGGTTTACTGAACTCTTTCCCACCAAACTCTTAGGCCTGAAGGGGCGAGGATTGGGCATATGGAGTTGTTAAGAAGATTGGTTTTATAGTGAGACAAAACTGGGCTGAGTCCCAGCTCTGTCAGTTACCAGCTGGTTGACCTTGGAAATGTTACTGAATCTCATGGATTCAGTCCTCATCTGTGGCCTGGAGCTCATAAATCATTCCTACCCTGTGGATGAGTTAGGGCGGTTCAGTATGATTGCGCTGTGTCTACACTCTCAATACGTGTATGTTAAGCATGTGGAATGAATAAGTAACCTTTGCTTCCCAGCCAGCGCCTGCCTTGGAGACAACCAGGATGAGGGTTACCGTGCCCTTAGGTCTGACCCAGTGTTATTGCTGAAATGCCCTTACTTCCCCCGTACTCCTGCTTCATTGCTGCCTTGCCTGTGACAGGTCTCCACTTTTTCTGAGTTCAGCTGTTCCTGCACTATCATCTGTGTTCCTTTTCCCATTGATACTCTCTGTTGAAGAATTTAGTAGAAGTGCCTTCTCTCAGTCCCCGGGTGCCCCTCTGATCTGTTCCAGATCTTCTGCAACCAAGGCACACGTGTCTCTTCCTTTGTGCCCGAGATTTAATCCAGGTGTCTAGATGGTTCGGTTCCTGGCCTGCAAAGTCCCTGCCCCGATTCACTTGGGTTCTCATAAGAGTAAGACTCCTGAGGTTTCAGGCTTTTTTTTTTTTTTTTTTTTTTTGCGGTACGTGGGCCCCTCACTGTTGTGGCCTCTCCCGTTGTGGAGCACAGGCTCCGGACGCGCAGGCTCAGCGGCCATGGCTCACGGGCCCAGCCGCTCCGCGGCATGTGGGATCTTCCTGGACCGGGGCACGAACCCGCGTCCCCTGCATCGGCAGGCGGACTCTCAACCGCTGCGCCACCAGGGAAGCCCGTCAGGCTTTTTGATCCATGAATCATAAGCTTACCCAGGCTTATCCGGGTGAAGGGCAGGACCGTTGTACGAGATCACTGGTAAATTCACAGGCACAGGAACAGGCCTCAAAGGATCCAGAACAGGGAAGCTTCTAGAAATCAAACAGCCCCACAGAGTCTTCAGGATCTTTCTCCCACCCTCCTCTGTCTTTTCTCTCTTAACGAGTTCTTCTGCTTTCCCATGGGTCAGGCTGGCTGCCAGTCCTAATGTCCATCTAGCAACCTTCACACCCTGACTGTTGTCAGGCTTTGAGCTTCTTGTATCGAGAACCCAAGAGAGCCATCTGGTAGGCTGCTGTCCCTACCAGGCTGGCTGTCCCTTGGTTATGCCTGGCAAGGAGGTGGGTAGGAGAGGGTCATGTGCTAAGAAATACCACTCTTTTAGAGATAGTGTCAGAAGTACTTGGTTAATTTAGAAGTAGGGGTTGAATGTGGTGCATTGGCTGACAGGGTAGGCATACCTGGTGGTTGGCTGGGAGAGCCCAGAGTGGGCAGCCAGATTAGACTACTCAAGGGACCCTCACTACTCAACAGAACCCATTCTGAATACCAACCATGTGTGTAATTCATGCTACGAAAGGCCCCGGGGTGGGTGTGATCTCCTAGGACTGGGTGAGCTGGGGTTTTGGGAAGGCTCTTACTGAGGCTATATCAGCCAGGGTCTGGGAAGGAAACAGGTGGAACTCTCAAAGTAGTTTAACTGACAGAATTGAATGAAGAAACTATTTGCCGAGAATTAAGGGAGGCGACAAGATATGGTGAAGTACCCAGGGCCTAGCCATCGCAGGAAGCTGTCACCATCCCAGGCCTGTGGGGTCAGCGGGGAGCTGGGGAGAGCTGTGACTGCAGAGGAACTCAGCCAGAGCCAGGACCACAGCAACCAGGTGGGAAGGGAGCAAGGGAATACATCCTCTCTCTTCCCCGCTCCCACGGGCTGCCCCAGTCAGAAGCCAGAGGGCCAGAGAGCTCAGATGATGTGGTCCCGAGAAATCAGCCTCCTGGGACACAGAGCAGAGCACAGGAGAGTGGAGAGTGGATCTGGGGGGCCAAAGGAGACCACCCAACACAGGAGCGGTGAGGTTGGAGCTGGGCCCGGGCACCCAGCTAGCATATAAGTAGCGGAGTGGAATGGTGAAGGCCCCCCTCCACCAGCGTTGACAGGGGCAGCAGTACAGAGGGAAGCAGGGCAGCATTTACATCACAACCATGTAACTGACTCGGCTGGGGGACAGGGATTGTCCTTTTCTGGTTGAATGTAAGGGAAGACTTGAGAGAGGAGGTTGGAGAAATTGGGGGTGGGGGGAGTCATGACTATGCTAGTTTGTCATTTAACCCGGAAGTATAGGATGCTACTGAAGATGTTAGAAAGAGCAGTGAGGTATGACCCGAAAAGTATAAATAAGCAAAAAGAGACTTCTCACTTCACATAGGAATAAGGCAGGAAATTCATGGTTATCCATCTTGGGGATCAGAATATTAGCTGCTCTGATGGGTGGAGGATCCAAATGGCCCTGTAGTACTTTATTCTCTTTCTTGGCACTATCATCCCAGCTCTTGTGCTTTGTGGATAATACCTCTTGGAAAGTATTAATAGCCTGTGAATAAATTAAGCCCAGCTGGGCCACTACCAGAAAGGATGTAGTAAGCAATTGTGTTTCACTGCTGTCCATGGACCCCCTGCATCAGCATCACTTGGGGTGGTGGTTAAAAATGCACTTTTGGGGCTTCCCTGGTGGCACAGTGGTTAAGAATCCACGTGCCAATGCAGGGGACACGGGTTCGAGCCCTGGTCCGGGAAGATCCCACATGCCGCGTAGCAACTAAGCCCGTGCACCACAACTACTGAGCCTGCAGTCTAGAGCCCGCAAGCCACAACTACTGAGCCTGTGTGCCACAACTACTGAAGCCTGCGTACCTAGAGCCCGTGCTCCGAAACAAGAGAAGCCACCGCAGTGAGAAGCCCGTGCACCGCAACGAAGAGTAGCCCCCGCTCGCCGCAATCAGAGAAAAGCCCTTGCGCACCAACAAAGACCCAACACAGCCAAAAATAAAATAAATAAAAATAAAAAAATTTTTTTAAATGCACTTTTGAGCCCCACCCCAGGCCTACAGAATATACCTCTGGTGTGAAGTACACAAATCTACGTTTTTAAATGATTTATTTTTTATTTTTTGGCCGCGCTGCGCAGCATGAGGGATCTTAGTTCTCCGACCAGGGACCAAGTTGCTTCTAATACAGATTGAATTTGGAGAACTCTAGATTTAAGGAAATATCACTAATTTGTTGTAATAGCTGTCCAGGCAGGGGCTTAATTCCACCAGACACAAAGGAGAATCTGATAGGGATCCAGACCAGGGGTTCTCCATTTAGAATCACCTGGAAAACTTTTTAAAAAACATCGTGGGGCTTCCCTGGTGGCGCAGTGGTTGAGAGTCCGCCTGCCGATGCAGGGGACACGGGTTCCTGCCCCGGTCCAGGAAGATCCCACATGCCTGGAAGATCCCACATGCCGGGAAGATCCCACATGCCGCGGAGCGGCTGGGCCCGTGAGCCATGGCCGCTGAGCCTGCGCGTCCGGAGCCTGTGCTCTGCAACGGGAGAGGCCACAACAGTGAGAGGCTTGCGTACCGCAAAAACAAAAACAAAAACAAAAAAAACCACATCGTGCTGATCTCCAAGCACTACCCCCCCACCTTAAGCTTTTTAAAGCTTCCAGGTGATTCTAAGAACCTCTGATCTCTGAACACAGAAGGTGGAAAAAATTAGAAGTGGAGATGTCTCAGTTTAACTGACTTGTTTGAATTCTGTAACACATTGTCAAATGCTAAGAATAATTGCTCTGGAAAAGAAAACAAGAGCACAGAATGGAAAACTGGCTTCAGTGAGTGAAGAGGAAGATGACCAGGGGTGTTGTAACTTGAGAAGGTACCGGAGGTCTGGAGAGGTCTTAAAGGCGCCCGCGCACTTTCTCAGGCTCCCGGGAGGAGCAACTGGAGGTGCTCCGCGGGAATTTGTTTGCTCTCGAGGCCGCCCCCTGGCCTCTTCTCAGGCCTCCCTTGCCTGTACCCAGTGCCAGTTTAGGATTGGGGCATTTTTTTTGAACCTCCCCCCTTTCATTTTTATTTTTTCAAATTCTGAAGACAGAGGAAGGTCTGAAATGGAAGTGCAGCATCCTTTCATTCCCTCCTCTGTTACACCACCTTCCGACTTAGGAGGAGAGAACTCTTAGGCCCTTTGTCTCCCTTCTGCACGGTTCACCCCACACAGACATGCGCCACGCGCCTACGATGTGCGCAGCACAAGGACAGCTGGAGACGCTTCCTCCTCCCCAAAGGCAGGGAGGTGTGTGGGCAGCTTGGGGAGCCCAGAGGAAGGGTGATTCAGGGGGAGGAAGGCTGTTCAGGAAATGGAAAGCACTGCATTTCTCATTCCTTATTAAAAAAAAAAAAAAGGAAAAAGCATCCTTCTAATTCTTCTAAAGCTGTTTCTGTTCCCAAGAGGATAAAGAATATTTTAGATGCCAAGCAGGGAGGATTTTTTTTTTTTTTTTTTTTTTATGAAATGGGTGGGTCGGAACTCTGCTTACTTCTTTCCTGAGAGCTGAAAGGCCTGGTGGTTTATTCCTCCCCAAATGTCCTTCCGCGGCTCTTGTGGCCCCTCTGGCCTCTTGTTTCTTTTCTGAAAGGCAGCTCTTTCCCAAGCTGGGTATTTTTCGTGGTGGGTCCTCAGATCTAGTTCATTCTTACTTGTGGGAGTGTGCAGAGGGCCTGTCTGCAGCGTCCAGCTCCAGCTCTGATAAGATTATCTGATGTTCCGATTTCAGCTGCAGTTTTAGTTCCTTGTAAGGGGGGGCCCTCTGACCCACCTGGTGATGGGCAACAGGGTGACAGCAACTCTTAAATGTCTGTGTGTGTGTGTATCACAGTTCACACAGCAGAAACAAAATTGGAACACCCGCTGTTCCACTCGTCTAATGATTTAACTCTGGTTGAAAAATAAAACAGACCCCAAAGGGAATAGCCTCTCTGTCCCCACAGAGTTGGATGGGAGCTCACTAGGTCTCCCCCATCACAGGATCTTGTCTGAATCATTCCCAGCATGTGCTTATCTAGCTGCAGCCTAAGATTCTGCTGAGGAAGGAAACTCCACCCTTCCCAGGGCGAATCAGTGCAAAGTTTCACCACCATTTTTTTTTTTTTTTTGCGGTACGCAGGCCTCTCACTGTTGTGGCCTCTCCCGTTGCGGAGCACAGGCTCTGGACGCGCAGGCTCAGCGGCCATGGCTCACGGGCCCAGCCTCTCCGCGGCATGTGGGATCTTCCCGGACCGGGGCACGAACCCGTGTCCCCTGCATCGGCAGGCAGACCCTCAACCACTGCGCCACCAGGGAAGCCCCTCACCACCATTTTGATCATCCTTCTTGAGGACCAACTTTCCCAGGGGGAAATCCTGGAGCAGAACTAGAGGACAGTCCATTTTCTCTGGAGCCCCTCTTTTCTTGTCTGCAAATTGGAGGAAATCATATGTGCATGTGTAGGTTATTGTGGAGCTCAAGGGAGATAATTCTTTCAATGTGTCGCAATTAGCTCACTGGTGTAAAGGGCAGACCCTTCCCCACTTTGTCTTTGGAGATCAGCCTGCCCAACAGGATGGTTCCCTCATGTTCCACAGTCCTCAGCACTGTCCGCACTCCTGGCAGCCGCTCATCAGCAGCAGGGCCCCCCTCGACCCCTGCACCTGCCAGCTGCTGACACAACGCACCCAGTCTTCTCCCTGAGCCAGACTTGCTTCTCACTGCACTTGCTTGGTCCCCTCACATCAGCAGGGCCATTAGCTGTCACCTGCAACCCTTGGCCCCGTCCCATCCGGACACCGACGAGTGCTGAAGCTTCATGTTTGTGTCCTGCCCCTGTCCACAGCAGCTTCCTTTCCCCCCGCCCCAACCAGTGACAAATTCCCCCATTGCAAATCTGGACCAGGTGACATTGGTCCCTGAGGTGTGTGTGGATTTCGCAGCCCAGGAACCCTCAGGGACAGGGGCTTCTGTTCACCAGCCCGTCACCTTGTCATCATCCCTGTGAGATGCTCTCAAGCCCCAAGATGCTCCCTTGTACGGAGACCTAGGTAGCCCCACCCTCCCGATGCCCCCTCTTCCTTGGATGCAGGTGGGGGGCTGGAGGACAATCTTCGCTTAAACCTGTAAGCCCTGCTTCTCCAGCTAAGGCTGCCTTCACGTAAAAACTTCTCAAACGGAGGTCTGTCTGCAGCCTCCTCTTGCCCATATCCAGTCACTTCCACCACCTGTCTTCCTTCCTGAGCCCCCTGTGGAAATCGCCCTTTGAAGCCTCACTAATGACACTTTAATCATCAGGGCCCCCAGGCTTTGTCTCCATCCTTCCCTTTCCTCTCCGAGCAGCTGCCACACACTGATCCTCCTCTCGGAGAAGCTTTGTCCTCCCTTGACTTTCATGTGACACTAGAAGATTAATTCTCCTAGGCTCCATCAGTTTCCCAGTTGCCCCTTCATCCCCTCTCTCCCCTCCCCCCCATCCTCTAGCCTGGCTTCCCTGTGGCTTTTGGCCTCTCTTCTTCACTTAGAGGCATGGGCAGGGCTAGGAGCTTTTGATTCTGTGATGATGCTGGGCATAGGCTTGGCTCTGCCACTTATGAATTGGGTGAGCTTGTAGCTGTCACTTACCTGAGTTTTAATTTTCCCGTGTGTAAAATGGAGATGATGATAATACTTACGTGATAGGGTTGTATGAAGAGCCAATGGGATGCAGCAGTGCAGTGTTTTCTAAATGATAGTCATTTGCAGACCTGCTTCACAAGAGTCATCCTATACTAGCATTTACTTGAAATTTGGTCTTTGCATTGACTTTAAATCAACTCATTAGAAAATAAATTTAGTCTTATCCTAAATAATCATATCCATGAAATCATGTGTAGGAAATGCTGGTTATATCTTTCCCAGAACACGTTAAACATAAATGCATAACTATTAAAATATCAATAGAAACATCCATTGGTTCACTTCTCATTGTCCACAAGGCACCATGGGGTTACATGCACTGCAGTGCAAGTGTTTTTTTTTTTTTTTTAAGATTTATTTATTTTTACCTATTTATTTATTTTGGCTGTGCCAGGTCTTAGTTGTGGCATGCAGGATCTTTGTTGAGGCACACGGGACTTTTTTTTTTTTTTTTTTTTTTTGGCCGCATTGGGTCTTCGTTGCTACGTGCAGGCTTTCTCTAGTTGCGGTGAGCAGGGGCTACTCTTCATTGCGATGCTCGGGCTCTAGGCATGTGGGCTTCAGTAGTTGTGGCACGCGGGCTCAGTAGTTGTGGCTCTTGGGCTTGGTTGCTCCGCAACATGTGGGATCTTCCCACACCTGGGTTCGAACCCGTGTCCCCTGCATGGGCAGGCGGATTCTTAACCACTGTGCCACCAGGGAAGTCCCACATGGGATCTTTTAGTTGCGGCATGCAGACTTCTTAGTTGTGGCACGTGGATTCTTAGTTGTGTCATGTGGGATCTAGTTCCCCAACCAGGGATCGAACCCAGGCCCCCTGCATTGGGAGCATGTCTTACCCACTGGACCACCAGGGAAGTCCCCTACAGTGCAAATCTTATGTGAGTCACACCACAGTGCCTGGACCCCAGAAAGCGTGTGCATCGGGTTGAGCCTTTGTAACTCCTCTGTGGCCAATCTCACCTTTGTGCCCAAGCTCCAGTTCTGTATCTCCAGCTGCTATCAAATATTTCTGCCTGTCAATGTAGTCTCCTCTAAAGATCAGCCTGTCCAGTTTCCCTCCACTGCCCCTCATTTCCGGGTGACCTTGGATCCAGCCTTGGACATCATCTTTTACCTTCCACGGACTCTCCTGCATCAGCCTTCACATCCCGACGCTCCTTCCTTCCAGAATCTCGCACATGTCCTTCCCTATCCATTCCCTCAGCTGCCTTGTGGTCCAGGCTTTCCTGGCCAGTGCCGGCAGGTGTATATCTCCCTGGAATTATACATCCCTAATGACGCTCCAGCCTCAGAAGCCATCAGGGAATGTCCCCTGTGTACAGGTCAAGTTTAGACTTGAAAGCATAGCATTGAAAACACACAGAAAGCAGAACGGAGCAGTAGTGCGTTAAGGTCGCTGAGGTCACACCATGTGGGTTTGCGACCTCACCCTCCCTCACCGAAAGTGTGACATCCTCACGCTACTCAACGACTGAGCCTCAGTTACATCTTCTACAAAGGAGGTCATAGGGCTCCTGTTAGGATTTAAAAAGGTATGTTCTGTAAAACACTTACCATGGTGCCTGCTACATAGAGAGCGCTCTATGAGTCGCAGTTATAATTATCCTATGATTAGTTATCTGTTATGTCAGATCATTTATAGTCTGGCCCCCGGCTATCCCTTCCAATTAAACCTTTCACTTTTCCTTACTCAGAGTCGCATTTTCACAGGCTGCTCATCTCTGCCCTCAAGCCTTTGTGTAGACGTCTCGTGAAGCCTTACTAACCTTTCTATTTTTCTAAGTTTATCAAAATCTTGCACATCCTTCTAACCCTGCCTCAGCTTTTGTTTTCTCCAAAAAGTAAGATATCTTCTCTGACCTCATTTATTGTGCCCTTCCTTCCTCTGGATCCGATTTTGCTCTTTTTCTTCATCGCGTTTATTTGGCACTTAACTTTATCTGCGTTGCACTGTTGTTTTTTCTCGGTTTCCTACTTAACTTCGTATGTATCCGTATCTTGTTTCCTTAAGTTGAGCGTGAGTTTCTTGATGTGGAGGCCTATTTTGAGGCATGTGAAGCAGTGATTAAGAGCAGCAGCTGTGGGGATGGACTTCCTGAGTTCATGCCATGACATCACCACTCACTAACTGTGTGACCTTGAGTAAGCTACTTAATCTTCACGTGCCTCAGTTTCTCCACCTGTCAAAATGTGATAATAAAAGTACCTAGTTTTCATGAGTTTAGATGAGTGAATACTTAGTGCAGCCTCTTACTGATTTAGTACAAGTGAAATTCTTAGAATAGGGCCTGGCATATAGTACCTGATAAGTGTTGGTGGTGTTATTATTACCAGTCCTACTGCTTTCTCCTACAGTAGTGAGCACACATAAATATGCTTAATACATATTGTTGAATGGGTGCCTACTTTCCCTCCAGCTCTCTTCAATTTTCTATTAGTCCACTTTTCTTACATGCATATTAGCAGGAAAATTGAAAGTCTCCTTTCATTTAATTCCAAAGCAAAAAAGAAATCCCATGGGTTTAAATAGCTTTGGCTGTCTGGTTAAGGGAAACAGACCAACTCGTTGAGAGAGAGAAACAGTTTTGTTTTGTTTTGTTTTGTTTTTTTGGTACTAAATTTGAAGAGGAATTTTTTATAAGATTATTTATGGGGCAGGATGCTGGTGGCTGGGGAGCACTCATTCTTCTAAAACCTACCTAGCATGCTGTGATTAGGAAAAAAAATTTTCCATTAAACCCAGGAACTGTATCAGATTATATCGGCATCCCCGGAGGACTAGGTCCACAGGGAGGTGGATTACACAGAGAGCTTTGTGCCTGTCCCTTCATCCAGCGATTCCGCTGGGAAACCAAAGAGAAAGATTAGTGGTGCTTGCAAAAGGGCAAGTGCAACCCAGAAATTGTAATCTGAAATTACATCTTACATCATAGTTGTATTTTTGTCTTCAGGGAGCAGTGTTGTCGGTAACTTACTGTAATTACTATAACCAGATCCTTAAACTATGTCTGCAGAGAGCATGGAAAAAAAAAACACCTGCCCTTTATGTGACAGTGTCTCAAAGAATATATTAGACTTTTAAATCAAATATTCTTATTATTTTTAGTACAGTGTTCCATACACGAATCAGGTATTTTAGTTACAGACACACTTTGCCATTCCATTTTATTTTAAATAAATAAAAATTTATTTATTTCAGAAAGTGAGAGCCTACCAAGACATAATGGTTGTTTTGTAGAGTTAGGAAGCATGATGATGAGGGGGAGCTGTTATACCAATTTTATTTAGATTTTCAGATGACTCTTTAACAAATGACATTAGAATATTTGTCATCTTGAGATCAAAAGAAAGTTTTGCCATAAGTTAAAAAACTGGTTTTAAGAGAGGAAGTAGAAATCATCATGGGCATTTCTCTCAGTGGAGATCAGTTAGCAGACTATTATAAGGGCCTGGGATTTAATATGTTTTATAAATTATATGGTAAAGTGATTTCATAATGGAATATCCATTTTTTTAATGACTCTAAGCTGCAAATACAAAACCAATGGAAATAAATTTCAGTAAGACAGAAATGCCTACATGAACAGACAAGAGAATTATAGGTGATAGATAATGCAAAGGAATTGGTAAAAATAAACAAAGAAAAACCAGACAGAATCAGATTGTTTGTACGCTGGCTGATGTGATTTGGCAAAGATCTGGGAGTCCCTATATCCTATTCTTAGTGAGAGATTTCAGCCTGTAAAGTTCTTGACACATCAGTAAACGTGTTGGAAGATACCGTTCTACTTACACCAAACAGGTATCCAGTAGGTGGTCTAAATAGAAAAAAGGAGATTTAAGCGAAGTAAGTAAATTTGGGTATGATAAATCCATAATAAGTTATAAAAGGAAACAAGGCATACTTTAGGAGAAACTTTATAAACCTTAGACGGGGAAAAACCAAGTTTCTGGGCAGATGTGGAATGCCTCTCCTTCCACTACAAACACATAGAAATGTTGTATTAAAAAATATTATATGTATGTATTTAAATTAAATTCATATTTCAGCAAAAAAGTAAGAAGAATTTTCAGGTGCCAGAAATATATAAGAAATCAATAGCCAAAGCTATATGTGGGAAGCCACAGGGATGGTAGGGACTAGGGCGCTAACCTGCCTGGGGACAGGAATCAAGATTACATAACCTCTTCATGACATGGGTCTGGAACTAGGCTCACCAGGTAAAGCTGGCGGCTGGCAAACTGTTGCTGCACTGGTGAACCAGGCATGAAAACTACCTGCAAGTTGTTATAGGAAGTAGCTGCCCACATCATGTCATTAGTGGAAATAGTCACCCTCCAGAAATAAGCTTAAAGCCATCATCTTTCTTTTGTATGGGTCCAAATGTGCACTGCTTTCTCCATGTGGAAACCCTGAACTGAGAAAATAACTCAGAAACTAGTCCAGAATCGTTGAACTCTTTAGGGCTCTGGCAGAGGCAACTGTGAAAGCAATCCTATTAGATTTGTTTTTGTTTTCATTTTTGCCTTTTTTTTTTCAACAAAACATCATGGACCTCTTATGAAGACAAGCTTATGAGCAAAAACTGCTAAGCACTTAAGTATACATACCACCTTGAAGTCAACCAACAGAAGCAACAAAATAAACTGAAAAACCAAATAAAATAGACAGATCTTAAAGGGACTTTAAGAATGTCTAAACTATTGAAAGATAAAAAAGAATTCCTCAAGAGAGGAAAAATAAATAAAAAAGGAGACTATGAAATAGAACCAAATAGAAATGCTAGAAATGAAAAAAAGGTTCATTGAAATGAAAAACAAAAACACCTCAACAAAGTAGGCAGTAAACTAAACATAGCTAAAGAGAGATTTAGTGAATTGGAAGATAGATCTAGGGACTCACCTGTAATGCAATATACAAAGTTAGTAAGGTATAAAGTATGAAAAAGAACATAAATCACAAAAAGGATAGAAGGAGAGGCTTTGATGTAATTGGATCCTCAAAGGAGAGAATAGAGGGTTCATTGAAGATCAGTATGTGGTCTCATAAAACATTCTTTGGTATTTTTGTCAGAGATTTAAGACTGTATTAGGTAAGCCTTGGGAAGGTTCTCTATTATTTATTTTATGTTTTAATTTTGACTGGTAGCATCCATACTAATTTATATACATTAGTGTATTGAACTATGGCCAGACAAGACAAGCCTAGAATGCCTGACACAGTCTTCCTCCGTGAACTTTTGCTGTGTTTACTGTTCTCTGTTACAGCTGCTGACGTAGAGAAAACAGCAAGTAGCCAAGTGAGGTGCTAACAGGAACAGTGCTTCTGGGGGAACCAGCCAGCTGACCAGTCTCTAAGGGTAGTAGTACTCTGGAAACTACTCTGGCCAGTTGCCTGCTGCCTGTGCTGCCACATTTCTTAGACTGTGAAGCTAGAGGCTCAGCTTCCATGTGCTCTGGGCAAAGGCAGAAAGGAAGCATGAGGGCCAGCCTGTACATGTACCCTTTTACCTTCTCCTTTCCACTCTCTCTCCATTCTGGGGACTGCAATTCCAGGGGCTCACACATCAGCTTATCTCCCTGCAACCTTAAGGAACTTCATTTATTCTGTGACACAGAGAGAAAAGGAGACTTCAGTGGTTATTTTTTACTCTCTGGTGGAGAAAACTGGTACAGCAGTGTTCTTTAAGATGGATGAAAATATGGCTTAGTAATAAAGAACATGTACCTTAGGAATAAAAAGACTGACCTCCGTTCAGATCCTGTCCTGCTAATTATTGGATATCTTTTGAAAAGTTACTTCATCTTTCCGTGTTTTAGTTTCCCCGTTTGTAGAATCAGCTAAAAAATACCTTCTGTAGAATGTTATATTGAAAGCATTTACTTGGCAGTTAAAAAAAAATTAGTTCTTGACCTCCTGTTATATCACTATGTAGGTACAGAATTCAGGCATTCTGTCTTGATTTCAAACACTATAGTCTACCTTGTCATCAAACCATAGGGCCAAATTTGGGCTTCATAAGAATACAGTGACCATGGATACGGGGTTCTGAAGAAAGCAAGGGGAAGGGGAGGGAAGATGTGCTCTCTTCTGCCTGCACATCCAGAGCTTATTGTTTAGTTTCTGCTTTGCCTAGGGAGGCCCAGGGCAGGGAGGTGCACAGGGCCCATTGTGGAATTGGGCCCTGGCCTTCCTAACCACTTCAGTTCATACTGGCCCATTTCCCGTGTACCTGCGAACTGTGGGCAGAAAAGGCTTAACCACGGCAGCCCCTTGAACTCAAGTGGCATGAGAAGACGCAGAAGCAACCAGCTCAGTCTCCTCTGACCTTGGCAGCTGGGAGACCGTGCTCTGAAGTTTGGGAGTAAATCAACCCACAGTCCTGGTTTCTGCCTAAGAGCAGGATATTGTGTTGTCTCTTACACACACACACACACACACACACACACACACACACACACACACACGAGTCTGTCTCTCTTTCTTTTTGTCTTCCCCCTGTCTTTTTTCCCTCCCCTTTTCTCTTCCTGCCTGACTCTCTTTTGTTCCTTCCCCTTGCTCATCCAAGAATCTCTCTTTTCTCGTGTTCCAGCCTACCTTCTGTCCTTGTAGGCATTATTTCATCCCTGGGTGGCTCTCGGGCAGAAGGCGAACCACTGTGTTGACCTGTGCTCTGTCACACAGCTACCAATGAAAAAACCAGCTCCAGACTTCCGCTAGATGGAATAAAGCAGCTACACCAGGCTAAATGCAGACACAGTTCCCTAGTAACCATGGAGAAGCATGCATCCTAAAATTCCTGACCTTCCACCCAAGACTCCATAATCTTGGCTCTGCCATATCTCGATCTCATGATTCAGGAATGAAGTTGATCTTTCCATGGGGTGTATCTTTCAGCTATAGAAGAGCAGCGGCAGCCGCTCTGCAAAATGAATGTGCTTCTTATTTCTGTCCTGTGAGGATGTGGTAGGAGTGGAGACCGTCCAGGAGCGTTTCTACTTCTAAGACTGGGGGAAGGGACAGAACAACCTTGAAGGGTGAGGCTCTGGCTTACTTCATCATTAGACTTCAGTGAATATTCCTGCTTTTATACCAACTTGCTCATCTGTTGCCCTGCTAACCCTACACAGACATGCATGAGCATGCCTACCTTTGCCATTGCAGAGCTGGAGAAATGCAGAGTTGGTTGCCCTCCTGACAGGAGGTGCAACAATCACATGACCTGGACTCCCTTAGGTTTAGAGACAGGTTTAGCGAGTCTAAACCTAGGGAATCAATTAGTAAGAATTTACTTATTTTAATTAGTTTCTTTTTTGTTTTTTTTCCTTTTGAAAATAACATATAAATAATGTGTGGGTTGATGTGGGTAGGAGAGGTACAGGGAGAGAAACAAGAAAATAGGGGGAAAAAAAAGTATCACTTTCACCCTCAGGAGTCAAACAACCATTGTGGACATTTTCATGTGTTTCCTTCCAAAGTTTTTTCATGCCTATTTTTAGAATTAAAAAAATTGTTATCATTTAATTTTATAATCTGCCTTTTCCTTTCAACATTATAGCACATATTTCCCCATTATTATAAGTGCTTTTTAATGGCTTTGAGATATTTCTTTAATGGATATAACACCATTTATTTAACTGTTCCCAGTTTCTGAAAATGTAGGTTGATTCAACTTCCTGCTATTATAAATACTGCTCTGATGACCATCTCGGATGAACAAGAGTGCCTTGAGATCCTAGTAGGTGTCAGTCCTTGACTGCGTCCTATATACAGGGTCCCTGGTGTCAAGGAATTTACAGTCTAGTTTGGGAGCAGAAAATAGAGTTCTAGGTTAATCCTGAGCTCCTTCCCTTCATCTTTTCAGATTGGCAAAGTGAAAGTATGTATTATACTGCTGAATTTAAAAAGAAAAGAAAAACAAACCAGAACCAAGAGGGATGTATATATTGATCATTATTGATATATAACACATAGCTAGATTGGCCTGGACAGAAAATGCATTAATGATAGCAAATATTATGAGGAGATGAAATTCAAAGAGAACTTGGTCTAATTTTAGCTTGGCCTGGGAAGTATCTAATAAGTGACAATAATCTATACATCTTCCCCTGTTTGATTTATTTATTTATTTTTAAAATTTATTTATTTTAAATTTATTTATTTTTGGCTGCATTGGGTCTTTGTTGCTGCGTGCGGGCTTTCGCTAGTCGGGGCGGGCGGGGGCTACTCTTTATTGCGGTACATGGGCTTCTCATTGCAGTGGCTTCTCTTGTTCCAGAGCACAGGCTTTAGGTGTGCAGGCTCAGTAGTTGTGGCTCACGGGCTCTAGAGCGCAGGCTCAGTAGTTGTGGCGCACGGGCTTAGTTGCTCCGCAGCATGTGGGATCTTCCCGGACCAAGGCTTGAACCTGTGTCCCCTGCATTGGCAGGCAGATTCTTAACCACTGCGCCACCAGGGAAGCCCCCCCCCCCCCACCGCATTTGATTTAAATGCTCTGATTAGAGTTGAATGCTTTTCGTATATCTCAAAGTATGTAAATTTCATTTAAGAATATGTTCTTTAAATTGCAGCTAACATTGGTGGTTGACTATCTGAATTACAGTTATGATTTTTATGGGCCTGCTGAGATTTACTTTTCCCCTTGTTTTCATTTTTAAAATCGATTTGAATCTCATGGAAAAATATTCCCAAAAAGGGCTATGAAATTTATAAAACCACAGCAGGCTGAAAACCAATGTCCTGATGGTGTATTTGTGAGTGTGTGATGGGGTATTACTGCAGGGCAGGAGTGGAGTGTACACAGAGAGTGAAATAGGAAACAGCCCATTTGAAAGATGTTTTCAGACACCAGGATTGTGGGATATTCAAATGAAGTGTGTGTACCCTTCCAAACCTAAGCCTTGCAAGTGTTGGTGTGATAGGAACTTTGCTCGCGTCTTGGCAGAATGATCCAAGGACACCCTGTCTGCTGTGAACAGGGACGCATCTCAACCTCTCTTTCTTCTTTCAGATTGATGACCCCAACAGCAGCCTTGAGGAGGTGATGGACGAGGCTGATGCCATCAGCTCTGTGAACAATCTGGGAAGCAAGCAAGCCTTGCATGCAGATTACCTGGGTTCTGAATACCAGACAGGACAGCTGTACCCGTTCTCCCTCAGCAGTGACCCCGACACGGCCACGTTCACTCTCACAAATGCAGCTCCAATGACCCCATCCTTCCAGAAACGGTGGTACGTGAATCTCAACAGCCTAATGGACCGGGCCCTGAGCCCACAGTGTGGCGATGGGGAAGAGCTCTACATCATCGCAGGTGCCGTGCCTTCAGACCTCAAGGTCAACGACAAAGTGACCATCCCGGAGTTTGTTTGGCTGGCAGCCTGTTGTGCTGTCCCTGGAGGAGGCTGGGCCATGGGCTTTGTCAAGCACACCGGGGACCGGGAGGTCATAGAAGATGTGATGGTGAAAGAACTTGAGAAACTGCTTCCATTCACGCCTCAGCTGTTCCAGAACAACTGTGGGGAAAGTGAACAAGACACAGAGAAGATGAAAAAAATCCTGGAAATGGTCAACCAAGTCCAGGATGAGGAGCGAAGGGTAGACTCTGAAGGGGACGCTGGGACCCTCTCCAGCACGAGGAGTACCAGGTCCACTCTGCTGCCTCCAGAGGCATCTGGGGAAAGGAGTAGCCTTTTGAGAAAACTCTTGGGCTTCGCTGCTACCCCATTCATCAAGCTTTGCCAATTAATTTATTTCCTTGCAGTCAGAATCCTGAAGTACCTTGTGTATTTCCTGTGGTATGTCACCAAACAGGTGACTTGTGGTCTAGAAAGTTGTCTTTACCGCCTGGGGTCAGCCACCGTCTCCTACTTCTTGACCATTGGGGAGGAGCTGGCCAGCATTCCCTGGAAGGTACTCAAAGTCATGGTCAGGATCACCAGGGCCATTCTCCGGATCCTTTGTTGCCTGCTGAAGGTTGTTTGCCGTATCGTGGGCATCCCTGTCCGAGTCCTTGTGGACGTGGCCACTTTTCCTGTGTACACCATAGGCGCAGTTCCAATTGTGTGCAGGGACATTGCAATGGGCCTTGGTGGCATCATCTCTCTGTTCTTTGACACTGCTTTTGGCACCATGGGTGGCCTATTTCAGGTCATTTTTACTGTCGGCAAGCAGATTGGCTACAAGATTACTTTTGACAATCCTGGGGAATTATAGAAAAAAAAAAAAAAACACTGAGTGCCCAGTCACAGTGAATTTGATTTGTTTTTTTAATAGAGAAAGCTGGAATATTTTGCCTATATAATGGGTTTCTGTTCACTGTCAATTATTGTAATATTTTGGCCTTTGGTGGGGGGTGTCTGCCTGTTTTTGCAAAGGAAGATGATACAATTTTGACTTCAACCAAGAGAAGTGTTCAAGGTGAGATTATGTGTAGGTCACCTGCTGTGATGTGGGTGAACTTCTAAGCCATCACCTTCAGTTATTCACTCTGATACAGGTGACCATGTGAGAGACTCAGGTGTTCATCTGTGATAATTAAAAATTACAGGAAAGGAGGACAACTTTAAACCAAAGGCTTTCCAAGAAAAGTAGAAAGGAGTCTTGTTCCTCCTATTAATCTCTGAGACTTAAGGCAAAACTGATATAAATATTCCTGGCCAATTTGTTATCATTTTGCTTCTTTTTCTCCCCAACTCAGCTGACCTGGTGAGGTAAAGACATGCTTCCCTGTTGAAATAACTTTCTTAGGACATAGAATCTGCTATATCTCTTAGCTTTCCATGGCTCCCAAGGACCTATAAGGTTGTTTTGTTTTTTTCCTTCAAAGTTGAATTTCACTGCACTTTTTCTTTTAGGTAATGATAAGCATTTTATGGCAAACGTGGCATAACAAATTCTGAATGCAAGGACTGAGGTTGTTTGCCCCTTGAATGCTTTAGTAGAGCCCTCCCAGGTAAAGAAAAAGGGAGTGCATAGGTCAGACCCCTGCTCTGAGTAGGTGCTGTAGGTCCGAGGATCTCCTTAGCCAAGCTTGGATTAACTTGACATATATTAAATCTCTGGCTGAGAAGACAGAGCTCAAAGACCTACATGTTAAGCTAATATGAAAATTCATATTCTGCAACATACTAGATCATTCTTTCTTACACTTCAAACGAGTACCCAATACCAAAAGTAGAAAGTAGTAAAACACTCTGACTTCTGTCCTTAAATGATTGCTTTGGTATAAAGGTATAAAAAAGAGCCCCCAACTAAAAACTTTTCTGGCCATCTCAGAAAAAAAAAAATCCATATACATATATATAAGTTTACATATGGATAACCTTGATTCAGAATCATTATCTCAGGAAATTATTTTTTAGTGTGTTTGAGGCTAGAAAACATAACTCTCCCATTAATTCAAGTTCTATGTGAGAGCTAATCCCCAATTTTTTGATTAAGCACTTGTCATTTTAAATCTTGCACTGAAAATGATTGACGGGAAGAAACTGAAGCTCCCAGACTTTGCTCAGCCTTCCACAGCTGAGATGGAATCACCTGGATTTTTCTGAGTTTTCTAAAGAATTGCTGTGGGGTATAATAGAAAAGGACCAAGGGTAAACTACTGATTTGGGGATTGCAGGCCACCATGCATCTGAAAGTTTGATGCAGAAACTTGGGGTCCAGAAAGGCAACAAGGAGAGAAGGGTGGGTCAACCATTTGCATCAAGTCGGTGGACAAGAAATGTGACTGTAGTGAGAGTTACATTTTGTAGAAAAATAATTGAATTGGACCCAGAGTGGAAGAGCAAGCTGCCATCCTGATCAATTTGTGATGCAAGGTAAGGTAGTATGACACCAGACTGCGAACGTGTCATAGGGAGCTATGCACCAGATTACCTAAGACTCTGAAGCAGTATTTTACCAACACTTCTGTTAGCATAAAAACCTGTAGTCGGACTTTCCTTCGTTTTAGCAGCATGAAAGTATACGAGGAGCAAGGGTTTGCCTTGGTACTGATGGGTCAGGAATCCTGCTGGATGAAAGAAAGGGAATTTCAGAAGGGACCAGCGAGATGGTCTGAGCAAAGCCTCATTTGATGAGGAAGCTGAGGCCTGATGCTAGCTGATGGCATATCAGGAGCCAAGGTCTTCTGCATATGTCCCATCACACCTGGGATGTCAGATCTGTGGTCCAGCTGCCTGCCTGGGCCAGGGCAGAGTTTTCTCCATCATCCGTCAAACAGACTAGGCTCTGATGGATCAAATGGGTTTGGCCTATATGATGAAACAGCTAGCCATCCATGCATAACGTCATGCTCACTGCCTCCCATGGACTCGATATCCCCTCAGAGTACTTATTTGCATACTGAAAGACCCAAAGAGGGCATCCATGGTAGCTTGAGTCCCTTGGCACCATGGATGGAGCAAGGTATTTGAACTGCTGCTTGAGAACCATTTGAAAATGTCTTCCTTTTCAGTTCCAGTTGTTTAGCGTCTTATTTATTTATTATGGTGTGGCCTTTTTTGAAATCTGGAAAGGAAAAAATATCCCTGAGTTTAGGTGGCTGAGACCCTTTGCTCTGGACCACTGGTATTGGCTGTGCCTCTGGTTCACTGGCTCCAGCAGGTGGCTGGACTGCTGGCCTGTTCCCAGTGATCTACTTTGGGCTTTGGGGTGGGAGTTTGGGTTGACGAGCCCCATCTCTGGCTTGAAGATTTTTCTGTGGCTCCTTTATATTCTCAGGCCTTTGGGGACGTCAGCCAACTCTTCATCACTATGGAGCTGATTTTCTAGTCTGGATCAGACATGTCTTTGGACACTTTTCTTTTCCATTGTGCCTTTTGAGTGTTTGCTTCTCGGCATCAGCACTTGCCCCTAAATGCAGACGACGGTGTCAGGAGAAGGAACTAGAGTGAAACCCTGGTCATTCGTTCAGTCATTCATCCATCAAACGTGTATTTGGACAGCAAAGTTGCAGAGGTCGACGATACACGGACCCCATGTTTGAGGAGTTCACACATCTAGTGGTGAGGACATGGTGCAGCTGATCCATGTACCACATCATGGGAAGCCTGCAATGGTACTAACAGCATGAACCTGAAGCACAGCAGGAAAGACCACGAAACCGTGGACACTGGGGAATCCTTTACAGAGGGTGTGACAAAAGTCAATTTGACATTTTAAAGCTATGTACAATGCTGTGCACCTTACAATGCTCAATAAAGTAATTGTTGACCATGCATCAACCATTCTGGAAGATATCTAAAGGGGGAGAATCCTGATGGCTGTAATGAGGTTTGGGGGGTTATCTGTGATTTTAATTTTTTTCCCATTTTCTTCTTGAGCAACATTAACTCAAGCTGTTTCCACTCCCATCTGGATTTTTTTTTAAATTTTGAATCATATGTGAGAAAACAGAGAAGGTTAGATCAGTGAAACAAGCCCTAGAACTTCTTTTCCATGTTGTTTCTCTGAAAAACTATCTGGAACATGAAATATTTGAAGCACCCGGGGCTTATTGCTTCACTGACTCTGAATCACATAGCAAGTTATAGAAACACTCTGATTTGTTTATTCATTAGGAAACACCCCCCCCCCCCCCCCCGCCAGTGTGAGAAATGACAAGCAGTCTCTGGAGGGAGGTGGTCCTCTCTGTGGCCTTTATTAGGGCACCCAACCTTTGGGTGGAGGTGGCAGGAATTCTTGGCTGCCTTCCCAGTGTGGGCAGGGTCTTATGTGTGATTCTGTGTCTTGTTCAGCATTTCACCTAAACTCATCACAGTACGAGCTTTTCAAAATGTTACACTATGAACCATATAGTGTGGACTCCTTGACCTTTATAAATGGGTTCTCAAGACAGAATTCTCATTGTCTCTTTCTGTTGTTATTTGCTCCCAGATTATGGCTTGATTTCTAATAATTACACTCCAAACCTATTGCTTTTAAGCTTAAATTTCAACAAAGAAAGCACTCATGACCACTTGTCTTCATTGATTGTGTGCAGTGACTAGGAATTCACAGAGAGATGCTCTCAGGAGGGGATCAAGGTCACTCCTGGAGGCCGTGTTGCCTAATGGTTAAGAGCGCAGGCTCTGGAGTCCAAATGACTTAGGCTTGAATCCTGGCTTCCCTGCTCAACAACCATGTGATATTGGGCAAGTTACCACCCAAAGCTTTAGCTTCCTTGTCTATGCAATGGGGCTAATTATTAGTACCTACCTCAGAGAGTTGTTATGAAAATTCAATGAGTTAATGAAGATAAAACATTTATCCCCATGCCTGTCACATGGCGAGTGCCCAGTAAATGTTAACTGTTGTCGATACAGCTATTGGTCATAATATCCATACACCTTGGATGAAATGATGAAGTTGCCTTAGACCTCAGGATGTTTCTAGATCAGAGCTGGAAGGGTTAAAGTACGGTCTGGGAGTTGAGGTTATGAATGCAAATGAAGGAATCCAGAGCCTCAGTGGTGTCAAGATACCTGAAGAGACAGGTGACGGCTGGACCTAGAGTCTAGAGAAAGGAGATTCTGAGAACAGGAACTCTGCATGTTTTTTAGCACCTATTCAGGAAGGGAGGCATGAGCATTTCTGGTCTGTCTCTGGAGTAGAGAAGCATTTCCCCTCCAGACCCTTCCTTGCTAAGTCCATAGTTTTATAACAGACTCAGCTTCCCAAGAACCCTATTACTTGGAAGAGAGTTAACTAGACAGAGAGCATGTACACATTCGCGGCTGAAAAGGATGATGACCCTCCCTGTAAATAGTCAATACTATTTATTCTTCAGCCTCTTATGAGTTAAGACATTATGAATTAGTGCCCGAAGACTAACTGATCCTGGAGTATTGATTGGATAGAATTTCTGGGCCCTCATAGTTAATCCTTAGACCTTGCACTAGAATGACCACCCTCCTTCCTCCACCAACTCGCTCTCGCCAGGTACAGCCTCCAAGAGGCCCTGCCTATCAGCCTCAGTGCCATCCTTGGGTGATCTCATCCCATCCAAAGCAGATGCTGACAACACGTTCGTACTTTGGAGGCTTGAGTATGATATAAAACTGCATGCTCTCTCTGAAGATGGCATACCTTTCAAAACTGAGATTATTTTTATAAAGAAGAATCCATACTAATTAAATGAACCAAAAGATAATTTTGATAAATAATTAAGAAATTATAAGAGGTCTACTTATTCTCTGTGTCCTAACTTGGCCCACTTAATGGATCACTCTGGTTCAAACATTAAAATTAGAAGGGTCATGCTGGCAGATGCCCAGAGCTTGTGGACTTAGCTCCTGAACCACCCTTTTCACTGGCAAGTTCCACCCCTCTTCTTGACCACTTTGCCAGGTATCTTTTCATCCCTCCGCCTCCTGCTGTAACTGATGCACGTATTAGGTACCTTCCGAGTTTCTAAGATTTGACCCTTCAGGACCAGTCTTCCTTCATTTGATCTTGATCTAGTTACATCCCCAGCGAGATCACTTTTCCAACCAGAGCGCCTTCCGATGGACAGTTCCTCGGGCAGCCCTAGCCAGGAGGGGTCCTGCCTCATGGGCACTTACACAACCTGAAGGCTCCTGAGCAGTGGGAGAGGTTCATGAGGGTAACAAAAGGGCTTTGGCTCATGCAACAACCCAGAGCTAAACTTATATGAGTCTAACTGGCCTGACACCCTTCTCCAGGGAAGACCTGTGAACCTGATCCAAAGGGCTGGTGTACACTTGTTTACTCTGTAAGCAAGAGGAGAGGAATGTGTGATGTATAGTGGAACCTTGTACAGAATAAATAATAGCTTTGAGAAATAAAAAAAAGTATAGAAAAATGTAATTCATGCTTAATGAAAAGGGCTTTGAGAGTAAAATAATTTGGTGGTGGTTGGGATAAGGTGATACCTAGAGATGTTTCAAACCAGCTCTCATTAAGATTCTCATGTATGTCTATAAGTCCTTCCTAAATACAAGTATAAGTTTGGACACTCCTTGCCCATCTAAACAAGTTTATTGGTTTTCTTTTCATGTGAAGGTGGCAGACTCACCTACATAGAACCCTAGAGTTTTCAGAGGTACTTTCATCTGCAGGGATTCGTCTGATATTCCCAAACATTGCATACACTGGAGTATCGACAGGTGTACCCACAGTCGTCTAGACTTTGACAGCAGGAGTCTAGAGTTCCTTAGGGAGTATTTCTCTTTTGGATAGGAAAGGGCACACTTGCTAAGATGGAACAATATTCAGTTAAAAAAAAAAGTTTTTTAGGTTTATTTATTTACTTTTTACTTTATGGGTGCAGAGAGAAGTTCCATCCAGTACTGTATGGATCAGTGCTACCCTGATTTGGAACATCACTATCTAGAACCATCCTGAAGACTCCGTGTTATAGGAGAGGCCATGTCCTAACAAGAGCTTCCAGGATTTCAGGCATCTTTGGAAGAAAAACAAGGAGCTCCAGATCAAATTTGCCCTGAATTCTGCACTTCAGTGCTTCCACAAAGAGTTACGGTATAGGGCTTGGGGTTGGTTTTGTTTGTTGTTTGTTTGTAAGCCTGCACTCTGGATTCTGTAGACCCGGGTTCAACTTTTAGTTCTCCTACGACACTTTTGGGAAAGTCTCCAAACTTCTGTGAAATTTAATTCCTTATCTGTAAAATGTGGATAATAAAAGTATCAACCTCAAAAGGTTTATGTAAGAACCAAATGAGGGGAATTCCCTGGTGGTCCAGGGGTTAGGACTCGGCGCTTTCACTGCCGAGGGCCGGGATTTAATCCCTGGTCCAGGAACTAAGATCCTTGCAAGCCGCGAGGCGAGGCCAAAAAAAAAAAAAAAAAAGAATCAAATGAGATAATATGCTTTGTAAGCTATAAAGTATCACAGAAATATAAAGATTTATTATTATAGAAGGCTCCAGGTTTGGTTCTTTTTTCTGAAAAATCAGTGCATAGTTCTTTTTTTAAAAAGGTGAGTAGACACAAATGAAAATTAAAGCAGTTATCCAGAAAGTGTACATGGCTTAGCCAAAAATTGGGTTTGACGGTAAGCGTTGTACACGATGCCCTGATAAGGCTCTGAACTTCAGGTCCTCAGAATTCTGCCTCTTGTCTATCCTTAAGTCCTATGTTCTTCTTTTTTTTTTTTAATTTACTTATTTTATTTACTTTTGGCTGCACTGGGTCTTCGTTGCTGCGCGCGGGCTTTCTCTAGTTTCCGTGAGTGGGGGCTACCCTTCGTTGCGGTGCATGGGCTTCTCAGCGCGGTGGCTTCTCTTGTGGCAGAGCATGCACGGGCTTCAGTAGTTGTGGCACGTGGCTCAGTAGTTGTGGCTCTCAGGCTCTAGAGCACAGGCTAACTAGTTGTGGCACAGGGGCTTAGTTGCTCTGTGGCATGTGGGATCTTCCTGGACCAGGGCTTGAACCCGTGTCCCCTGCATTGGCAGGCAGATTCTTAACCACTGCACCACCAGGGAAGCCCAAGTCCCATGTTCTTAAAGTCAGTGAAATCCGTCTTCAGTAGACTGCTCTGCACTCACGTCATGCCTGTTTGCTTTCCTCCCATATGAGTAAGCCGAGTCCCTGAAATATTAGGCATTAAAAAGAAGACACCATATGAGTAATAAATAATAAGAGCTGAACAAGAAATGGGTGCCAGAGAGTGAAAAGTCCCAGGGGAGTCTCTGAGAACCGGCGGAAACACCCAGACCTCCCCGGCAGCCTGCCAATGGGAGGATAGCCCGGGCCTGCCGTCAGCCCGGGCCTGAGTCACTGTCTTCAAGAACACCAGACAGCAGCTCCTGGGATTATGATTCTGGAGGTTGTCTCAAGTCTCTGATTTCCCAAGCTATTTGTTAATGAGGCATATCCAGGTGTATCCTCTTCATGGCATTTAGAAGGAAACTTCCAGGGAAGTGAAAGTTCCAGGAGTGAGGAATCAGCAGGCTGGTCAAAGGGGAGGGCGCTCCTGGGACCCAGGAGATCTGAGTTTACTTCCTGTGAGTCACGGCGCCTTTTCTGGATGCCACTGCAGGACCATCTTTAGGATCTTGCCAAATTGCAGGTAATAAATCTTTGCTTTTCAACAAGTACTTTCACATTAATGAGTCACAGAGATTAAGTTTGATCAGTTTCTCTCTCCTATTTGAGGGTTCCCCAAAAGTCGGAGAAATCTCCTGGGACATTATTGCGACGACAGCAGAACATCATCAACATCGTCATCATTATCACTTTCATCATTATTATGATTGTCATCAGTTCTTCCCCGACTTGCAAAATTGAGCGGGGTTACCCTTAGGTGGCAGCCAACCTGAGAGCATTTAAGAAATGTTGTGGGCTTCCCTAGTGGCGCAGTGGTTGAGAGTCCGCCTGCCGATGCAGGGAACATGGGTTCGTGTCCCGGTCCGGGAGGATCCCACGTGCCGCGAAGCGGCTGGACCCGTGCGCCAGGGCCGCTGAGCCTGCGCGTCCGGAGCCTGTGCTCCACAACGGGAGAGGCCACAGCGGTGAGAGGCCCGCGTACCGCAAAAAAAAAAAAAAAAAAATGTCGTAACACTCATGTTCCCAAATAACCGCCCTGCTTCCACCCCCAGCAGCCTGCAGTATTTCCAGAAATCTCCCCCCTTGGCTCCCTTCCCTTAGGCTGTCTCTTTCCTATGAAAATACAAAGAGCAGCCCATTGTGTTAATACTAGCAACTTAGAATAAATGATCCTATGAAATCCTTCCCGCTGGCTGGATCAACTCCCATAGGCAGTAATTGTTTTGCCAGGTGAGAGGCATGGTGGGAAGCACTGTGCTGAGAGGGTCAGGAAGTGCCTTAGACCAGCTTCCCACGGGGCTGGAGCCTGGCCTAGGCGAGCCCTGTAATGTGACGGCTAGGGACAAAGTGAGGTGTCCTCTAAAATCTTAGAAATAATGCCAACAAATTGCTCTCTACTTGTCAAATAGAAGATCAGCCCATAATAGATCAAAGTAGAAATGTACACCTGAAAGAAGGCTCATCACCTGTCGTGTGCTAGTTAATGGTGAACAACCAGCTTGCTGAGGGAAAGAAAAGACCCTGATTTGTAATGTTTGCCAGTTTCTCTGGTATAAACACCCTCACCATGCCTGATTTCCAGCTGCCAATGTGACACCACTGAAAGCAGAGTGGTGAAGAACACAGTCTGCTCTCCAGAGCTGGCCACACACACCACAACTCCAGAATCCAACTGAGGGCATTACGACATGTATAGAAAAAGTGTTTCCAGCACAAAAGGAGGTGCTCAGTCATCGTATCGCAGGGAAAGAAAATTTGCCTAGACAGACACTGGCTATGCCCAGATGAGTACTCTCCAGGAGAGAGCAAGGCTTGGCAATTTGAACTTTGGATATTTCCAAATCACCTGCCCTGCAAAATGAATGCATCATTATTTTTGGCTCAATGCCATTAAACTTCAACCTACCTAACACCTCTTATTCTATCCCATTCCCACCAAGAAACTTTTGATTGTGACCTGGCTTCGGGTGATGGTTTGCCTCCGAGGCGAATGTACACCAAACACATAGACTTCAACCCCCCTCAACAATGCTTTATTTCAGCAAAGTTTTTACAAAGTGGCTTTGAATTATGTTTTGATTTCCTGTGTAACTTAAGAACATAATGTATTAAGACGCTGATGGAAGTGTTCCAGTCTACAGATCAGTTCTATTTTTCAGTGTAAATTAATAAAATATCATATCAAAATGTCCCACTCAATCTCTCATGTGTCCTAGTGTAAATCCCTTTCTAAAAGCCCATCACTTCTGGAAGCTCATTAGAGCCCACATCTGAGCTTTCAAATACGAGAAAATACCTCAGGGTGCAGTGTCCAAACCAACACAGAGAATTCTACACAGCCCTGGTTAGCTTCCCCTGAAATGCCATGACCACCTTTCCATCTCCTTCCTTAAGGCTCACTTCTTAGCACTGTATCCTCTCTCCATGAATCAGATATCATGAGGATGTATTGAAAATCAGTGAAAACTCATTTGCTGCCATTGTACTTCAAGATGGCAAAATGCATTTGTCAGGATCCTTTCGTTGCATGCAACAGAAACCTCTTTGAAGCTAGCCCAGTCCCAAATTTACTAGATCATGTAACAGAAGCTGGGAGAGGGTCTTTTGATATCAGGGACTCACATGATGACGGAATTCTATCACACTATGTTGTCCTTATTCTCCCCTAGAGTAGATGGTCTCTCTTTGTACAGCATGGAGCACGGTCACAGGCAGCTCTGGATAGTCATCCTTATGGCCGCATATCTAGAGAAGGAAGGAAGCTTCTCTGTTAGCTCTGGCTAGGAGAATCCCCAGGGAGTTATTTTTTTTTCTTTTTCTTTTTTTGCCCAGTTGGGTACATTCTTTCTTGGGCCAATCACTGTGGCCAGGAAAACATGATAAGATGATTGACCCAGTCTTGGTCGTGAACCGTGTGATGTTGGTGGTACTTGTCATAAGAAAGATGAAGGAGGGGGTGTAGGACAGACACCTACAAGAGACCCACATGGACTGACTCACAGCTTGATTTAAGACAGAGTGATGCCCTTTCAATATATAAGGTGCGCTGTGATTATAAAGTCCTTTCACATTTATCAGTGGACATCTGAACCACACCTATTTTGATTTCTGACTTCTCTTAAAAAATAAAAGCTCTGGTAACTCTGAGCCAGCATTTTTCTAAGGCCATAATCATCTAGAGCTGATTAGACAGTTCGTCATGAACGCCATTTTTTCTTGATCACCTCTCTGAACCACTTTGCTCATTTAAGTTACTTGCTTTAGCTCTTATAGCCACCTGGGTTTGCTAATCCCTAACATCAACTCATTTCATTTATATTTATCCTGTGAGCGCTAATTATCCAAATTGTATAGATTTTAAACCAAGAGTCAGAGATTCAACTGACTTTCCTAGGATAACACAGTTAGAAGGTGAGATTCAGAACCTAGATCTTAGATTTAAGGTTGTTCAGGATTACCATATAAGGTTGTACAGGTTGTACACTGCACATTGTGTCTATGTGAATGGAGTCCTCTAGAGTTGTGTAGTTAACACTATATGTGGAAGCCCTAAGACTATTTTCCCTTTCATTTCACCACAGTTATAATACTGTCAAATATTTGGTTAAAAGAAGTCAATTGTCAATTCCTTCAAATGTTTATTATAGAACAAACACTCAGATGACTAAGAGAAATGATGAATGATCAGCTTGGAACAAAGACCAGCAAGTCTTGACATGGATAGATGCTTCATCCGACTTATGGAAATGATGCAGTTAAGTCTGCAATGAAGAACGTGCTCCCTAATGGCCATAATTGTGTTAAGGGTGATTTCTCTGTCTTGCAATTTCCCTTACTTTACAAGTAATCCAATCTCTTCCCAGATTTCAGTTTCCACATAATTAAAATGAGAGATTTGTACTCAATTTTTCAGAAAGACAGTAGTGCTTAATCCCAACTGAACATTAGAATCACCAGGGATCTTTTATTTACTTTTAACAGATGCTTAGGTCCCATCCCTAAAGATTTGAACAGAAACTTGACCAAAAAAGATATACATATGTTGGGATTTCCCTGGTGGTGCAGTGCTTAAGAATCCACCTGCCAATGCAAGGGACACGGGTTCGAGCCCTGGTCCAGGAAGATCCCACATGCCACGGAGCAGCTCAGCCTGTGCGCCACAACTACTGAGCCCACGATCCTAGAGCCCGTGCTCTGCAACAAGAGAAGCCACCACAATGAGAAGCCTGTGCACCGCAACGAAGAGTAGCCCCCGCTCGCCGCAACTAGAGAAAGCCCACGCACAGGAACAAAGACCCAACACAGCCAAAAATAAATAAATAAATTCATAAAAAAAAGATCTACGTATGTCAAAAAAGGAAAAAAGCACATGAAATATGCTCTCAACATCATTAGTCATTATAGAAATTCAAATTAAAATCACTGTGAAATGTATTATACACCCACACCCACAAGAATGGTGAGGATGTAGGGCAACTGGAACTCTCATTAACTGTTGATGGAAATGTAAACTGGTACAAGCACTTGCAAAACTGTTTGGCAACGTCTTAAAATGTTAAACATATACCCACTGTATGGTTCAGTCACTCCACTCCTAAATATTTACGCAAGAGAAAAGAAAACATACATCCATACGAAGACTTGTACATGGGTGTTCAGAGCAGTTTTGTTTATAATAGTCCCAAACTGGAAACAACTCAAATGCTCAGTGACAGGTGAATAGATAAAGAAATTGAGGTATATCCACACAAAGGAATGGAATACTACTCAGCAGTGAAAGGGAATTGACACACAACCACATGGGTAGATCTCAGAATAATTCTGAGTTAATGAAGCCAGACCGAAGAAAAAGAAAATACCATTTGATTACATTTGTGTAAAATTCTTGAAAATGGAAACTAATCTATAGCAACAGAAAGCAGATAAATGTCTGCCTGGTGGTGGGATGGGGGAGGATTACAAAGGGCATGAGGAAACTTTAGGTGGTGATGTCTCTGTTCATTATCTTGATAGTGGTGATGTATACTTATGCTGACAAATTGTTTATTATATACCAATAAGATAACGTATACAATACAATGTATATCAGTACAACTACGAAAATACTGCTACCTGGATCTCAGGTGCAAGATTCTGATTGAATTGGTCTAGGCATAGGTGTTTATTAAAAACTTCATATACACTTCTGTTGTACAGCTAGGGTTGGTTTTATGATTTTAGGTCATTACAGTTGTCCTGTGCCAGGTACTTTGAGAGAGTCCTTCCCTACTTTGTGGACTAGAGCAGAAAGGAATGCTCCCACCAGAGCTGATTCTCATCCAAAAGGATGCAAAGTGCTCAAATCCATTGCCTCAGTGCCCAGGGGTCAGGTCTGGCTGCTTGGAAGCTGGAGCTACCTTGGACTTTCACAGAATAGAAACATCCCTTCACCCCCAATGTTTATCCATCTCCTCCAGGCAGCCTGATGCCTTCTTGTGACTTCCTTTCCTTTCAAAGCTGCCTTGGGTGAGAATGTTGATGATATTTAACGTAGATAAAGATGTCAGTTGGGAGGGCTTGTATGTGTAGGAACAGTGTGATTTGCCCCAGCAAGCTGCCTTCTAGTAGCACCTGTCGGTACAACCTTGGGCAGGATGAGAGGCTGATACCAGATGCTTAGGCTTCAAAGCTAAGGCAGCAAAGTGTGGATCCAGAATCCCAGGAAGCAGAGGAGAAATCCCCCCCATCCCGATGCTCCCAGTGATGGCGGCGAAACGTGGCCAGTGGCATAGACCAGGGAACATGGCAGTCAGGAACTCTAACTAGGGGGATGCTGTTTTTGCCAAGGCTGTTTCTACTCAGCCCAGAGACACAGTGAGAAAGATATTGCTTTAAGTACCATTCTATTCTATATTTATTATTAGTTTGTGAAAGTCTTTTTTTTTTGTGTGTGTGTGGCACGCGGGCCTCTCACTGTTGTGGCCTCTTCCGATGCAGAGCACAGGCTCCGGACGTGCAGGCTCAGCGGCCATGACTCACGGGCCCAGCCGCTCCGCGGCATGTGGGATCTTCCCAGACCGGGACACAAACCCGCGTCCCCTGCATCGGCAGGCGGACTCTCAACCACTGGGCCACCAGGGAAGCCCCATTTAACCTCACCTGTAAAATGGAGATCAAAAGGTCTTTCTCATTTACTTCCACAGAGATATTGTGGGGATCAAATAAGAACATGGATGTGATCATGCCTTATAAACACAAAGGAATGATTATTTACATGCTTATCTCATTGTTTTATAGAACGTAGAAGCAAAGGCATAGACTCAATTGGTAGGAAGCTGGATAAACCTGAGGAATGACATCACTGCACAGTTTCCAGAAACTAGATTTGCTGTGTACATGACATGCTGGTACTGAAATCATAACATAACGATAATAGCTAAAATTCTTTGAACACTTACACTCTAGACATTCTGCTGAAGTGCACGTCTGTTTTTTACAAAGGAATTTTACAAAGGAAGGCACTGAGGATTAGGGAGGTTAACACCTTGTCCAAGGTCACACAGCCAGGAGTGAACTTGGGTCTTGACATGCCACAATCCAACTTCAGAGCCCATAGTTATAACCAGCTAAGCTTTCTCCTCCAAGGGGATGTCTCTCTGCTCAATATTTTAGTAAATATCTCATGTGCCCTCTGCAGACATTCTCTCTCAATCCCAAATCAGGCAGGGCTCTGCCAGGAATCAGGAGACAATGGGTCTTTGTTCTAGAATTTTCTGTGCTATCTGGAGATGAGACTGGATGTTTGTGATGGGGTTTTCAAAACAAATATTTTCCCTCAGAATCTGAAAATAAGCCTAATGAAATAAGATAGGGTTTTCAGATAGGTTGCAAAATGTAGGGTGATCTGCCTTTAGAGTTTCTGGTTAATATTCATCTGTTGAACACTTCATGTCCTCTAGGCTGTGTGTTAGGCATGGAGGGTAGACCAAAAATACAATTGTGTATTTGTATGCCTTACAGTACAAGTTGGTCAGGGAGAGGGGAAGACTGATAAATGTAATATGGCAGACAGACAGCAAACATCCTTAATATGTACATATTACAAAAATGCCTAAGAAGAACATTGTTGTCAAAGTTTCGTTGTTATGTAAAGTCACAGTTTGGGCTTCCCCGGTGGTGCAGTGGTTAAGAATCTGCCTGTCAATGCAGGGGACACGGGTTCGAGCCCTGGTCTGGGAAGATCCTACATGCCGCAAAGCAACTAAGCCCATACACCACAAGTACAAAACCTGCGCTCTGGAGCCCGCGAGCCACAACTACTAAGCCTGCAAGCCACAACTACTGAAGCCCACGCACCTAGAGCCCGTGCTCCTGAACAAGAGAAGCCACCGCAATGAGAAGCCCGTGCACTGCAATGAAGAGTAGCCCCCGCTCGCGGCAGCTAGAGAAAGCCCGCGCTCAGCAACGAAGACCCAACGCAGCCAAAAATAAAAAAATAAAATAAATTTTAAAAAATAAATAAAGTCACAGTTTATCTTTTTGTAAGGAATGAGTTCATAGAAAGGCAAATTAGGAATGCAATCTTTCCCAAATGACATCTTTCACTGATATGTATTTTTACTGCCAAATTTTTTTAAATGGGTAAAGGATTTCAAAATAACATAAGTTCCCATTTTGAGAAGGGAAATGATTTTGTAATGCAAAATTATTACCAAAACACTTATCTTTAAGAGGGGACGCAGATTTACAAATGCCTTCAGCCACTCTGACTAGAGGTGAGGTTGTAGAACAGGGTGTCTGCCCATTTCATCCCCCATGTGGACAGGTGCTTAACTCTGGCCTTCCCTGAGCAATTCCAGCCCCTACATTTGAGTTCTTTGATTTCAAAAGACTGTGCAGAGTCATCTGCAGGCAAACCAAGATTGAGTAGTGCTGATCATAAGAACTGAGTGGGGGCTTCCCTGGTGGCACAGTGGTTGAGAGTCCGCCTGCCGAAGCAGGGGACACGGTTTTGTGCCCTGGTCTGGGAAGATCCCACATGCCGCGGAGCGGCTGGGCCCGTGAGCCATGGTCCCTGAGCCTGCGCGTCCGGAGCCTGTGCTCCGCAACGGGAGAGGCCACAACAGTGAGAGGCCCGTGTACCGCAAAAAAAAAAAAAAAAAAAAAAAAGAATTGAGGGGACCCTGAAAATATTAGAGCTGTGTTCCATCAAAGAGAGGATGTGCCCAGGTAGTCTTGGGGAATCTCATAGCCTTGCCAGTTTGCAGCAAAATGGTCCAGATGGAAAATTCAGAGAAATCTCGGAGAAAATCCAATCTTCCTTTGAGAAGGACGAAGGATTTTGGCTCAGCTGCTAGACTGTGCTGCCTCCTAAGCCCCTCTTGCTGCCTTCAGCCTGTTTAACCTGCCCGGAAACTGTCCTCTGAGTCTTCCAGTGCCTTGGTCTGCAGGAATAACATTGAGTCACATGAGGAATCCATCCTTAAGGAACTCATGGTCAGGTTGACCCTCTGATCTGTCAGTTCATCAAGTGCCCTTGCCTCCCAGCTTGTTTACTTACGTTGTTCCCAGAACAATGTGACCCTGGAGAATTATTCATTTATTACCAGCTAATACTGTGTTATAAGTGAGAAAATAGATGAAATGCGCTTGGCCCACTGATGGGCACATAGAAGGTGATTCCAAAACAGCCTCTGTTACACCAGCAGTGTTGTGAGCAATCGTGTCTTCCTTCCTAACTCCACGGCAGGCCGTGGAGGCCAGGTGTGAAGTCCAGCTTCAGATTTCTGGTACTGTAGCAAGCGCTCGCATGCCAAAGCCCCAGAGCCATGCCCTTCCTGGGAGAGGTGTTTGCTCCATGCAGGGCTCCAACTTCCAAGCTGTTGGGGTGAACAAAGAAGATAAGGAAGGTGATCTGACCATCAACACACATCTCTCACCAGGACACTTACATTAGGACTGAACTGCAGAATCACTCACTTAGAGAAACTAGATATTCTCTAGGCAGTTCTCCAAACACTAACATTATGTAAGGGCACACTATTGCTTTCTTTGCAAGGCAAAGTAAAAACAACTTTAAGGGGTTGGCTTAGACTGAGTCAGTGAAAAGAGTAAAGAAGAAATCAACTTTCAATAATGAGCAACTATGTCCACCCCTATCCACTCCTACTGAGGGAGGTAGTGTTTTAATGAAAACGCACTGAACGGTGAAGAAACTCTAGGACCTCTTTAGATTTAATTACTGAAAAATGTAAACAGATCTTATCCATGAAAATGATTTTATTCCTACCCCTCATCACACAAATATTCTCTCTCTTGAATGAGTATCCCAGTCAATCAATTGGACAATGACCTAATATCTAGTCAGGCATAGCTGGGTGTAGGTAAACACTGTGATCGTGGCTAAACATTTTTTTTTAATTGGAGTAGAGTTGATGTACAATGTTGTGTTAATTTCTGCTGTACAGCAAAGTGATTCAGTTATACATATATATGCATTCTTTTTTAAAATATTCTTTTCCATTATGGTTTGTCCCAGGATATTAAATAAAGTTCCCTGTGCTATACAGTCGGACCTTGTTGTTTATCCATTCTATATATAATAGTTTACATCTGCTAATCCTAAACTGCCACTCCATCCCTCCCCCAATACCCTCCCCCTTGGCAACCCCAAGTCTGTTCTCTATATCTCTGAGTCTGTTTCTGTTTCTGGATCACGGCTAAACTTGACCCCATTATATGCACTGCTTACAAAAATAGAGGTGATCCTCTTAGGGACTACATGAAGTGTTTCCTGAAGCCCTGAGGCTCCAAGTGGAGCCCCAACCTGCTGCATTTCCCTCAGGGCTCTTTAGAAGATCATCTTGCTCTGGGACTTAACACCCTCTGGTGTGGTTTCTCCTCTTTGCCCGTTAAAGCTCAGGAGCCCGAAATGCTACTACCCTGGGCAGGGCTCTACCACTCTCAGCAGTCATGCATTTGAAGTGTCACTTTTACCTAAGAGATCTTTGCAATCTTTCAGTTGCTAGTGTTGCAAAAAGCAGCTGAAGCCTGGCAGGGTCAGTGGGAGGAAGATGAAGGTTGTGCACCGTGATGTGAGTTGATCATGATGTGAGCTATCTTTACCACTAAACTGGGAAAGGAGAAAGAGGAAGATGATGCAGACTTGCTTGATGGGAAAACAGATGGAGGTCTTTTGGACCAATGCTAAATGGAAGCAAGAATGAAGGCCTGATTTTTCATAGGCTTTCTTGTCCTGACTCCGTGGATCCATCTCTCTCTAGCAGGGATGCAATGATTTCCCAAATCATTCTCATTCTAGGAGGCCTCAGCAAAATATCTCAGACCCATCTCACTCAAGGGGTGTCCATCATGACCCTCCAGACACATTGCAGTCTAAGAGGGCTCTTGACTCCTCAGAAACAATGCAAACTAGGAGAACATATCAACATTCCCCAGATGCAGCTCTTCCTAGGAGAGCTTATCATGACTTCCCAGATCCATCTCTCTCCAGGAAGACCTGTCATACTGACCAGACATACCTCAATCCAGGAGGGCTTTTGACTCCTCAGACACTTCTTTACAACCCAGCAGGACATGTCATGATTCCCCAGTTTTGGCTTTTCATGTCCATTACTTCCTGCCCCAAACCAAAAGAAGTAATGAGATACTAGAAAGAGCCTCTGAGGACTCTCTCATCAGTCATTTTCAAAGGACAGTAAATATAAATATAATTTAGACTCTCTTCTCCATAAAAAAAAAAAGCAAGCAAAATCCTATTCTGGAAGTAAGAAGCTTCATGACTTCAAAGGCTCTTTTCCCAGACATAGGGAATTTCAGATAAACTCTAACCGGAAGTTATGGCTCGGGATCTACTTCCCACTGGAATGAAAGCAGGGTGGCCTCTGACCCAGACCTATCTTCCTTGTAGGATAGACCTTGACCATGGAGCTTTGATTCGGACTCCAAAGGAAACAGGAGACGAGCTTTTCTGTTTCAAACCTGACCTCACTCATTCTGGATGGGTCAACCTCCTGGAAATAAGGCTGGGTACAGGTTTTCTGGGTCTCAAACAGACTTCGTATTAACTGACACACAGTGAGAATCATAGAACCTTGGGAAGTGAGATGAAGGAATCATGGAGTTTGAAGATGAATTCTAAAATGCCAAAGCCATATTTTAAGATAAACCCAATCAGATGAGGAACTTGAAACTGGATTGTTTGTAGCAAAGGAGAAAAGCAGAGAAGATTGGGGGAGTCTGCCAAGTGGGGTAAGGAGCCAGAATAACAGAATGTAGAGGAAACAATGATGGAGATGCAGATGCCACTGGAATGTTACTTGGATTGGTTGCTCAGGGGAAAACGGGGATCTATGGCCAAATTCATTGAGAAAAATACGCCCAAGGAGAACATGAAAAATAAAGGGAAGCCTTGTGGCAGTGGCCTGGCACCTCCTCCCAACAGATTTGAAATCTGGCCTGGATATCACAGGATGGAGTAGATAGATCCAGTATTTTTGAACTAAAGCATTTTGCAGGTTTGTAAGCAAGAAGGTAGTAGAAGAACTTGCCGGTAAGAGGAGTGTTGAGGATATGTAACTCTTGTGACTGAGGGTACGGTCATAAGGGTGTAAAGACCCAGCTGCTACATCTGCCTCAGCTAACAATCGGGGCTCCCCCAGACCAGCAGCAATTTATTGGGCACCAACTCTTATCCTAGAAGAACTTGGGACTGGAGTTCTAACTAGGGGCACCCTCAGCTTCTCAGATATTTCAGTATAGAGGAAACACTGATTTTTCAATACTCTTAGGACATCGAGAGTTTGTTATGGTTAGGGTTTTTCTCTCTTTTACTTTTCTTAATTAAACAAATGCACATTTATTAGAGAAAAAAAAATCACAAAGGCCCTCAGCTTGAACTTCTGGCATCAGTGAAGGGTACAGTCAAGACCAGAGTTTGGGGGTGTCCTCCCCTCCCCCCCATGTTATGAATACACTGTAGCAACAACAAAAAATAAACAAATAAATAAAAGAGCCCTGTGCTATGTTTCATGTAAACTATAATTACAACCATTCAGAGAAACACTAATACAAACAAGTGATAACATTTTCAAATAAGGAGGAAGAGAATGAGCAGGAGAAGGGGTCTGACTTATATGAAGGGGAAACTATAAAGAAATGAAGCAAATGTTGGTCTATTCATGCCCAGGGCTCCTGCTCCCCATGCCTGTGAGGTGTGGGTGGGGCTCTCAGCAGGTGAGTTAGGCTGGGAAGAACAGGCCCAGCTCAGGTGGCTGTGTGCTCTGCCCTGGTGGGTTATACAGTGTTCTCTTCCTGTTTCTCAAGAGAAGACAACAGCGTTCTCGGATGTGCCACAGAACTTATACTTATCATTTAAAATAAAAATTCTAACCCGTAGATTTGTGTAAAGCTCATGGTTTGTGAAACACTTTTTAAAGGTAATTTTAAGAAGCCATAAAACAGGGCTGTGTGTGGGAAACAGTGACAGCAAATAAACTGTAGCAGCTATTAACTACCTGGCTGGAATGAACTCAAAGTGAACTTTTTCAGAAACTGGTTTCACCTGTCTATTAAAACCCCAGCCTATTAAAAACTTAGACTCCCTTGAAGCTTGAGAATGCAGCTTATGCTGGTAATTTTCCCTGCTGTCCTTGTTTGAAATGAACTTGAATTAAAGGAATTTTTGTCATTTTTCTGAACCCACACATAACAGGATGCAATTTTGTTTGTTTTTGTTGTCTTTTGTTTTCTCCCCTACTCCTCCCCTTCCTCCCCCTCCCCCTCCCCGCCTCCTCCCCCTCCTCCCCTCCTCCTCCTTCTCCTCCCCCTTCTCCCCCTCCTCCCCCTTCTCCTCCTCCTTTCTTCCTGGTTGATCTAGGAGCTGGGGCTCCAACAATGAACAGGACCCAGGTACTGCCCTCAAAGAGCCCATGCTGGTGTTCATGTGCCCCTGATGAGGGTCAGCATGAGCAGAGGTGGGTAAGTGGATGTGTAAATAGTCAACTTCAGGATATGGAGCAAGAAGACAAAGAGCCTGAGAACTGCCATTCAAACTACAGGTTGATACACAGAAAATACAGCAGCAGGAGCCAGTGCACAGGGAGGTGAAATCACCAGAGCTGGCCGACAATGAAATGATTCACCCCATTCAATGCTGGGGAATGTGTCCCTCTTCTCCACAGATGGTACGCTGTGCAGAAACTGTCCACGTGTTCGCCTCTGGCCCTGGACTGAGTCTTAGGCATCTTTGTGTTTGATTTCCCAGCATTACCATCTACCACCCTTCCCGGCACAGAGCAGGGGTTAGTAAATAATTGTTGGGTTAAGCAAACATTCAAGAAGGAATGTCCTCACTCGGTGGGAGGTTGAACTAGAAGATTCCTTTCTACTCTGAGGTTTTCTGATTATAGAGAGAGCCTGGCATGTGACAGGTGCTCACTAAATATTGAATCAGACGATGTCTGCTTAGGATTGAGTTTATTTGTACCCATGTTTTAGCTCCCATATAAATCAGCTTGCCTTTTTCTATAAGTGTAGTAATCCCTAACCGAGCACTTTGCTAATCGATTTGCATGCATTACCTCATTTACTTCTCACAACAAACCTAGGAGGTAGTATTTTGGTTCCTGTTGCTGCCTGACAAACTGCCCCATAATTTAATGGCTTAAAACAACAATTTATTATTATCTGTCATGGTTTGTGGGTTGGCTGGGCTCCGTGGGGCCATACTTTTTGGGGTCTCACGGGGCTGCAGTCAGATGTTGACTGGGACCACATGCGTTTGAAGGCCCAGTGGTTCTGGACATCAAAGATGGCTCCTTCACTTGGCTGGCAGTGATGCTGGCTGTCGGCCGACGCCTACACCACGACCTCTCCCAGGGCTTGGGCTTCTCACAGTATGGTGGCTGGGTTCCAACAGGGCACGTTATAAGAGACCCAGACAAAATGACTTAGACTCATATGATCTAGCCTTGGAAATCCCAGAAATTGCTTCTGTTACATTCTAATGTTCAAGCAAGTCACTGAGGCCAGCCCAGATGCAAGAGGATGAGAACTAGATTCCATCTTTTGATGGCAAGATCATTTCAGAAGAGCAGTGGGGATGGGAAACACTGTTGTAGGCATTTAAGAAAGATACCATCTGCCCTAAGTATGTACTATTAATAACCCGTTCTACAGGTGAGGAACTTTTGCAACGATTAGCTAGGTGATATCGTTAGCTGGCTTATTTAAGATCACCAGATCCACAGTCCTTCTGATTTCTTCACCATTATGCTTGACCTAAGACAGTGTTCTAGAACTTTAATAATGAAAGAGTCACCCCTTTCAAAGATACAGGATTAATTTCAAGAATATAAAAACAGAAATTCTACTAAAATTTATAAACTAGAAATATAATAATAATTTATAAACTAGAAATATAGTTCTAGTGGGATCTGGGATGTCATGTTTGAGAAATACTATTTAAGGAAGGACTAACATTCGTTGAGTTGCTCCAGTGGTCCACGTTCTTACACACTATATATAAACTCATTTAATCCTCACAATAATCTTTTTCCTTCAGATGAAAAATGAAATTTTGAGAGGTTAAATAACTTGCCTAAAGTCACACCGTCACTAAGTGATAGAGGCAGGATTTAAACACAGGTGTGTCCCAGTCCACTTTCCATGTGCTTTCCATGCAGCTCCATGGTGCAGGTTGGGCTCCCAGGGATCAGACTCTGAGATGAGATTAGCATGAAGGAAGTTAACTGAGGAGTGCTCAGGGACCACACCTGTGAGGGAAAGCAAAGACACAGGACATGGCAAAAGAGAAGGTGGGCTGTGATGCAGTCAGAACAAAGAACTCAGCAGGTCCATGAAGCCCTCTGAAGCTGGCATAGCCCTTCAGAGTTGTCACGATTAGGAGCAAGGGGTCTGGACCTTTACTACCACCCTATCCACCATAGCAGGCATCACAGTAGATGGTTGCAGAATAAACAAATGCATTAGTGGTCAATCCAGAGGGAAGTGTAAAAGGGAGGCAGCATCACAGAGGGGAGGGATCGCGATGGGTAAGGGCAGCCAGCCCTAGCTCTGGGCCAGGAGAGTCTTTCCTGCAGGGCTCTAGAATATTCAGTGCCCCCCTCAAAAGGAGAAGCCAGATCTCTAAGCCTAAGCAAAGTGCTAAGATGAACACTCCAATTTCCTCTATGTAACCTGTCCTAGGAGCCCTCAGGGCAAGCTGGTACATTTTTAATGTTGTTGAGCTTAGGCATGACCCCACATTGAATCAACTTACAGTATTGAATTTATTTACTCTAGGATTCCAAGTTGTGACACACACCCAATGAAGAGTTCCTAAAAGTAAATAATTCAGGAGCTGTTCGCTCATAGAGGCCGGTGATGAGAAATTGCTAATCATAAAGACAGTCATCTTCAAAGGGCAGCCGCCCAAGAGGGTGGGATGGAATAAAGGAACCGCATGTTTCCCAGTCCTCAGCATTCAGTCTCTGTGGGAAACGGGAAGAAGGAGAGCAGGGAGAATTAGAAGTCAAGAGGGAAGAGGAAAAGATGAGACAACTTAAGGGAAATAGGATTGATTTATTGAATATATGTTATCTCACTTAATCCTTTTTACAACCCTATGAACTACTCTTTTTTTTTTTTTTTTTTTTTTTGCGGTATGCGGGCCTCTCACTGTTGTGCCCTCTTCCATTGCGGAGCCCAGGTTCCAGACGCGCAGGCTCAGCGGCCATGGCTCACGGGCCCAGCCTCTCCGCGGCATGTGGGATCTTCCCGGTTCGGGGCACGAACTCGTGTCCCCTGCATCGGCAGGCGGACTCTCAACCACTGCGCCACCAGGGAAGCCCTGAACTACTCTTTTTTTAAAAAATTTTTATTGGCGTATAGTTGATTTACAATGTTGTGTTAGTTTCTGCTGTACAGCAAAGTGAATCAGTTATACATATACATATAACCACTCTTTTTAATATTATTTTCCCATATAGGTCATTACAGAGTACTGAGCAGAGTTCCCTGTGCTGTACAGTAGATCCTTATTAGTTATCTAATTTTTTTTAAAGTCTTTACTGAATTTGTTACAATACTGCTTCTGTTTTATGTTTTGGTTTGTTGGCCGCGAGGCATGTGGGATCTTAGCTCCTCCACCAGGGATCGAACCTGCACCCCCTGCATTGGAAGGTGAAGTCCCAACCACTGGACCTCCAGGGAAGTCCCTAGTTATCTATTTTATGTATAGTAGTGTGTATATGTCAATCCCAATCTCCCAATTCATCCCTCTCCCCATTTCCCCCCAGTAACCATAAGTTTGTTTTCTATATCTGTGACTCTATTTCTGTTTTGTAAATAAGTTCATTTGTACCATTTTTTTAGATTCCACATATAAGTGATATCATAAGATACTTGTCTTTCTCTTGTCTGACTTCACTTAGTATGATAATCTCTAGGTCCCTCCATGTTGCTGCAAATGGCATTATTTCATTCTTTTTTATGGCTGAGTGATATTCCATTGTGTATATGTCCCACATCTTCTTTATCCATTCCTCTGTTGATAGACATTTAGGTTGCTTCCATGTCTTGTCTATTGTAAAGAGTGCTGCAATGAACACTGGGGTGCGTGTATACTTTCGGATTATGGTTTTCTCTGGATATATGCCCAGGAGTGGAATTGTTGGATCATATGGTAGTTCTATTTTTAGTTTTTTAAGGAAGCTCCATACTGTTCTCCATAGTGGTTGTACCAGCTTACATTCCCACCAACAGTGTAGGAGGGTTCCCTTTTCTCCACACCCTCTCCAGCAATTATTGTTTGTAGATTTTGTGATGATGGCCATTCTGACTGGTGTGAGGTGGTACCTCACTGTAGTTTTGATTTGCATTTCCCTGATAATTAGTGATGTTTAGCATCTTTTCATGTGCTTTTTGGCCATCTGTATGTCTTCTTCTTTCTTTCTTTCTGTTTTGGCCATGCTGTTTGGCTTGTGGGATCTTAGTTCCCCACCCAGGGATAGAACCCAGGCCTTGGCAGTGAAAGCTCCGAGTCCTAACCACTGGACCATCAAGGAACTCCCTGTATGTCTTCTTTGAAGAAATGGCTACTTAGATCATCTGCCTGGTTTTTGATTGGGTTGTTCATTTTTTTTTTTGATATAGAGCTGCATGAACGTATTACATTTTGGAGATTAATCCCTTGTCGGTTGCTTCATTTGCAAATATTTTCTCCCATTCTCTGGTTTGTCTTTTCATTTTATTTATGGTTTCTTTTGCTGTGCAGAAGCTTTTAAATTTAATTAGGTCCCATTTGTTTATTTTTGTTTTTATTTTCATTACTCTAGGCAGTGGATTAAAAAAGATATCGCTGCGATTTAGGTCAGAGTGTTCTACCTATGTTTTCTTCTAAGAGTTTTATAGTGTCTGACCTTACATTTAGGTCTTTGAACTACTCTTATTACAAGCTTTTCAGAGGAGGAAATTGAGATTCAAAAGGACTAATTGCAATCTCATGGGTGTGGGAAGAAATAGGAAGGGAAGGAGAAAGGAGTGAAGGGAGGAGAGAAGGGAAGAGACTGGAGTTGGGCAGGTTGATCAGAAAAGGGGGACAATTTTTGAAATGTTGCCAAAACATACTCATGCTGCCAGAACACCATGCTTCCTCCCTCTGCACCCAAACTGGGAAACCAAGAGGGACATAAGTCCCTGAACCCCCAGACCTCATTCTACCTTCTCCTTCTCCCTTCTCATACCTGCAGATCCTGCCTGAGGCACCCAAAGACCTCTGGTGGCTTGTCTTTCCAGAGGTTTTAAACACGTGATCACAGAAATCAGTTTTGGCTTCAATTCTAATAGAATTTTCTTTTTTAATTTATTTTTAAAATTTTTATTTTTATTTATTTATTTTGACTGCGTTGGGCCTTTGTTGCTATGCGCAGGCTTTCTCTAGTTGCAGCGAGCAGACCCACTCTTTGTTGTGGTGCGCGGGCTTCTCATTGTGGTGGCTTCTCTTGTTGCGGAGCACAGGTTCTAGGTGCGTGGGCTTCGGTAGTTATGACACATGGGCTCAGTAGTGGTGGCGCACAGGCTTAGTTGCTCCACAGCATGTGGGATCTTCCTGAAACAGGGCTCGAACCCGTGTCCCCTGCATTGGCATGCAGATTCTTAACCACTGTGCCACCAGGGAAGCCCCTACTGATAGAATTTTCAACAATAAAATGAACACTCTCTGTACTACAGGAACTTTCAAATATGTTATTTCCTTTACTCTTCACAATAACCGTGCCAAAATAAAGAATTATTATTTCTATTTTTGTAGAAGATGAATCTGAAGCTCTGAGAGCTTGAGTAACTGGTCCAAGATCACACAGCTTGTGTCAGAACTGGTATTCTAAGCCAGGTTGGAGCCTACACACTTTTCACTTGACCGTCTTGCCTCAAAATTACTGAGGTCCATAAACCCCACATATATTGCCCTGGTCTTGCTTTTGATTGATCCAAACATTCAGGGTCCATCAGGGGCTGCAAATTTTGCATCGATCAGTTACCAGTACTGGGCATTTTATCTTTATTTAGGTAGTTCAATTTTTTTTTTTTGGTGACTGTTGGTATCCAAATAGCATACAGGCCTCCCTCAAATAAATTAAACTTCCCATCTGTACTGAGTCATTTGGCAAGAAGTGGTTCACAGCCAGTGCAAATAGAGGAAGAATGCAGGGAAAGGGGTGGGGTGGGGTCGGGGAAGACGTTTGTAATGTATGGAGCTGTGAGTGCCAGCACCGCATTTTTGCCTCCCCGCAAATAACCAGCACCCCCATGTCAGTATTCACCCAAGAAGCTATTCAGTCTCTACTTTGGGCCTGTAGTCCCTTAGTGACCCCACAGCCAGCACCCACTGCCCCGTGCCTTTGGCAATCATCCTTGGCCTGGGACTGGCTCTATCCTGTGTGGATGCTGCCAATAGCCCCTCAAAGGATGGGAGCCCTGAGGCTCTGCCCTTCTGCAAGGTGGCTGGGAGGGACTAGGTGCTCCCAGGTCCTGGCAGTGCACTGAGAGATGGGTGCGAGCATTGAGTGAGGGTTGACAAGCTAGAGCCGGAGAGAAGAGGACCATTCTGGAAGCACACCCAAAAAACAGACGGCACTGCCCTCTCAGAACCGAACGAGGAGGCAGGAACCCCCCCAAACAGTCACACTGTGACCACTGCTCTCAGGCAACCAAGGAGGTGCGTGAAAGAGGGGGTGGAAAGATGTTATTTCTTGGGGCATATGGAAGAACTGGAGTCAAGCAAATGCCAGGGACAATGTCAAAATGGCTTTAATCCTCAACCCTGGGTGGTGAAAAGAAAAAAAATATGGATATATAATTTCTCTTAGCGCCGAGTTTGAGATCCCCTCTGCCATTTACCATTGTGGGACCTGGCACAAGGCACAGAAACCAAAGGCGGGTTATAATTCCTCTGGACAAGACTGCCAGGGAGGATTCAAGGGCTGGCACACACGGGGCGCAGGAAAAGTTAGTTCCCTTCTCTCTCACCCCCTCGGAAGGATTAGGAAGGATGCTTTGCTTTCTTCCGAGGTCGAGACCTCGAGGAAGAGCAGGGCTTGCGACTGCTTTCGGAATTCTCTAAGGGGAGGGCCCTGGGCGTGGCGGGCCGCAGCTGCCTCGAGGGCCCGCTACAAAGAGGCATTGTTCCCGGCCTGCCGGCTGGGCGGCGCTGGCTCCGCCGCGGGCCCGGGAGTGGGCAGGTTTGCTCCCGCCGAGGAGCAAGCACGGGGGCCAACCTCCAACAATAGTTTTGTTAAAAATCAGGAATGCAGCAAAGCGCCAGAGGCCGTTTATTTTCCCTTGGGGTGGGCCGGAGAGAAAACCGCTCCCTTTCCTGGGCGGGATCGAGTCTTGTCCCGCCGGCGGTGTGGCCGCACCAAGTTCCGAGGTCCCCGGGGAGGCGGCATGGTGACCTCCAGGCCCCTTCCTCTCGGCAACTGCGCTCCTTTCGCAGCCCCACTCAGCCTGTTTTCTTCGGCGCCTGAAAAAGATGTTACGGCTCACAGGACCGAAACCGGGATAAACTTAAGCTACCCTCACCCCACTGTAGTACCGGGAGATGGAAAAATAGACACACACACACACACACACACACACACACACACACACACACACACACACCTCGTTCCCTTCTACACACACACACACACACACACACACACACCTCGTTCCCTTCTACAAGGACACGCGGCGCCTCCTTTGACAACTTCCCAGCCCCACGACGGCGGTGGTGGGGAGGGCGTCTCCGCTTGGAGGAGGGCGGCTGGGTCGCCACCCAGTTCCCTGGGGGCTTGTCCGCTGCCTCCGGGGCTCCCTTCCCGAGGCCAGGGCTCGAAAGAGGAGGGAACGGGGATTTGAGAGAATCTTTCTTCCCTGTGATCGCTGTCGGCCGTGCCCGCCTGCGGGTCTGGGGTCCTGCCCCCGCCGCTCCCGACACCCACCCGCTCCCTGCATCTCTGGTGACACTCGGCACTGCGGGGAGGATGAGGTCAAAGAAGTAGGCCGAGTCCAGATGGGAGAGCCAGACTCCTTCCCGCTGGCCGGATCGTGCCCTTCCTCGGTAGCCTTTGAGCATCAGAGGGAAGGAAGCCTTAGACTCTTCCCAGAAAGTTGCGCTCTCATCTACCCAATTCTGCGTTACCCTCTGGGCCCCCCTTGGACCCGCTGGAGACCCGGGTGGAACCCGATCCCAGCTCGGGAAGGCGTCTGGGGCGTCGGAGGCCAGCCCTCGGCTCCGGGATCCGAGCCCCGCTCGCCCCTTCTGGATCCTACCTGTGCGCGGCGCCCACACAACACTGGTGACCCACCTGGGAAGGGCTGGGCTGTGCTAGCCACGTGGAGCGTCATTTATTCACGTACACCGAGAAAGGGAGGCTGGGGTCCACACCTGTGAGTTCGCCTGCAGGTGCGTCTCCTCGCTGCTGGCAAGCCCAGTGGGAGGCCGGAGCCGGCGAAGTTGCTGGAAAACGGTGAACTCAGAGCTGGAGAGTTAGATGAATAAAAGGTATGGGGACATTAGGCTCGGACAGTCTGTTAACCCATCTCAACGTGACCAGATACTTCCGTGAGCCCCATAAGGCTCGCCCTTACCTAGATCCGTGTCCCCTTCCTCCTCTCTTTTGTGATGCGCCCCATCTGAGGTGTGTTAATACACGCACTCAGGTTACGGTTTAGTCGGGCTGTTTTTTGCACATGTATCTCTGCAATCTTCCTCTGTGGGCTGATTTCACAGGTTTACCGGCAGAGGGCAACCTTATTCTACGTTCTCGAGGGCTCCTGGGCACGTCTCCTCTCTCCACCCAACCGCTGAGGTGGGACTTATGTCTGCCCTGTTTACAGCCATGACGTTCCCTTTCCTCATCGGGGTCCTCCAGAAGATCCAGCAGTGCTGGCTTCCCCCTCATTCGCAGTAAGGCTTAGGGGAGAGGGTCCCTGCGCATGTCCTCTCTAGCACAGCCAGTGTGAGCTGACTCCGTCCTGGTGACTCTCCTTTTATTCCCCCTCCTGAGAGCTGTTCACATTTTAAGGAGCCACAAGGCCCCCACCTGAAGGAAAGCAGGCCCAGGGAGGGAGGGCGTTGGTGTGTGTGCATGGGCGCATGCAGGGAGACAGAGAAAGAGAGAGCAGGACGGCTGAGCAGCCTCTGCAAGAGGGTGAGGGAAGGCTTTCCCTGCTTTCTGAAATCCTTTCATTTTCCAGTTCAGCTAGCTTGTGGGAGCCCCTGCTCTGTGCCAGGCACTGGGTTGCACACTGTCTTCCTTAGGGGATGAGCTCTGGGCTTGGAGCTGTAAGCCAGCTGGATTCTGGCTCGCTCCCTGTGAATTTCCTTTTAGAGAAGCACGTCTTGTTCATAGCATTTCCTATAAGTAATCAAACACTTGTACAGTCATTTTATCCGTTCAAGGCGTATTTCTATGTGCCAGTATAGGACCCCTGGCCGAGCTTGTAGTCAGACAATAAGCAATACATATAATAACTAGAGCATGTCTGTTGGAAGGGGGCCGATTGTATAGGGCTTTGCAGACATTTTATAGGCTCTAATGTGAATGATACGGGGACCCATTCGTGGGTTTTGCCCAACAGGTGGATACTTACTCTTCACAAGGATCACACTTGGCTGTGAATAGGAGGTAACAACAAAATGAGGGCCATGGTGATGATCCGGGGAGGTTCTCTCGGGGCAGGGGTGGAAAGAGGTGCTCAGATTCTGGATGTAGTTTTCAAAGTAGTAGAAAAAAGATTCCTGCCCTCCTGTGAGGTATGAAGGAAATCGAAGGTGACTCCAAGCAGTTGGAAGGATAGAGCTGCTGCTGAATGAGACTGGAAGACTGTGGAGGAAAGGTGGAGTAGAGCTGTATTTTGGACATATTCAGGGTGAGGTATCTATTAGAAAAGCCAGTGGAGAGGTTGGCTAGGCAGACACTCGTGTCTCGGGAGGGCTGGGCTGGAGATGGAAATGGGGGGTTGTCGGGATAAATATAGGTGGTGCTGAAAACCCTAAGGATGGAGAGATCAGCGAGAGGATGAGTGAGACACAGGAGTCCAGCCCTGAGCCCAAGGCACCATCGTGCACATCACAGCTCCCATGATCCTCTCTGGCTCATGGCTCAGGCACAGGGCCTGCTCAGAGAGCATCTGGTAAATGGACAAACCATTTACCATCTGGTAAATGACTCTTACTTGCATCACACGTAAAATGAAAATAAACGTGGTACTCACCTCAGAAGGTTGTCTTCAGGAAAAGTTAAATGAGGTCACAAAAGTGAAAATGCCTTACAAGTAGCAGGCGCTCAGTGTACCTTAAAAATGTAGGTTCGAGGGCTTCCCTGGTGGCGCAGTTGTTGAGGGTCCGCCTGCCGATGCACGGGACACAGGTTTGTGCCCCGGTCCGGGAAGATCCCACATGCCGCGGAGCGGCTGGGCCTGTGAGCCATGGCCGCGGAGCCTGTGCGTCCGGAGCCTGTGCTCCGCAACGGGAGAGGCCACAACACTGAGAGGCCCGCGTACTGCAAAAAAAAAAAAAAAAAAAAAGTAGGTTCGATGATCTCATCCTCTTCTCTCTTGTTTGTAACTCAGGTTTATATGAACTTTACAGCTTATATTTCTTGATGCTATCGTCACAATAAATTCCTGATGCGTGCAGGCCAAACATTGTTATTCTCATTTTATGGGTGAGGAACGTGGGCTTCGGGAGGTCAAATAACTTCCTGAAGGCTCACCTCTGATAGTAATTCCACTGGCTTATGTATCTGCGTATGTCCGTGTCAGGCACTGGGTTACTGATTTTGCTTGCATCTTGCAAGGACACTCTTGAGGTGGGTATTATCATCTCCATTTGCAAATAAGGAAACTGAAGCATGGAGAGGATGGGTCACTTAGCCAAGGCCACGTGGTGAGTGCCCGGGTCATGAGCGAACCTCCCAATCCTGCCTTGAATGGTCTGTTCCTCTTCCTCTTTTGCATCCTAGACTCCTGCCAGGACTGGGCCTTGCCACAGGCAGCGTGAGCGGCTGCCTCCTGGCTTTGAAGTTAGAAAAATTCTCTCTCCTCACACTTCTCTCCTACCAAGGCTGCTGCAGGATGCGAAAGTTCATTCACTCCTTGGGAACTTTCTAGAGCAAGCTGCGTCAAAGCATTTTGGTTCATTGCTCCCTCTGTCTGGAATGTCCTTTCCCCTCTTCTTTATATGGTGGATGACTCCTGTGCATTCTTCCGAATTCTGGTCAACTGCAGTTTGTTTTTCCAAATCCAGCTCGTGTGGTACTTCCACTGTGAAACCTTCCCTGCTTGCACCAGACGGAGTTAGTCACCACTTACTTCCCACGACACTTTGGTCATACCTCTCTCACAACAACGGACAGTTTCCTATGTGTTTGACTGATGCCACGGTAAGACTGTGATTTCCTCCAGGAAATCTTCTTTATTTTTCATGTCTTTGTATCCGATGTGGTATTTGCTTCATAAACACATAAATGAATGAGTGACCCCCCAATAATCACTATCAAAGCGACTTTATGGATATCAAATACTGTTTCAGAGATGAGGAAATAGACTCGCAGAAGTGACTGCGCAAAGCCATGCAGCTAATTAAATATTGGATCTGGAGCGCCAGAGAGGCGATGAGGTCGTGCCTTATGAAACCTCTTGACAACCGGTGAAGCCCAAAGACTCCACGCTACCTTTGCCTTCTCTTTGTGCCGCCATCCAGCGTCCTTGAACTCTCCCCCAAATGATCCTGCAGGTGGCAACAGAGGCCAAGGAAAAGTGCAGCTCCCGTCCTGAGCCCCTCTCTGGGCGTATATGTAAGGAAGGCAAAGCTTTCTGAGGGTGGGGCAAGTGACTTGAAGGAATCCAAGCAAGAGAGAGAGTCTTATGTCTCCATCAAGTATAACTCAGAAAGAAATTGTTTAGACACTTGCAGTGTTAGCACTAGTTATAACATGGATATGAAGAAAGGAAAAAAAACAACGAAAATAAAAGGACATCCAGTAACACAGTGAAACCTTACGTTTGGATGGAAAAGCCACATGATCTGTCCCAAGTCACAGAAGGTGGGGAGGGGAGGGTCAGTTTCAGGGCCACTGCCCTGTGTCGTCTGCAAAGCAGGTTTCTGCCTGGTAGAGGAACCCGGTGTAGGTCCAAGTACATTCGCTCCGACCCAGAGGCTGTTTGGTCATGGGCTGATGGCGACCTGGATCGTCAGAGCTTCTGGCTTGTGGGACTGTGTCCCCCTCTGCCCTAATAAACATTTACCAACAGCTCATTAAAAAGCAGAGGAGGGCTTCCCTGGTGGCGCAGTGGTTGAGAATCTGCCTGCCGATGCAGGGGACATGGGTTCGTGCCCCGGTTCGGGAAGATCCCACATGCCGCGGAGCGGCTGGGCCCGTGAGCCATGGCCGCTGAGCCTGCGCGTCTGGAGCCTGTGCTCCGCAACGGGAGAGGCCACAACAGTGAGAGGCCCGCGTACCGCAAAAAAGAAAAAAAAAAAAAAGGAAAGGAAAGGTCATCCAGTTTGCCAAGGACAGGAAACACTTGAGTCCTACAAGTACCCATGTGGAAGAGTGGGCAACGGGGAGATGGAACAAGGGGACATTTACCCTGTGCTCAAAATAGTTGGGCAGAGATAGCATGGAAGAGGCCTGGCTGGAGTAGTGGTGTGTGTGGGGAAGAACAGGGCTGGGGCCTTTGTGATAACAACTCCTGTTTGTGCAGCAATTCCATGATCTTTTTACTCCTCTCCACAGGCTAGGAGGTGGTAATGGGGAAACCGAGGCTGGAAGCATCTCATCTGATTACCCACGTGTGGTGGAGCTATAGCGTGAATTGCATTTCTGTGACTCTTGGGTTATTCTCTGCTTTGGCCCCATGTCTCTAACCAGGCTGCATGTTCTGCTCCTTCTTTTTTCAGAACATCGTTCATCTCCAATCCAGCCATCTGCCCTATTATAGGAGCTGTTATCTGTCTCTTTCTGGGGCTGTACAACTTCTGCATTTGGTCTTATCCTCTCTTTCTTCCCATTAATTTGACATATGCTATAGGAGTAGGGTCGTCAGATATAGCAAAAACCAAAAACGAGATGTTCAGTTAAATTGGAAATTTAGAAAAAACGAATAATTTTTATTGTATGGACATATTAAAATGTTTCCGTTTATCTAGGGGACTTCCCTGGCCATCCAGTGGCTAAGACTCCACGCTTCCAACGCAGGGGGTGCAGATTCAATCCCTGGTTGGGGAACTAAGATCCCACATGCCGTGTGGCATGCCCCCCCCCAAAAGTTTCTGTTTATCTAAAACTCAGATTTAACTGAGCACCTGTATTTTATCTGGCAACTCTACATGCAAGTGACAGTTCTGAACAACCATTTACGTCATTCTGAAGATGTCCAATTTCCCTGTTAGCTATAGGGCTGAGGCCATAAGCTTCTATGGAGTGTGGGCAGGGGACATAAATGTATGAATTGAGTGATGAGTAATAGGAACGGGGCCTGGAACTAAATTGAAAATCAAAGAGCAAATATTCCCCCACTCTAGACATTCAAATTCAGAATATTATAATAGTATTAAGTATTTTTTTATTATTATTTTTTTTTGCGGTCGCGGGCCTCTCCCGTTGTGGAGCACAGGCTCCGGACACGCAGGCTCAGCGGCCATGGCTCACGGGCCCAGCCGCTCCGCGGCATGTGGGATCTTCTCGGACCGGGGCACGAACCCGTGTCCCCTGCATCGGCAGGTGGACTCTCAACCACTGCACCACCAGGGAAGCCCGTATTAAGTATTTTAAATAAAATATTAAAGCAAAAAGCAAGCAAGCAAACAGACATACGCACACACACACATAACACATACATGGCTGTCCGAGTCTGGCTCCCATGTGAAACTCAGGCGAGGCCCAACCACTGTGCCTGGCATCAGCGCCCCTGATCAAGAGTTCTGCCCTCCACTCCCACCCTCCTCCTGCCCACCCACCCCTGCCCCCCACCAGCCAATTCTCACTCATCATGGACCCCCTGGCCATTTCCCACCTCACCAGTCCTGCTGGGCACTTAGATCCACAGTGAACTTTCTCTTTCCGAGGTGAGAGTGTGCTCCTTTCCACCCAGAGACACCACCAGTGGTCACATCATTGTCCTCTCCAGCAGCCCGAAGGGAGGCCAGGAAGTGACTTTGAGAGACCCTTACCATGTGCCAAGACCTTTATATGCAGATGTTTGCTTATTTTGGGTCTCCTGTCCTTGGTGGGATGGTGACTCACTCAAGGACAGCAACCCTGTGACATATAACTCTGATTTCCGTGTTGAGTTTTGGTACAAAGTGTGCTCAGGGTATACTTAGCAATGGGACAGGGAAGGTACAAACTCGTGAACTTAGTAACTGCAGACTGAAGGCAAAGCCCTGTACCAGTGTTTCCCCACTCCCATGTTTCCTTACCACACCCCTGGCCCCTCCCAATTCTAGTTTCAAGCATTTTTCGAATCTGAGGCTTTTGTCCAAATTTAAGCCTTCGGCTCAAAAATCCATTTTTTACAGAGCTGATTAGGACCTGAATTTGAAAGATGTTCGTTCTTTCTTGGCCTGCTTTATTAGGAAATGAGCCCTCGCACCTTCAAAGGCCTCCTCTTGTGCACGCTGAACTGAGGCAGCCTTGGGGCTTTGAGAGGAATGCCGCTGAATCTTGACAAAGCCCCACCTTTTGTTTCTAAGGGGGAAAATGTCCCGAGGAACATGGGTGACTTGGAGCAAAGGACCGGTTGGCCCCAGACATGATCTGCTTCCAACGAGGAAAGGGCTAGAATCCTGGAAACACCCAAATTAGACACTAGACTTGGAAAACAAACAAAGAAACAGAGGGACCAGCACCGGCTGGGCAACTTTTCAGTCTTTCTAACTCCAAAGATTTTTCAAATATTCTCCCCTTATTGTGATTCCTGGCCACCCCAGCTAGCGCTGGCTGAGAGGTGCTGAGCTGGGCTGGGGCCTTGGGCTACTGCTATGACTTCGTGGCCATCGGTGCCCTCTCAAACTCTCTGTTTAAGACTTCCTCTGGCCTCACAGCTGCCTCTGGGAGCTGCCCGGACAGAGAGGGACCCTTCTGGAAGCCCGGTTACCTTTTGAATTCTGTTATTACTCTTTTCTTTAGAAATGGATTCCCTTCCTTTCAATGGGAAAAGGTGTCATGACAAATAATATGTCTCTATTTTATCATTAGGCTCCAGACTTCTCCCCAGGGGGAAAAAACAGCTGTTTTTTGTTTGTTTGTTTTTAATTCAATAAACTTGAAGAAGCTCTTTATTATTCATCAACTTCAAAGAGACTCTACTGGGCCCCTTGGACAGGACTCAGAGCTGAGTTTCCTAATCAAGGGCAGAAAGAAAAAGAGACCAGGACACATGGGTGAGTTTACTGGATTAGTGGTTTCTCCTTAAATAGTCTAGTTTAGTGTGTGTGGGGTTGCGTGGAGGGGGAGTTTGCATGTGCCTGGGCGCCAGCTGCTATGCTGGATGGCAGGGTTGCTGAAATGAATGCAGCGCCATCTCTGGCTCTCCCCACCTGCTGGAGGAGGTGGGCTTGGGCCCCCAGCGGCAGGGAGAAGCGGTCTGGTGCAGCGGTTACCAGCACCGACTCTGGAGTCATAAGGCCTGTGCCCTGGCTCTGCTGCTTATGGGCTACGTGGCACTGGGCAAGTTACTTAGCTTCTCTGGGCCTTAAGTTTTGCATCCTAAAACGGGGTTCATTACCAATCCTATGTTATAGGGTGCCTGTGAGGATCGAATGAGCTAAAATAAAGGACTTCAACATGGTGCTTGGCACCTGTGTTTATTATTATCATTCAGAAGGTGTGCAGGAAGTGCGTGGGGGCACGGAGGAGGGTGCAGCTGACTGCCTGGATGCGGCGGGGGAGGCTTCAAAGAGCAGGTGACATTTGCATTGCACCCTGAAAGGTGAGTAGGAGTTTGGTAGACCAAGGTGGCGCCGAGTAAACCCAGGGAGGGGGGAGCATGGTCAGAGGTGTGAGAGAAGGCAGCGGCTGGAAAAGGAGGAGAAGAGAGGCCGGCGCAGCTGTAGCCAAGGACTTGTGTCTGGCTTGGGGAGGGAGTAAAATCATAAAAGGAGTCCAGAAAGGTGGGGTCAGGCTAAGATTGGGAAAGGATCTTCAGGATCTCAACCTAAGGATCTCCAGTTCCATGAGCTAGGTCATGAATTCATTCGGGTGAGTCACTTTGACCACGTTCAACGTACTTGAAGTGTTCGATAAATGTTAGCATTGTTATCATTACTATTATTATCGAGTCCCTTACAGATATCATCTCGTTGAATCCTCACAACACCCCTGCAAAGAAGGTTCTGTCATCTCATCCTATAAAACCAAAGGAAGGCGGAAGGAAGTTTTGGAATTTGCCTGTCACTGAACCGGTAGGGGGCAGAGCTGGCAGGTGGTGGAGCTGGATTTTGAACCTGCGTCTGTCTGACCCCAGAGCCTAAGCTCTTCACTGTGGCTTCGCGCTTTCTCACAGTGCTTAAGGAGGCTGCCTTAAAACGGGGCTTCCCATTTGCTTAGTTAATGGGATTGTATATAAATAATACTATACTGTTTACTTTGAAGGAAATCAATTAAAAGAAATCCAATAGAACAGTCTGACAGGGGCTTTGGGTGTATAAATGCACCCTTAGGCCAGGGTGTCTTTCAGGCGGGGTGGTGGAGCTCTTGGGCTGTATTCCCAACGCTCAGGCCCCAGAGGCACCGCCAGCTGACACCCACCCCTCAACCCCACCCGCTTGCCTGTAGCACAGCAATCACCATGGCAACCCAGGTTAGCATTTCTTTGCAGACTGCTTGGCAGGGCTGAGTGGTACCTGACACCCTCTGGGGCACTTGGCTTTGAACAAGGACTTGGCTCCCTTAGTGGCCAGTGCCAGCCAGGTCTTCAGGTCTCAGGCCTTGAACAAGAGCCCAAACACCTTCCGACTGGACCAGGGGCTGTGACAGCTTCTCTCCCACCCATTCACGGCCGGGCGTTTGTGTCCTGGGTCAGTTCTGCAGGTCCTCTCCCGTTCTTTGGGGAGACACTCACTAGTTGAAGACACTTAGTCACTGGGCCCCTGGCAGCTGCAGGGAAGGAGCTGGAGAGGGAAGAACATTCTCCATTGGGGAAGCAGATAACAGGCACCAGGGAGTTCCCCTTCTCCAAACACTTCTCTCTTCATTGTGCACTGGCGCCTCCAATGCCAAGGGTTTAAGAAATCGCCAGGGATCCCGGTGACATTTGCCCCAGGACAGCTGCCCCAAATTAGCATCCTGTGTGGGTGAGCTAATCTGCATAAATGTCACCTCCTCCGAGAACCCTTCCCTGCCCCACAATTCACTCTTGTTCCCTGTCTTTCCCTTTACAACATTTATTCCGATTTCTAGTTCTATAATGTTAAGATTTTCTTGCTTACTGTTCCCTGCCTCCCTGCCCCTGACTGTAAACTCCGTGCGGGCAGGGAACTCATCTATTTTATTCCCTGTTGTGCAGCCAGCGTTGAGAACAGGTGCAGCACGTGGCGTTTTGGTCAGGTCTCTGGCAGCTCCTTCTCTTCCCCTTTTTCCGGCACTGGTGCCTTCTCCTCGTCCTGGCCTTGACTGTTGAGTTTCTCAAGGTGGGCTCTTAGACTGCCTTCACGTCTCACTCTTTTTCCTAAGCCATCTCACCCCTGCCCAAAGCTTCCATTTGCTTACTTAACATTTTTGTCTGTGTGTCTTCAAGTCACCCGAATTCCCATGACCGAGGCAAAACGCATGGTCTCTTCCCTGGAACGTGGTCCTTTTCCAGGGTTCTCTGAGTCCATGGCTCCATCAGGCAGCCACATGGGCAAATCAGGAAACAAGGAGTCGTGGGTGCCTCCTTGTTTACCCTCCCCCCAATTCAATCACTTTGACCTCTTTCGCATCTCCTAGATCCAGCTACTTCTCACCATCTCTGCAGTCCCCGTCCTGGTCCATGCTACCTGCTCCTTTCACCTGATTGGCTATTAACACGCCTTCTTACTGCTCTTCTGGTCCCCTCCATTCTCCATGCTCCAGCCAGAATGTTCTTGAAATGCAGATCCGATCACGTCATCCCTCCCTCCTCCACACACACAATTTGAGACAGGCTTGACAACACGGGGGCTGACTCAGGACATGCACTCTCTGGGTGTCCTCTTGTGATCCCACCTTCCTCTGGCAGGCCCCCTCTTAGACGGTGTCCCTTCAAGATGGCTTCAGCCAGCTTATCTTCCAAGGTCTCCTCTGGTCTAAGAGTGCTCACGCACCGTCCCCTGCCAAATGCCAACCTGGGCAACTTGAGTCGTAATCTAGCCTGTGTGCTTTCTTCTAGATTGGAGGCGAGCACTGTCCATGGGGTTCTTTAAACCGCACCAGACGTGTATAAATGCCTCCGAATGGTCTCTGTGAGGAGCTCAAACATAGTTCTTTGTAAAGAAATCTCCTCCTGCCTTTTCAACCTCAGCTCCTTTAGCCAGGAGTGGGGTTGAGGTTAAGGATCACAAACAGGTGTGGGAGGACCTCTCTTGCCACTCCTGAGTTCATGAGCCATTATTTCACTTTGGAATATGGGAGCACGTCGCCAACTCCTAAATCCTTTGGGGCCCACCAGAACTGAGTAAAAAGGGGTCTAGGTACAGAATACTGTTTTACATAGAAAGTGCTCTATGGAAGGAGTTGGCTAGAATCTACCCCTCAGAGACATGGGTATGTTGCTTTAGGAGAAGTCTGATAGGCACAGCCCCAAGCTGCCTGGAGTCCCATAGCAGCACCAGGAAGCTGAGAGAGAGGACACAGGGATAACTTGGCTGTGTCACCTGAAGTTAGAGGACAGGGTCTTCTGAAGCCTTCAACCTCGCTGCCTCTGTTGACCTCCCACCCTCTCAGTCACTCCCTTACCCCACCTGGGGGCCCTCTCCATGGAGTCAGCCCTGGCCTCAGCCCAGAGGAGCTGCTTCCATAGGCAGCATCCCTCAACCTTCTGCCAAGCATCTGGGGCCCCCACAGCCTCTCCGGGCTGAGAGCCACACTTCTCTTGAAAACCACAGAGAATCAATCAGGGGGTCAGAGTCCTTCTCTCTGGCTCAGAAGTCCCATGGCTGTCTGAGCCTTGCCCCTCACTGACTGCTTGGTCCAGGCACAGTGTATTTCTATCTTATCCCGTCAAGGCCAGCACTGGGCAAACTTAGGTAGGAGCTACAGTTCGTCTGAAGTGCTTGTGACCATAGGGATGGGCATCTCATGCACATTGGCAAGGTGTAAACTGGCACAACCTTTCTGGGAAGCAATTCAGAAATGTGTATGAAGAGCATTAAGAGTGTTTTTGCCTTTTGACTGAGAAGTTCCATTTCAGTAGACATTTGTAACCGAAGTTTATAATGGGAGCTCATTTTCACCATAGGGAACCCATCTTTTTTTTTTTTTTTTTAAGGGCGTATGCATTTTTTGTTTTTTTAAAGAAGATGTCGAGGGTAGGAGTTTATTAATTAATTAATTTATTTTTGCTGTGTTGGATCTTCGTTTCTGTGCAAGGGCTTTCTCTAGTTGTGGCAAGCAGGGGCCACTCTTCATCGCGGTGCGCGGGCCTCTCACTATCACGGCCTCTCCTGTTGCGGAGCACAGGCTCCAGACGTGCAGGCTCAGTAGTTGTGGCTCACGGGCCCAGTTGCTCCGCGGCATGTGGGATCTTCCCACACCAGGGCTCGAACCCGTGTCCCCTGCATCAGCAGGCAGATTCTCAACCACTGCGCCACCAGGGAAGCCCAGGAACCCATCTTTGATGCAGCTTCTTCTGGATGCCTTTTGATTTGCTGCTTTGATAACATGGCAACCTTCTTTGGTTTCCCAGTCATATACTGAACATGGAGAGAGGGTGGAGACAGTCAAAGTGGATTTAAGGCTGTGTAACTCTGTGTAAAACCCCCTAAGGGGGCCTGTCCCCAAAGATACATGGTTCTCAAAAGGAGACTCTTGTGGTACTGAGTGCATAAAAATTTGTGCGGGGAACTTGTAAAAAGGGAAATTGTATTGACCCCTGACCTCCCATTCTGATTTAGTAAGTTCGGGTGGTTTCCAGGAATCTCTGTTTTTAAGAAGCTTCCCTGTAGATTTCGATGCACAGGAAGAAGGTTTGAGAACCATTGCTTAGACTTGTAATCTTCCAGAGTCCATTTAGTTTTTAAAGAATTCCCCTAAGTCTTATTTTCATGGGACTATTGTACGTCACACAGGATCTGTGCATTCAAGAAATATCTGAAATACCAGACAAGCATTCTTACCACAAATTTAGAGGGAGAGAGTTAATTATCAAAGACCCGATGTAACCTGTATACCACACTTTTAAGTGTACACACTGCAGAGACAGAGACATCTAGAATGACTTCAGTATGCAAAACTTGTTCTGCCCACAAGCAAGCGTCGACACTTGCCTTCTTTTCCTGGGGTCACGTGAACTGGGTGTATGTTTCCGTGTTCACTGTCCCAGCACTTCTAAGACTCTGCCATGAAGTATGGTTTTAGAAGCAGATGAGAATTCCTTTTCTTCTCTGCCTAATCCAGCTGTCTTCTCTCCATTCTGCCCGGAGGTCATAAATTGGGCTGTGATTCTCTCCACTGTTAGGAAGAGATCTACTTGGTGGGAGGTGTTATTAATTTTGTCCACTGGTTCTCAAAATGTGCTGGACGCTGGAATCACCAGGAGAGCTTTTCAAAACCAAATGTCTTGCTGGCTCCTCAGACTAAGTCCACCAGAATCTCGGGGTGGGTGTGGGGTTCTCAGATATCAGTATTTTTAAAGTCCTCATGTGATTCTAGGTGCAACATGGTCGAGAACTATTAATCTAGCCTAAACTTCACTTGAGGTAGAAACAGAAGTAGCGCAGGAAACTTTAGTGAAAGGCCAGGAGAAAAATATTTCTTTTCCTTGTACCTTATTCATGATGACTTTCTGTGTCCACTTGTCTTTCTGTGGATTGGTTTGCTTTTTATCTTTTCACAGACTTCAATTATTACCTGGTTGCATGACCCCATATTATAGTTTTATTACATTCAGAACTGGAAAGCTCGTCTTGTAACCTGAACCATTTTCCCCTCAAAGTCTGACCATGCCGCCCCCAGTTACCAGAGATACTTTTTAAAAATGGAGATTCATATGTATAAAATAGATAACTAATAAGAACATGCTGTATAGAAAAATAAATAAAATTCAAAAATTCCAAAAAAGAAAATGGAGACCCCTGGTCTCTGCCCATATTCATTAAATCGGAATTAATGGGGATGGTTCCATGAACCTGGATTTTTAACAAGTTCCTCAGGGACTCTTATACTCTAAAGTTTGGGTTTTTTGGCCCTAACCTCACCAGCCCCGTTATGAGTACAGTCATACTTTGGATCCAAAATATTGAGGATGAAGACCTAAGAACAAGCTTAACAGGAATGTGATACATTTCACCCCATGAAGATGGACATTCTGAGGACAGGGATGAGCAAAGGGCTGATTGTTTTTACCAACGACGCTGACTCTAGTTTAGAGATTATAAATGAAAATCCCTACAACTATTCTCAAGGCTATCCTTCAGAGACTGTGACATAAGAATAATTTTTCCAATCCAGTTTCTCTGTGGATGAAGTGCTAACCACCTCCAGCACTGATGTGATATCAGTTATCTACTGCCACAGCCATGCTGTGTAACATACAACCCTAAAACCTCAATGGTGTACAATCACAATGCTGTTCATGAGTCTGTGGGTTGGCGGGGTGATTCTGCTGATCTGAACTGGGCTGGGTGAGGCACCCCCCTGAGTCAGCAGTCAGTTGTCAGGCTAGCAGTCAGGCTAAATGACTCGAATGATCTTGCTTGGGCTTTCCCACACCTTGGCCAGAACCCCTGGGGCAATCCAGCTTGTTCCAAGTGGCTAGTCCTCCAGCAGGCTAGCCCAGGCATGCCCAAATTCTGAGAGAGTGTGGAAGCGTGCAAGGCCTTAGAGCCTAGCTCTGTGACTTGTACAATGCCACTTCTGCCACGCTGTTGGCCAACTTGGTCACAGGAAGGGCCCGCATTCAAGGAGGTGGAGAAACAGACCCTACCTCTTAATAAGATAAGCTGTAAAGTCACATTCCAAAGCGTGTGGGTCCAGGGAGGACATCAAATGGTACCATTTATACAAATAATCTACCACATCCATCACTTAATCGTTATCCGTTTAGGTATCGCATGGCTAGAAGGCACCAAGTTCTGAAGGGTCTCACACTGGTCCTGGGCATCGAAGGAGCCTCTGCGCACGTAGGTGGGAAGGTAAGGCCTTGTATGGCAACTGTCTGCTTCGAGTATGTTAAGCTTTACCAGTCATGGCCTGGAGTACATCATCCAGGGGGATGTGCAAAAGTATTCAGGAAATTATTCAAGATATTCAGAAAACGTCCCAAAGAAGGCATCACAGTTACCTTGCAGATCCTGTTTCCATGCTGCCCTGAAATTCTAGTTGGGCTCTGGTTGCCAAGGAGATGCTATTGTTTTAAAGTGGGACACATCCATCCTGTGCTAAAGACCCATTGAAAATGGCTTTCATCTCCTTTTCCAAATGAATAAATACAAGTCCTTTAGCCTGACCTTTCAGACCCTGCACATCTGACCAAATTACAATTTCCAAATTCATCTTCTAATGTAGGTCCCGCACACGTGCACTGCATGTTGCAGCAGGCTTTTGCTCCCTCCGACCTCCTTGCCTAAACATGTAGTTCCTCAATCTCTGCAAGTCCAAATCGTAGCAATTCTAGAAGTGCCTGTTTCAATATTCACTGTTTTAAAAGCCATCACTGTTAACAGCAGACAAAAATGCACGACTCTCCTCTTTATTTGGCATCTGGTTACTGAGTCTAAGCTCGTGCTGCTCGCCGCATGACAGGCCAATAATCGAGAGACGAGTTGTTGAGGCAAGGAATAACGACTTTATTCAGAAAGCCAGCAGACCGAGAAGATGGTGGACTCGTGGCCTAAAGAACCATCTTGCCTGAGTTAGAATTCAGACTCCTCTTATACTAAAAGGGGAGGGAGTAAAGTCAAACACGTCCTGGCTCCCATCAGCCTCCGGAGGAGATGTGTTAATTTCTTCCTCCCTGCATTCACAGGTGGACCTGGTCAGGATGTTTCCTGTGAGCTAAACAAAGGTATTTTAGCTTAATGCTCATTACCTCGGAAGGAAGGTTCTTTTTAACTCTCTAAAATGGGGATAATACCTGCTTGCAGGGGGGCTACAATAAAATTATTTAAAGTTTCTAACGTTTAGATAGGACACATGATAACTTGATAAATGATGGCTCTTTTTACGACCCCACATTACAAGCTATTATCTTCTTTCCTATGCTGTCTGATGTTGCCTGTTTTACCCTCTTCTTACCCACACTTCCCCCTTCTTAACGACAAGGGCTATGTCTTCTTTGTCATTACTGTTATCTGTATTTACAGATGAGGAAACGGAGGAACCACAAGATCAGGTAGTTTGTTCAAGTCCAGATAGTTCCCGATGGTGGAGTTGAGATTTGAATTTATTCTAGGACCTGCTCGATAAACCCCAGCACTGCACTGCCCTGCCTTATCTTGGTGTGGACTTCCAGGAAGCAAGGCCCGAGAACAAGGTTTCTTTGAGATCAAGTGGCCGGAGTGGAGGACCGGGGGAGTGAAATAGGAAAAGGAGGAAAGAGTAGACTGGTATTCGATTCCACCAGGCCCTCTGAGTCTCTGAACTGCAACCTGGGAGATGGAAAGAAGGAAACACTCATCCCTTGTCTCTAGTTAGTCACTGCTCAGGGGTTAACCGTTAACTCCCTTCACTTGTGGTTGTGCACGATCAGTGTCGAGGCAGGTCCATCTGGCACCCTGCCACAAGCACTCAGAGCAGCCCCGGGGCAGGAAGCCAGACCTAAGAGGTGCTTTCCCACTGTCTCTGGGAAAACCTGGCCCCAGCCTGAGCGGAGCTGGTGGCCACAGCACAGGGCAGGAGGGAGTTAGCGATGGGCCACGGTGGTTGATGTGTGAAGCAGCTGGTGTGTGTGGAGTGGCTGGCGCCGCTGCCTCAACAAATAAAGGAGACAGTCAGTGGGCGGTGAAAGTACTGTAACCAGGAGACTCTTCCTGAGTTTCCTCTTGATGTGAAGATGAAGGGTTTGTTTATGTTTATTTTAGAAGCAGGCCAGTGTAAGAGGGAGTATTAAGAATTCTTGTCTCAACCTCCTTTTAAAGAGTTCTATGGATGAATTAAAAAAAAAAAAAAAAAAAAAAAAAGAAGAGGGACTTTCCTGGTGGCGCAGTGGTTAAGAATCCGCCTGCCAACGCAGGGGACATAGGTTCGATCCCTGGTCTGGGAAGATCCCACATGCCACAGAGCATGAAGCCCGTGCGCCACAACTACTGAGCCTGGGCTCTAGAGCCCACGAGCCACAACTACTGAAGTCTGCGTGCCTAGAGCCCGTGCTCTGCAACAAAGAGTAGACCCGCTCGCTGCAGCTAGAGGAAGCCTGTGTATAGCAACGAAGACCCAGCGCAGCCAAAATAAATAAAGTAAGTAAGTTTATATATTTAAAAAAGAGTTCTATGGAAGAATTTGGGCCCACCTGTGTTTTGAAACATCTCAAGTACGTGAGATTATGGGAGAAGAAAATTAAATACATTAGAAACTATGACTTTGCATTGGTAACTTCCACCATACAGAATGGTCCTAAAAATAAAAAAGTAACACGGTTGTAAGCTTTCCTGAGTCTTCTTTAGGATCAGGCTTATTGTTCTCTTTGGAGAGACTTCTGGCCTTTAAATTGACAAGTCCTGCTTTTATATATTGGTCTGTGAACCTCTCCCTCGGGGAGCGTCTTTTAAATCGTAAGGCCCATTCAGGACTGGAGGAAAAAAAAATCTGTTTTTTAAAATTTAAAAAAAGTTGCAAGTTAGCCAGAGAGGTAAGTTATCTAACCTCTTGTTTGGAGCACGGACTATCCTTTTATTTTTCAGTTAAAATGTCCTGTTGAGAGCATAGTCATTTATATCATTAACCTAAGAAACTTAGGCTGAATTAAGGCAGTGAAGTTTAGTATAAATGTGGCATCAGAAAGACAGAGTTCAAATTCCCACTGTGCTGATTCTAAGTGCCAACTCTTGGGCAAAGCTCTCAAGACTCAGTTCCTCTTCCGTAAAATGTCATCCTTTCTTTACAAAGTTATTATGAGGATTAAATGAGATCATATATGTGAAAAGATCAAATACACACATAAACAAGGAGTTTCATTTTACTTTTAAAAATGGCTCAAAGTTATTAATCAATTCCTAGGGAGCTAGGGTCAAAAAGCTGGAGTTTGAACTGGGGGAGAAGTGGAAACTTAGCTGTTGGCTGAGTTTGGTCTGATGTGTCCTGTCCTTTATCTCTCCCAGAGGTTGCATATTGGTGAAAAAGGCAGACTCTAATTAGCAAGAAGCTGGTTTTTGCTGATCTCCCAGTACAGCTGGACACATGGCACAAAGGGAGAGTTCTGGCCTTTGCTATGAATTTTTATGTAATCAGCAAGCTACGAGAAGTAAAAAGGGCTCTCCTTGGAATACCTTGCACAAAAGGCTTTGCATATCCTCTATAACTTTCCCAAAGACTATTTTACATTTCTACTTGGGAGTCTTACTGTCACCTCACATTACACATGTATAAACCTCCCTCCCCCCAAATTCTCCTTCCTAACTCTTTATTTCAATTAGCAACAAGAGTATTCTCTGGGCTTTCTCATTTATTCACTCAGAGTCATCACTGTACTGCATATTTCAAATATATTATTACACTTCACCTGATCTCAAACAACCATCTCAAGAAGGCATTATCCCCCTCAGATTGTGGGACAGAAATCGACGTTCCTAGAGATCAAATTCCTTAAGGTCACAAAGCTAGTAGAATGTGAAAAACGAGCTTTGAATTCAAGCTCTGACCCCAGGTTCAATGCCCCTTTCCTCATTCTACCTTACTATTTTTGGTTAATAAGAGATAATAGTGAAACTAATTTGCCTATTGCTGAGATCACAATGGACATTTTCAAAGGTAACAATAACTGTACGTTTTGCACAACTTACACTATTGCAGTATTCTATTAATGCAGTATCAAGTGACTGTAAGAAATACCACAAGAAAACTGGGTCAGGAAGAAATAAGGGGGAAAAAAATGACTCTTACAATGCTGATGTCTTTCAGAATGCATGTCCAGTAATTTAAGCAGAAACAAACCTAGGCAAGAATGCTACTCCAATATTAATTTAAATATATATATATAAAAGCAAACAGTGTTCAGTTTTGCCAATTTTATTGAACCAATAAAATTCCTACTAATAACAATGAAATAAATTTCTGCAAGTATAAATGTGATACAGTTTAACAAAACCCATTGTTCTGTACCTATAAATAGATTTTCAAAATGTCATAAAAAGTGCAGTTATGAATTGTTAACATGTTAATACACAGTTCCTTTATTTCAAATGTGTTTGCCTTGACTCACCAACAGTTCCTTCTGCATCTGTTCAAATAATATTACCCATCCCTCCAAAAAAAAAAAAAAAAGGAAAAAAAAAGAGGCATTAAAGCACTAGAATATTACACAAAAACTGATCCATTCAGGTCAGCTTTAGTCAGAACTGTAGAATCAGCAACATAAGAAAAATAAAACCTAGTTATACACACAAAAAGCTTTCATGGGTTCTATAATCTTCTTAACTGCTGACTTATGTGGAGGGCATAATAGTTGAAAAGCCTTATATGGTTAACTAACTTAGACTATATCTACAGCAGGGTCTGATTTGCCAGAAGAAGTTTAAAGTGGCTGTTTAGCAAGTTTGCTATTTTCAGAATTGAAACTATAAATGTATGACCGCCATTTGACACTGAAAATTGTGTGAATCCTAAATTGCATCAATGATCTATTTGATAAAAGCTTATTCTAATTGAAAACCTTATATAGTAAGAGACTGATAGATATATAGCAGTCTTAAAGATCACGTCATCCGCCTCACGTTAGTCCAAAGTCACGTGCTTCGTAAAAAAAAAAATTACAGTAACAAAGCACAGGACTACAAAGGCAAAACATCACAGCTTCTGATTACATGGAATAAAAAGTACCAAGGAACGCAAAAGATAATTCTGTATTAATACTGATGAATTAAAGAACTATAACAGACGTTTCACAGCATGCTACATATATCACTCACAACTTAAGGATAAAATGATGTCTAAAATTGAAAGATAAGAAGTTGGCAATCTGATTTCATGTGCAATTCAGCTACAAAGTCTTAATATATACATTCATGATGTAGCTGCTCTGCAAAATCAGGTTTAAAAAAAAAAAAAAGAGATTTCAAGTTCAAATCCTATTTCTTAAGCTAAAGGATACATCCAGTTCTTCCATGACCAGGAAAGTTATTTTCAGGTTTGAAGGAGCTAATCCCAGTAGCAAGGCCATGTTCCAAGTTGACCTGACAGGGTTCTTTGTAACCTTGCTCCAACTGTGCATGTGGCTGTGAGTATTCTATTAGCATGGAGAAGATGCCAAACTGGCTTGTGGTTTGCTTTCTGTGTCTATCTTATCCGACTGAAAAGAGTAAACGTGAGGAGAAAGAGGAAGGGAAAAATTGCATTTTCTTTCCAGGGAAGATATATGGATGTAAAGGAAATTATCTGCAGTAGATATAGAGTTGGGATGACTTTCTTTCCTTGATGAACAAGGGTACCATTTAATGCTTACCCTTTATTTTAGCGAACCAGTGAAATTCAGAAAGGAGAAAACAGTCTCAACATTACGAAGGAAATTTCTTGGCTACCCAACTGATACATTTCCTTTATCCTACCTTTTGATCCTTCCTTATCAGATTTGGGAGTCAGCTGACAATCTGTAAGGACTAACTCAAGAAAGAGACGTATGATCAGTTCCATTCAGTAAGTGTCATAATGAATACTTAAGCTAATCAGCATTCATAAACAATATTTTAACATTAAAGACTAGAGAGTGTCTCTCCTTTTGATATTCTTTCTGTTAAAATTATACATTCATTTTTAAGAGGTTAAACTGAGGGGTGCAAGAAAATAGACTGTTTTAGCAAATTTATATACTAAAAATTACATTTATCATATTTAGACTTACTAACATTTGATGCTGTCCTATGAGCTGTAAAATGGGGTGTTTGTTCTAATGGCTATTTTATAGTATGCATTTTCTTATTTCAAAGATTTCCACAAGCATTGAAAAGAATCAGATAGGCATCCCCCCGCCCACCGCCCCCATATTCCTTCTTTTTTCAACTCTGGACTTCATGGTGGTGGTGCAGTCGTAATTAAAGCTGGAATGAACACTTCATGACATATGATTTAATAAAAACCATCCTTTCAGTCTCCATCATTCAAGTCTCATTTCTTAACTAGGCATCTATTCATTTCTGGGCCCTTAAAGGAATCGACTAGACTCTGTTATCAGGTTGGGTTGTTCATGAACGGGCGTGGAAGGCCATCCAAATACCACTGTAGATCATAATAATCTGTACTTTCAAACAAGGGGGGTTTGTCTTCAGGTCTATAGATAAACACGCCCCACGTTAGAAGCCTGACAGTGTTCATCTATGGACCACACTGAGCAGGCACTGGCCAGAGAGGAAGAACTGATGCTTCTTCCTCTTCTGTGCGTTTCCTGTTCCTTAATGATACTGTCTAGATATACCGGAAGTGCAGCCATGGTTGTAAGGACTACGAAGGCAGTGCATTCCCTTTTCATCCCGTAGCTCATTTTCCCGCATGAGAATAGGGTAGGAATAGGGGTTAGAAGCTTAGTCTAACCTAGGGAAGCTTAATCAAACCATTATGTAGCCAATTTTATGGTATTTTATCTATATTATAAATCAAATGGTCTTCTGTGATCCAGTGGGACCACCTAAACATGCTTTATCATATGTCCTTCTATTGGAAATGTGTTTCAAGGCCCAAATGACACCAATAAAACAAATGTCTGAAACACCACCCATGTGTATGCCAGAAACTTCCTGTTCCATTGATAGGTTACAGATCAATCTGGATTGTTGGAGAATTTTCACTTTACATTCAAATAACTTGGACTAACCAAATATAGATCCAGGTTAAGATGGCAATTCAATCACTTTAAAATCCTGCTAAATGCTAAATTCTGCATGGTAGAAATAGTTCAATTTCTGTATCATGTATAAATATAAAGATTCCTACTTTGATAGAAGGCAAAAATCTTCTATGATTTATTTAAAATATGGAAGTAGTATTACTGAACAACGGAGAGTGAATCCATGAAAAGGTTGGATACTCTGAGTTTATAGGCTCTTTGGGGATGAGGTAGAGGAGAGCAAGATATTTTGGCAGCTGGGAAAGGGTAGAACAGTATGGGATGGACGAGATTACACGTGGTGCTGCATTAGATCTGGGAGGGTGTCCAGGGCAAAGGTTAGCCAAAATATAGCTAGATGGTAGAGGGATTTCGAGGGAGTTGGGACAAGTCGTATTCCTCATGGATGGAGAAGAAGTAACTGGGAAAAGTAAATGCTGGTGATGATCAGCAGGTGGCTGGTGATGTTTCGTTTGGATTGTGAAAAGGCGCTCAGACCAAGATGGGCTGAGGGGAGGGGAAGAGAGCGAGCGTGGTAGAGGTCGAGGCACTTGGAGGAAGAGAAAGCAGGCAGGAAAGGACGGGCTGAATGTAGGCAGAAGCTCCCACAATAGGAAGTGCTCCTTTAGATTAGGTGTGTGATGCTGACGGCAGCCACGCTCTTAGAATTATGGTCCATGTGTTCTTTGAAAGACTCTTCCTTCCTCACAGGTTTCTGCCTTGACAGGTACCTCTACCTCTATGATCCATTTCACCCCAGATATTTTTGTTCTAGGTCTCACCTGAGTGGATACTACTAACGAAGCCAAATTAGCATGGAAGTAAGCCCCATATACAGGGGGCACTGAAGTTCTGTTGACTGAGATGAATACATTCATGTTACAGTACTGTTTTAAGGAAAGATTATTTGATTCTCAGTCTCCAGAGGGATATAATCGGGAAACACAGTTTATGATTATGGCCACCTAGAATAGGTTCTGACTATAAAATTAGGTAACTTAAAACTCGATCTGAATAGAGGAGCCATATACCTTTCAGTTTACTGTTGAATTATACTGTTAGCAGATTTCCTCTACTACTTATATAACATTATTGTTGCATAATTTTCGCTTCATGCAAGACCGTCTATTTGCATAAAAGAAGAAAAGTCCCCTTAGATAAAGAGAAGAGTTTAAGGTCTTGCTTTCCAGAGGAATGATTTAGAATTGTCTTTAAAACACAACATAAAACAAAACAAAAACCTCATTTTACTAGCACAGTGCAAATCATTTTTATAATATGCACTGAAATTTTTTTCTCCCTCACGAATTGTCCTTAGTGTTTAAAAGAATCTTACCATCATATATGCATGCGCTCTGCATGAAAGTGGTGAACTATTTTTAAGTACAGATCTTTAATTGTTCGTTGATAATTTCATTTTGCTGTGGCATAAAGATCTAAGATTTTGGATTTAAAAACTCTATAAGGTGGGAAAAAAAGTTGCTCAGGAATAATGTTAACTAGCTGTTAGAAGCATTTAAAATCTTTAAGGGACTTAATTAATTAATTATTTTGTATTGGGGTATATTTGTTTTACAATGTTGTGTTAGTTTCTACTGTACAGCGAAATGGAGTAGAGTTCCCTGTGCTATACAGCAGGTTCTCATTAGTTATCTATTGTATACATATTAGTTAGTGTATATAGGTCAATCCCAATTTAAGGGACTTTATAATACAATTAAAATAGGGGCTCTGGTTCAAATATGATTCTGATATAAAGCTGACATCGAGTTTTCTGTTCTAAGACAGTCCTGTGTTGCTCTGTCAATATTATTTGAGTTTAAAGTCATAATTACAGGCCAAGGCCATGCCCCAGATTCCACACTAGCCATTCTTTATTTAAAAAGTACCCCAAATGGGACAAAGATTCTTCCTGAGACTGAGATAGCATCCTTAGCTCAAAAAGGTGAAGAAATAATAAGTTGTCCCGTCTCAAAAGCCTGTTTTCCTCTAATTATCACAAGTCCATCTGAGGAAGCCTCATCAGAAGGCTCCCAAGGAGGCACCTGCCTGGCCACTCCCGCAGTCAAGGGGTCGGGTTCAAGATTTACTTTCAGAGAGGAGAGTAGCTGGATTTTCCTAAGGTGATCTGAGAAATTGAGAGTTATAACTGGAAGTGGGAAAATTTGAAATTCAAAAGTAAACGGCTATCCACCGAGCACATACAGCAGTGGATCATTAGACTATTTTGAAAATAATAAGCAACGGAGTTAGAGGCTTCCCATTCACGTGTGCTTTTCTCACGCACACCTGCACATCTCAGTTTGGCACAATGCGAGCCCAAGGGGTGGGTTAGCAGATCGTATAGTCACATCAATACACCAATTGAACCAGATATCTCTTTTAAAAATATCACATTTTAATATAAAAAGCTATACTATAAATTACTACATAGTAAATTCAATACTCTGAAAAAATACCACCCTGGAAAACCGCATCAGAATTTCAAGTTTGCATTAGCTGAAGTTCACAGCAAACTCGCTGTACAATGGATTTCACAACCTGGAAGGCTGTGCGCGCTGCATCTCGGCAGGTGCTTTGGCACCTTCAGAGTCAACTTTTCTAGGCTGATTCAGTGAGGTTCATAAATATATTGTTTTGTCTTTGTTTATAGTTCCAAGTCAACTGATTTTCCTGATTAGTGATGAGACAGATCAATGCTGAGCTAATACGAAACCTTGCTAGGAAAGAGATCTAGTAAAGGCACTAAGATTTCCATAACCCAACTCCGACTACCTACATTTCCGGGGGTTGGGGGGAACACAAAAAACAAAAACTAAGTGGCCATTTTAGTTACTTAAACCTTGTTTCCCCTTTTGGTCTAAAGCTCATATGGTGTTCTGTGAGAATTTCTCCTCCTTTTCAATATATAAAAATCATTTTTTATCCTGTAATACAGGTCACCTGCACAAAAACATAGGGATATTAACTGAAAGAATTCTAGTTAAAAAAAAAAAAAAAAGTCAAGAGTAAAGGATATCCTCAACCTGAAAGTTCTAAAATTAGGGAAGTCAAATGGACATGCATGTTGTCATTCGTATTTTGCCATTCCCCTAAAGACTTTCTTCGTATTTAACACATATCTATATAATGTGATATGGCATAAAATCAACATATGGTATACACAATAAACAAAACAGACTAGATCTGACATGAGTTCTTTGAATAATCTCTTTAAATAAACCACCCTGTCTTAAAAAAAATTAGCAATTTTTTTCCTCACGTGGAAGATTTCAAACAAAATCCTGGAATCTAAAAATGCAGAACTATCTCATATTCATAGGTTTACAGTCATCTTTCTATTTTCTTATCTAGAACAAAGCCTAAAAGAAAGCAACCTAATGGATCGTACCAGAAAAGGATGATAAATGGAAGGGGAAAATGACTGAACAGAACACTAGTCCACAATTCTTTCATGAGAGAAAAAAAGTAAGTCCTAGATAACAAGTAAGTCTAAAATGAAATCTTTGTGGGAACTCTAACGGAAAATTTTAACTATCTTATTCACTATGAAAAAATGGATCTGTTTTAAAACAATTAGCATGTTTGTGTAAAATTCAAGTCACCCTTAGTTAACCAAAAAGTGTTTAAGCAGTGCAGTTGTGTCCTACTGGATAGCTGTAAGCATCTCTTTAGGCACTTCACTGGTTCATTAACATAATATAAATTAAAGCTATAAACACATAATGTTGTGCTCTGTGAAGATAATCTAATCAAGCAACATAAACCAATGCAAAAATGTGACTTTTGGGATGCTTTTTCTTCCCTTAAGACTTGAGATCTTTTTTTAACCAGTTGTCCAAAGAGATTTTTCTGGGGAAGGGGATGCTTTGGCATTATGAAAGGAACATTGTTCAACCCCAGGAAGGCAAAAGCCTTGGGCGATAAAGAAATCTGAACCAAATTTCTTTATGGCTCTGTGTTAAAAGGACACTTCTGCAGTGACATAGTAGGGGGAAAGTCTGTTGAGTATTTTTTTTTTTTTTTAACATATTGCACTCTTTTGTTGTTGTCGTTCAATCACATTAATGCATAGAAACACAATTTTTACCTTTGAATAATAAACTGTTTAACCTATCATAAGAAAAACCATGGAAAATAAGTTCTAAAAGCCTAACAGGAAAAAATATAGGTATATTATAACCTTCCTCCGCTTACTGCAATATAGAAAACACTATGAGAAAAGAAAAATGTGCAAAGAAAATTTTTGGTCAGTCTTATGTGGGTACATGTTTATATGTGCCAACTAAGTGAACTGTAAGTAGCCCTGCAAGCACTGATTATTTCTGATGACTGAGGATTACTGTCAGTGATAGAAAGGATTGTGCATAATTCCACTTTTAATATATACATCTGATATGGAAAACGGAAACTTCTGTTTCAGAAGAGAAAGAAACTAGCTGAATTTGGCATTTCAGTAGCATGCTATAGAATTCATCATGATCAATTTCACATTAAATTATGGACAATGGCTGTATCACATTTCATGTTATCGCCAATAGCAGTAAAAAAAAACAAACAAATAAACAAATAAAAAAAATAAACAGTGCCTGACAAATAATCTCCTGGGGACACAGATGAGTGTCCTGTGAGCAGCTTAGTTCAACAGCGCATGCTTCTCCTCCACCAGATTTAGGACACAACATTAAAATTCTAGAATGGCCAGAGGAGGTCATTCATTGCTGAATTCCGATATCTGAAAAACAATTGCTTGAGCAGATTGTAAGCGCTTTTCCATATTTAAAAAAAAAAAAAAGGAAAGAACAAAAATACACATACACACAAACCCCAAAGCACTGAAGTTAAGCATTAACAAACCAGGTTCATGACTTATGATCAGTATCCAAAAACCCAACTATAAACAATGCCAAGTAGTGCTCCTCAGTATTACTTTTGCAATTGTTAGTCATGTTAAGCATCAAGAAAAAGAAAATACATCATTGCACATTACAGCCGCCCCCAAAAAAACGGCTAAAACTTTGACACTAGAGAATTGAATAATGATTGATGCTACATCACAAACAGCTTCTGATGTATAGCCTATGTGAAAAGGTCTTTACACATATATGACATTTTCCCTGGATGATGCTTCAGGTCAAATGTCGAGTTATGGCACGAAGAGCATAGAGAAGCTCAGCTTGCATCCGTGCTTCCATTAGAAGTAAATTTACGTGAACCTAGAAAATGAAAGTGTTACCAATTTAGTGACCATCATAAACAACTGAAAAAACCTTAATTTTTTTTTCATATATCAGACATTCACAAATGTTTTTCATGGGTATTACAGACACATGTACAAACACACATGCCTGGGCATATTTATGCGGGTACGTGATGTAATACTCATAAGAAAACTGTGTTTATAAAAAAAAAGTGAGCAGTAAAAATGACCCCTAAAGTCTTAAAAAGTCCAATAATTTTGTTAGGATCGATGTTATGTAAAGCCAGTCAATCTTTTGGGTTATAAAATAAAACTGATTTTCACAAATCACAATTTTCCTACAAATTATACTTTCTTCCAGTTGTAAAAGTTTATATGGCTAAAACTCAGCCCCACATTTCTTATAGCCTATGCTTATTCCTTGGAAAGCTTTTAAAAACATTTCTTACGATTTGCAGGCATACCTCGTTTTATCGTGCTTTGCTTTATGGCACCTTACAGGTACTGTGTTTTTTACAAACTGAAGGTTTGTGGCAACCCTGCGTCAAGCAAGTCTATCGGCATCATTTTTCCAACAGCGTTTGCTCACTTTGTGTCTCTGTGTCACATTTGGGAATCCTCACAACATTTCAAACCCTCCACCAGCAAAAAGATTATGACTCACTGAAGGTTCAAATGATGGTTAGCACTTTTTAGTGATAAAGTATTTTTTTAATTAAGGTATGTACACTGTTTTTTAAGACATAATGCTATTATACACTTAATAGACTATAATATAGTGTAAACATAACTTTTTATGCACTGGGAAATCAAAAATTCATGTGACTCCCTTTATTGTGATATTCACTTTAGTGCAGTGGTCTGGAACCAAACCCATAATATCTTTGAGGTGTGCCTGTACTTGGGAGATATTAAAGTGAAAATGTGAAGTTTAAAGCAGTTTGGAATTAGTGTCTGGTACTTAGATATGCACAGCTTGCCTAGAGTCTTTCAGATACAGCTGTGAACAAGCACCTAACTTTTTTGGGGGGGACACAGCTCATCCGATAGGTTAAATTATATACCCACATATTTTCAAAATGTTTCCAAAGAAATATGTTGTGATATATTTAGATTATTTTGATATCTTTCTATAGGTTAGATGTATTGTTGGATCTATTCTCTTGATGAGTAAGGAGAATTTCTAGATACCACCTAGTAAAGGGAGAAAATCTAATGCAATCATATAAGCAGAGCATAGCTATCCATCTCGGAGAGATGCTGGAGGCAAATGGGTATTTACATGATGTGTGATCGGCTCTAAGACTTCAAGAAGGTCTGCTAGGGATTGAGGTCATAACATTCTTTATCTAAGTCATATGGTTATTGAGTGAATATTAGAACCCTGAAAAGGTTTTCTTACTCTCAAGCTTAGAAACTGTGATATAAATGGAAGATTCGTGGCCTTTATGGTCAAAGACCTAGGATTTATAGCCATACTTATACTAGTACTAGTATATTGGTAAAGATCCTTAACATTTATTAGGTCTTAAATAAGGATTCCTATATATTTCAATCCAAAGAAATATCCTCATATAATAACATATTTGGCTCAAAGATCCAAATCCATTATATTGTCAAAATACCAAATTACCAAATTGGAGTGAGACGCCCTTGTTCTAAGAGGTTAACTGTAATGGCTAGAGTGAAGGAATCTCTAAATGGGTATGCCTTCTGGGCATACAATAATATACAATTATAGCTCGCACAACATCTCTGAAGGTTTGATTTTTACTAGTAGGATGGTGGACAGTTTCCCAAATGTCCTTTTAAAATATCAATATTCAGATCCAATCTTTCAAAGGCCAATGCTAAACTTTTACTTTATACAGCACACTGGACAAAACACAGAACCAAAATTTAGTTAATAAACCCTAATTTAAAATCACGGAAAGAAAAACAGATGGCCAGATAATGCCACTTCCATTTCTTTGATGGAGCTAATTTATTAATATTTTCATGTATAATTTTTTCATAATCATGACTTCTTATATTGAATATTTGTCTACGATAAAAGGTTTAGTCATGAAACACACCTTTTCTGAGTGTTTGAACTGACGCCAGTAACTATCATACATGCGCTTGGTAGTCCTCTCAGGATAGCAGGTCACTGTCTTAATGTAAACCTTCAGGCTTCGTTCAAGTAATTGATTAACTTCTCCATAATCATAGTCATCATACCTATAAGCAATATGACAACAAGCTTTAGAATGACAGAATCAAAATTTCTGATTTCTAAAATTATACCAAGACACAATAATTATCTAGTAATTAAATACCAAACGCTCATTCGTTAATTCACCTAACAAATAGTTACTGAGTGTCTATTATGTGCCATGTTACTCCCCCCTAGGCACTGGTGATACACAAATGAACAAAATAGACAAAAATCACTGGACCCGTGGAATTTAAATTCTACTGGAGAAAAAAGAAAGAAATGAAAAAGAAAACCATACAATGTATCAGATAGTGATAACTGCTATGGAGATAAAATGCAACTGGAGGCCGGGAGGGGAATTGTGATTTTAGATAGAGCGGGCAGGAAGGCTTCTCTGAGATGCTGACATTTGAGCCCTAAGGCAGGAGTCTAGGGCTTCCCATTTCAAGGAAGAGAGGATAATCAATTGCGTCCAATGCTACTGACTAGTCAAAGAAGATGCTACTGAGAACTGACCATGGCAAGGAGCTATGCAGAGGTCACGGACAACCTCAGTAAGAGCAGCTCTGTTGACATAACAGGAGTAAAAGCCTGATACTGCAGTCGGTTCACAAGAGAATGGGAGATGAGAAAATGGTGACAGTAGACACACAAAGCTTTTTCAAAGAGATTTGCTGTGCATGGGAGCAGAAACATGAGGCAAAAGCCAGAGGGAATAGAAGGATGAAGAAAGGATTTTTGTTTTTTTGAGATGATGAGAGAAATAATAGCATGTTTATATACTGATGGGAAAGATCTGATTAAGAGAGTAAAGTTGATTATGCAGGAGGGAGAAGGGAGAATTGCTAGAACAGGGATCTTCTGAAGATGAGAGGAGATGGGATTCTATGCCCAAGAGCATAGGAGTATAGACAGTTCATCCACAATATGAGAGAAGAAAGAGCAAACAGGCACAGAGGCAGATACAAGGGTAAATGTAGTAGTGGGAGCTTGTGGGATTTCTCTTCTATATTTTCTGTTACTTTCTAACCCAAACATAACGCTTAGTTTAAAAAAAAAAAAAAGCCTCCAGGATTTTATATAAACTTTATTTAGTAGCATCCAACAGAGAAAAATAATCACCATAATATTTGTTATTTATTGTCTTGAACATAATAAATATTTATTGCAACTGAATTAAAATCTATTAGTGTTTATTTTTCTTAATTAGGTTGGTATAATATCTGTTTTAAAGTGTGATGATTCTTTCTAGAATGGTAAATGGCCAAATAGCAGATTTATTATTTACCATTGTAATAGTGTCCTTTAGGTGGACTATTTCATTATTAGTTGATTTTTCAGGAAATTTGGGATCTTTTAAAAAGTTATAGAAACCACGTTGCTTAACAAATTGAATTTTAATTCCATTCCATAAAGGCTTTCTGATACTATATCAGAAAGGATATAGTATAGAGTCGACTGAATGTATCCATTCAGTTGACTGAATGAGGATTTTCTTCAGTCAACTGAATGTATTCATTCAGTTGACTGAAGGGGATTTTCTCCTTCTGCAAATCCCTCTCCATAAAAGTCTTCAAAACCCAGCTCAAAAAGGATGTTCTCCAAAAGAGCTTTCCTGATTAGACCATTCAGTCTCGTTCACTCATTGACTCCCTGTCCTCTCAATTCTAATTTTCTAAATTTAGAGACCACTAATTTATATTGACTTACAGTTTCGTTTCAGTGTTCTTTTTTTTTTTTTTTTTTTTGCGATATGTGGGCCTCTCACTGCTGTGGCCTTTCCCGTCGCGGAGCACAGGCTCTGGACGCACAGCCTCAGCGGCCATGGCTCACGGGCCCAGCCGCCCCACGGCATGTGGGATCTTCCCGGATCGGGGCACGAACCCGTGTCCCATGCATCGGCAGGCAGACTCTCAACCACTGTGCCACCAGGGAAGCCCCGTTTCAGTGTTCTTATGTGAGCTTTATGAGGGAGGACTCTACCCTAGTTTTATTTATACCTTAATTACCATTCCTCCAAAAACTAACCAACCAACCAACCAGCCAGCACTTCTTGTCCCAGCACTATGTCCCATCTAAAGGGACATAATATATACATTTTTAAATGTCCAGTTCGTCCAGTAAGGTTTCTCAAATTGAGTGATTCTCTCCTATCCCCAATGATTACTGATATTCTTTTCCCTTCTTAGTAGATTCTAACTACTATAGTTATATATGCATGTTAAGATTTGTAACAGCTAAACAAAGAAAAATGCTTTTCTATAAGACAGAATTAATTTTTAAAAATCAGAAGTCCACATGTAATATTTTCTCCCCAGAAGCATATACTTCTCAATGGGATAGAAGTAAGATGCAAGCCAGAATTTTCACTTAGAAACATATAAAACTGTCTCCATGATGACCATACCTGATTCCGAACATACAGTGAACGTAGTTAAATAAAGCTCTGCGCAGCATGGTTGTGTCAACATCCTCATGGGTGGCCATAGTGTTATACGTGAGATTGTAGACCATGCGGAACTTCTCATCAAGAAGATGTCCAATGTCAGAATAAAGTCTGTTCACCAGGGAGAACCCATGATTTTCCCAGGTATAGTCCTAAAAACATAAAATGTATCTCCAATTACAAAATGGTCACTCTCCATTTAAAGTCTATGTTTTTAAGTGTAACTACTGAAGCAAGTAAGTGGAGATATTTCAAAGTCCGTAATTCTTTCACTAATTCCAAGTTTGCAGCTTTACCAAGAATGCTTCACATCAGTTTGTAGATGGGAGTGCTGTGCTGTTTCCTCGGTGGGTCCAGGGTTTGGCACACTGGTGATGAACTCTGGTTACCTCCTGTCGTCAAGTACTATGCAAACTATGCCGTCATTTGGAAGGACCCCAGAAGACCTTGGAATATTCCTATGTGACTAAACCTACTCAGTGACACGGATGGTTAGCAGATCATATGAAGCAAGCATGGAGGAGTCTGTCTTTATTCACACTCATTCTCTTTTTATGAACCACATCACTACTATGGCTCTTTTCTAGGGCTGGGGAGGGGCTGGTCCTTAAGCCCGTAACTACTGATGTATATGATTTTATTACAAAATGCCTTTTTATTATAAATGTGAACATATCACTCAATTTCCTCCCTGCCCTCTCCAAAAAAGGACATTAAACAACTATCATGTAATAATGCAAGTAACTGAATAAAGCAGTTTCCTTTTGCCTTCTAAGGGGGTTAATGTTGAAATAATAAACCATCAACTGGGACATCAAATCAGACAAGGCCAAAAACTAGGTTAAATAAAGATAGTTACAGATTCTATCGAAATGCTCTATTAATTTATTTAGAAGTCAATTTATTTACATTTCAACATTTCACAATTAAAATGACAGTATCTCTTCTCCAGTTTCTCTGAATTAAAGGCATCTGATACCTGAGCTCGGAATGTTGGCAAATGCTCCTCTCCTCGTCTGGCAAAGTCTTCATACCCAAAACCAGGGTCTTCGATATATCGGGAGACATCAGATGTTATAATCATGTCATCCTCAAAATCTAAGGACAATAATGAACAACCTAGTGTTAAGGAAACCATACGGAGTTAGAACAAATGAATCAGCTTCGTTTTCCTCCACTTTTTCATTTAGCTTTTCCATGGCTTTCCAAAGTGACAATATTGACTACATGGCTTGAATTCACATAAAATACCTTTACCTGACGTTTTGAATACAATTTCATTACCAAATATTGGCAATTGTAACATTCAGCTGTAGTTACCCAGGCAAAAAATTGACTAAATATCTAAATAGTAGTAGTCAAGGATCAATACATGTGTTTTACTTATTTAGAAAAGGAAGATAGCACAGGCCTTTGAATATAAAGCTTAAAAAAATTTTTGATCTTTCCAGGGGATGAAGTAGGATGTGGGGAAAGAGAAGGGATGAGGTGAAAGACCACTTAAAATTGAGTTTAATGTTAAGATGAATTTTATTAAAATCAGATGGTGTTTCATCTGGATGTATTCACAGTGAAAATTAGTTCAATAGAGTTCATTTTTAGCTTACAAAGAGGCATCCAGGGAGAACTTGTAAGGGTTCACAATAGGGAGGAAAGTAGACTTTTGGGGACCACTATTATTCCCTGAGTTGATTTGGGTGCTAGTTAAACAGGAAGGATCAGTTTGTGTGTAAAGTTCATTAAGTTTTACACCTAAGATACATGCGCTTTTCTGTGTACATGAAAACAAGGTATACAACATATGAAGTAAACAATGTGCTTCTGAGACTGTGATTAGAATATTATCAAAATGGCATTCAGAAAGACAGAAGACTATAATAATATTTTAAGACAGTTGACTTCTGTATACTTGATAATATTAAAAATTTACCACTGAAAAATTGTAAATGCCCAATGCATGTTAATTTGATTTAAAGATAATTCTTTTTTAACTTTTTTTTTTTTCCTAGGTTAGTCTGTCTTTATAATTACTCTTTTTCTGATTTCAACCACTAAAAGGGAATGAACAACCTTTATTTACTACCTTCTACTCTAGAAAATGAACACATATTTTTCAAAATAAAACACTAGTTTCTTCCACATAAAGAACAGTATTTTCCTAATAAGTGTTTTAATTAATATTAAGTAAATTTAACATTTAATAAATAAATAAATATTAAATAAGTAGTTAATGAAACAATTTTGTGACATAATAAAAATTATAATCCTCAAGTGGACAGTCTTGAGAAGCTTAAAATACAAGTGCAATTACAGTAATTCATCTGAAAGACCTAATAGACTAGTAGTACCTGAATTATCTTTAATCTTTGCTATTCATGAAAATCCTAGCAATTATTCTTTTCTCATGAGTTTCGACCCTTCCTTAGTTCCCTTGGCATGGACTAATTAGGGTGCTTAATATAGGCAGGAAAGCTCAAGTGCCCAGGCTACCCAACCTAGGAAGCAGCTTATTAAAATCTTACGTAACTTATTACACATAAAGAGAAGAAACTAGCATTTGTTGAGTACTTACAATATACCAGATACTATGCTATGTACTTAATATCTATTTTTTCATTGTTTCATTAATATGAAAAGAAATATATACTTAAGAAATAATATGAAAATAAATATATACTTAAGAAATATATACTTAAGAAATAAAACTAACTGTAAGTTACTAATACCATTATCAGTACTGAGTGTCAGTAACGAATACAGTGTGGGTTAGTTTAAGATGATGTGGGAAACTTGTACACATTAAACTACTTAAACTGATCTGAAGCTTTTAGGTGACTTGCAGTTCTCCGAAGAGAAAGCTCAGGCTTCTTCCCACCCAACCCCACAACCACTGCCCTGTCTCCTTGTGCTCCAGCCTCTGTTCAGATAAATAGAAACACTTAAAAAATGGTGTTTTCAATGCATTCTCTCCTAACATGTATGGATGACGTTATGCTTTCCTGAATTCAGTTCATCACATAATAAATATAAATGAAGCCAAAAATGTAAAATGTAGTAGCAATCACTGAGGCTGCTATGAAAACTAGGAGTCTTGCAGGTTAAACCAAGACCAGTGAGTAAGTCTCTGATAAATAAGTTCTATAAACTTATTTTATTTATCAGTTCTATAAAATAAACTTATTTTATAGAACTGATAAATAAGTTCTATAAAATAGTTCCTCTCTTGAAGTGATCTTCCCCCTACACTGTACAGCCGGGTGGTCTAATTTGGCGGACATCGATCCTGGAGTTGACTATTACACAGCTGGCTCCTTTGACTTTGCTCTTAGCTTTTGTTTTGCTCATATATATTTCTAAATTGTCACAGGAACTTTAAACATTTTAAAATAAACAATAAAGAGTAAAACCAAATATGATAGAATTTTTCCTACAAATAATATCCATCTATTCATTTTCAAATTAAGAGTCAGTCAAGATCTATATTCTAGACAATTTTGTCCATAGAAGGAAATATACAAAGTTCTCTCACACTACAAATATTTTTTTCCTAAATTTACCTTAAGAAGTTAAATTAAAAAAAAAAGTGTCTGATCGACAAATATAAAACTCTAATCTTAATTCTATCTAAACAAATATTTCAAACTCTGGACTCAAAGTATTATTTTACATATTACTTGCATTCTTCTGCTCCCAAGAGGTGGCTACTAATATACTACAGAAAATACTGTGTTACAGTAATGGAGCACCATTCTAACTTGGAAAAAAAAAAAAAAAAAACAACAATAAAAGCTAGTTAACTCTGTTATCAAGCTACAGAATTCTCCCCTTGTAGAACAATTTAAACATTTATTTTCTCCAAGAGGTTTGAAAAACTATTCTTAGAATCTCTGCATGGACTCTAAAATGCTTTTATCACACTGATCAAACCAAGAAACTTGTTATAGGGAAAAATAAATTTCTATGTCCATTTTAAAACGTAGTAAGTCTATAAAAATAACTCAATTAGCCACATACTGAGTCATTTTTCTGTTATCTTTGTGTGACCAGCAAATTTAGTACTGGGAATGGTGAAGAGTTAATAATGAAACAATTTATTTCCTTGAATAATTTATAAATGACGCAGCCTTTTCTGTTAAAACCAGAACATAATTTTTGGCTAGGGTCTAAGACTTGCTAGTCAAAATTCACTATAGAAGCTAGAAGTCCTTGCTCAAGGGTCCAAGAAGGTAAAATATATTTTCAATACTAAAAAAAGAAACCTAAAAGAAATAAAACATTTATATGTCCTTTAAGCTCTAATGGTCTTAGAGAAGCTTTAAAAAATTAATGTCTATGCCATGTTTCACCGCTATTCAGCTCCAAGTATTTTCTAACCATTGTAACTTTTTCTTTCACTCTGTGCTATTTAGAAGTATACTGCTTAATTTTTAAACACTTGAGAAGTTTCCAGTTATTTTTGTTACTGATTTCTAGCTTACTTCCATTACAGTCAAAAGTTATGCTCCATGAAATTTTAATCTCAAAATTTGTTGAGATTTGTTTTATTAACAGTATATGGTTGACATTGGGAAATTTTCTATGTGCACTTGAAAAAATGCTGTATGTTGCAGATTGGGATATAGTGTTTTATATATGTCAGTTAGCTAAAGTGTGCTAAATAAGTTTAAATACTCTCTGGATTTTTGTCTACTCACTCTTTCAGTTATAAAGAGGTGTATATTAAAATTTTTCATACATACACACAAAAATTAATGTCTAAAAGTGAACAGATATTACTAACCTTAATACAATTACATTTTAAAATATTGGTTTACCTAGAAGGCTCATTACTTTCCTTTGTCCCATTTGTTTTCCCTGGATGATTTTTATAAACAACGCTTTTGATTTTAACTCCCAAATATATGCTGATAACTTCCAAAACTTTATCTTGAGCTTAAAACTCTCTCCTGCTCAACACTTGCTGCTCCAAGTGTGGTTTGCTGACCAGCAGCACGGGCATCACTTGGAGACGTGATAGAAATGAGGCTTCTCAGGTCCTGGCCCAGATGGACCAAATAGAAATCTGCATTTCAACAAGATTCCTCAGTGACTCAAGTGTACATTAAAGTTTGAGAAGCACTGTACTAGATGTCTCCAGACTGGAAGCTTTAGAGACATCACAACTCAACATGTCCAAAATAGGGCAGGTTACTTGCTCTTTAAGGTTAGAAAGGTCATCATGATAAGGCCTCTACCTACCTAATCAGCTTCCTCCTCACATTACCTACCTCGTGAGTTACGTCCTAATGCAGAACCACTTGCTTCTGCACCCAGCATCCTGTTTCCTTAGCACCGTGCCTTGGCTCAGGCAGGTATGCTGTTCACCACCAACTCCCCATCCCCCAGCCACTGTCAGACTCCCTTGCACTCAAGTCTCTAAGATTTAGCTTCGAGCCAGGCAGCTGGAGGAAGTCCTCCTCTAGGACCCCTTCTGTCCACACTCCTCCCCCACCACGACTGGGTCCATATACCCTTCACATTCTGTCATGTATTGTAATTATTTCTTTCTCTTCCACTAGCAATGAGAGCCCCCCCAGAGGGCAGGAATCATGCCTTATTTAGCCTGGAAAGCTTAGTACCTACCACCCTGCTGAGATTACATAGGGTACAATAAATGTTTGTAGTACGAACAGTAAATCAATAACCAAAACAATAAGCTTCTTTATATTTGGCATTTCCTGCTGGTTAGAAGCTCTGAGAAATTATTACTAAATATACTCAGTTTGGTAGATAAAATCTTTCATAAAAAAAATCATTGGGGAAATGATAAAAGGGGTTCTTGTTCTTCCTGGTAAAACTTCTGAGAGCTATTGGTCAACGTTATATTTAACAAACATAGCCAAATCAATTACCCTCAGGATTTATGAGACTGACTAGCTTTATGACTAGTCATTTGGAAGCCCTCTTTTAAACCAAGGGAACTGTAAAAATAAATGTTATGTAGATTGATGACTTTGAAGGGTTTAAGCTTTCAAAGTCTACTGAGTCTATGCTATTTTAATAACATTTACTATGTGGTGTTCAATATCTTTTTTAGTCATAATTGGAAAGTTTCCCTCCTATTTCAAAGTCTCTCAGAGTATTAGGAAAAAAATGTGTTCTTAAGACTAGAGCAAAGAAGCCTAGCTTTTAATACAGAATGAATTCCTCCAAATATAATCTAAGAAATGACCTAAATAATATATTTTTATAAAATTCCAAAGGTTTCTCCAAAGAAATGCAAATGCAAGTGCAGTATAATTTTAGAACTAATCTGGAAAAAAGTGGCAGTGTGAGAACAATCCTCCCACATAACTCCCCACCCACAAAAAAGGCAGAGATATTTCTTACAAATTACATCTGTCGAAACAGAATTTTACTTATCATTAAAAAAAATTACAAAAGTAGGATGGATTAAATATTCCTATCTAACCTTATAAGCAACTGGTCTGCTCTGAAAAAACATTTTATTCAGGATAGAATATGAACTACAAAACTGAAGTACCTCTCAACTGAATCTGAAATATATTCAAAGATACACCAACATAAGAGGGGAAGCAATGGCATCAGGGTCAGGTAGAGGAGAACTAAATTAAAGGAACGTGGTAGTAAAACCGTTTGGACATATCCATATGGAAAACACTGAAGGTGGTCTGTCAGGGTTCTAAGAACAACTAAAAGGCAAAGACAGTGAAATAAAAAAGCACCTGAATGAGGAAATGAATGAAAAGTATCTCCAGAGACCACAAAAAGACTTTCTTTCTTCTCCTTCTCAAAGCGAGTGGTCATTTCTTCCTGAGATGCCTCTTCATCTTCCCTTTCTTCTTGAAGCCTTTTCATTCTTTCCATTAAGGCCTCTAGCTCACTTAGAGAATCGACGATCTGGAGCCAGAGAAGATAATACTGGGTGTTATTAATATTAAAAGTTGTTCCAGTCAATGTCTCCATCTCCCAATGTCACCTTATGCATAGTGGCACTAGCAGAGTTATTAAGTCCCTAAGTGGGTTTTCCAGTAACTCCAAAGAAAATCATATGACAAAAATCAAACATTTTCAGAAGTGTAGTGTTTCTGCTTCAGGTATAAATACAAAAAGTTTATATGAATGGATTTATTTAATCTAGAATTCTAGAATTTGCTATATATTAAATTACATTAACACTTATTTTGAAAATTGAGGCAGCCTTACGATTTGTAATCTATTTGCTTTAAAAGCTTCCTTAAGACAATTCAGAACTTCAGGTACAGGTTAAATTTTTACAGTAATAAAAATTATACGAAATATTTCAAGTACATAATATCCTGTTTAATCAGATAAATTCTCTAGATTTTTTTTTTTTTTTTTTTTTTTGCGGTACTAGGGCCTCTCACTGTTGTGGCCTCTCCCGTTGCGGAAGCACAGGCTCCGGACACGCAGGCTCAGCGGCCATGGCGCATGGGTCCAGCCGCTCCGCGGCACATGGGATCCTCCCGGACCGGGACACGAACCCGTGTTCCCTGCATCGGCAGGCGGACTCCCAACCACTGCGCCACCAGGGAAGCCCTCTAGATATTTTTAACGTAGCAAGTTAAAAGGCAAAGTAGTAAAGAAAACAGTTAAGAAAACTAACCCCAAAGTTGCTGCCTGTTAGAGATGCATTCTCTATGTTGTTGTCATTAGCGAGATCACACACACAGAAATTGTTGACTGATATTAGCCTGAATCCATTGGAGATTTCTGGATCTCTTTCTGGATTGATGCCACTACCAAAAACAAAGCTTGCCAAAGCATGATAATGTGCCAGTAGGACCACAGCATGTACCAGTTCGGGCAGAGACCAATTATTTTCTCCAGTTTTGACAAGTTTCTGAAACGAAAAAGCAAATCAGAGTAAAAGTGAAAAATCATACAATGCTACAAAGCAATTTTAGAAAGTATGGAAAAATCTATAAAATTTCACATGTCCATTTATAATACTTAAAATTCCCTTTAAACATGTTTCATATATTAAAGATACAGCTTTGCTCAAACAATGTTACATTAAACCTATCTAACCTAACAGCAGAAGTATGTCGTGGCTTCTCTGAAATTCCTTATATATACAATGGAACTTCTGCTTCCAAAGCACTTTTACATATTATGCTATTTTAATAAGGTATTTTAGAGAATCCAAGAACACTGAAGCTACTTTAAGTAGGGAAGGGACTTTAAAGATTCTCTAGCAAAATCATTCATTTTATGGTTTTAAGGTAGAGACTCTACCTTAAAAATCACATAAAAATTTATTCAGTAAGTTAACTTTTAGTAATCTTTTAGATATCTTCTCTGACGGAGGAAGAACCTATAGCAGATGAGAGAAACTGTAGAATACTAGCTCACATTTGAAAGGACATAAAGAATATCAAAGCACTTTTTTATACGTTATTTTACTGGATCCTCCAGATGAATGATGGAATCGTAAGTGAAGCCATTAAAAGCAGTAATCCCTCCAATACCAATTCCAGCTGTTAATCCATCAGGGATCCTCTCCCATCCATCTTTGTCTATCTGTCTGTCTGTCTCTTTCTCAGTGGATGTGTGGGGATATGTCCTGCTGTGCCTTCACCCCCCCCCCCCACCCCACCACAAATGTAAAACCTTCATTTGTTTCACTTCACAGCTAAAACCCAAAACCAAAAAACTGCTTTTGCCTTACTCTCCATTATTTAACTACACACAAATTTAATATATGACCAAAAGCTCAGGGGAAAAAAAGGGAAAATCAATCATATTCTACCACTCTAATGTAACTTTTACATATCTTCTTTTATTTTTATAAGTAGTATTATATAATCCGAGTATACATACATTTTTCTCTGCTTTTCAAACTTTTTGAAAAGTGCAATGTTCATGGGGCTCCACTGTCTTCTATTAATTATTAAGCATGGGCTATATTGTAGCCCAGGACTATATCTCCATTCCCTTACACTTATCTCCATTCCCTTACACGTTCAAATTGCTATAACTTTGTTCATATTTTTATAAACAATCCCTAATAGATAATAAAAGTCTGAGAGTATGCATATTGACAAAAGTTAAGTTTGGTTTAACTGGGTAAATAACTAACAAGATGAGGAAAAAACAAAACAAAACAAAACAAAACCAAGGACATTTCTATGCATTAGAAGCAGGGATTTTAAATACCTAAGGCTTCTACTGATAGTGATTTAGATGATGACTCCTACTTATTGAATAGTAACCAAGTGCCAAGCACAGTGCTAAGCATATTATACAACAACCTCACCCTGGAGGCCTTTCACAGACACTCCTTTTGAAGGGCAAGTGCTCCAGTCAATCACAGTTCTCTCTCTTATCTAAGTTCTAGTTTCTAGAGGCATGTAAGCATACACACACCAGTTAGCAAATCATTTTTATTTGCAAAACCACTTTTTCAAAATCTTAAAATTATGAAATGTTAGAACTAGAAAAGAGTTTAGAACTCATTTAATCTAAGTCCCTCATTTTATAGCAGGGTGAACTACCAAGGCCCACAGAAGTAAACTTACTAAAGGTCACAAACTTGTGGGTAAAAAAGTTAGGAGACTAGAACCCAGGTATCTTATCCTGCTAGTGCATGTTCTTTGTTCTATCTACTGCTTGAAAATAGGAATCAACTTTTCTTATAGCTACTCGCTAAAGCACTAGTATAAGCTAATTACTGATTACTTGAAGAGAAATATTCATTTACATTTAAATTAAACCCACTGACTTTCTAAATTTATCTTTTTTACACATATTAATACATTATTTTTTATTTTTCAAGTTCCTAATATGCAAGTATTTAAAATTAAGTCTTAAGTAAAATACTTAACTAAAGAATTAACTCTTAGTGAGAATCGTTAGTAAACTATTTTTTTTTCCCCGAAAGAAACACTCAGTACCTGAATGTGCTCTTTTGTGATCAGCCAGGGTCGGTGTGCTAACAGCTTGTTTATTTCATTAAGATTTTTCAGTCTTTGTGGTACATATTCCAAACCATTCAACCACTCAGCAATACCTCCTGTCTTTAAAAATTCATCCACATGCATGTTTATTAAGTAAGAACACTGATGTCTAGCTGCAGCCTGATACACAAAGAAAAAAGTTAGTGGATAAAATAGTCATGGTATGGTCTTATTCTACTATTACTAAGCCAATCACTGAGATAGAGTTAATTGTTATAGCTAATAATTCTTTTCTTACAAAATCCTCTTCCTAAAACTTTCATCACAATGCTGTCATAGATTCTTGAGTCAATACATAAAGCTGATACTTTATATAAGCTAATGTCACAAGAAGCCAATTACTTCCCATCCAGAAGTGGTACGGGTCAACCTAGAACCCATTTTCTATTTATGTTAAGGAAATACATGTCCATTTCATTATGGTAAATGATATCAACTGTATTCTACCTAAAAAGCAATAGAATCTCATTAACTTGTATGTACCAATTCAGAATGTATGCTAATTTGAGTATTTCTCGTACTCCCTTTGAGATAACTGTGAATCAGCCTTTTCTGTGCCCATCCCCCTATTGAGGTGAAACTGAAGCTCACTGACCCTTTCTTTCATATGTAAGCCAGCGTCAGCCTTGATAAGTTGGTAAATCCACGCAAAACAGACTTTTCACCTCTCATTTCCTCAAGGCTGCTTCTCAGTTCAACAGTATTGTTTTATTCTATTTTCTACATCTTATTTCTCTCTTCATTGGTGACCATTCTAAGTTGGCTTTCGGCCTTACTGTCATCAAAACCTTAAGCTGAGTAATCTTTGTCAAGTTCATCATTTAATAAAACACAGGATGCAGCCCTTTTTTGTTGTTTAAAACTTCAGTGAGAGCATAAACAAATTAAACTGGATAAAAACTAACTCTTGGCCGGCTCTGCTCACTCTGCCAGCCCAGCCGTTCCACTAACCTCTCCAAATATATAGCACTTGCATCTTGTCTTCTTCTTTCCTCCAGCAATAGTCCAACTGTAGCACTGCTTCTACCCTTATTACTCCTGCTGCCTATCACCCCAATTTATAATTCTCCCCCTCAAACATTAACTCGCTAACTAGTTTGTACCAACTACTAAACTTAGAAGTGTAAGAGTTCACTTAAGAATTCGTCTCTTATCCAGAGCCTCCTTTGGTGCTGGCTGATACTTTCCTCTTATTTGGCCAAATTAGTGATGTTCATCTTGTAAAGAATGACTAAAATGGCACAAACAACCTGTTTTATATTAATAATAAAACAAAGCTATCAGGAGCAAAAACAAAACTTGTGGGCTACTAGAGATATTACTTTGGACCCTACAAGCATCTTTAATTATAAGAGATTAAACATGGAAAATGACTTTACTAATAATTAAATGAGAAACATTCAGTACATTGAGTGGCTTAAAGCATTCAAAATGTATCCAATGGACTTGGGATCCAAAAGTCCACAGGCTTTTTCAGTTCTTATTTCTACCTAATTATACTTAGCTGTGCACACACATATAATACTAGGAGGGAGAGGGACCAAGTGAGGATGATGTCACGTGAACACAGCGCACCATGATGGCGATGTAGTGCCGGTGCGGTAGAGGAAGGGGGCCGTCCATGCGCAGCATGTAGAACTGGCTCCTCAGGAAGGACTCCAGGTACTGCGTGTGCAGACTCATGACCTGGGTGATGTTGTCCAGGCGACCGGATGTAGAGTATTCTTCCACAAGAAAGTTAGTACGTTCATCCACTGTGTTTGCTTGGACAACCTTCCAATCAAGAAACAAAACAATATCATGATTTTTGTAAACACACCCTTGGTTTACATACATTATGCCACGATTGAAGCAAATGAATGTTCTTTTTATATTAACAGACACTGAAATTATGTAGTTGCTCATATTGGAAACAGAAATGAAAAAGAAAGCCCATGCATTTTTGGCTCTGGGACCACAATTTATTAAACAACAAATGTCAAATTATCAAACATTATACACACAGCTATGAAATTGGAGAAAAGAAGCTCCCATCTGCTTTGCCAGGCACATAAGGCAAAATTGGGGAGGCAAAAGCACTGGCATCTGATTACATATATTTACAATTTTATCTCAATAGCCTATGAAGATACTTAATCACTATATCTTAAGACAAGTATTTTCAGACTGATCCTTTGCTTTTTTCATTATTCAACATAAAAAAGCTTTCTGCAGTCTTTTTAGGGACAAAGAAAAATATGATAATTTATAGGAAAGTGTTAATTGAAAAATTAATAAGGACACTAGAATTCCTATTTTGAGCCCATCATATTAATTACTAAAAACAAAGTAAATTATTACAATGAACATGCTGCATTGGAGAGAATCAAAAGAGCTTTCTCAAAAATAGATTATTTACATAGAGCTTTATAAACAATGACAGCTCGGGTGTCATACCAAGAATTGGCTCCGAAGGTGTTAAGAGCTTATTAGCACCTCTTAGAAGGACCATGCTCTGTGGGAATTAATACACATCAGATGTGTATTTCTCAGATTGGTTCATTATTTATTGGTATTTTAGAATTAGAGTTCTAGACCTAAGAAGAATGTGTTCCTTATTTTAGATAAGGAAACAGACTCAAGATTAAATTCAACTCATACAGCTATTTAATAGCACAGCCCGGTCTAAAATCTAATCTCCTAAAGTCCAGACTCATGGTCTTTCCAAAGATCCACACTGCTCTTAAGAAATTCTGTTTACTTTTCAGGGCTGGCTTCACAGTCTGAAAATAAATACAAATTATACAAAGACACTACTGACTGAGGAAAATTTAATCCCAAAGGAAATGTAATGTTTGAAAAGTCTAAATTGTGAGGAAATGTTAATTACAATGGTGTAAAAAAGAGGCAATTCCACTTTGGCTCATTATAAAACCAAATATATTTCCATTTGCCCATTTCCTCCCATTTTGTCAACTACAGGGAACCAAGATGATAGTTAAAAATATGATAGGATCAAGATAAACTACATATAATTAGGGACAGAATATTTGTTGTTTTTGTTTTGTTTTCCAGCAGCAGATTCTTCTGTTTAACTGATGCCTAAAATACATTAATAGATTCATATGATGCAACAGAGCCTGAAAACAGCAGCTGCTTCTGCAAACCAGATTGTCTTCAAATACGTACTGTGTAAATGGCTGTGTTTCAGGAAGTCTTTATATATATATGAGGCAATCACTCCGCTAAGAGCAACCCTGTGCTCTATGAGGGAAATAGGACAAGCACAGCAGTTTCTCTAATGAATGGTCACCACCTAGATCAGCCACAGTCACTGAGCTCCTGAAACACTACTGTTAACTTTGGAGTTTCATGTAGATGGTAAGGTCGCTAAAAAGGCAAATGAACATGATGGAATTGCTGACTGTGGCAATGGCCTGGCATGTATCCCTTCTTTTAAGCGTTGTCTGAAACATAATAGGTACTCTATAAATATGTGTTGACTAATTTCTGAACAATAAAGAATAATGCTGGTGCTTTAAGATAAATGATATCTTTGCAGCCAATAGTAAATCAGTATATGTAACCACAGTTAATATGAATTAATAACTCCTTGAAACAGAGAAAAACTCATTTAGTGGTCCTTAAACTTTTCTTAGCCCAAATATAACTTAGAGGCATCTAGGAATCTACAGGTCCTAAAGATTGCTGTGATCTTTCATAGAGATATATACCCATTAAATAGGTACAGAAATCTTGTATTGATTATAATCTCCTTTGTGTCATTTTACATCTTTTCTTTCAACATTTACCATCTTAACTTCCCACCCTCATCAAAGGTGCAGCTTGCAGTGGAGATTCTGTGACATTCTGTCCCACCAGAGACTTAGAACCAAATGAAAAGATTAACTACTAGTGATAAAATATCATGTTTTCTTCAACAGGTTTAGTTGGAAAACTCACTTTTTCATTTCAAAATGTCTTTTCTTAACATTTATGTAACCTATAATCACCATGAAACACTAGCCATTTTAAAACCTTAAACCTTCAAAATAATATTGTTTTATTATTGTTAGCAGCTTTATTTAGAAAAGTTATATTTGAAATCAAATATGGTAAAATTTATATTATTCTAACTTTGCAGTACTACCTAACTCCAAAATAAAAAGGCAGATTATCACACGCACAGTCTTTTAAGTGAAGTTGAAATGAAAATACCTCTGTGGTTTTCTGACATATAAATAAGAAATAAGAGCAAAACACAGGTTTACTTCCATGTTAAAAAAATGGAGATATTCTTTGACATAATTAAGCTACTTTTTAAATCACACTTTATGTATATTAAGACATCAACTTACTTCCTTCTCTGGAATAAAGGCACTTGGTCCTCTTGTCAAGGGTTGAGATACTCTGATTCTTTTATCCTGTTTTTAAAAGAAAAGTTTTATGTATTAATGATGACTTTCTATGTAAAGTTAAATCGGTGCAGATTGACTGCTGAGGTACTAAAATAAATGGAATAAATAAATAGAATTATGTAAAATCAGAGTAAGTGTTAGGTCTTGGTTCCCCCCACCCACCCCGCAAAACACAAACGACAACAACAAAAACCCCATATGGCCATTGCATGAACAAGATAATGGGACAGACAAGCTCCTACCACAGTGCAGGGCACACAGTAGGCTCCCCAAATGTCATTTCCCTCAGTAACACTCTACAGCACCATAGATTTTTTAGCCCATATTTGACGTGACTGAAAACCATCAACCTCCCTAATAAAATCGTATCTAATAGTATACTAGTACACTGTTGACCTCAATTTGAAAGCTAAAGGAAAGGTTAAATTCTAAGAGGATTACATACAACTACCCAAAGCAATGATCTGATTTGTGTTCTTCTTTCTGAATAAAATAGGGATAAGCATATTTAATATAAAGTTTTGAAGCTTTAAGTAAGAAAAATGTAAACCTTGGAGAAGCAGAGGTTAATTTAATCTAAGAAATGTAGACTATAGCAATGCTTATTGCTCCACTGCTATTCTATTTAGTATTAGCAACTGCTAGATTGCCAGTGGTATGTCTGAGTGTTTATTTTTTTAAGTTTTTAATTTTTTTGTTAAATCGTTTTGGTGTCCCCATTCAATCAGGGACTAACTTCCTTCTCGGTACGCATGATGAAGAACTCTCAGGCTTTGAAATCCTTTTTAACCAGGAGAAGAGATAGGAGGAATGGCTACTTAATTTTCTATAATAAAAGTGATAGCCTAAGATTCTGAAATAGAAGCCCTCCAAAGTCATTACATAAAAATAGGGACTATGCCATGGTTTATAAATATTATAAAGACTGGGAAACTGAAGAACATGGGAACAGATGTCTGCTGGAAAGGAGTGTTAATATTAAGCTTGCCACCAAGCCCTCCTCAGGAAACTGCTAAAATGAGGAAGCAGCTCTAGGTGGTTCCTATCTGAGGATGGCAATAACTATTTCACATGACCTTGTGTCCTGGCCACAGCCAATTAGACCAATCAACACAGAAACTGATCTGCAGCCCACGAGTGCCTTGATGAAAAAAGTTCTACCCAGACAGAGCTGAGGGTAATTGGCTGGACCAGTAAGATTCTGGAGTACTAGAGTTATAGGAAAGTAATGTAATCTGACAGAGAAGAGATACAAAATAGCTCTCAGAAGCAGAGGCAAAGAGAAAACAATGAAGCAGCAGCAGAGTGGCATCAACAGATACCAGCCTCTATGGGAAAACCACTAGAGTTCCTACAGATTCGCAAGAGAAGAGCCTAATCATCTCTTCTTTCTCTCCCTTCCCCCTCTCTCTTTTTTCTCCACAAGGTGACCTGAATTTTTTTTTTGTTCCTTACAATCCAAGAGCCTACCAAACACAAAACAGTTATTTAAATCCCTTACTTCATTAGGAAGCAGTCAGACATTCAACAATTCTTTGAGAACCTAATCAGATACTGTGATAGACTGAAGACACAGGGCGAGCAAAACAGATATGGTCCCTGCCCTTGGGAGCTTGGCACACAGTCTTCAACAATTTCAGGGTTCTACTGAAATAAATATATTAAATAATAATCATCTCAAACTGCTAATGTTTCAGAAAGAAGTAGGCATCTAGGTTATACTTGTGAAGTGATGACAAATAGATCTCTATCTACTGGTGAAGTACATTAGAGGATTCCATGTAAAAAGGAATAATTTAGAATTTCTAATATTGGTATTTCTTGTCTGCATCAACTATCATCTAGATTTACCTGGAAAAATAATTTAAAAGAAAATAACAGATTTCTTCCCTTTGCTAGCCTTAGTAAATTATAGAAAATAAAATTTCAAATACTCTCTATATAGTATAGCCTAATGCGCTAGTATGTGAAAAGCAATTTCCTTGACAACTGATCATTCCAAATAAACAAAGCAGCCAGAGGAACTGACTGTGAGGACAAATCACAGGTTTGAGGGGAAAAATATCAATAGGGAGATAAGTGGAGGCTTTTATTTATGTGCATAAAAATACATAAAATTCAGAGAAAATACAGGGAGAGAAAAATAAACTAAAAGTGTACAAAGGGACTTTGGAGAAAGAGAATGATTTATTACTAATATGATTTATTTATAAAAATCATTACTTGATATATTTATCAACTGAATTTACCTTTAAATGTCTGAAATAGTTATTTTGCCTACAAAAATATTTTCTGGAGTAGCAGAGAATTAAATCTGAAATACAGTTTCATCACAAATGGAACTGCACACTACTGCACTTAAAAGAATATAACATCTATTAATTTTAACCAATTGATAAGAAGCAACTGACACGATTTCATTTGTGTCAACATTCATTTGTTCATTTATTCAGCAAATATTCACTGAGCATTCACAATGTGCTAGGCACAGTGGGGACACAAAAAAGGAGTAGATTGGCAAAAATGCATTAACTACATCATATGATATAGTCCATAGCAGATGCATATACAAAGTGATATGGGAAGACATCATTTTATTAATTATCATTTACTTTGTCATTTTCCATTAAAGTTATATACAGTTTTCACTATTATAAATAATGCTATGATGAATATCTTTGTATAAAGAGATTTGGGGGCACATTTTGTGGTATTTAAGATGGTTTCTTTAGAAAAATTCCCAGATGTGGATTTACTAGGGTTTAGGTTATAAATCTTTAAAGTTCTTGTTGCATACTACCAATATGCTAATGGAAATGTTTTACCAATTCTATTTTCAGCAGCTGAGAAAATGTTCACTGAACCCACTAACTTCAAAAGTGAAAAACAGCCTTCAAAAATGTGTTTGAAACTTTTAATTGTATACATATTTGAGGTAAAATTCCTGAAGCAGAGTTGTGATCAGATCTGTGTTTTTAATAATACAATTCTGGGAGTGATGTGGTCCCTGGGCCAGAGACAAAAAACAAAAACAAAACAAACAAACAAAGAAAACAAAACAAAACCAAAAAAAACTACAAAAAAACACCCTAAACCAAAAATCAAAACAAAACAAAACCCTAGTTGGGAAGCTAGTGCAATAGCCCAGGGGATAGATGACGTGGCCTCACCTAAGAGAGCTATTTATACACTGAAGAGACGGGAAAACTAACATTTTAAAGTTATACCAGCATGTATCCTTCTTCGGTTATATTTTTAAAATGGCGTCACTATTGAAAGGATCAGTCTACTTCCAGCTTCTGTAAAAGAAGCATATTTTCTGGTGAAGACTCTACTATTGTCTCGGTTGACTGTGTTGCATATTTATATGAAGGTAAAAAAAATTTTTTTAACAATCAAGGCAGCTTGTAAATTCTCCTTAAAACTCATTTTCCTGAACGTTTTTTCCCCACCTACTTTCTATTTCTGTATCTTTTTAAAGTTGATAAAATAAAACACAAAAGAAATAGGATAGCACCATATCCAAAAGATTCCCTTTACAACCATAAGCTGGAGTTCTGGTCCCCTGTAATACCTTGTAATACCTTTCCTCAGCTTTTATTTCAAATTTAAAATGACCAAGGACTGGGTTCCTACTTTATTCATGTCCTGATTCACTTTTCTGAAGTCTCCAGACCTGTGTTGCCTTACGTGGCAGCCATCAGCCACATGTGACTACATTTAAATTAATTAAAATTAAATAAAGTTCAAAATCCAGTTGCTTAATCATGCTGGTCACATTTCAAGTGCCCAGCAGCCACACGTGGCTCTGGCTCCTACTGTACAGGCCTGTGCAGGCATCTCCGTCACAGAAGGTTCTACCATCACAGAAACGCTGCTCGAGACTACATCTGATTTTCTTTTAATCACATCTTCAGGCATTTTAATGCCTTTTTGAAATGTTAAATGACTGCTCTGCAGAGTTTTTGGTCTGATGGTCACACCTACTGAATCCCATAACCAAGCATCTTAATGTAATTGCAGAAATCCGCTCAACCGAATTGAGAGTGAATCCAGACAGAAACAATTCAGGAAAAGAAAAAAAAACCAAAATCAGCCAGTTCTGAGAATCTTTGTCTCAATGTCTGCACATATTACAGCCTGCAAAAAGATATCAAGGACTTTTTTTTTTTCCCCTTTTAAAAAATTACAGTAAAAAAACACAGAACATGAACTCTACCCTCCTAACAAGTGCACAGTACAGTACTGAAAACAGATGTCCAGGACTTTGTCATCTGGCATAACTGAAACTTTACACCCACTGAACAACAGCTGCCCACACTCTTCAGATCCCAGCTGAGATGCTACCCCTGCAATCACTGGCCTTCTCATCTCCATGGACAATTCACATCTGCTTCTTGCTAGGCAACTCTCCCCTAGCTCAGCTTTCCTAGCACTGAACCATCCAATACACTGACTTCTTTGAACACTTCTACACTCTTCCTAGACATTCCTTTTACTTCCTTCATTGACATTCATTCTCTCAAGTGAGCGTTCTCGTCCATAGCTTCCATCTTCTTGATACAAACAAAACTCTGCTGAACTGTTGAGCTTCACTATATTGCGGGGAGGAGGGTGGAGCAGATTAAGGAGAGAGAAGGGCATGTGATGTGAAAAACAAGCAAGCCCTGCAACTGACTGCTGTATCTTTGCTATTGAGCTCAGAGCTAGCTCTGCTCTGCCCTTCCATCTGGCTTTGGGGCATTTTGAACTGCTGGGGCATTTTGGAACCTTACAATCAACATGTTTCAGACTAATCTCCTACCCTAAACAGGTTGTTCCTCACTTTCCTCTATAAGTTATAAATCACCACACAACACCAGTAACCCTGGCTCTGAGAGTTATCTTTGACTCTCCATCCTAGGAATCTGCATTCAAACAGCTGCTAAATCCTATAATTGCCTTTTCCCAACAAAATCTTTCAGTTACCCTTTCCCCAGCTCCATCTCAACCGTAAGAGTGTCTCTTATGCTGAGAAATATTTTCCCCTCACAGCTGAGAATCATGTCAATTCCAGGCCCTTGCTTTTGAGGAGATAACACATAAAAATGTAAAAAAAACTCGCAAAGTACAAGACAAAATAATATTTCATTTTAAACTTTTCTTCTGTCAATTTTCCCTAAAGCATAATAAAACACCCCAAACTGTAACAGCTGTAATATACTTTCTCAACAGATGCTACTCTTAATAGAAGAATTCCAGGGTTGTTCTATATTAGAAGTGAAAATAACCCATAGCTACACTAATTTTGAGGAATAATATTGCCATGTTTTCCTCTCTTAAGTATAAAGCTAATATCTTATCCTGGGGAATATGTGACTTTGATCATACTAGTGAATCTTACACAATGACCTTGAAATCATAAACCTTGTTTCATTTCTGTGAAAAAGTAAAACCAAAAAACAAGTCCTGGATTTTTTAAAAACTGTACTTTCCATTACAGTATCCACTAGTCACATGTGGCTCTTTAAATTTAAGTTGATTAACATTAAACAGAAGTTAAAAACTAAGTGTCTTGATTGCACTAGCCACATTTAAAGTGTATAATAGCTACATGTAGCTAGTGGGTACCAAGCTGGATTTTTCTATCATTGCCAAAAGTTCTATGGTACAGCACTGCTCCATAGCATTGATTAGTCTTGATTTCAGCTACTCGGATAATGTAAAGATACAAAATGGTTAAAAATTCAGGAATGAACATAAGCAGAATAGACAAGTATTAAGGTAACTTCATAGAAATATAAAAATTATTTGGATAGTAAGACTGCAAAACCAATAAAACCAACAAATTAACGACGATGGCAGAAAAGTTGGCAGATGCCATTCTTCAGAGTCTTAATTTTTTTTTCCTCCCGGACCGGGGCACGAACCCCGTGTCCCCTGCATCAGCAGGCAGACTCTCAACCACTGCGCCACCAGGGAAGCCCCCAGAGTCTTAATTTGATGACAACTTTCAAGTCACTAACTTAAAAAGAAGAAAGGAAATTCTCTAAAATGTTGACTCATGTTAAAAATAAAAGGGGGTATAAAATATTTAAGAAATTTTAAACAATAGTAAATTTAATTGTGATTTGTCTTCAAATATCTTAGACAGCAGTCACAGTATTTGCTTAAATTTTTTTCCCATAAAATCCTACGATTTTAATCAAGAGAAAAACTAGTTATAAAATAAGAACTGATACTTTTTATGTATCAGTTCCATGTGTCCTAAGAGATTATTTTACAAGGGTTGTGATCTCAAGAATGCTACATAAGGAAAGTTTCTTTCTTCAGATGTGTTATTATAGCTGAAAGAAGTTATGCTTGAAATTCATCAGGTAAAATTATGCCTATTAAGTAATTATGTGCTGGAAAACAAAACACTAAAAGGATAAAGATGAATTATATTTAGAAAATTGCTTATTTTGACACTTAACTGCTAGGCAATTTACTAGATCACTTTATATAAATTAATCCCACTAGAAAATTATGTGGACGTTAGGAATTCTTAAAATTATGAGACTTTAGAGGTAATCAGCAAATTACTTGCCCCTAAAAGGCCAACTGCTAAGGAGAAATAATTGCTGCATTTTAAGCTACTAAATATCTTTAAAATAAATTATTCAATTTAATTTTTACATTTATCTTCTTTAGTTTATTTCATTAAAAATGGAAAAGCAAAAAACATACAAATTCTATCCATTAAAATGTAAAAGCTGCTTATGAATTTATATCTATGGGAGACAATAATATTGAGAGTAATGTGTATAATTAACTTTACATACAGACATTAAGAGGTTAAAAAAATGTGTTCAACATATAAAAAATTCTGGCAAAGCAGAAATTTGACTCCACTTAACATACTAATCCCTCAATTTTTGAAGATTTTTAAAGGTATCTTTAGAAGATAGTTTAATAACTTCAACATTTTTTAACATACTGTAATGACAAAATATCTTAAGTATAAAACACATACTCCAAATAAAAATTTTAATTGTGACCATAAGAAAGCTAACTGCAATTATCAACACAAACAGTAAATTACAGTTGTTGACTCTCCTTCTATTCTTTTTAGATGTTCCATTTTGGCAGAAACCACTGCAGAAAGGGCAGAGATGGGTAGGTGGCTCTATGCTAAGAAATAATGCTGATGTCGTCTTTTTATTCCTTAGCAGACAATCTCAGGAATAATGACTGGGTTTATAGAAATTGATGACATTACATATTTCAGAAGGAAAGGGCAAATGGAAAAGAACACAGAGATATTCTAAAAACTGTCTATCCCTAAATGAGAAAAGGATGGGTTTTAAATTAGATTAATTGTAATAGATTTTTAATTTTATAGTAAACTCAAATTTAAATGTCTGTCATTACCTGGAATATACATTACTTCCCACCATCCCAAAATGGTCTAAAAGACTATTTAATAAAATTGTGACTTCTCCTACTCTAGGTTAAAATATGTATTGACCTTCAATACAATAAAGATATGTATTATAATAACTAACTGAGATCTAAGGTCATTTAGTGAGAAAAGACTGGTAAGCAGAAAACAGCAATAGCATCAAGGGCAAGAATCTTGCAAATCACACAACATCTCTTCCATTCCTTGGAGCTAGAGTGGTATAGGGACCCCAAGAGCACCAGGAGCCCAGCCCCACATGTAGGGTGTGGCAGAAATTTGCAGACGCTCTTAAGAGCACTAGAAATTCCCCTTCGTAAGTGGGGAATCCTGTCTCCAAGACCCTGAGATTTCAGTTCCCCTTCTAACCAAGCTATTAAAACCAAGGCTACCAAGCCCTTCCTGCAACAGCTCCACCACTGGGTATAGTCACTTGAGGAACACTGCAAAGATCTTGTCACTAATAACATGAATTTCAGCCTTCTTCAACAACATATACTGAGTAAGATTTTTAACTTGAAATCTCAAAACATTTCCACTAAAAGTACTGCATTTATCAATTTCCCTACCTCCTCATTCCCCTACTAAGCTGTCAGGTGCTATTGGGTTGGGACAGTACCTTGTTCATCTTGGAGTATTTCAACTTTAGTATGGTGTATGGTGTCAGGTAAACTTCAGGTCCATTTTTGAAAGTTCTACATAGTGGCCATTTGAATAACAGAATCTCTTTTCAAAAAATGAGTTTCAGGAAATGAATTAAGCAACTCTCACTAAAAAACCAAAAAACCTTGGTGTGCCATTCGGTAGGAACAGTTAGATAAATTTTGGTTTACTAACTTGTGGGCCTAAAGATAAACAAACTCACCTACTGAGTACTCTGGAAACAGTAGCCATGAGTATTACTATCACTAGTAGAAATCAGCAGTAGTTGTTGTAGTAGATGCAATTAAGTACGCAAAGATAAACCTCATCCTAGCACTAAAAGAATTAAAAATGAATATCCATAGAGCAAAGTTTCTAAACTTTGAGTTTCTAAATGAGCTTCCCCTTGGCTAGTACCAAAATCCCTTAAATTTTACTCATTAGAACACATGGGTGACCCTGTTCAAAGTGCAGGCAAGTTTTCATATTTACATCCTGTCTATGAAATAGCAAACTTCTAAAAACAAAGGACCACAAGTACCCTCTACAACCACACAGTGACACAAACCTACAAAGAAGAACAAATATGGGCCTAGGATAGCCTTTAAACTACACCATTAGCTAATCCTTTAAACCGAAAGTAAACCTAAAATCATGCTCCAGTCCAGTGCCATCCAGAGGCAAGTAGCAAAGAATACACCTCATTTTCCACTTTCCATGTAATACCACAGAGTAGCATAAATCAATTAAGTTAGGTTTACTTGTAAATTAAAAATTGATATTTCTAACATGGCAGATCTTCTCTGTGTCCTGTGGAATTTAGATAGATCTGAACCAGCATTTCCTGAGGCTCTGCCCTCCCTTTTTATCTCTATTGAAATTCTACCCATTCTTCCTCTAAGACCCAGCTCAAATACCAACTCTTTTGGTCTTCCTCCACTCCCACCAACTCTCAAGCTCTTCTAGTAATTTAAATCTATTCTTCTTAAGATTCACAATCATACTTTGTTTCTCGCTTATAGCTATTAACATATGTCATTATCTTATCACTCCCTTCGGACCATAAGTAAGCTCCTTAGAGAGCAGGATCCATTTCTAACCTGGTATCTATAGCATTACAGTACAGCAACATGAAAATAATAAACGCTCATACATTTGTTGAGTTAAACTGAGGAGACAGGAGTCTGGTACAGGCTCTTCCACCCCTTTTCTCTTCCTTCAGCAGGGAAGAGCATCCTGTGGACTCGAGGCAGTTCTCTGCACTCTTATTGAGAAATACCAATAAATTAAACTAATAACCACAGTCCTGGACATCAATCCATTACCTTCCTTGTACCGTCTGGGCCCCCTATGTGACAAATATTCACTTTTCTCCATTTGTTTATCTTTTTATGTTGTTAAAACAAGCAAGACCTGCACACTTCCTATAATTTGTACTACTTTCTTAAAAACCAGTAATAATATTGCATGTCATGACACTGATCTTGAGCAACAAAGACTCCTATAAAAGCTTTTAAGTGTTAAGCACTTTCTTTAGAGATGCAGAATGACAAAATATACTCATTGAACATGCTGTAAAATTTTGGGCTAAGGGCAAGAAAATGAGAAGAGAACTATGCCTTGTACCTGAGATAATGCAACTTCATAATAGCTACCTAACTCAATGCTTCCTTATTAACATATAGACAATATACTTTACTACCACTAATTATAAGATCACTCCCAGGTCCCACAAAAGTATTAAGAAGTGCTTTACTTCCATACAAACTATTTTTATTCATTTAGTTAGTTTTGGCTGCACCGCAGGCTTGTGGGATCTTAGTTCACCAAGACCAGGGATCGAACCCAGGCCCCTGGCAGTGGAAGTGCAGAGTCCTAACCACTGCACCACCAGGGAATTCCCTCAAACAATTTTTAATGTCTGTAATGTGTAATAGTAAAACTTGCTTTTAATTTTAGAAAGCTTTACCTATTAAAATTATGTTCCAATTAGATTAAAAGAAATAAAAGTTGGGAGTTTTTGAAATTAAGACTCCTATTAGAGACAATTATGGCTACAGAACATTCTAATATTACTCAGTATATGGCTGATAGCTACTAGTCTTTTGGAGAAACAAAAAATATGCTGTGAATGTAGTTACCTGGTATATGAAGGAAAAGTAGAGTTTTAAGTCAAACATCTGTATTTAGTACCTACCACCCATGTTGTAACAAAATCAAAAGGCCTCTAAGTTTTTCTAATGAAACAGAATGACGGGACAGTTTCCAGGTTTTTCAAAACCCAATGATTAACAAAATACAGGTCACTTGCTCAGCTTAGAGGAATCAGGGAAAAAAACATTAAATACAATTGATTTCTAGAGATTTTCAAAACAAGCATTTAGCCATTTGAAAAACCAGTACTTCTTTATACACTGAGTTGTCAAAAATAACAAGAACTCATGCTCTCATTTAAATTGAGAAAGTACCTTTCACACAGCCTGCCAGGAACACAACTGAGCAAATTAAAGTATGTTCAGTTTTACATCGAATTATATTAAACTTCAGTTTCAATACAACTGAAAAGAATAGAAGTTTGAAAGGAACAATTGTGTTTTAATTTTTGCCTAGAATAGAAAATAGGATTTGTCTCGTGAACTTCATCTCTTCATCTCTATCTTGTCAATCCCTAAATCTATTAACAGAGGACTACAAAACTGTGCTTTAGTGTATACAGGTAAACTTAAAACCTGTTATAATCAGAATTAAAACCAGTTGTTATGCTCATGTAAGTAGATGGCTCACAAACTTTTTGATATCAGAACCTCTTTATATTGCTAAAAAATATTGACCCCAAAAGCTTTTGTTAATGTGAGTGATATCTATCAATAATTATTACATTAGAAATTAAATCAAAGAAAAAATTTAAATATTAATTCATTTAAAAATAAAAATAGAATAAACCCATTACATTTTAACACAAATGAATGTTTTTGAAACTACAGTTTCCAAAACAAAACAAAACAAATTTACTAAGAAGAGTAACATCATTATACATTTGTGTAAATATCTGGCTTAATTAAAGAAAACGGGATTCTTATATCCACTTCTGTATTCAATCTGTTTGTTGTACAACATGAAGAAAATCCAGCCTCATGGATACTACATTAAGACTTGATAAGTAGTAGCTTTTAAGTTTGTTGGAATGTAGAATCTGAAACCACATCAATAAACTTCTTACTCTGTTACATAAAAATCCATTGGTTTGAGATTGGTTCAAGATGGCGGAGTAGAAGGACGTGTGCTCACTCCCTCTTGCGAGAGCACCGTAATCACAACTAACTGCTGAACAATCATCAAGAGGAAGGCATTGGAACTCAAAAAAAAAGATACCCCACATCCAAAAACAAAGGAGAAGCAGCAATGAGATGGTAGGAGGGGTGCAATCACAATAAAATCAAATCCCATAATTGCTGGGTAGGTGACTCACAAACTGGTGAACACTTATACCACAGAAGTCCACCCACTGGAGTGAAGGTTCTGAGCTCCACATGAGGCTTCCCAACCTGGGGGTCTGGCAACGGAGGGAGGAATTCCTAGAGAATCAGACTTCAAAGGCTAGCGGGATTTGACTGTAGGACTTTGACAGGAGTGGAGGAAACAGAGACTCCACTCTTGGAGGGCACACACAAAGTAGTGTGCACATCAGGACCTGAGGGAAGGAGCAGTGACCCCATAGGAGACTGAACCAGACCTACATGCTAGTGTTGGAGGGTCTCCTGTGGAGACAGGGGGGTGGCTGTGGCTCACTGTGGGGACAAGGTCACTGGCAGCAGAAGATCTGGAAAGTGCTCCTTGGCGTGAGCCCTCCCAGAGTCCGCCATTAGCCCCACCAAAGAGCCAGGTAGGCTCCAGAGCTAAGTCACCTCAGGCCAAACAACCAACAGGGAGGAAACCCAGCCCCACCCATCAGCAGACAAGCGGATTAAAGTTTTACTGAGCTCTGCCCACCAGAGCAACACCCAGCTCTACCCACCACCAGTCCCTCCTATCAGGAAGCTTGTACAAGCCTCTTAGATAGCCTCATCCACCAGAGGGCAGACAGCAGAAGCAAGAAGAACTACAATTCTGCAGCCTGTGGAAGAAAAACCACATTCACAGAAAGATAGATAAAATGAAAAAGAAGAGGGCTTTGTATCAGATGAAGGAACAAGATAAAACCTGAGAAAAACAACTAAAAGAAGTGGAGATAGGCAAGCTTCCAGGAAAAGAATTCAGAATAATGATAATGAAGATGATCTAGGACCTCGGAAAAAGAATGGAGGCAAAAATTAAGAAGATGCAAGAAATGATTAAAAAAGACCTAGAGGAATTAAAGAACAAACACCTAGAAGAATTAAAGAACAAACAAACGGAGATGAACAACACAATAACTGAAATGAAAAATACACTAAAAGGAATCAATAGCAGAATAACTGAGGCAGAAGAACGGATAAGTGACCTGGAAGACAGAATGGTGGAATTCTCTGCCATGGAACAGAATAAAGAAAAAAGATGAAAATAAATGAAGACAGCCTAAGAGACCTCTGGGACAATATTAAACACAACAACATTTGCATTATAGGGGTCCCAGAAGGAGAAGAGAGAGAGAAAGGACCCGAGAAAATATCTGAAGAGATTATAGTCGAAAACTTCCCTAACATGGGAAAGGAAATCGCCACCTAAGTCCAGAAAGCACAGAGTTCCAGGCAGGATAAACCCAAGAAGAAACATGCCGAGACACATAGTAATCAAATTGGCAAAAATTAAAGACAAAGAAAAGTTATTGAAAGCAACAAGGGAAAAAATGAAAAATAACATACAAGGGAACTCCCATAAGGTTAACAGCTGATTTCTCAGCAGAAACTCTACAAGCCAGAAGGGAGTGGCACAATATATTTAAAATGATGAAAGGCAAGAACCTACAACCAAGATTACCCTACTCGGCAAGGATCTCATTCAGATTCAACAGAGAAATCAAAAGCTTTACAGACAAGCAAAAGCTAAAAGAATTCAGCACCACCAAACAAGCTCTACAGCAAATGTTAAAGGAACTTCTCTAAGTGGGAAACACAAGAGAACAAAAGGACCTACAAAAACACACCCATAACAATTAAGAAAATGGTAATAGGAACATACATATTGATAATTACCTTAAACGTCAATGGATTAAATACTCCAACCAAAAGACACAAGCTCGCTGAATGGATGCAAAAGCAAGACCCATATATATGCTGTCTACAAGAGACCCACTTCAGACCTAGGGACACATATAGACTGAAAGTGAGGGGATGGAAAAAGATATTCCATGAATATGGAAATCAAAAGAAAGCTGGAGTAGCAATACTCATATCAGATAAAATAGACTTCAAAATATAAAATGTTACAAGAGACAAAGAAGGACACTACACAATGATCAAGGGATCAATCCAAGAAGAAGATATAACAATTATAAATAGATATGCACCCAACACAGGAGTACCTCAATACATAAGGCAACTGCTAACAGCTATAAAAGAGGAAATCAACAGTAACACAATAATAGTGGAAGATTTTAACACCTCACTTACACCAATGGACAGATCATCCAGAAAGAAAATTAATAAAGAAACACAAGCTTTAAATGACACAATAGACCAGATAGATTTAATTGATATTTATAGGACATTCCATCCCAAGACAGCAGATTACACTTTCTTCTAAAGTGTGCATGGAACATTCTCAGGATAGATCACATCTTGGGTCACAAATCAAACCTCGGTAACTTTAAGAAAATTGAAATCATATCAAGCATCTTTTTCGACCACAATGCTATGAGATTAGAAATAAATTACAGGGGAAAAAACGTAAAAAACACAAACACATGGAGGCTAAACAATACGTTACTAAATAACTAAGAGATCACTGAAGAAATCAAAGAGGAAATCAGAAAGTACCTAGAGACAAATGACAACGAAAACATGAAGATCCAATAGCAAAGATCAATAAAACTAAAAGCTGCTTCATTGAAAAGATAAACAGATTGATAAAACTTTAGCCAGACACATCAAGAAAAAGAGGGAGAGGACTCAAATCAATAATATTCAAAATGAAAAAGGAGAAGTTACAACGGACACCGCAGAAATACAAAGCATCATAAGAGACTACTACAAGCAACTCTATGCCAATAAAATGGACAACCTGGAAGAAATGGACAAATTTTCAGAAAGGTATAACCTTCCAAGACTGAACCAGGAAGAAATAGAAAATATGAACAGACCAATCACAAGTAATGAAATTGAAACTGTGATTAAAAAATCTTCCAACAAACAAAAGTTCAGGACCACATGGCTTCACAGGTAAATTCTATCAAACATTTAGAGAAGAGCTAACACCCATCCTTCTCAAACTCTTCCAAAAAATTAAGGAGGAAGGAACACTCCCAAACTCATTCTATGAGGCCACCATCACCCTGATACCAAAACCAGACAAAGATACTTCAAAAAAGAAAATTACAGATCATTATCACTGATGAATATAGATTCAAAAATCCTCAACAAAATACTAGCAAATACGATCCAACAACACATTAAAAGGATCATACACCATGATCAAGTGGGATTTATACCAGGGAGGCAAGGATTCTTCAATATATGCAAATTAATCAATGTGATACACCACATTAACAAACTGAAGAATAAAAACCATATGATCACCTCAACAGATGCAGAAAAAGCTTTTGATAAAACTCAACACCAATTTATGATAAAAACTTTCCCGAAAGTGGGCATAGAGGGAACCTACCTCAACATAATAAAGGCCATATATGACAAACCCACAGCCAACATTGTTCTCAATGGTGAAAAACTGAAAGCATTTCCTCTAAGATCAGGAATAAGGCAAGGATGTCCACTCTCACCACTATTATTCAACATAGTTTTGGAAGTCATAGCCTCGACAATCACAGAAGAAAAAGAAATACAAATTGGAAAAGAAGAAGTAAAACTGTCACTGTTTGCAGATGACATACTATACATAGAGAATCCTAAAGATGCCATCAGAAAGCTACTAGAGCTAATCAATAAATTTGGTAAAGTCGCACGTTACAAAATTAATGCACAGAAATCTCTGGCATTCCTATACACCAACAACAAAAGATCAGAAAGAGAAATTAAGGAAACAATCCCATTTACCATTGCAACAAAAAGAATAAAATACCTAGGAATAAACCTACCTAAAGAGGTAAAAGACCTGTACTCAGAAAACTATAAGACACTGATGAAAGAAATCAAAGATGACACAAACAGATGGAGAGATATACCATGTTCTTGGATTGGAAGAATCAATATTGTGAAAATGACTATACTACCCAAAGCAATCTTCAGATTCAATGCAATCCCTATCAAATTACCAATGGCATTTTTTTGCAGAACTAGAACAAAAATCTTAAAATTTGTATGGAGACACAAAAGACCCTGAATAGCCAAAGCCTTGAGGGAAGAAAATGGAGCTGGACGAATCAGACTTGCTGACTTCAGACTATACTACAAAGCTACAGTAATCAAGACAATATGGTACTGGCACAAGAACAGAAATACAGATCAATGGAACAAGATAGAAAGCCCAGAGATAAACCCACATACCTATGCTCAACTAATCTATGACAAAGGAGGCAAGGATATACAACGGAGAAAAGACAGTCTTTTCAATAAGTGCTGCTGGGAAAACTGGACAGATAAATGTAAAAGAATGAAATTAGAATACTCCCTAACACCATACACAAAAATAAACTCAAAATGGATTACAGACCTTAGTGAAATACTGGACACTATAAAACTCTTAGAGGAAAGCATAGGCAGAACACTCTTTGACATAAATCACAGCAACATCTTTTTTGACCCACCTCCTAGAGTAATGGAAATAAAAACAAAAATGAACAAATGGGACTTAATGACACTTAAAAAGCTTTTGCAAAGCAAAGGAAACTACAATCAAGACGAAATGACAACCCTCAGAATGGGAGAAAATATTTGCAAATGAATGAACGGACAAAGGATTAATCTCCAAAATACATAAACAGCTCATGCAGCTCAATATTAAAATAAACAAACAACCCCATCCAAAAATGGGCAGAAGACCTAAATAGACATTTCTCCAAAGAAGAAATACAGATGGCCAAGAAGCACATGAAAAGCTGCTCAGCATCACTAATTATTAGAGAAATGCAAATCAAATCTACAATGAGGTATCACCTCACACCAGTTAGAATGGGCGTCATCAGAAAATCTACAAACAACAAATGCTGGAGAGGGTGTGGAGAAAAGGGAACCCTCTTGCACTGTTGGTGGGAATGTAAATTGATACAGCCACTATGGAGAACAGTATGGAGGTTCCTCAAAAAACTAAAAATAGGGCTTCCCTGGTGGTGCAGTGGTTCAGAGTCCACGTGCCAATGCAGGGGACACAGGTTCGTGCCCCATTCTGGGAAGATCCCACATGCCACGGAGCGGCTAGGCCCGTGAGCCATGGCCGTGAACCTGTGCGTCCGGAGCCTGTGCTCCACAACGGGAGAGGCCACAACAGTGAGAGGCCCATGTACCGCAAAAAAAAAAAAAAAAAAAAAAAAAAAAAAATTAAAATAGAATTACCATATGACCCAGCAATCCCACTACTGGGCATATATCCAGAGAAAACCATAATTTAAAAAGACACATGCACCCCAATGTTCATTGCAGCACTTTTTACAATAGCCAGGTCATGGAAGCAACCTAAATGCCCATCAACAGATGAATGGATAAAGAAGATGTGGTACATATATACAATGGAATATTACTCAGCCATAAAAAGGAATGCAATTGGGTCATTTGTAGAGACATGGATGGATCTAGAGGCTGTCATACAGTCAAGTAAGTCAGAAAGAGAAAAACAAATATCATATATTAACACATATATGTGGAACCTAGAAAAATGGTACAGATGAACCGGTTTGCAGGTCAGAAATAGAGACACAGATGTAGAGAACAAATGTATGGACACCAAGGGGGGAAAGTGGCAGGGGGGTGGTGGTGGTGGTGGGATGAATTGGGAGATTGGGATTAACATGTATACACTAATATGTATAAAACAGATAACTAATAAGAACCTGCTGTATAAATAAAATTAAATTAAAAAATTAAAAAAAATCCATTGGTTTATCTTATACTTTCAAGGGATCATTTATCCATGCAAGATTTTGTATTATTAACCATTGGTCATTTAGAAAATAGTGGATCACTGCATTTGACAGGTTTTCCAAAGTTGACACATCGAATATATTATTTAAAATAAAATGTGTTAATGTCAGCACTGTTCATATCAGAAAAGTCTTTAAGTTTTGAGAAGCGGTCAAGCTCATGGTCGAGATACCTGTTTTCCAAAATTCTTTTCTCCTCAAAGTTCAAATTTTATCATTGGCAATAAATCCTATCAGTTGTTTTCCCGGGAGTGATGGATTCACTTTGTTCATTTTTATAAAAGTATCTACTAAATACCCAAGTCTGAATAACCATAGCTATGAGTCGGTCATTTTTTCATATAAAAATGGTGTTCAGGGCTTCCCTGGTGGCGCAGTGGTTGAGAGTCCGCCTGCCAATGCAGGGGACACGGGTTCGTGCCCCGGTCCGGGAAGATCCCACATGCCGCGGAGCGGCTGGGCCTGTGAGCCATGGACGCGACGCTGAGGCTGTGCGTCCGGTGCCTGTGCTCCGCAACCGGAGGGGCCACAGCAGTGAGAGGCCCGCGTACCGCAAAAAAATAAATAAATAAATAAAAATAAATGGTGTTCAAAAAAATGACTAGTTTGGCTCACAACTCTGTCCCACAGCTGCTTTTCCTCAAGACAGCCACCATACTTTGGCATGGAGAAGAGCTTTGTTTTTATTCTCCATTTTGAAACAGGGATTATTAAAATGATAAGTATTCAATGGTCAGGATTTAATAAAATGCATAAGTTTTACTGTTTCATCAAGGATATTCTTCAGTGAAACGGACTTTTTTTGTGTGTGTGTGAATACAGGCTGTTGAGTTAAATAATGATTATTATTTCAGGGTAATGCCACTGCTTTGATTTGTGCTAAAAGCTAGAGGTCCACTGCCACACTTTGGGAACCACTGATTGAAATAAATGTTTCCAATACACTCTCGTCTCTCCTCCTTTTAATTATGTATCCTTATGAACGGTTACAGTTGCAAAAGGATTGCTAAAAGTAACCTTCACGCGAAGACAAAGTGTTAAGGAACCATTAAGAACAATTATTATTTTTTACTTTTCTCATTACTACATGGTCATAGAACTTCTGTGGAAGTGTTCATTTCCTTATTTGTAAAATAAACTTAATTGTAAAACAGTTAAGCGTGAACGATCAAGAAAACCCTATAACAGAAGAGCAATGTAGAAGGGGTGCAAGCTCTGCCATATAGTAAAAGATCGTAGTTTTATAATTAAAGGAGTTGTGTTAGCACATAGACAAACCAATGGAACTTCCCTAATTATGACTCAAAATCCAGAAACAATACAAAATTGCTAATTCAACTACACACACACACACACACACACACACACACACACTTAAAAAAAAACCTTTTGTATGGTACAAAAATACAATAAACAAAATCAGAAGACAAATATTTGCAATTTAACACAGACAATGGCTAATATATCAATTATATAAGGAGCTCCTGTAAATCATGAGGGAAAAACCGACAACAAGATCAAAAAGTGAACAAAGAATGGGCAATTCACAGAAGTAACTCATAAAAAGAAAAGCAAATATTATATTTCACACACCAGATTGACAAAAATCCAAGTTAGGCAACATATTTATTGTCAAAACTATAGGGGAACAGGCAGTCCCAAAAACTGTGGGAATGCAAAATCAAACAAACCCTTCCCCACCGATAGGAATTTGACAATGTCTAGAAAAACTACATATTCATCTACCCTTTGACCCAGCAATCCCACTTGCGGGAATCTAACCTATCAATACAGCCATAAAATAGGATGAGGAAAATGTCTATATACAAAAATAATTTGAACCTGAACTTAATCAAGCCTTCAGGCCCAACTTCAAATTCACAGGAAATAGAAGGTCAGAGGAGCAAGTGAAATGACATGAGGAAGCATAGAAAACTACCTAGGTTACAAAATATTCTAGAGGACAGCTGAAAACAACAAGTTAAAGCCATGAAAAACAAAAACAAAAATAAAAGGATGAACTACTCCTAAGAGAGACTTAAAAGACCTAACAACCAAATGTAATGGTGAACCTAATTCAGAAACAGTTACCTCGGAAAAGACATTAAACAATTGGCAGGAACTTGAATAAGATGAGGTATTAAATGACATCAAGCAATTATTGCTAATTTTGTTAAGTGTGATACTGGCATTGTAGCTATACAAGAATGTGTCTGTATATTTTAGAAATGCATACTAACATATGTAGGGGTAAAAGGAAATGAGTTTTGAGATTTAATTTAAATTACTTCAGCAACAATAACACCACCACAGTATTGATAAAGTAAGAGTAGCAAAATCTTGCCAATATTGAATTTGGTGATAGGTTTTGGAGGCTCATTACACTGTTCTTTCTGCTTTTGTGTAGAGTGACATTTTTCATGATAGTTTTTTAAAGGTGCCTAGCGAAGTCCCTGACATGCAACAGGCATTTAATAAATGGCAATTATTACAATAAAGTTTTGGTACTTTACAAGTTAGAGGAAAAAATGTGTTATGTATATTTAAACCTTACTAAGATTAAGCGTTGTAACTTTTATAAAGAAGAACTATTAATTCATTCAATTTTTTTTTTGATTTTTTAAAGATTGTTATCTGGAAGGTCTTGGGCTAAGAACTGGACGTATAAAGATAAATAAAGTATAGGTGCTGACCTCAAGGAAACACGAGGTGAATAAATTTGGATGCACAGTTACAATACCTGTTAGGAGCTTTAATGGAGATGACCAAGATAGGATAAGCCTAATTCTGCAAGAGGATGGTTCAAAATTGCCCTCCAGATGGGATAATTCTTTACGAAGAAATAAAGATTTGTTAGACTACCTAGAAAAAGATGGCTAGGTCCATGAGGGTACAACATCCCGGAGAAAAGGAATAGAAAATACAAAGACAATTATACTCCAATAAAGATGTTAAAAAAAAAAAAGAAAATACAAAGACATGATACATTTGGAGAACCATATGCTGTTTCTATATGATCCCTGGATAGTTCTCAGGGAATAAGACTTGAGACATAAGCAAGAGCCATATATGAATGCCAAGAGTTTTGAATTCATATAAATGACAGACAATATTAAAAGGATATTGTCTTTTGAGAAAGCATTTCTGACATCAGTTGGAAAATGGGCTGGGGTGGGGAAGTTGGAGGAAATAAAGCCCATTATAAGGCTACTATAAGTTCTAGGAAAGAGACGACTTGGCTTAACTAAGCAGTATGGATTAAGAAAAGGAATTATGTTGAGAGCTTTTTAGGAGGTAGAATAAACGGAATTGAGTGACGGATTGGCTATGAGGATAGTGAGATGTCTAGGATGCCTCGCAGAATTCGGAATTGGATGAATGGATGGATGAATAATGGTGACACCAACTGGTATAAAAGAAATCAGGAGAATGAGGCAGCTTGGATTGAGGTTGATTCTAAAAATCCAGAGATATACGTTTATAAGGCAGGTATATGGAAGGATATGGGGTTCAGGGAGATGAAATTGCTGGCAAGAGTCAAGTGCTTTATCATTTTAATCTGCACTTAAAGACCCAAATTTCCTATCATGCATAACACCATAACACTTAATAACTTCATACCAGGTTCTAATACCGCCTGCTCACAAACTTTCTTTCAGTGACTCTATTATGCTTTCTGTTTCCATCACCACTACTGATTTTAGGCTATTACTTTATCCCCAGCGGGGGTGGGGGTGGGGGATGGGGATTGGGGGAAGTACAGTAGAAACAAAAAAGGTAAGGTTTTCAACATTCTGGCCCTTACCTAGCTTTCCAGTGTTTGTTTTCCAAGTGTTCCCGAATTGAACACTTCACTTTGGCTACACTGATTTGCTGACTCCGAAATATTCCTTTGCATATTTCTGTTCCTTCATCCCTGAACCTCCATGTGGAGTGCCATGTCCCCTCTTCATATTTATTACAATGTTGCTCACTCATCTCATGAGGCCCAACTGAGTTCCCACATACACTATATTGAATCATTCAAATCCAGTGAACTGTCTCCTTTCTGGGTTATACCTTTACACATGTCTTTATCTTCTCTATCACCAATTTGATTATAAAAGAAGTGTTCCATCTTAATTAACTTGAATAATTAATTCAAATCAGGTGCTCAATAAATGTTGATTGATCACAATTTTCCTATGTATTACTGAGCCTATTACGCATTTAATGATACTAAGTAACAATTTTTGGACAAAAACCACTTTAAAAATCATTTCTTGGCATCCTGGACTCATGGTAGTCCTAAAAAGCACCCCCCCCCCCCACACACACACACACACACACCTATTATAAATGAATAGAATTATTTTGCAACAGGGGTCCTCCACCACCACCTGCACAGCAGAAGGTGAGTGGCCGTGGAGCACGCAAAGCTTCATCTGCCGCTCCCCATCGCTCACATTACCGCCTGAACCATCCCCCCTCCCCCGCAGAAAAACTGTCTTCCATGAAATCTGTCCCTGGTGCCAAAAAGGTTGGGGACCGCTGTTTCACAACATCCAAAGCTTTTGAATTTGTTTTGGCAAAAAATTTCTCATGATGTAGTTTTTGATTGAAGGAACATGCTGCAACTATGTTACAATTGAGATCTGTGAAAATAATTATTTTCTAATAATCAAGAAGACTTTCTTTAATTTGTCATTCTCTTGATAGTTCCTCCCACTTTCCAGGTTAGCTTACATACAGATGTTATCCATGCAATGTTCTGTTCTTTCTTATTCTATTTTAACAGACAACTTATTTTAACTAAGGATGGCCTGTACTTAAGTCTTCAGTGTTAGCATACTGAATTGTCTTCTGGTTAACTCAAAATAAATAACGATCATTCATGTGATTTAAGCATTACTAATTTTTAAGCATTAAAAGGACATCTAGTGGGAACCAGAACACTGCACTAAGCATTCTAAGTTAAAAACACATATTCAAATCAAACAACCATCCATAACCATTCAGTTATGCACTGAATTCTTCATTGTTAAACAGCTTATGTAATAGCTCTCTTAAGAATATACAAAGTATCAATATAAAAGCTACCTAAAAGGAGCTTACAACCTAGCTGGTGAAATTAGACATATATACCTCAAACAATAATAAACAGAACGATATGTAACTGAATGGTATAGGCAAGGTAATATAATGAAAAGGGTATGAAAAACCTGAGTTCTTTTCCCTTCTCAAGCACTGAGAGACTTTGATCAGTTTCTGGGGCATCACTTTTCTCATTTGAAAAATAAAAAATGAGAAAGATGATCTCTGAGGGCCTTTTTGCATTAACATTCTCTGGTAATACACAATGTTGTGAGGGGCTCTAAATGCTGGTAGAAAGTTTTCAGAAGCAACATAACCAATTTGTTTTAGAATTACTTTCTCATTGTTTTAACTAGTTTAAAATAAATGTTATTTTAAAAATAACCATTTTACTTATAGTCTATTAATAAACTAAAAAAGAGTTTTCGATAAAATGTTATAAAGCCAAGATTAGAAGATAACCTATATTATAGATAAATATATATATATAATGTATACATATTTAAAACAGAATGACTTTAAGTATATCTAAGATTCTTTTCAATAATCCAGTTAAGAAAACATACCATACTCCAAAAAAGTTAAAAATAAAAAAAACTATTTCTTGTCAGGATCCATGTTGCTTAAAGGTTTTCTTCTTTCTCTCGTTTCTTTTTCCCCCAAAATAAATCAAGGGATTATGATAAGCTGTTTTATGTGAATGATGAAAGCGTTGTAAGTAATCTTTATAAGATTAATAATCTTTATAATCTCTCATAAATACCATAAATTATTTTTCAAAGTCATCACAAAATGATGTACGGACTTGTTCTCAGATATTTCTATTTAAAAATGTATTACAGATTTTTAGCTTCAGAATTAAGTATTACTAGGCCTGTCTATATTTGTGAGTTCTAATTTTCCCTAACATATTTTTAGGGAGTTTATATAATCTTAGAGGTCTTCAGATACAGCTGTTTCTTCCCTAGAATGCAGTCTCCAAAAGATACAAGATTTTTCTCCTCTATAAGAAGAGCCACATGATCATTGCTATGCCAAACATGTATATAATTATCAGCACGTACAGACTGCCTGATAGGTCAAGATGCCTCACTCAATTGCTGGCAGCTGGTGCTGGCTGTCTAATGGGTGTCTTGCTGCTTCTCCACATGGAGAAGAAGATGCTTTTGCTTCCTCCAATATGGCAGTGGGTCCAAAAAGAAGCATACAAATGGAAAAGCTGAAGCTGCAGATCTTCCCCATGAGTTTTTATTGTTTGCCCTTCAAAGCTTAATTTTACTTTCTAAAGCAAAGAATTTTTTTCCCTAGTTGTGCTCCAAACTATCTTTTCTCTAAGAGGAGTGTATTACAGTGGGAACAACTCTGAGTTTTCTCAGCACAATTATATAAGTGGTTATAAGACCTCACGATTAAGTTCATATGAGAAAGTACATTTCCAAATCAATAAAACTAGTCCAATGATAGTTTTTAGAGGATTTAAAGACGAATCAAATGGTGATTTTATGTTATACTCAAGAGCAGAAGTGAACTTAACGAAGTTGACTCTCTTACCCATGTGAATACAATTATTTTAAATAACAGTTTGAATAGACGTGTGATTATTGAATCATCAGAATTTAGTTGGCAAATACTTTTTAAATAATTGCAAGGTACCAAGGGACATCTGCATTTCCGATAGCCAATGATTTCTTTTGTATTTTGTTAATGTTATTATTTGATTTCTCAGAGAAAAACATGAAAATATCAAATAAGAATGCTATATGGAACAGAGGGCCCAGTTTAATTTCACGGATAAGCCTTGAAGTAACATTTATTCCTTTAGCGGCAAAACATGAAATACAGATTCATAAGCCTTGAGTGGCAATGTTCTACAAGATTTTAAGGCAATGGGGTCCTTCTCTACAAAAGTTAACAACATTTTTCCCCCAAATAAGTGCTTTTTTCTAATTTAGAGAACAATATGATAGTTTTTCTTATTACAAATAAAAAATAAACAAAAGTGTTTCAAAAACACACATTTCCTCAGAGAAAAAGTAATGCATTATATTGATAATAGTGCAGCATCCAAGGCAGCAGGTAAATATTTAATCTCTTCAAGCCTCAATTTATTCTCTTCAAGTGGGGATGGTATCTCAACTTCATAAGATACGTTATAAGGATTAAATGAGATAAGGTATGAAGAAAAAAATTTAGTACTGTGTCAAGAATATAGTGGGCACAAAATGAAAAGTAGCCCTATATTCAAATTTTAGACAGAATTTCTGGCAAGATTTACTAATTTCCCTCCATTCTGGATTATGTTTTCCTAAGAGCTTCATTAAAAATTAAATTACATGATTGTTAGTACCATACTGCACCCCACAACTTGTGTGCTCTTCCCCCCTCTGTAGTTTTTCTTTTTTTCTCATTATAAAGCTTAACTTTTACTCATGATGGAAAATAAAGAAAAACACAGAGAACAAACAAAAATTCTTCATAATTTCTTCATACAAAAACTACCACTGTTAACATGGTGATTTCTATCCTTCCAATGTTTTTCTAAGCATACATATGTAGATGCAAAAATATAAATGTACTAGAGATCATGATTTTTTACAACTTTGTAATTTCCTTTTCCCCATAATTTCCCCCAAACATAAATTTTAATAATGTTACAATAATAAATTATGCTTTTAACCATGAATTTAGGTGATGAGTACATGACAGTTCCCTCTGGGGCCCTCACAGGTGACATATTTTAAAGATATCTGTGATCTCTAATGATCTAATTATTTTAAAAAATCTACTGAGTTTCTATGCCTGATTTATCACATTTATAATTAGTAAATTTACTAAACTAATCACACTATTACAATGAATTAACTGAAAGCCAAGGGTAATTTAGGGGGAAAAAAAGAAGATAACCTTTACAATTACAGTCATTCTGCTATAACACAATACATGTGCCCCTAAAAATTCACTGCACTGTGCAAAATCATGCAATAAAACCACAGGCTTATGGGGAAAGTGACGTTAAGGGCACAATACTAAAAAAAGTGCATCAGTTTTACACTTTAAAAAAAGAACCTAATAAAAAATAGTATCAAAGTTTCACACACATTAAATTGCTAAAAAATATATAAGCATTACAGCAAATATGGCCCATTACCTTGAAAAAGATCTGAAGATCGTTTATGGAAGTACGTGCTGGAGGGTCTACAGCTTGTGAGTTATGAAGCAGTGGAAGGAAGATGATCTGAAATTGGATGGAAAGTTGTGACACCAGATGTGGATGGACAGAGCTCAAAACACACTGGTGAACTGAGGTGGAGGGTGAATGTTTGAGCAACATGTGTGTTTAGGGTATTCCTAGGCAGTTCAGGTCAACTAGGTGTGGTTTTCTGAATTCACCTAGTATTTCTCTTGGATGAAATTGCCCATAAGCAAATGCAAAATTCACCATCATGCTCAAATTATTCCCTAATACATCAATTGGAACAAATCTGCATAAGTGTTACAGCAGAATTAACAGCATGTTGCATTATGACACTACATCAGTGAAGCACAGCTCTCATTAAGACAGAAAGAATACTAAAAAAGTTTATTATCCCTATGGACCAGATGACTCAAGACTATTTAATAAATAGATGTGAAATTGTTTTTATTTAAAAAAAAAAGTTAATTTGACAAAGTTCACAGGCAAGGTGAAGGCAATGAGAAAAACTCAAGTGTGGAAATTCTGCTTTTAATTGTCATATAGTTCATGATAAGTAATACTCTATAAATAAATATTTATCTTCCTTATATCAAAGATTTAGCCATAATAAAAAAGAAAAGTAAAAACAAAACCAGGGTTAATTCAGGCAGTTTATAATTAGATTTGCATTATTTGAAGACCAAATCCACAGAAAAAGATATCCAAATTTATCAAGAAAAATGAGATGTTCTGATATCATTAGAGTGATGAAACAGGATATATATCGCAGATAACCATCAGTTACTTTCCGTTGTATAGTTAAAGTATGTTTTTAAAAATATAATGAAAAATCACATTTGCAAATTCCAAAGTTGGAATCAAGTAAACCAGCAAAATTTCTATCACCCAAAGGTTTTTTTTTAATATTTATAAGAAATATAGCTAAGTTACTCATAGAAACACTAGATCAGTAGACCATTCCCTCCCATGCTAGACAGAATAAAATCCAAATTATCTTAATATTTCTTCTGCTTTTAAAGGCTCTTAGAAGACAAAACCCAAATCTATTACCTCTCTTGATTATGACTATATCCAACAACTCTCAATCAAGAAATGCAAAGGTATTCACTTATATCAGAGTTTACAGATTTATAAAGGGAAATGAAATAAAATCATCAGGGCGCATGCATGAAAACTCATGACAACTAGTAAACAAACACAAAAGCAGTTCACTTCTATTTACGAGATAGAAATGGGTGTAAAACATTGAATTTCTATATGCCTTCCTTTTATTTCTGGATATTGAGAATTTCTATCTAGGTTGAGGGAACATAAACATATAAGACAACGGTTGGAGGTGTGGTCATCATAGTTCTAAGCAAGTTAGCTTGTGTACCTGATCTCCTCATCTATGAAATGGGGTTAATAATTGTACCTACCTCATAGGGTCGTATAGTGTAAAGCCTAAAATTAAGGCTCAATATTACGTGCTGCCTAGGTATCTGATGAAATCAGGAAGACCTCAGATGGCTCAAATGCAAGTTCCTCTCCCCACTCTGCTCGTGCAGATAAGGTCCCTTGGCGAAATAACCCTTCTTATCAAAGGGAGCAGGTGCAATTCCTGCTGATCTCTGAGCGGCAGGTTTCAGTTCCCTCCCCACCAGCCATGGAATTACTCAAGCAAGACAATCACAGATTCCCACAGGAACCAATAGGTACTTTCTTGATACTACAAAACCTCCCTCCCAGGGCCCCTGATTGCTCACTCCTGAGTGCAACCTCCCTATGGCCTGAGTGGCATGCGGTGTTTTCTTTCCCTGGGCTGTGGTATATGTAACTAATAAACTGTTGATCTCACCTGTCCAGTGTTGAGCGTTGTTTCTTTGGTGATCCCCATGACCCAAAGCTAGGAATCCCTTCCTCACTAATGGGGTGAATAAAAGGCTATTGAAACAGATAGTAAAAACATTATATGAGCTAATACCTGTCAAGCTCTTAAAACAGTGCCATATTATCTACTACATGTGTTTGCTATTATTAGAATTATGCAACATCAAGTTCATAAAGTTCAGTGTAACTAGTCAAAGTGCTTAATCATTATCTAACAAGTCAAAGAAAAGATTTATAGAGTAGACTGGATTTAGAAAACTATTGACTCACAGTAGTCGCTTAATTCACTATTTTGCTCAACAAATGACCCAGACAGTTAAAAATGGAAAACAAAATTAGAAAATAAAGCTACTTAAGTGAGAAACACTCATTTACAAAATAATTGGTTATAGATACTCTATAATGTGATGCTCATTTTCAAGAGTTAAAATTTAGATTTAAAAAATCCTTAAAAATGCAGAAAGTCATCAAGATCACATCACTCTGCCTTAAAAATAAGAACAAGTATTTGATATTTAATACTTGATTAACCTTTCTGTCGATACACTAGCATATTTGGGTGATTGAAGTTTTATTCATGACTTCATAATTGTTAAAGATAAATAATAATCTATGATTATCTATAAAAAGCCAAAAGGGTATATGTTTTCCTTTTTACCTCCCTTCATAATAATTTAGAAAAGGTCTTCCTTTCCAACCACACAGTAAGCTCTCTAAAATCTAGGTCATATTCTGTATACCTTTGTATTCTTCAAAAACCCTTGAACATAAATACCAATTAAGTAACTGTAAATTAAATTATTTCACAAATTAAGCATCTTTTCCTATCTTTAGGTCTTAATTGAAAACACCTCTAGATTAATATATAATCTTCAAATTACAGATTTGATACACTTCTGAAAATACAATGTCTCACCTACCATAGAGTATAAAAGCAAAAGAATACAATTGCAGCTATCTTTTGAATTCTAAGTTAAAGAGAAAAAACTAGTTTTCTGATTAAATATTAGTAAGTACATAAGGTTCCTAAAGGGAAATCCTGGAATGATTGCTATGATAACATAAAGGAATATGGTATAGAAACAGCTACGATACCTTCATTCATTTTCAGATTGTATACATCTGTGGCTACATATCTGAGCTCTCATTAGCCACCTACACACACATTATTATTCCCTTGGCAGTTTATCTGTAGCTTCAATGGATATCTATTAAATGCATGAACTTTTGTTTTCATCTCAAGGCATCTTCAATTTACCATCTCACTTGGATTTGCTCTCAGCACTATCCCTCACTTAATTTGTTCTACTCTATTATTTCAAAATGCTGAGAGTCTTAACATTTTTATAAAAGACATATTTATTGTTAAAACAAACAAAAGGCAATGAAGAGAAACAGATGGTAAAAATAATTTCCAGTAACCTCACCACCCAGAAACAAATACTATTTATTTTGGAGTCTCTCCTTCTGTATTATCTTTTTTAAAAAAAGGAAAAACCTAATATCCTTAATAAAGGGTTTTTTTTTCCATCCAATAACCTATTATGGACATCAGTTCACATCAACACATAGATCTACATCCTGAGAGTTGTCTAGTGCTCCACTGCATTTATGTCACATAATTTGTTTAATCAATTCCCTTGTTAACGGTAACATCAGGGTATTAAGTATTTACTGATGATACTTTTTTTTTTTTTTTTTTTCCTGTACGCGGGCCTCTCACTGTTGTGGCCTCTCCCGTTGCGGAGCACAGGCTCCGGACACGCAGGCTCAGCGGCCATGGCTCACGGGCCCAGCCGCTCCGTGGCATGCAGGACCCTCCCTGACCGGGGCACGAACCCGTGTCCCCTGCATCGGCAGGCGGACTCTCAACCACTGCGCCACCAGGGAAGCCCCTACTGATGATACTTTTAAGTTGAGAGATGATTCAACTGGAAATTAACCCCATACTAAGATAAGGCTTAGTCAAGGAGGAAATGAATACAGAAAAGAAAAGGACGAAAGAAGATTACAAAGGATAATGTGGTCTTACTCTTTAACCTCTAATATACAGCACACTCCTGACATTTACGGAAGGCTAGGTGGCCCAACAATGAGAACTACAGGGCTTTACCTCTTAAGTGGGTGGGGATGCAAGAGGCAACAAGGGAGGCGGTTGCCAAGGAAGTCTTTTAACAGGAGAAGTAATGCACAGATCCCCAACTGTAGGAACCAGTTAGAAAAAGATGGCAGAAATTGTTAAGCTTTTATTTTTAATCTTGTCATTGTTTCCAGTGTTTCAGAGATAATTCTGTTTAACTATAATCAAGAATGGCCCAGGGCTTCCCTGGTGGCGCAGTGGATGAGAGTCCGCCTGCCGATGCAGGGGACACGGGTTCGTGCCCCGGTCCGGGAAGATCCCACATGCCGCGGAGCGGCTGTGCCCGTGAGCCAAGGCCGCTGAGCCTGCGCGTCCGGAGCCTGTGCTCCGCAACGGGAGAGGCCACAACAGTGAGAGGCCCGCGTACCGCAAAAAAAAAAAAAAAAATACAGCCAGACCTAGGCAACCCTTTTTTCTCAGGGACCCAATTCTAATCTTATATCTGAGCTCCTCAAATTTTCTATTAATCTGAAGATAACAATTATCACTCATTAATTAAGGGAAGGAATTGTTGTATAGCATTTTGAAATACTCAGACAAAAAGTGCTATGTAAAGAAAGATGTTATGCTAGCTTAATCAGTCATGCAATAACTGACAGGAAATAGTCTCATACCTTAGTTTTGCTGTACTGCTATTTTAGACCATGAAAATGCCTTTTAAAATTTCCTTTTTTATAAGTCTCAAAGTCAAAAGCTGACTGCCCATTGCCATGGAGACAGTTCTATTTAAGGTACTACATTAGTCCTTTCCTCACAGAAGGAGGATAAAAAAGTGGTCAATAAAAAGGCATCGATCTCCATGGTTTAGAATTAAGTCACTAAAAATGCTTCTTGGGCAGCCAACACAGAAGGGAAATTTGGGAGTGGGTTAGGAGGGGGCAATTTAATACAGTCCATTATTTTTCCTGAGTAAGAGCAACACAGGTTAAATTTTAGTACTAAGGTAGAGACATTATGAAGAAAACTCCCATTACCTCAAAATTAGATGCAACAAAATAAAAGTACTTATATTCACTATCCTAGATGAACTGCAACTAACTGGAACTATCTTTCCTTTTCAAAGAGCAATCTTTTATCCTTTTATCTAGGGCCCATGTGTAATATACATTCCTTAAGTTTGTTTTATTTTAATTTTCAGGCTTCCTGACATCCCATTCGTAATTGAAGAGTAAGCTACCAGTTTACAGGTAAAAAAGAACACTCATAATTTATATACATATTTAATCTTATCTAAGAGACTCAAAATAATTTAAAAGGACAATGTGGCAATTCTAAATCTGTCTTTAAGACACATATATTCATTTCTCCTTCTATTTAAGAAAAAACTAAGATAATTTATTTTCCATGAAAACTTAAAACATCAATCTTCCTTGCAATAAAAGTCACCTAAGATGATAAAACCCATCAGAGTCTACCAGTGTTAGTGCTAAAACACCTATTTTTATGTAGACAAGCAATTCCAGGAGATATTTTCACTTGATTTCAGTCATAAACAAGTTTCCAAAACCCATCCCTTTTTTCCCTTAAGCTGAAGTTCAGAATCTAGCAACAATGTAATAACATTTTTCTCAAGATAAGAGCAAATTGTACCTGAAAGTCTCAAATCTGTATTTTTAAAACAGGCAAAAGAAATCTTCCTGATTCTAGAGCTGGTACTTGCCATTATTATCTCTAAAGAGTAGAGCTTTAGAATCAATTTAATTGGAAACCATTTCCTCCTTTACCATATTTCTCAAATAATTGATAACGCATACTGAACGTAAAATGGATGTGTAAATTTTGATTTGTAGAAGTATTTAGATAAGAATCCTAACTAGTAATTTTCAATCCATAGAGTGCATCTGTATCACCTGGGGGGGCTTATTCAAATACAGATTGATGGGTCCCACCTCCAGAGTTTCCGATTCAGCGGGTCTGGGATGGGGTATAGGAATTTGCACATCTAACGAAGTCCCAGGTGATGCTGATGCTGCAAGCTCCAGGACCACACTTCAAGAACCATTGTCCTAGACCTTAAACAAACTCCTTAGATGAGAGAATTGTTATTCCTTGTTAAAAATTACTTCAATCTTTCCCAAAATGAACCATTTTAAAGAAAACAATAGCTTCAGTCCCTCGGGGAAAACAGTAAATCATAGCAATTTGGAAAGGCTATTAATTCAATCAAGACTATGTTAATTCCTAAAAAACTGCTATCTAGTGGTTGGATAACTGCTGTGAGGTTACAATGACATTCAGGAAAATAAGCCCCTGACCAGCAATAAATGGCTTGTGTCGCCTGTGAATCCTTGAAAAACAAGTATCTACTATTAAACTGTGCAGAGGAACTTAGTACTTGAATGTAAAATTTTCTTAGAAATAACTGTAAATCAATTATGACAATTACATATGCTCCAGAAAATGTATATGTATCGAGTTTCTATGAGTCCCATCTAGCTTTTCCACTGACTTACATCTTCATTTTTAGAAATCCTTGATCTTGGATTGATTGATCCAAAACTGACAGCACATTATGTTTTAGTTTTCAAGTGCTCTACAGCTCTGTCAGATAGTTAATTACCCATAAACACTAAAATGCATTAAAATGACTATAAAGACAGAATAAAAGGAAATGGCCTTTTATAGTAACAGCGCACTCCTCTCCTTTTTTATGGTCATGAAATGCATACCTGTCACTAAAAAAAGTGATGGACGAGTTAGGAGTTCTAGAGGACAAATTACTTCACTTTCATGACATCAGAGTACCTTTCATGAAACACAGTGGTTTGTTAAATGCTAAAATTACTAAATGCACACTGCCACACATGTTCAAATTTTACTGGCACTCTAAAAGATTCAACACCCTGTAGCACATTGATGGCAGGAACCTGAGTTAGTTTCTTACTCAGTAAGAAATTGTTCCTTAAAAATATCTGAAGTTAAATGAACTTATCATCCAGGTATTCATTAATTATCAAATCTTTCCATTTGCCATTGTGACAAATATGTTCTCTGCAATAGCTTTGATCCAGATCATTAGTAAAGGAAGCAAGAGAAAAACACATTGATGTCACGTACTTACCTTGAGAAGTTTAACATCAGTTAAAAGTAAAATGTGTTCCATTAATATCTGCTGCTTAGACATTATGGAAATTTGTTTTTTTAAACCAAGTGCATCAGATTTGTGATTACTTCATAAGATAGAAGAACAAGAATGATCATCCGTATCAATACATGGGTTATGTACATTTAATTCTCCCATATATCATCATAACCATATGCAATCGTAACAAGAGTTGGTCAGTAGAACTCCCTACCAGATGTAGTTTGGAGGACACATTATTAAAATGCATAGTTACCGATCTTCATTTCAATGAAAATTCTGAGTGACTGACTAGGTTTGAATCTTGCACGTTGCACTAGCTGTGTCATTGCTCTGGGTATCATTAGATCTCAAGCATGGAAAATATCATATACTGATGCTTTTACAAATGTGGGACCTGGATAAATGGTGCCATGTTATAGTCACTGATTAAATGCTCAGTGTGAAATTTTTAAAGCTCATTTCCATAAAAAGTATTTTGAATAGCTAATGATTTTCCAGGTTTAAATTACTGATAGCCATCACTTCTACTCACCAGAAAGGGGTTTGTTTCCATGGAATTATCCTCCCCTCACACACACCCTCCAATACCAACATTCACGTATCTCTGCATTCAGGTACTACTCTTGTCAGCTCTGGAGCATCTGTTCATTTCATTTAATGTTCTTGAGTGCCGCTATGTGAATGTTGGTTGAGGAAGGTAGATAAGGAATTAGGACTTTAATGGAATAAGACAGAGTTCAACTCTTTAAAATTATTTACTATAAAAATTACAGGGCTTCCCTGGTGGCGCAGTGGTTGAGAGTCCGCCTGCCGATGCAGGGGACACGGGTTCGTGCCCCCGAACCGGGAAGATCCCACATGCCGCGGAGCGGCTGGGCCCGTGAGCCATGGCCGCTGAGGCTGCGCGTCCGGAGCCTGTGCTCCGCAACGGGAGAGGCCACAGCAGTAAGAGGCCACAGCAGTGAGAAGCCCGCGTACCGCAAAAAAACCAAAACCAAACAAACAAACAAAAAACTACAATGCTTGTTGCACTGCCAATCTGTAGTCATAGGAATGTCTATGGAGCTACTGTATATTCTCTTCATGTGAGACCTCAAAGATAGTGTGAGTAACAGAGCTCTGTGATACTAACACGGGGACTCTGGCCAGCACAAAAACAGATTCTTAAGTGATAAGTTGTGCACTGTGACATATCAATCCAAACAACTCATATTAGATTTTGGAAAACTCTCGAAATGTAACTTTAATTAAAATGTTAGCCTCTGTAATACTAATGGCACTTCCACTGAACTCAAACAAGGTGTGACAATTTCAAAAGAGGTAAAAAACACTCTGTTTATCAGTGCTAAATGACCTGACAAATGTGCTTTCAAGTATATTCAGTATCTACAGATTTTTAAAGTTTTACTTTGGATCCATCCAAATTACATGCTCTCTATCCAGGTACTAAATAGGCAGGTCATTCCAGTTAGTTGTTTTTACAAATGGTAATGTTTATTACATAGTTGGCTTTTGATTAATTTTGTACACCAATGAAAGTAGATAGAATTACATAGAAAAAACTTTTTAATAGGCCTATCAGAAAGGTCACCTAACCGAGGTCTCTGATGCAAAATGCTTTGCACTGCTTCTACACCAAGAAGTCAGCAAACTTCTGACTGCTGGCTAAATCTGGCCTGCCACCTCTTTTTCTGCTGCTTGGGAGCTAGGAATGGGTTTTATATTTTTAAATGACTGAAAAAAAATCAAAAGAATGTTTATGACATGTGAAAATTATACAAAATTACAATTTCAGGACCCCTAAATAAAACTGTATTGGAATAAAGCCGAATCCATTCTTTAATGAATTGTCTATGGCTGGTTTCACAATACAGAGGCAGAAGTGAGTAGCTGTCACAGAGACAGCTCCTTAGCCCTTACTTTGGGCCAGCAAGCCTAAAATACCTACTATCTACCCCTTTATAGAAACAGTTGCCAAACATGATCTATACTATCTGCCAGGGGAGGGGCATAATCTTGAAGATCTCTTTGTGAGATCCAGGTGTGTGTTGCAACTCATCACGTTGCTTACGCAAGAACCCTGATGTCCTCACTTGGGGTTCTTTCTGCGTCTAACAGGCAGGGGCACTACATGTCTGTTGAGTGAATAAATGAATGAAAGATATTCACAAAGTTTGTGAGTGGTTTATAAATGTTTACAGCCTTTACATTTCTTGCCTGCTTGAGAATATGAAAGCCATTAAAGGGTGATAGCATTGAGACACAGAATGAGTGTAAAATGGCAATCCATATATTTTTACCAAAAAAGGAAAATTGTTTCTACAATCCTATTTACCAAAATATATATTTCCCCTCATTTTTAAGGGCACTAAATGTTAAATAGGTCTCTAGCATAGTCAAAAGAATACTTATAAGTTCATGTTAATCTTGGGTGCTCAATAATCAACATACTTTGTGTAAAGAATATTAGAACCTAGACCTTGTAGTCATTTTAATAGTTGTACAATATAAAACAATTGATATTTCACAAGATTATTAACTATATGTCATACTTAAAAAAATAAAACTATAACACAAATAGGATTCCACACTCCATCTGAGAATTCATTAATTTCAAGTAATATATTATACAAAAAAGCTTTGATAAAAGAATTTGAGCATCACTTGGGGTTTAGTGCTAAGGTACCTTTAGCTTAGATGATTTTTGTTTTGTTTTAATTCTTTTTGAGTGGAGTAAACTTGCTGGGCTAATTTGTTTTCTTTATTAATTTATATCAAAAGAATTAAGATACACATGTTAAATTCCTAATTTCAAATAAAAAGGAAACTTGCTGGGGAGTTAAAATTGATTATTTTTTTCATTTATATTACCTTAAAGACAACAATGGGTAGTAGAAACAGCTTAAAATGCACCATTCTGGACTAGAGTCTTACTGAGCACAAAGTGAATAAAGATAGGTCAGCTTGATACTGGCCCTTGGTTATCTCAACATCCTGATTATCATCCAATTTTTATCCCTTCCATCAACTCCTGCTTGAATATTGGATGATACTGCAGTCTTCCTATTAGACACAACAACCAATAACCAAACATATTCTCAGAGTGAACATATTAAAAAATATTTTTTGTCAAAATCATTACCCTTCTTAGTGTTAAGCATACAAGTTAGGAAAGACAGCTCCAGTGAAGCAGTTACTTACGATTTCACAATGTATCTTCCCCTGGAAACAATCTTATACCTAGTAGTTAGGTTTCCAGCCTAATCAGTAAATGGCTATTAAGAATACTAGTTACATTAATAGTACTGCAGAACCTAACTAGATATCTTAACTGTGTTTCTATAGAAAACTCTCAAGAGTTCCAATTAACAAATAGCAAAACCACGTCTTCCCACAAATCTCTCTCCCTTTGTAAGACAAAAAACTCTTCTGTAGACACAGTACTGTAGGAGTGTTGGCAGGGGAAGGCCAGTGGAAGGATGAAGTCCCAGGGTTTCCTCGTTTTCTTTCATTATCATTGTTGCCTTAACACAGGAAGCCAAAATGAATAGTGGAGGGACTTCCCTGGCGGCACAGTGGTTAAGAATCTGACTGCCAATGCAGGGGACACGGGTTCGATCCCTGGTCCAGAAAGATCCCCACATGCCGCGGAGCAACTAAGCCCGTGCGCCACAACTACTGAGCCTGCGCTCTAAAGCCCGTGAGCCACAACTACTGAGCCCATGTGCCGCAACTACTGAAGCCCACATGCCTAGAGCTCATGCTCTGCAACAAGAGAAGCTGCTGCTGAGAAGCCGCACACCTCAACGAAGAGTAGCCCCCACTCACCGCAACTAGAGAACGCCCGCACACAGTGACGAAGACCCAACGCAGCCAAAAATAAAAATTAATTAATTAAATAAAATGAATAGTGGAAATAATCATTCATGCTACTTCTTATCTTCATAAATTAACTCTTTGTTACTGCAAAAAAAAATTTACCAAAAAGTGAGAATGTTTTCTAGAGGTCCTCTTTATGAGACACAATACGTAAAATGTTTCTAGACAGTGTCGTTGGTCACAGACATTATAGCACTATTGAATGAATCAATGTTATTGAACTAATGTATGGCTGGCTGGCAAAAGGAGTCGGTCAAAGTTTGCTGGGAAATTAGGAAAAATATATCCTGGGATAAGAATGGTCACAAAATTAACAATAGATTTACATAGATAAAACAATGAACTAGATAGGTCAAAACTGTCCAATGAGAACTTCAATTTGATTCTCATTGATTTAATCTTATAAAGAGAAAAAATTACATTTTTCATGTAAAATTAAAGTAGTAGAAAATATCTGAACTTGAAATCACTCCTATTAATCTCAAGTAATCAGGTCCTATTGTTTCATTAATTTTATGTTTTCTGAATCTTGTACATAAAGAAAACATGTGGAGTACAAGGCAATGCAGTGTTTATAGCTGTATAAAGAGCCAGGCTTTGGAGTTAGACTGGTTTTAAATCCTGAGTCTGTCACTTATTGGTACTATGATTTTAAGCAAGTAACTAAGGCTCTCTGAGCTCTAGTTTCTTCATCCATAAAGTGTGAATAATAATTCTTTATAGGTTTGTTGTGATGATTAAATATAATAATACACATGTAGAGCCTGAATACTTAGCACAGTCCATGGCACATAGGTGGTATTCAATAGAAGCTACTATTGTTATTGACATTATAAAACGCATTTCAAAACTAAGAGTTACAGTTTCAGATAATTACCATAATCTTCCACAAAATCCAGTTTTAGTTACCTGTGAGGTAAATTTGACCTTTCTAATTCTGCATATATCTAAAAAAAAAAGAAAGAGAGATTTCATTTCTTCAACTGCCTAGTTCCATCTTTGCAATATAGGAAGATGCAAAAATAAAATATATATCTAGAAATGAGAACATATACCTGCAGTACAAGTAGCTATTAATTAGTAGAGAAAGTAAGTCTTACTCAAATCTATACTTTAAAGAATCTCTGGTACAAAAAATAACATGGCCCTAGTCAGCCAGTTTTACACTTGATCATACTTACGCATATGCTATGTTCAATACATTCTTTGTGAAACATAGGTAAAATGGCTGTCATTCCTTATTAGCTTGGAGCAGCAAAATGCAACCCACCACTGAATAACCCATAATATTCATGTGTCCCTTAGCGCGGCAGTCAGTATTCTGGCCCATAGACCAATAAATAACTTCTGGGAGTATCTAAAAATTAAAGGCTAGCTAAGAGGTAGTCCAGGCCTATGAAGAATTCTCTGGTTAACAGTTACCAAGGGTGATCTCTTTGGTGGCCAAGGAGATCAAAGTAAAAGACTTGGGGGAGGTAGAAGAGGGAAAGGCTTAGCCAGAATTCTCTGGTGAAACAAGCCTCAGGAGGAGACCTGCAGAGAAATTGAGGTTTAAAGGTTACTCCTTTAAAGTAGCCTTCCCTTAGAGAAGTCTAGCAGATTCCAGGAGATGAAGCATGTGTACCTATCAAAGCAATGGCCATTTTACATTTCTGAGAGAGACCAACTGCTAAGGCCAGTGTCCTGATCCTCTTAGTGAACTGACATTCTTGCTGCCTATCAGAACTCCCTCGAAAAAGTGGTATGATATTTAATCGAAACATTCTCATGGTCACAAAGATGAAAAAATAATTTTTGTTATTAAACTTCTCAAAGTGTTCAGATAAATCTTATCAATAAAGAGGACAAAATATGGCTATAAAGAACAGACAAATCTTGGAAAGTGAGAAAAGAGTTGTCATTTTCTTAGCTAGATTATACTGTATTCAATATAAATGTACTGCCAATATTTGCTAAAAATAAACTTTCCATTAACCTGATCCCAAATAAGAGGCAACCTAGTAGGGGAAAGATATATATAAATTTTAATTATAATTCAACATGCAAAGTGCAATAAATGCAGTATGCTTGACTAGCATAGCAGTCCAGAAGACAGAAGAAAAAAACGTTTGAAGATTAGGAAAGACTTTTTAGAGATGTCACAGTTGTTAAGAAAAAGTTTGAACAATAGAAATTCTACATGTTAACTGTAGGTTTAGATGGTATAGGATAGATATTTTCAAATAGTTTATACATCTACTCATACATTTAACGTAACTGTTAACACAATACATGACTAAATGTTTTGGCTTGGCAACGTATGTACTGTGTATTGTGAATTCCACCTCCTCCCTCTATCCCCACTCCTACCACAGTGATGTCTAATGGACAGGTCAGCTACTGGTAGTCATTCATAGGTCTCACCAGATGTAATCAGATAGATCCTTATGCCCATGCCTTCAACACCACACTGAATTACAGGTAGTTGTTGGCTGCCATAGCTTTGTGTACAGGGTAACCCCCCCTCTCCCAACCCCCCCCCCCCCACACACACACATAAAGTGGAAAATGCCCTATACCTTAAAGGGCTGCAATATTTAGGGATTTCCACATTCAGAGCTGTCCTATCTCCTGTCTACAGTAGTGGTTTTCTTGTTCTTTATTGAAACAATCTAGTTATCAGTAGTCTACACTGATACTCCTCTTTCTTCTGATTCTTGTCCCTTCTTCTGTTGCTTCTCCCACACTTCTCAGCTTTCAAGAAAAAAAGGCTAACTTTGCTACTCAGGGCCTTTCTTTCCTTTTCAGCCAAGAACCAACCAATTAGAGCACAATGGACATAATCTTTGGATCTGACCATTCTTTAGTTGTTGCATAGTAAGTACTAAGGAGAGCATTCCTTTAGAGCCAAAGAGCTTTGTTTTTGTCCATCCCCGGTTTCTACCAGGTAAAGGGATGCTCACAAAACTTACAGAAAGATATCTCTAGCTAGTCTAAGTCTTACTACAGCTCTTACTTCACTTATTGGGTTACATCCCAATAAATCCATCATAAATCAAAAATATCCTAGGTCAAAAATGCATTTAATACACCTAGCCTACCTTAAATGTGCTCAGGACAATTACATTAGCCTACAGTTGGGCAAAATCAACTAACACAAAGCCTATTTTAAAATAAAGTGTTGAATACATCATGGAACTTACTGTATACTGTACTGAAGGTGAAAAACAGAATGATTGTATGTGTCTGGAATGGTTGTAAGTGAATTGGCTGTTTACCTTCATGATCACATGGCAGACCGGGAGCTCCACTTGCTACTGCTGCCCAGCATCACAAGAGAGCATCATAAAGCATATCACTGGTCCAGGAAAAGATCAAAATTCAAAATTCAAAGATACAGTTTCTACTGAAAGCCTATCACCTTTGCACCACCATAAAGTCAAAAAATTGTAAGTCAAACCTTCCTCAATCAAGGACCATCTGTACTGTGGTACTAGAGAAGCTTCTGAGATGTCACTGAAAGGTGCTGGCAGCATCTGCAAGTGATCCCCACATAGAGCAGAGATGACTGGTTTGGGTTTATCTACATTTTCTGCCAGTGATATTTTATTTCCCCCATAGACACTCTAAAGAATTACATGTATATGCAACATACACTGCTGTCAGGATCTCTGGCTCAGCAGTTCTCAAAAGTTTTGGTCTTGGAACTCCAAAGAGGACCTCCTCTTGAGGTCCCCAAAGAGCTTCTCTTTATGTGTGCGTTATAACTGTCAATATTTACTATTGGATTTAGTGTAGAAGTTAAAACAGAAATTTTTGAATGTCTATTAATTCATTTAAAATAATAACAAATCCACTACATGTTATCATGGCACATGGTTTTTTTTTTTTTTTTTTTTTTTTTTTTTTTTTTTTTTTTTTTTTGCGGTACGCGGGCCTCTCACCGCTGTGGCCTCTCCCATCGCGGAGCACAGGCTCCGGACGCGCAGGCCCAGCGGCCATGGCTCACGGGCCCAGCCGCTCCGCGGCATGCGGGATCCTCCCGGACCGGGGCACGAACCGGCGTCCCATGCATCGGCAGGCGGACTCTCAACCACTGCGCCACCAGGGAAGCCCTGGCACATGGTTTTTATAAAAATAATTTTATTTTCAAAACAGAAGAAATGGAAGAGATTTACATTTTTGTAAATCTCTTCAACGTCTGTTCAATGTAAGACAGCTGGATTTCATATCTGCTTCTGTATTCAATCTGTCGTGATAGGTTTTGATTGAAGGTATGGAAGGAAAATCTGGCCTCACACAGATATTTAGTTGGACAATGCAAGAGATAATTGTGAATACCCTGCTTTGATACTACACCAAAACCTGACAAGTAGAGCTTCTGAAAGGTGAGTCACAATGTGGAATCTGAAGCCCAATCAGTAAACTTCACTTTCTATATTATATTAAAATTCATTTCTCTATGTTGTATTTTGAATGGATTTTTTACCCATGCATGATTTTGATAAACAGTTTCTCAAAAATGAGTCAAGTGATCCTGAAAATTCAAGGAAAACGACTGACAATATTCATTGGCAGTGGTAAAAAGAATGGTCAGATGGCAAAGATTATGTCCATTGTGCTCTAATTGGTTGGTTCTGAGCTGAGAAGGCAAGCAAGGTCCTGAGTAGCAATGTCTTCATGCATTGGTCACTTAAAAGATACTGGCTCATTGAGTCATGCAGATCTTCCAAACGTTGACACATTTTGTAATATAATATACTATAAAAAAATCACACCCATTAATCACCCTTCCTTTCAAAAGGAGAACCTTTAAGAACTGGGAAGCTTTCAGGCTAATGGTGACAGATATACATTTTCCAAAATTCGAATTATTCCTTGAAAGCTTGAATTTTATCACTGGCAATAAATATTGTCGGTGTTTTTCCTTAAATTTTCAGGGTCACATTACTCAATCTTAAGAAAATTGTTATCAAATACCCAAGTATGACAAACCAAAGTTTGCCTAACAGGTGTTCTTTTAAGTAAAAATGGGGTTCATTTTAAAAGTGGCTAGTTTAGCTTGCAACTAAAACAACTGCACAGATTCTTTCCCTAGAGACAACCAGATTGCTGTGCAGTAGAAGCACATAGTATACTTCTCATCACTCAAGGGTCAGGATTTAACAAAATTTAACAGTGATTATCGTTTGGTGCCACTACCCTGAGTTACACTAAGGGGCCAGCACAGTTTTACCTCCACTGCTTTTGCACAGTGAAAGAAGAAATAAAGTCTTGTATGATCATGAAAATAGTTTTGACCTCCCAGGCCTGCTGAAATGATCTTGGATACTCCCAGGGTCTGAAGATCATATTTGAGAACTGTGCTTTACCTCGTTAAAGAATTAACCAAACTACTGTTAAAGAGATAATAAAAGTAGCCAGCTAACTCTTCTCTTTCCCCTCCAGTTGATCTGCAATAATGTGTCAAAGAGTGGCTAAAAGTCACATTTCCAACTAATGTTACCTGGAGAGTTTTAGGTACCTATAGGCATTCCACAGATGCTGAAGCTGGGGGATGGGGGGGATGGATATTCCCTGATGGCCTCAATACTACAGGGGACAATTCGAATGTAGTTTATAGCTTATTACAGAGGTGTTATTAAAAATTAAATGGACTTCATACGAGTTGTATGACAGAGTCCATGCCTTTTAAGTTTTCTCAGTTTATGAGAATCAACTGATAATGTGAAAGCACTGTAAAAATTGTGAAGGTCTACCCAAACATAAGTTATAACCCAGTCCCTTCAAAGGGGAAAAAGAGGATGAAGAAATTGGGAGAAAAAGATTGAGACATGTTTTTACTTCCAGGCTCTTCTCCTAAATTAAAATAATTAAACATTCTTTGCTTTACCCTAGATTTGCCCCAACTTCTATTAAGCACGATCATCCTTAACTCTTAGTCTTTTCAAACTTAATACCAATATCCCTCATCTGCTGAGGTGTCCAAAAGGCAATTTTACTTTATTTAATTATTTGAAACATCAAAATCAATGCGTTGGATTACTATTTAAGGAGCGGGAGGGGTAGAATATGCAAATAAAAATCAGTATGTTGATCACGCTAATTAAAAGCATAATATCTTTACCTCTCACTTACAGGCAATCATTAGACAAGACAGAAAAGTGAAGACTAACCAAATTACTCCGTATGTATTGAAATATATTGCCACAACACACAAAAGACCTATTCTAGGAATAGGGAAAATACCTAGACTTGTCTTTCTTATATTTGTAGTTGTACTTTATGGCTTACAAAGTACTTTAACACAGATTACCTCTCTCCAGCTGTGCAGCAACCTGCAAGGCAAGTAGAAATGATGTACATTTTACAGAGAAAACTAGGCTGCAAGAAGTTAACTAACTTGCCCAAAATTCAAACACGTATCAAAGACCTAATGATGAGCATATCTTGTGACTCCCAGTATCACTACATTTGCAGTTATATTTTAGCAGTTTATTTATTTGGTGGTGGGGAGGTTATAGAAGCAGTAGAATCCCTTTACAAATGAAACCTTACATTGAATCTGAACTATGAAACACATAAATACACAAAAGCATTTTTATAAGTGTTTTAGTTATAAATGAACAATTACTGATAAGTTTTTCTCACAAGTGAAAATTGAACATGAGTAGATATGCACAGGAAGGAAGATTTTTTAAAGGCCAGTGCCTTCATAATCAATGACAATCTTTCTGATCAATGTCTTATTAACGAAAATGTTCAAGTATATGTACAAAGGGAGCAGAATAAATTTTAATTCAAGGCCGGCACAAGAATAGTCTCGTAACAAAAGATTTTTGGGTGGTTGTATTTTTAAATTATAATTTTAAAAAGTACTTAAAATTTAATCCAACTCAAGTATTTTTGAACACTGAAGCATCTTAGGGCTCCGTAAAAAGCAGTTTGAAAACCACTGCATAATGGCTTGCTGTCATAAATTCACTGCTTGGTCTCTGTCTAGTTCATTTTCAGATAAAACTAAATAAAAAACTACTTTTGACAATCAAAAATATGTACATAAGAAACCTGATTAACCAAAGAAAAATACAGCTACTCATCCACAGTCAAAGCAATACGATTCTTTTGGTTGAACCATATAAAACTGCTATTAACTGACAATTTTGACTATAAAAATGAGGTTCATATGACTTAAACTAATACTTCCCATTTTATTTTCCCAGTCTCTTCACTCATCAAAAAGTTGTCAAAATAAGTGATCATATAAGCAAAGGGGAAAAAGTGCAATATCCAACAAAGATAAATCACTGGAACTACCTAAACATATTAAGAATTATAAAGTGGTAAATCCTCTAACTTAAAGTGCAGAGTTTTATTCACTTCAGTAGCACTAACTGCTCAATACTCAAAATACATTGTAATATGCACCCTTTTATTTATTGGAAGATGAGTGGACTGAGAGTTACCTACCTTTCTTAATGCAGTTTGGCACTCCACTTTGAAATTTATCTAGTTGTCAGTGGAATTTCTTCAGGTAAAATGTATTACACTTCACAACTCATTAACTTTTCCAAAGTAAATAGAAACATTTCCTCTTTTATTAAAACCTTTATTGAATTATTTTTGATAACAGAGCAAGTTAGAATAAGTAGGAGTTACAGATTTGAGGAGAGTTTTGTTTGTTCATTTCTTTCCCTATGTGGTTTACCTCTCCATTCTTTTTACTGACCTAAGGTTACCAAATTAGGTATATTTAATACGTAAAAAAGTCTCTTTTTTTTGGTAGACACTGAATCAAAATTATGAAGGTACTTCTAAGAATAAATGTAATTCTCATACAATATACAATTAAATTTTCAGATGTTGGGTTGAACCAAATTATTTTCTTTGAAGGTGAATCCAGTTCTTTTTGAAGTTCCCCCCCAATTCAATACATTGCAACAAATTAAGCCACTTAGAGAAAAAGGTGTCATGCCACATAAATAAAGGTAACTCTTCCTCCATCATTAATTAGGATTATAACAGCAAAGAGTAATTCACACTGGATGTGCATGATTTTCATTCTTCCATCATGAACTACACTGAACTAAAATTCAAAATGCTGTGACTCACATGGTTATTACTGAACACTTTATTAAGTGGAAAACACAAGATAAATCCAGAGAATCCCATTTTGAGCGTTATAGATGAATTTTGCTTAGAGTTATATACTTTCTATCAAAAAGAAAACCATTTCTTTATTAGAAAACTCTTACATGCTATTTTTAGAATGATGAAGAACTTAAAATGCTAAACACTTGATATCTTTTAAGAGCACTTAAGGCACTCTTAAAAAGCTACAAATGTCTGCCAAGTCATGCCATAACTGGCTCAAACAATCCCATTTCCATCTAAAGTTATTTCATGCTACTGCACGAATCAATATTAAATACCTTGGAGTTACTGAAAACTGGGAATTAGCAGAGGTGTGCATAGCAATTATAAGATATGAAAATGGTGACTATCCATTTTCCATATACTACCTCTGTCTTTTAATAATAGCTAGAAATGAGGATGTTCCTTCTAGGTAAATAGAAGTAGTTTCTTAAAAGCTAAGAGAAAGATATAAAGATGTCTTGAAAGCTAGCAAAGGGTCATGGATCCACAGCCATGGTTCTCTCAAAAGAAAAATAGATTTTGAAACTTAATACTACCTCCAAAAATTTAATTAGTCCACCAAATTGCCAGAGCCATTAAAAAAAATCCAAGTCAATACAGCTCATTTTTCCCTTATTCAGTTAAAAAAAAAATTAGCTGTTTTTTTTTAAACCAGGCTTTAGTTTAATCAAACATGTCTCAACAACACTTTTTTTTTTCATGTTAAAGACATAACATCACTTTTAAAGTTGGAAAATCATCATCATCATCATTTTTTAAAAAGCTAAGTTCAGATGCCATCTGGCCCAGAAGTGAAAGAGTTAACATTCAACTAAGCTGCTCTGCGCTTCTGATCCATTACATTTCTCACGAGCTGCCCTACAATGAGCTGAGCAAGTATCAACTGTAATTTGATCCCAGAGTTTATGGAAAAAAATAACTGCACATACTCAACATGCACATTTAATAAAAATCTGTTTCAAGAAAAACATATCCGATAAACACAATTTAAGGCATATTTCACTGTTTGATTAACTTCAAATATGCAACCCCTTTGCTTTCTTCGTGCTCTCAAATAAAATGGGGGGGCGGGGGGGGGGGGAAGCAGCAGCCCTACTGCAGGGAAAAGAGGCTTGAAAAACAACTTTGATTGGCACTTGGCCTGACCCACAGAGGAAGAAAAACAGTTTTTGGACAAAGAGCGCAAATATTTGAGCTTGCTTACTTACATGCTTTCTTTCTTTCTTTCTTTCTTTTTTTAATATATAAAGAACAATCCCAATTGAACTGTATTTAGAGAAACTGACTAAAAACGGTGCAGTATTCATCTTAGTCTTTCAGTCCCGACGCATTTGCACAGCTCAGCAATTTTAATTCATTTGTACTGGACAAACAGAAGCACCTCAACTACTGTTTCCACTTAATGAAATGTAAAAATAGAGTCTCGAGAAGAATAAACTGATTATAATATTACCCAGTGGCGGCTGTTAAAGTCTGATAAAAAGCTTTTCTCGGTCTAAAACGACATCTTTTCACAGCCCCCTCACCCCACCCCCCTTAACGGAGCGACTAAGCCAAGTAAGCTAAACAATACTGGAGTAAACTTTCTATCAGTCACTCTGGGAAGCAATAAGCTGATTGTGCGTCTGATTTTTCTGGAGCAACACCGGGGGGCTGGGGATGAGTAAGTGCTAAAAAGGGATAACTCACGTCCACCTCAGTCTCCACCTCCCCCAACCCCAGCTTGAGAAACTGTAACGTCGAATAGCATTTCCCATGGGCATAAAGTTCAAGCTGCTTTACCAGTTCCTTTCAGGATCGAACTGCAGCCACAAGACGACCATCCAAAGAATGTAAAAAGGGAGTGTTCGGGGAAAGCGTGCAAGGAAGGCAGAAGCAACCGAATAAACAAAAACAACACCCGCAAGAGTTAGGCACAGCAAAGAGGGAGCCAGGTTCCTCTGGACCAGACCAAGCAGTTCTGATTTCACACCGACCTCCATCAAGAGCACTGGGAGAAGGATCGAACAGGTCCGTCCCTCCCTCCGCCCTGGGAGCAGGCCGGGGGTGGCAAGGTAAGGAGGTGAACGGAGGAACAGACCACAGGTCCCCCCGCCCCCCCCCCGCGGCCCCAAATCCCCAACCCCTGGGGACTAGCGTCTGTCCCGGCAGACATCAAAAGCAGCAGCAGGCTAAACCCTCCACTCTCAACCCATGCCCCCTTTTTGGGTCTCGGCGTAGGGAAGGTGCCCCGGGATCCCTTTGAGCCTTGCTCCAAGAGTGCGCCCCGGGGCCGAGCAGCCCGAGCCGCGGCCGGCAGGAAGCGCCCTTTTCGGGCCGGACCCCAGGCCGAGCCCGTACCTTCCGCAGTACTTTCCGGCAGTTGGTACAGAGCAGGTAGTTGGCGGCGGCCGACGGGCTGCTGCTGCCCCGGTTCATCGTGGCTGCGGGCACCGAGGGCGAGGGCGAGGGCGGGCGGCGGGCTGGGGCCGGGCTGTCACTGCGGCCGCCCGCGCAGCTGAGGGGCCGGACCGTCCCCCAGCCGCCGGCCGCGCTTCAGCCTCAGCGTCCTCCGGGCGGGATGTCGGGATGGGAGGCGACGCCCCGAGAGCGAACGGCTGCCCGAAGCGACCACCGCGGCGGCTACCGAAGCGACGGCGGAGACGGTGGCGGCTGCTCCTCACCGGCCCGTTGTTCCACCCGCCCCCATCCTCCAGACCCCCGCCCCCGCCAGGCTAGGACGAGCAGCCGCCACCGCCGCGCTGCTGCCGCTGCCGCCGCCGCCGCCGCCGCCGCCGCCGCCGCCGCCGCCGCCGCCGCCGCCGCCGCCGCCGCCGCCGCCGCCGCCGCCGCCGCCGCCGCCGCCGCCGCCGCCGCCGCAGCGCCTCAGTGCGGCCCCGCCCCCGCCTCCCCACCACCTTCACCACCTCCACGCTCGGGCACCGCCCCCTCCCGCCAATCGGACCGCTCCAGCCACGCCCCCCGGGCGCTAGCCCACAGCCAATGAGCAACTAGAGCCCGGCTGGGAGCTGCACCGGCCAATCAGAGAGGCCGAAGACGCCTTGAATCTCTGGGCAAGTTAAGTTTGTCTCCGAGGCTCCGAACTGAAGGGAGATGGCGGGTTAGTTAGGTAGTGGGGTGGGTGGGAATACAGTGTGCTGCTCCACCAATAGGAGGAAGAGGGTGTGTCATATGCAAATAACCCCGTGAAGTCCAGCCCCTCCCCTAAGACAAGGCACAGCCCCTGCTCTAGGTCTCTGCAGAAATGGTGAGGGAATGAGATAAATAACTGGGAGCTAGAGCTCGCTAGTGGGTCTAAGACTGAGCTAAATATTTCCTGATTTCTTGAGAAAGAGGATGGGGGTGGGGGGAGCTAAAACGTCCTTACCGTCAGGGCAGTGGTTAGGCTTTCTCTTAACCAAAATCTTAGCTGTAAAGAAGACTGCAATCACGTAGCACTTTGCATCCAAGGATCTCAAAGAACTTTATGCATCATTTATCGTGAGCCCTGTTTTGCAAAAGACCAGTTACCTGAGGCTTCGGCAGCGGGTAGGGGATAGATGTTTAAGTATATTTGCACCAATAATCGAGTTAGAGGGAAGAAAAGACACAAAACCTGTGGGTGAGTGGTTTCCTCCTCCATCTAAAGCCCCTTCTCGCAGTCTCTCAGCAACGAAAATTCCTTTATTTGTCCAACACGAAAAGGCCAAAGAGACAGGGTTGTCTTCCACCCAAAAGTCCTTCTGAGGTAGCTGGTTAGATAAACGCAGAGCATGGAGCTCTGCCTGGGAGCGAAGGTTCAGAGAACAAATTGCCATTTAAAACTGTTGGGCTGGACCTGCCTCTTCCGAAGCTAAAAATGGATTTAGGATTTTGGCGTTCACGCTCTGGGGAGAGAAGGCAGATGTAATTGGGGAAAGCTCAGGCTGGCAGGGTGTGGGGGACAGGCGAGTGGGGGAGCGAGGTCTCCCGAGGAGCTAGCAGCGCGCATGCTAGTCGAATGCTGGTTCCCGACGACGCGAGACGCCCCGAAACCTGCTCCCCAGTGAGAACAAAGGCAGGCTCCGAGCGAGAACCTGATTGGTGCCCGGTCCTCACCGGTGTCCTCCGGACCCCGGAGATAACTTGCTCTGCCCACTGGCGCGGAGCTCCGTGCGCACTGGCGCCCCAGCTCCCCACCCGGCCTTGGCCGGGACCACATAGGACTGTGCGTTATGACATCACCTGTTTTCGCTGTTGAGAACACGATCGGTATTCTCTGCTTCTCTTTTTTTTAAAGGTCTCTGGTGTACGAGGATTTGTGAAGGCCTGCAGTTGGCAGAATGAATCTGTGGAGATGGTTTAAAAGAACGGTTTCACTGGTTTGCATTTCTTTCTTTTCTTCCCTTTCTTTTTAAAAAACTACCCTGGTTTCCTTAGGGATTCAGTGTAGTGTTGTGATGCAAAATCAGAAAGGTACACTTGGAGGAGCTAGCAAGTTTAGCATATCAAAGCTATTAGACCAAATTGTGTGGTTAAACCTGCCAATCTCCTCATTTTTCGACAGCTGCCTCCTCTCTGTCCCTTTTAGAGACCAACAGGCATAAACCAAGCCTACACAAGGAACAAAGGAAATGGAAATCTGCCAGTGTCAGGTTTAAATAGATTAAAATAGACTGGAAAACCCCCAAAGGGTCTAAGTTATGTGGTTGGGTAAATGTGTTGATCCATTTAACTAGTGATAGCTAACGTTCTCTTGGTGCTGTGCAGATTTATAGAGCCTAGAATAGCAATGGCATGGGGAAGGTGTATAACATGCAGTTAGAAGAAACTGTAAAAGCAAGAAGATTCAGCAAAGGGAGAAATTACTACGTACACTTCAACGCAGAGAACCAAGAAATCCAGGGAGAAAGGAAGTCTCAGTTGTCCTAAGAACTGAAACACATAGGTGTCCCCATTTAATGGTAAATATCTTGAGTTATGTTCCTGGCTTGTAAAGCAGATTTTATGTGAATACATTTTAAAGGAAAGGAGAAATTGAAGGATGAAGTGAATTTTTGTGCAGAGACTGAGTTTTCTCAAACAGTATTTTAACTTCAAATTATTTTCTATCATATACTTTTTATATCCTTTCCTTCTATTTAATAGCTAAAATTCTTTCACAGTGCAGTCCTTTAAGTTCTTCCATAACTAAATCTCTCAAGAGGGAGGCCAAGAGAGGCCAGCCCTATACAGTTATACCGTCTAACAAAAATTGCTAAAAGGAGGTTTTAGAGGAATCTCTTCATTGATCCATGGTCATATACATGTATGTGACCAAATGATGGCCCTCTCCACCAAATCCTCCAAACTGTTGTAACATTGTCTATACTGTCATTTATTTGGCAGTCAACCATGTACTGCACTGTAACATTTCTTCTATTGAACCACGGTATATGTGTCTGTGTCCCACCCCTGAAATCTCCAATCCAGTAACTCATTCTCAATACACAATGACCACTCTTTCTTCTGGTTCTCACACCCTCAGTCCCATCATCCTTCTTCTCCCCTCTCACGGTAATGTTCAACTTCTGGACACTTCCTTTCTCTTCCATTCCTCACCTGACCTCCCTTTCTTTCCCAGCTAGCCTGGATACCAGAAGGAGACTGTAACTTAGAGAATAAGTGACTTGCAAATCCTGGATCACATTGTTAGTTAAGAGGGAAGGAAACAAAAGCCCATTCTTTGAACTTTGTACAGAGCAAGGAAAAACTCCGCCCCTTTTGTTGTCTGGTTGATCTAAAACAAGAAAGAACTTTAGGAAAGTAAGATCTGGGTGAAAATTAACAACCAATGTGGAGCACTACTTCTTAATTTTTTAATTACAAAATGAGAATGACACTTCACGAAACATTTCACATCATTTAAAAATAGTTTTTGCTTGTTTTGAACTATTTTTTTTCAATGTGACTTTTTTTTCCTAGTTGTGCATAAAATCACATGGCTTGGATGTACCGTAAATTATTTAACCATTACTCCACTATGGAACATGTAGGTTGTTTCCAGCTTCTCATGATTATAAATAATAATGCTCTGATAAGCTTCCTCATATATAAGTTTCTGGCAGCATCTTTTATTCCTAGATATGGAATTTCTAACCTAAAGGATATGAATATGTTTTAAGGCTTTTGATGCAATTTGCTAAAAGATTTTGTGGAAAGGTTTAACCAATTTGCAACCAACTCACAGTGAATAAGAGCACAGGGGAGAGAATCATTTGAAAGCACAAATCTGATCTGTCATCCTCCTATAGAAGGCCAGTCAATAGTCCACTTAACTCTACTTCGAATGCCCTCCATCTCTTTCTCTTTGAAAGATCTCCTGGTAGAAATAAGCACTTGCCAAAGCATCCAAAGTGCTTTCCTGTAGCTCTTCCTTAGCATCAAGCTCAATACTGAAATGATTGGTTCAAATTCTATGTTCTCATTAGACTGGTGAACCCCTGAAGGGCAGGGATGGACTCCATTCACTTATCCACTCCCAACTCCTAGCTCAACCAACTTGAAGAGAAGTGCTTAAAAAATCTTGGAGAAAATAAGGAGTTTTCACTCTGACTTTCCTCAGTACACCATAAGTTCTTCTAGAACATCTCTTTTGAATCTCTAATAACAGCTACAGGAACTTATAAAAGGATCCCAGTACATATTTGTGAATTGAATGGCTCAAAACAACTATTTGGCAAAGCAGAGAGATTGGATTCGTGTCCTTATCTGTCACCAGTTCCTTCTCTGACATTGTACATAATGATCATAACTGGGACTTGCTATCTCTTTTATAAAATGAAACTTCCTACCACAAACCAAGGGTGTAGGGAGGGAGGGCTGAGGCACATTTTTATGCTCGGTGCTTTCGAAAGAAGATACCCTGTTAGTAACGTGCTGTGACTTTTGGACTTGAAACTGTTTATTTCTCTAGATATTCTCATTCTACTGACCTAAGAACAGGCCCCTTTATAGTTCCTAAATAAGGATTCGATTGAAAAAAATCAATTACTAAAGATATTTTTTAAATTCCATTTCTTGAGACAATAGGTCATTTTCTAACGTTTTGCCTCCTCAGACTTCTTTTTCTTTCCCCTGGGAGCACCCAAAGCCTTTGGATTTCAGGGAAAGTACTGCATTATTTACAAATTTGCAAATATTGTAATTTGTTTTGTGCACAAAGGAATTTGTACTTCACACAATTATAAATTGATTGCTCCCTTTGAGCTGTTAATTAGATTCCTGCGGTCCAAGACCAATACTACTCCAAAGGAGAAATTATGAGGATCTGATCCAAAAAGGCCACTGCTTGAGTGCCCATTCCCATCCCACCCCCTCCATCGCCCACCTCCACTGAGAAAATTATTCTTACTAAAGCTCATTTTTCAAAGAACAAATATTCCACCAACATCCAAATTTTTGTCGGCTTTCTCCTCTAACTTCCTATTTCAGAGTTTCCTGCATTTAACCCCATGTAAAGCAGACTGCAAAGGCGAGCGAGGCCCTCAGACGTGGGTTTGTTGCTATTTGTTTGGCCTGCAAGATGTTAGCCAGCACAGTGCTTTTTAAACATTGAATTACTTTAAATATTTATAATTTAGGATATTTTGCCCCCCACCCCCAACTCTAGATTTCTGGCGTCTCCTGAAAATTTGTCAGATCTGATCACACTGGACTCATACTGCCACATGGCAACCATCTGCTGGAACCCAGTACCTGCTCTTTGGGTTTGGACATGCACTTTCTAGTTTACCAACATCTCTGTCACTCTTTGGGGTTCTATTTTGCCACTTTATTTACATTATCTTCTTGATCCTTGTAAGGATTCGCCACCTCTATAAACTTTCTCCAGCACCTAAATACCTAAATTACTGATCTGCTGACTGTCCCTCTTAACTTTATTATAGAATATGAATTGAAAAGAAACATCATCTCTTGGCTATAGCAAACGTTGAGGAAAGGGGTCAGATGTAAAGATTATCATGATATGTAAATCAACTATACTTCAATAAAAAAATATATTTAAAAAAGGAATATCATGATGGATAGCTAGGTACCCTGACACGTGTGTGTGTGTGTGTGTGTGTGTGTGCATGTGTGTGTACAAAATGGGAAGGACAGTTGTCTAAGAAGGGACTATTATGTCCTTTACACTCTTCACCCCACTCCTTATTCTAAGTCTGCCCGCATCCCCATTCTAATTGTAGCTTTAGGAGAAAGGGACCAAGGGGAATGTGGCAATAGTAGAAGGACCATGAGAGTGTTTCTTCCTAGTCAGGTATGGATTTGAGCACTGACTTTGCCCCTTACTAGATATATGGCCTTGGGCAAGTTACTTACCGTCTTTAGGCTTCAGTTTCCTCATCTGTAAGACCGAGTAATAATGCTACCTCCTCAAAGAGTGATTGTGAAGATTGAATGAGATTAATGCACTGTAGTGTTCAGCAAAGTGACTAGAACTTTGCAAGCCCTCAGAAAATGTTTGCTGCTAGCTGCCACAATACAAAGGATGTTATGTTCTCTACATACTGTGTGACCTTGGTCTAGTTACTTAACTGTTCTATGTCTTGATTTTTGTCATCTGAAAAGAGGATATTGATATTAGCTTAGTCATAGAGTTGTTTTGAAGATTAAATGAGCTATATGTAAAGCACTGTAAAACAATGCCTCGCATATAAGAAATGCTATATAAATATTTACTATTATTATATACAGTGGTCAGGAGATCTTTTTTATTTGTTTCTTTTTTTTCTGTGAAGATCTTTGATTTTCAAGGTACTTCTCAAAAGGTAATGTAGGGTAGTAGAAATAGCAATGGACAGAAAGTCAGAGGATCCAGGGTTTAGTTCAGTAGTGCTGTAAATGATGTGATTTTGGGTCTCAGTTCTCTTATCTATTAAATGTGGAAGGGTGATTAAGTAGGGTCAGGGCCAAATCCAGATTGTAGGAAAATTGAAGCTTATATAATGTGGGGACCTTACTTAATAAAAGAATATAAAACTATGGATGCAAAATTATTTATGAAAGCAAATACTTATTTAAAATCATCAATAGAATCAATAAACTTTAAAAAGTTGAAAATACTATAAACATCACAAAATCCAAATAAATAACAAATCTCTATTAATTAACTACCTGACACAACCCTGTATTACTTTTTTCCCTACATATTTTGGGCAGTATATTTTGATTTCCTCTTCATATGACAACGATTTTTGAAATGTTATCTTCTATGGAGAAAATAGAAAGGTAATTCAATTTTTTTCTCTAGTCTAGTGCCCTAGGATAGTTAGGCATCATGAAACGTCCTCCAACCTACATCTTTGTGATCTGATGCATGTGAATTGGCCCGGTGGGCGATAGAAATATTCCTAGAACCCATTCTTACGTTGGGACAACTCAAAACAGCAACCACACACTGAAATGACTGTGATCTTGCTCTCTCTCTATAACCCACCAAACCCAAGCTAAAGGTGTCTGCATCTTAACTTTCCCTTAGCCAGAATAACAAAAATACACATGGCTTCCCAATTCTTCCAGCATGAAGGAGAGTTTGAAAGAGGTAACTTGAGTGAAAAGAGACTGTGGTCTTTACCAATAATGGTTAAAATAGCTTGCTTTTGAAATTTAATTAAGAATATGACCACGTGAACACATTGCTCTGGCCTCTCCAAGGGCCTTGGAAGGGGCCAGTGCTAGTGATGGACACTAAATTTTAAATTTTATTAAATTTGTGGTTAATCCGTGTCTGAGAATTGCAAAGACCTTTCCAAGCTCTAAAATTCTGTGAATTTGTTTTGTCTTAGGATTTCCATGAGAATCTAGTGCAAGCAGGATTAGTAAGATAGGAGAAGTAGGAGAATTTCTGCAAGTAAGCAGGGAGAAAGTAAAAGGAGCTCTAGTCTCAAAAATCCCCAAAGTTGCCTTGGTATTCCTTTGTTCCCTTATTTCTTCTGTGAGTCTGCTCGTCTCCTTGATAATCTAAATTCACTCTCCCCAGTTCTCAGTATCCTTCTTTCAGATGTAAGGAAACTGAGATAGAGAAATAATTTTATATATTTTAAGGAAAGATCATTGTGAAATATGCCGGCTGTCTGGGTGTTAGAAAAGAAAGTGGGTGAATAAAACAAAAATCCCCATGAGAGTGAAGGAGTTTGGGAGTACGATCCAATTAAGAGCACAGAAGAGTTATAATTTTTAGACTCGGGTATCTTAGATGACATAGTATTCTATTGTGAAGGATTTGCAGGAAATCAACATGTAGAACCAAGGTGGGATTGAAGGGACCTTTAGAAGGAAACAGTCTATACTTCCACTTTCAGACCTTCTGAAAGTGACAATTACATACAGACTTGGAGCATCTTCAGGGATGAGTCTTATTCATCTGAGTATTTCAAGTACTTGGAACCTAAGAGGAGGTGCTTGAAAAACCTTGTTAGATGAAATGGTTGGATGTATTAGAGTTTGTTAACCGGAAAAGGAGTACACATATTTTTACCAAATAAAGTTCCCAAGTTGTCTTAAAACTGTAAAATGATTTTCATGCAAAGGTAAAATTTGCCTTGTTCTCAAGAAGCAACTTTCAACAATTATATAAATGTAACAAACACAGCAATTTCAAAGATAAAATGTTGGCATTCCCACATGAGCTGCAAGCTTGGAATCACAATAGCATCTTGTAAGATTCTGGAAGGCTGCAACTTTGGAAGAGTATACTGTGAAATACATGCTGTACAGATAGTTTTTTATTTGCTCATTTATTTATTGGACCCTCAGCAAGTAGTAAGTCCTGGCGACAAAAAATAACAAAAGATAAGTTTATAATCTAATAGTGAGACTGGGGTATAATCTCTGCATTGGTGTAAAAGATAAATAGAAAATGGAGAATAGAGGGTAAGAGAATTATTAGCAAAGAACTCAGAAAGCTCCTTTGAGCATTTATGCCTGTAACTGGATGCCTTAATCGTAGTGATGGAGACACATGATACAGAATTCTTGCTGTGTCTCCATGCAATTTACAATGTCAACAGGAGGATAGGATTAACCCTTACAAATACTAGAGAACAATACAGAAGAGTATATAATGAGATCACCTTTTAATTCCATGTTCATTACTCAATTCATTCCTGCAGTCACACATTAATTTCCTCAACATATGTCTGTGGAGTACTTACCACGTGCCAGGCTCTTGGCTAGCCATGGAGATAAAGTGATAAACATGAGAGTCAGCGTCTTACAGAACAGATAATCTAGCAGAGAAGATGGACTTCAAACAAGTAATGCCAATATGTAATGAGTATTATAGTAGGGAAAACACAGGAAGGGAACATAGAGCAGGGGAATCTAACCTGGTCCAGGCCTCCCTGAGGAAGTAAAATGGAAACCCAAGTGGCGGGGTGTCCACTGTTTCTGACAGTGACTCCCCCATATTCCAGCCAGTAGGTCCTTTCCATCTGCAACTCTCATCTTGTTGTTTCAATTCTCCTTTTAATATAGTTCCTGTTCCAGTTATAAAACTCCTATGAATCCTGACTTCTTACAGTACAGTAGACAAACTTTTATGCTGGAAGCCATCCTCCTTTCTTTTTCTAAGAGGCACTATCCCTATTTAACTTCTTTTTCCAGATTAAAGAATATCATTTAACATCATTATTTCACACTTGACAGTTCTCACTCAGGCCACCACCATGATGAGTTCCATCCGTGCATGTGCAAGTTAAATGTAGGCACCATTTCTAAGAGGTACATCTATTTTATCTCTCTTAAGACTCTAAAGTATTTGAAGGTAATCCTCATATCTCTAACCTATTTTCTCTAATCCCCACAGCATCCATGGTAATGATACTATAATCATAATAGATATAGTGATAAAAGCAACCACTATCACTTACTGAATGCTTACTATGTACCAGTCATTTTTCAATATCCTATATACATTATCTTACCTAATATTTATAAGATGCCTATGAAATGGTTATTATTATCTCCATTTTTCAAATGATTTATAGGGATTAAAAGTTTGGTCAAAGTCACAGTTATTACAAGACATTTGAGATTTGAACCCAGATTTGCTCGATGCCAGTGTTTATAGTATTATTCAGTCCTGCCTTGGCATCATACATTCAGAATATTGTAAATATTCTTTGAACTAATTCTCTGTGATAGGTTACCAAACTGTGAGGTCCACTGACTTAGATCTCCCAACATCCACCAAATACAGTGTGGGCACCTCCAGTAGTCAGATTCCTACTGAGATCAATGCTATGGGAGTAGGAAAAGAAATACGCATTATTCCCTATTCTAATATTTTATTGCCCACTGGCATGTTACTCTAGAATAAAACTAAATGATCCTGGGATGTGAAAAATTCTTTTGTTGACACTTTAAGTTGAAATGCCAAATGTTTTGATATGTAAGTCTTATGATTCCTAGGCACTTGGTTAGTCATGAAGGTAAAGTGATGGATGTAATGGAGATAAAGTTGAGGGAGAGGGGAGAGGAAAGAAGTTGTCAATGCTCCTCTTACATGCTGTATCAAGGATGATCCGGGTCCATTGTGATTGGTTGAGATTAGCTCCTCTAAGAAAGAAGGTGAATGAACTGGTTTCCACATAATCTGCCAGAGAACTAGAGATATTTATCTCAACCTGTCCCATCCAGATTCTCCTCTAAGGAAACCTTTCTGCTTGTGGCCTCATTCTACACAGTGGTGCTCTATACTGTGTGTTTGCCCCTTGTCTCAGATGAGTGGACCAAGGGGTAGATGCTTGCTGGAAGACAGACATTCTGTGACCTGGCCAGCCATCTGGATGGACTAGCTTAAAATGATGATCTGGGCCGATCAGTTGCCTTTCTGGGAAATTCAGCAATTGGAAACTAAGGCACCAGACCAGCTGGCAGCAGAGTCAGATTGTGAGAGGATGCCATGAACCATATGGACGCTAAAACTATGAAGGGGCAGAAGAGATAGAGAGTAAAGGCTGAGGAAGCTGGTTGGAAAAGAAGCATAGAGACAATGCACAGAAAGAAGGCGAAGACACTAAGACACTTGTATTTAGAAGTGCCTTCGATCCTGGGTGTTTCCAGTTCTGGTCCCTGCCATGTATCCCTGTAACCGCCCGTTCCCCTATCTGAATCTCCTTCCACCACTAATTTTGTGAAGTAACTTGAGTGTGCCTGTTTCTTTCAATCAAAAGAGACTAAAACCATCTTCCTTCCCTTACATGTCAAGCACTTACAAATATGAAGTATTACTCTTAGTTCTCATTAGTAAATGGATGTGAAAAGTCAGACATTCAAAAGAAAGAACTGGAATGCGCTGAGCCAGAAAACCACATTTTGATTTTTGCACATAGAAAATTTTTACGTTTCATTAAGCATACGTTTCATTAAGAAAGGCTGCTCTCAAAACTTTTTAGAACATTTTGTGTTCCCAGTTGGAGAATGGAGATCAGTAATCTATTAGCCGAACTGCTTCTCTCCAAGTTTAATGTCAAAGTGATTCTAATGTGTCTATGTGAGCAACTGCCTGTGAAGAAAACTTTGAGAGACAAAAGGCTTTCTCCCTTTCCACTCTTTATCCTTCATTCAGATCTCATGCCTGCTGGCCCAGTTTAATGATTTTCTAGAGTTTTTGAACCAAAAAGATTTTTTTAAAAAGTAAAAACAGAAGTCAAAGTTAAATGTCCTTGAATGTTTCCAAGAACTAAGTAGTTAGTCAAGAAAAAGATAAAGTGAATAAGGGCAGCTTTGTGTCAGTTGGCAGGTTAAAGATCACTGTGGTGGTCTTTATGAAGTACAAAGGGGACCAGGCATATAAATATGAACAGGTATAAATGCTTTAATTTGACTCAACTTGCCAGGTGAGGAATGTGCCTCAACAAGTGATCTGTTTCCGTAGGGCCAATCACTAGCCTTGGAGGAGCTCAACTCAGCTAACCAGAATAGATCTGGAATATTCTTGGTTTCCATTCCTGTGCCTCACATGCCTTGTCTCTGCAGGAGCCGCTGCTTTTCCTTCCCTTTCTAAGTCTCTCTCTCCCCTCCTTCCTCCCTTCCTTCCCTCTCCCCTTCCCTCTTTCCCTCTTTCTCCTTCTTCCGCCCTCCCTTCCCCCTTCCTCCTCCTCCCTCTCCTTCTTCTTCTTCTTCTCCTTCTTCTCCTTCTTCTTATTCTCCTTCTTCTACTTCTTTTCCTTCTTCTCCTTCTCCTTCTTCTCCTTCTCCTTCTCATTCTTCTCCTTCTTCTCCTCCTTCTCTGCCTCCTACTCCTTCTCCTCCTCCTCCTCCCTCCTCCTCCTCCCTCCTTCTCCTCCTCCTTCTTCTTCTTCTTCTTCTTCTCCTCCTTCTCCTCCTCCTTCTCCCTCTTCTTCTTCTTCTTTCTTCTTCTTCTTCTCCTCCTTCTCCTCCTTCTCCTTTCTCCTTCTTCTCCTTCTCCTTCTTCTTCTTCCCTTTCCCCTTCTCCTTCTCTCTCTCTCTCTCATTTATATTGGGCTTATTCTGAGCTCAGCCACCCTTGAACCCATTCTCTATCTTGTAGGTAAAATAGTTCTTAGGATTTGCTAAGACCTTGGAAAATAAAGGAGGTACTTCACCTGACCAGTGAGGATTGTTTTTGCCACAACTTTGGAAACTTTGTGGATGGGAAATTAAAGGAAGTGGTGCTTCTCCCTGGGCCATACTAGAAGGGTTGTGGTCGTGTTGGACTTGCTGTTGATGCAATAACTCTACAGTTATTTCTGTATACTCAAGGCCTGTCGCTTTTCATTTTCTGTTTCTTCAAGAAGACATGAACATCTAGAGAGTCACATGTCTATGGGGAATTGGAATGCTGAGGAATGGAAACAAATGGAAATATATTACACAAGTGGAACTTCAGCTGTGACCTGAAATGTATTACCTAAGAACTCTGTACAGGTGAAATTTTTTCTATCTCGGTATTGTATAATCAAGTTGCTGTTCAAAAACTCTTCAAATTTCATTTTTTAGTACTTACTTTGTAGGGTTTTTTGAGGATTAAATGAAAAAATTTCTGTAAAGTGCATAGAACAGTGTTCCTCCTATTATGAGCACTCAATAAATGTTAGTTATTATTATTTTTTAAATTTTTCATACAACAATAATATATTTGTTCAGTAGCAATTGAAATTTACTTGAATTTTAATATTTTGGGTTCCCTGATGCCATTTACCACTGTTTGTTTTGATTTAAAAGGGCCTCAAGTACTTGATAACATGCAAGGTTGATCATCAAAGCATCTTTATTGCACTTGTGTTCACAAAGTACATTTTGGTCTTCTTTTAGTTAGTCTGTTCAATCACATTACAAGATAGAGAATTCTGTGTCAGAGAGCCTGTGGGAAAATGAAGAACCTAAGTGTCTGGAGAAATTAAATGACCACAATGTAACCCCCATTGTAACCTCTCTCTAGATGAAGATGAAGAAGGACCATCTTCTCTGGGACTTGGGCTCTCACGCGTATTAGGTGAGTGTATGCGTCCACACGCATGGATATATGCCTTTATGTGTCCTGCTCTCAACAAATTCTTTTTTTTTTTGGCCGTGCCTCACAGCTTGCAGGATCTTAGTTCTTCGTAGTTCCTCGACCAGGGATTGAACTGGAGCCCCCTGCTTTTGGAAGCGCAGTGGAGTCCTAACCACTGGACTGCCAGGGAATTCCCAACAAATTCTTTTTTGCTAAGCTAGAGATAGTGAGTCATAATCATTCCTTGGTTTTTTTTTTTTAATTAATTATTTATTTATTTTTGGCTTTGTTGGGTCTTCATTGCTGCACACGGGCTTTCTCCAGTTGTGTCGAGCAGGGGCTATTCTTCGTTCCGGTGTGTGGGTCTCTTCCTAATTGCAGTGGCTTCTCTTGTGGAGCACAGGCTCTAGGTGCACAGGCTTCAGTAGTTGCAGCGCGTGGGCTCAGTAGTTGTGGCACACGTGCTTAGTTGCTCCATGGCATGTGGGATCTTCCCGGTCCAGGGATCGAATCCATGTCACCTGCACTGGCAGGAGGATTTTTAATCACTGCACCACCAGGGAAGTCCCATTCCTTAAGCTTTTAACTGAAGAACTGCAGTTTGCCAGTTAATGAACGGGACGTATTAACCCATTTAAGAGCTGGAGTCCTAAGATAGAGTGCGTTGGCTCTTGCCATCAAGAGCTTTGCCTACTAGCTAATAGCTGATGATTCTCAGTTTTACTCTACAGGAGGTAACTATCTTTAGGGAGATGGACAAAATCACAAAAGATAATATACCTCATGTATTCTGTATGACTCTAGAAGAACTTAACCATACTATAAATAGGTCTTTTTTTTTTTTTTTTTTAAATATAGGTCTGGGCTGAGAGGGTCTTCTGGGAGGTGTAATGGGCAGGATATATAAAGCATGGACCAAGCCATGGATTCTTTCCTCTTTGCCTTTTACAATTGCCCTCTGTTTATAGAAACCTATTTATGAGTCTGCCCTGGTCATCAGGGAAAATGCCTTATTTATTTCATGATTGTTTACAAAACCAAGGGCCCAGGACACAGGATATTTATACTGTTGTCTATCATAGCATTCACTGGAAGAAGAGATAAGCGATTCATCTGACAAAAATATTGTGGCTTGAAGATTCTGAGTGCACGAGAAAGAAGTCACTGCATTACCACGTCATGAGACAATGATTTTGTTCTCTTGAACAAATGATGTAACTCATTTAGGTTGATTTCGCCTTCCTCAGATGTCATGAACATAATTTTTGCTTTTTCACTATAGTTCTTAGTTGCTTGTGCAGTGACATCTCAGGTAAAAAGGGCCTGAAGCAAAGTCTGAGTTGGATCCTCCTGACAACATCAATAAGATTTTCTCCCCTTTTTCAAAGAACTAAGGAGTAGATTTAGCCAGACGAGGATAAGGTTCTAGATGTGGAGGGTAACAAGGAGCGGTAAGATTTTTCTAGGTGGAAAAAGCAAAGGGAAGGCAGATGCTTGGGTGTGTCGGTGGCCTAATTTCTGTAGCCCTGGAGCTGCCCAAAGTATCTTCAGAGTGAAGACCAGCCATCTGAGCCCCAAGACAGGACAACGACCTGGGGGTGAAGAGCGGCTCTAGCTCCACCTGCCAGCTCCGCGCCCCCTCAGCTTGGTTCTATTTGCTCTTTATCTTCGGGGCTTCATTGACATCATTCTACCCTATTTCAGAGTGAGATTAGGTGGCTTCCTCAGAGCCCATGGGTCCCAGTGACATGTTAGCTACACCAACTTCGTGTCACCTCTGCTTCTCCAGAAGCAGATTCAACAAGATCACATGATTTTTCAGAGCCTTTTAATGTCTCTTGCCTTTGGCATGTCACTTATCTGACCTACTTCCAACTTTTCATGTTCCAATCTCCCATCCCTTTTATTTCATCTGACTCTTTCCCGTATCATCAGCCCTACTTTCTGCTCCCTTCTCACTAGAGCAAACTGCCAACCCCAGTACCTTTGCTCTCTTGTTCACATTCCCCTCAAAAGTCACCCAAAGTTTCCAGGAAGCAAAGGAGAAGAGCTTAAACTATTTTTGCAGTGGAAAGCCTAGAGACGACTTACCCAAGCATGGCCTATTTGCTGCTTGATGTAGTTCATGCTCTGGCCAGGGGGAAGGGATGGTGGGATTTTGCCCAGGCACGCTTTGGCCATTCTGTGTTTTGTGCTGCCCGTGCTGAGTCAGCTATTGTTGAAACAAATGAAGGTAAGTATCCTTGAGGAACAGTGATGGAGGCGTGGGTGACATTCATGTAGATAATAACCTTTCAGGTTAGCTCTGGTCCTGCCCACGAACAGAATCTCAACCCCAGCCAAATCCTTCCAAAAGCAAAGATCATGTTCGTTGTAGACTGTAGGCTCCCTGAGGGCACACATCTCTGTCTGAGTTCTTTTCATTCATGCATCCCAGGTGCACAGAACGGAGCCTGTCCCATTGTAGGTGCCCGATAAGTCTGTTAATTTGAATTCCCGCCCGATGGAATTGTTACTTTAGTACCGCATTTCAGCAAGGCTCTTCTCCACCAAATAGCACAATATCAAACAGGTATAGCAGAGTCGATTTTAATATGCTAATTAATATACACAAGGGAAAAAAAAGATCGTTGTAAATACCATGGGCTTTGAATGAACGTGAGCTTCTGAGGGCTGTAAATGTATTTCAGAGAACAGGACTAAGAATGGAGTAGAAATATACTAAATTTTAAGAAGCATCTTGAACATGAAGGATAGCTGATAAAGAGAAAATTAAGCTTTTTAATTATAGAAATGTGAAATTGATAAAGAATTCCCTGTTTATCTGAAACACCAAGTTTTCCTAGGACCTTAATATTATTATTCCTAAAAAGCAGGAGTCAAGGGGGCTTTAGACTAGATGAAATTCCCTCCAATTCTAAAAAGTTGAGACTACAATTATAAATCATCAAAAAATATAAAAAACAAACAAAACTGACGTCTTTAGTCTCTCTTTTGGGAATGAGTGTAGCCCTAGAACAAAAAATCTTAACCTGAAGTGTAGGGTTGTACTTCCTTGTATATCTGAGTTCCCTAAAACCGTGCATACAAATTTTATATATGTGCATTTTTTCCCCTGAGGAACAAGGATCCATAGTTTTCATCAAATTCCCAAGGTAGTTTGAGACCCCAAAACCTTACAAGCCACTGGATTATAACATTTTAGATTGTCTCCTTATAAGGCTTGAAATAACACTTTCTATGTGTCAGGCATTATGCTGAAACACTTTATATGTCTTACCTCATTTAACCGTAACTTCACAAGACTGCTGCTTTTCTGAGAAGTTAACTTTCTCAAAGTCTTACAGCTGATAACTGGTGAAGCTGGGACACCCACCCAGGCTGAACCAGAATGCCATGCTTTTATTCATTACATAGAACTACCTTCTTTTTGGGAGACAGACATTTTCCCCAAACCAGAGCCTTTTCAGTCTTAGCCATTACTTTCCCTGTAATTCATCTTTTATATTTATTTAAGAACTGCTTTCTAAGCACCCTAAACCCTTTATACGCCCAGGGAGCATTCCTCTGTGGAGCTAGCTTTCTAAAGCACTGAAGCAACTCTCTCCAGACCACTCATCTCCGTTCTGTTCTTTTCCATTGTACAACCAGGCTGCAGTAAGCGTAATTTTGTCTTAACTCTCTATTCTAAACTCAGGTCTGGCCACGTGGCACTGATGGACAACCCATACATTTGGAGAGACTCCAAGAAATCCATCCCAAGCACTGAATGGTCCTGGCCCTGTTCCAGAATTTCACTAACCTTCCACAAATTGTGATTCCAGACACGTTCTTACCTTGGCCCCCAGGATAATGGGAGCCACAAAAGAGACAGAAATTAAAATGTCAGCCCAGCTGGGCCCACAGCAATTACAATGGAACCCATTGCCTCTTCGATCACCTGAGTGCACCACATCTGTGCCTCCTGCAGAAGGGACAGCAAAAGAATCCAGAGCAGTTATTTTAGATGTCTCTTTAACTCAGTGTTAACACAGTTGCTACTTAACAACAGCAACTAAGATTTTCATAAGCGACAGGAAAATTTTTAAAAGCAAGGTGAGAAGCAGAGATCAGAATTCTGATGAGCTTTGTAATTCAGCAACCACTGCCATCACTCAAAACCTAAATAACCTGAAATATATGATCAAGGCTGGAGCGGCAAGTAAAAGAAAATGTCGTTATTCTCTGCCTGAGAAAAGGGTATCACCCAAACCTTTTCACCTACTGCAGATTCTGAAAGACGAGTAGTATGCCATGTCACTATGGACAGAGAAAAGGATGTCCACAGCCAAGGTGACATCTGAGAGGTCATATAGTTTGTGGGATCATGATAGAAGTTCAAAACATCCATCTGAGAAAAATAAGTGAAACTGATGACTGAGTGGGAAGTATGGGTGGCACAAGGGATTAAATGGTGTGGGAATCAAGACATTGCTAATCTCCTCGCTTCCTCCTTTTTTTATTCTTTATAGACCCAGCCACTGATAGGAGCTGCCGATTTCATGTGAAGTGATCAGTTGCTTTTTGTGCTCTGAAGGTGCTGATTTCCAACGACTGCAATGTTACATCCATGAGTTCTTCCAGCTTTGAAACTGAGCGCTCTAAGCAAGAAGATCCCTTTTCTTCTGCTGCTATGCCGGGGAAACGTTGAGATTACTTCAGCCAAAATAACATTTCTGCCAGCCGACATCCTAACTCAGAGAGGCAGCTAGTCGTGCTAACAAAGAAAACGATGTTTGGTCATAAAGGAGTGTGATGAAACTTTCGCTTTATCTTTTTCTATCTCAATACCACAATACGGAGACGAGTTATTTTCTTAAAGTACTTGTCACCTGCTTTGTGATTGTCATTTTACTTGGCTGCCTTCTCTGCGAGATTATAGGCTTCATGAGGACAGTTTTCCTCCTCATTGTATCCTCAATACAGTAACAACGTTTTTTTTTGAAGAAATGAATAAAGAAAGTCAACTCAGAAAAAGTCTTCTAGTCTATGTTATAGGAATAGTGAAATCTTTTTAGGTTAGTAAAATGTGGGTTGAATTGCTCAGGAATTTTTAATAACCAGTGTTTGTCAGCTGAAAGTATATTATGGGAAAATGTAATACTGAATGCAGTTATAAGTTCTGGAATAGGGACAAGTGTTCAGGCCACGGTGGCTAAGTGCTGTTTTTGTCCTCCAGCTTTTATTTTTACTTCGGGTAACTCTCAGCCAGTGTTAGTCTAGGAAATTGCCCCCTCCTTCACCCTCAGTCCCATCTTATTCTCCTCCCCCAGGTACACTGGGTCCTACCCTTGTAGGTGATCCTGTGTGTACCAGAGAACCGTCTTCCGGGGCCACTGGGCTTTGTTCAGCCACAGTTCCAGCTGGTCCTGTCAGAGGAGCATGTCCTTTCTTTGCTTTGGGGAGAAGTGAGCTGGAGCTGTGTGTGGAGTCTCTACACTGAAGCCAACAGAGGAGAAAGTGGGGAGTGGGGAGATAAAGGGAAAGAGGGCAGGAGAGAGAGGGTCCTGAGGACATACATCATTAGAGACAATAAATCACCCACAACGTAACTTTTTTCTGTCATTTGCCACAAAAATAACTCTAACTGGTCCAGAGAATGTGTTGTGTTACTTTGTTTTTGTCTTTGTAAAAGAAAGAAATCATTTAGGTGGCTCCTAGAGGAAGTGCGGTTTGGTACATCTTGGTCTTGTTAGGAAATTCATTATTTTAATGGACCGAAATCTCTGCCTTAGATAGAATGTTGGAGCTTCGGGAGCTCCAGGTAACTCAGGATGCGTGTGTGCTCTCTTCTACCTGACAGCTCCATATGAAGAGAGCTATTATGACTCATTTGTTCATCCGTTCAATAAATATTGAGCACCTACAATGTGCAGGCACATCTTTTCTTCAGGATTTACGTTTAGACTGTTCTTTGAACTGTTTCTCGTGTCACGGGGATTCTGGACCAGTACTGGTGTTCCCTCCTTAGGAGGACTCCACTGTGTCAAACATCACCTTTAAAATATGGCATCTGGAGCAAAGCATGATAACATCCATTCATATGTGTTAAACATGACTTAAGTGTCCCATGTGCCAGGTGTAAGGGTAACACGGATGAATGAGACAGGTTTGTGCTCAGAGGACTCACTGCCCAGAAGGAGGAGGCTGCTCTGTAAATAAGATAGTCCAGCATAGACAGCTACAGTGAAACCCAAATTGTAATAGGGAAGAACAAATTACTTTAACCTTCGTATTCTGTTGCTTTTGCTACAAGTTAATGACTAAAGGGATGTTGCCTATAGCTTAAGGTATACATAATAGCTCATCTCTGAGAACCCTGCCTCCCATATAATGAGCGTTAAGCTAAAATGCCTTTGTTTAGCCCACAGGAAACCTCCTGACCAGGCCCACCTGTAAATGGCTACAGGAAAAAAGAAATTAACACATCCTGGAACCAGGACTTTACCCCCTCTCCTTTTAGTATTAAGGAAGCCTGAATTTAACTCAGGGAAGATGGTTCTTTGGGACACTAGTCCACCATCTTCTCGGCCTGCTGGCTTTCCAAATAAAGTCCCTACTCCTTGCCCCAACAAATTGTCTCTCAATTTATTGACCTGTCATGTGGTGAGCAGTACGAGCTTGGACTTGGTAAGAAAATGAGGGAGCTGCCAGTTCTCCTTGGAGAGGGGAATCCTTGGAAATGCTTCCTACCAAGGGGAGGTAATTCAGAGTATGAGTGTGGACTTCTGACAGGCAGATGGAGCTGGGGGAGGGTATTTCTGGGAGAGTCAGCAGCCTGAGCAAAGGTAGGGAGGAATGAAACCGCCTAGTGAGTCCATGGAACTGCAAAGGCCTCGATAGGTCAGGAGTGTGGGATATGAGATTGGGGTACAAAAGAGGTAAGATCAGAAAGGTAGGCAGGGTAGAGCCTTGAATGCCATACTGAGGAGCTTAGACTTTTTTCCTACAAGGTGACAGGAAATCTCTAAAGTTTTTAAAGAAGAGGGACAACATGACGGGTTTACATATTAGAAAGACACTTTGAAGGTGTAAGACCCAGGCGTTGGACCTCTAGGAAACTGAGGCAGGAAGAACAGCTGGGAGATAAGATCATCTGGATAAGGGATGCAAAAGGATTCCATTAAGGCAATAGCTGTAAGGATGGAAAGAAGGGGATGGATTAAAGGCAGTGAGGACACAGGGACAAGCTGTGCTGTAAGACTTGGCTACTCAAAGTGATTCAGAGGACCCGTAGCATCAGCATCACTTGGAAGAAAAGCAGGTTCTCGGTCCCCACCCCAGACCTACTGGATCAGAATCCGCAGCTTAACAAGATCTGCCAGGTCATTCATTCATTCATAGGCACATTAAAGCTTGAGAAATACTGCTCTTGGTACCTGAGATTTAGTGGTGAAGACACAAGACAGCTGAGGTCTGCACCATCATGGAGTTCACACTTTTGCATGGGAGGCAGATCTGAAACAAGAATTCCATGGTCAGCATTGGATGATGATGGTGATAAGCGCTAGAAAGGGGACATATCAGGAACTTGGACATGCCCAGGGCTGGGGGCTCAGGGGAGGTTTCCCTGCATAGGTTACAGTGAAAAGCCAGGGTGAACCAGGAGAAGCAAGTGGAACACATGTATATATGTATGAGGGGGTGGGGTGGAATCTCCCATCAGAGACCAGGCTGGAAGGGCCACTGGGGCCTTGGAGGAATCAAAAGTGCTGGAGCAGCGTGTGAGGATAGAGGAAGGTCCTGTGAGGTGGGGCTGGAGGTCAGGTGGGAGATGGGGTCAACTCGTCAATCATGCAGAGGATTCTGATTTTTATTGCAAGAAGAAACTAGGAGGAGAAAGCCCAGAGCGGTATCAGGAAGGTGGTACATAGGGGGAGAGCTGATAGTCTTTCCTGATGGTTCTGACCAAAGTCCATTCGTTCGTGGAGTCTACTACTTTGGGTTCTTTAGTTTTGACTCCATTTAAGAAAGTTTTATGGAGCTCACACTCTGTATTAGGTCCTATGCAAGGCAAGGGAGGGGTATTCAATATTTAAGATGTGATTCCTGCCCTCAAGGATACCATAGTTTAGTAATGATGTTTTGCTTTGTTAGAGAAGCTTACAGTCAGACCAAGAAGAACTTCCAGTTAATCATTCCCTAAGTCTTCCCACATAGGCTGCTTCTGAGCCAGTTTTCCCTCTTTCTGTTCTTATGTATACTTTTATACAAAATTTCACATTTTTTCTTGGTTTCAGGCCATCCTCCCAACCTGCGATATCTTTTTGAATCTTGCTTTGGTCATCAATTTTCTAGCTCTCTCTCCCAACTTTATGCCACATGCCCATCTGATGAATATGTCCTCTTTTTAAGAAAATTTAAGACCCTACATTGAAAATTGGTCACAGGTGTCAGAGGGACCTTAAGCCTCTTAGCATGGTAGTAACAGAGTTTCCCTTTGGGGTGATTATTGACTGATTAATCAATACACCTTGGGCACCTTATAGTATTTTTTCCTGGGAAGAATCTCTCTATCTTGTAGCTAAAGTGCACTATTTATGGGAACCTACAGCACCTGTGAATACCTGTGTCACAGTATTTGTAACATTGTATTTTAATTTTGTTACCTCTCTGACCATCATTACGGGACTGCTGTTTTGTTCAGCACCATATTCCCAACAGCAAGCACAGTGTATTGCATATGGTGGGCACTCAATACACACTTTATTCAGTGACTTAGCCTGCATAACTTTTTATGAATTTGCAGAAACAGCCAGGCTATTTGATACACTTCAAGGATTGAAATATAGAGTTTAGCCCTCCAGACCTTTCCCAGGCCTGTGGCCAGTTTAGCTCTACACGGGTCAGTAATAAGGCCTCACATTCATTCCCCAGAGTCGGTGCCACAGTATCATACCCTTTGCTTTCTGGAACATTTCCTGATATTTCATAAAAGTTTTTAGTGTCTTCCGTTTATCCTAGAGATTCTGCAAGTGATGCAGTGAAATCTGGAGAAAAGAGATGTGTAACCCCTTCTGCACATAACTAATCCCGCAATTTCATGGGCAGGGTATGTCAGCCCCATACTGAGAGTCAGATAGGTAACAAAATTAAAATGCGATGTCACACATACTGTGATGTGGGTATTCACAAGCGCTATGGATTCTTTTTTTTTTTTTTTTTTTTTGTGTGTGTGGTACGCGGGCCTCTCACTGTTGTGGCCTCCCCCGTTACGGAGCACAGGCTCCGGATGCGCAGGCTCAGCGGCCATGGCTCACGGGCCCAGCCGCTCCGTGGCATGTGGGATCTTCCCAGACTGAGGCACGAACCTGTGTCCCCTGCATCGGCAGGCGGACTCCCAACCACTGCGCCACCAGGGAAGCCCTATGGATTCTTATAAAGAGTACACTTATCTCTAGCTACAAGATAGGAAGACTGTTTCTAGGAAAAAAATACTGTATGGTGCCCAACATATTGGCTGGATTTTGCCAACAGAACTTTGGTTAACACGTATACCAAATATAATAACAGCCATGGTTTAATTTGGCAAAGGTTATTAATAACAACAATCTGGGACTTCCCTGGCGGTCCAGTGGATAAGTCTCTGCGCTTCCAAGGCAGGGGGCACGGGTTCCATCCCTGGCTGGGGAACTAGGATCCCACATGCTGTGAGGCCAAAAAAAAAATAAAAATAAAAAATAAAAAAATCCTTCTTTTTGATGTTAATCATCTAGACAAATTTATAGCTTTTCATATTATCCCTGCATGTTTCATATTTTCTTTTATTTATTTTTTGGCCTCATTGCACGGCTTGCGGGATCTTAGTTCCCCAACCAAGGATTGAACCCAGGGCCTGGCAATGAGAGTGCCAAGTCCTAACCATTGGACCACGAGGGAATTCCCGCACTTGTGTTTTTTTAACCATGGGATACTACAGATAACTCATTTTTGAAATTTTCTTTTATTAATACCTTGTTACCTTGATTTTTTCTTATTGCATCTGAAATTCTGTCAGTTTGACAAAAGTACTTGGTAACCTGTTGGTGGGAATGTAAACTGGTAAAGCCACTGTGGGTAACAGTATGGAGGTTTCTCAAAAAACTACAAATAGAAGTACCGTATGACCTAGCATTTCACCTCCTGGGTATATATCCCCTACAAACAACGAAAACACTAATTCGAAAAGTTACATGCACCCCAATGTTCCTAGCAGCAGTATTTACAGTTGCCAAGATATGAAAGCAACCTAGTGTCTATCAACAGATGAATGGATAAAGAAGATGTGGTATACACACACACACACACACACACACACACACACACACACACACCACGAATATTACTCACCCATGAAAAAGAATGAAATTTTGCCATTTGCAGCAGCATGGATAGACTTAGAGGGCATAATGCTGAGTGAAATAAATCAGAGAAAGACAAATACTGTATGATATCACTTATACATGGAATCTAAAAAATACAACAAACTAGTGAATATAACAAAAAAGAAGCAAACTCACAGATACAGAGAACAAACCAGTGGTTACTGGTCAGGAGAGGGAGGTATTGAATAGAAACTACTGGGTGTAAGATAGGCTACAAGGATGTATTGTACTACAGGGGAATACAGACAATATTTTTTAATAACTGTAAATGGAGTGTAACCTTTAAAAATGGTATAAAAAATTAAAAAAATTCTTGGTAACATTTATTGGGACTTTTCTACACCCCACATCCCAGTTCTGTAATATGGATTTCACAGGCATTATCTTATTTAATCCTCACTTATAAGAGGTATGTATATGACTATTCTTGACTTATAAAAAAATGACATAAATGGGGGAGATTAAATTGCCTATACATTTATATTGGTTTCTGTCCCTCCTCCCAGGCTCCTAAAGTGTTGCAGACCTGAGGTTTGAATGAGGCCTGATTCCAGCACCCAGACTCTTAAGCCAGCACACACAATTCTGCAAAGGGCCCAGAGACTTAGAATGCTGTGCGAGAAGTGCCCTTTGAGACTGTCTGGCTTAGGACATGATGTACACTTATGAACCTGATTCTCTCTATCACTTTCTAGACAAAATGACCCTCCCAATGGAGAGTGACAGGCTAAGCAGGGGGATGGGTGAAATGGGAGAAGGGGGGTGACTCTAACTCCTGGGATCCCAGGAGAGGACTTTCATGTCCAAAGCTCTGGAATTGGATGGATATTATACAAAATTCTAAGCCTACATTAATGTATTACTTCAGCAGAAAATATTTGTTGAATAATTGAGGTTGGAATCTCATTTTAGCTTTGACTGCCATCAACTAGCGATGTGGCCAAGGATTTTTTTCCCAAACATTTACTGTCTTAACTGTGCATTTTTAAAGACATACATTTCAGGCAAAAGGATAGCAGGAGTGAAGGTGCACTGTGTTCACAGAACAGAGAGGGGAGATCTGGATGTCAGAACTGTCTAGGTTCACTCTGGAGTGTCCATGAGACCAATTCTATTTTTCAATATGAAAAATTATTTGTAACCTTAAAATAACCCAGAAAGATAAAAATCAATAAGTTTGTACTTTCACAGGCAGTGAAAACATGAACATCTGAGCAGTGTGAAATGAAGCCAGTTTCAGAGAGAGCATTTTGCTGAAATCGAGAGTGACGTGTGTGCATCAGTCACACACAGCAAGCGAGAGACAGGAGGATGGAGGGGGACACATGGTCCCACAATGTCCCCAGAGGGAAAAAGGTAACTCTTGGGAAAATGATAGAAGCATGTAAAGTCCATGAAATCAGCCATGTCAATTGTGAAACGTAAGTCCTAGTGCTATGTGTTTGGGGGCTGCAGCCACAGAGATTGAGAGAGGAAATAAAAACTTACACTTTAGTGTCTGAGTCATCTGTGCCCCTCACTCCCACGTTCCCTCCTCCAACATTTTTGTCTCTTCAGCCTTTGTTGAAGGATTCTGTCTCACTGAAAAATAAGGATGGGGGAGGGAGAATTGTTTTCACCTGAGCAAACCAGGGATTCCATGTTTTTTTGCTCTGCTTATGTAAAAGGAACTTAGGGAAGCTGAACTATTTCAAATGGGTATGAAAAGTTCAAGAGAGAAAGGGTTTGGAGCAATGACTGCGATGAAAGAGAAATCTGTGCCAGGCAAGATGAAAGCCAAGCAAAGAGCAGTTAATCATCCCAGCTGGAGATCGACAAGAGAAATCCAGTGTCTCCTCAGAGATGAGGAAGAGCCCCACCTGCCAGGGCAAAAATGTCTCTGACATCTAAGCACCTGAGCTGGGTACTAAGCCTGCTATTTCTGCTCTGTCAAAGTCATTCTATTAAAAGTTAAAATAAGCCTGCAACTAGAGACTCTTACCCCTTATAGAAGCATTATGTAATGTATGCAAATGTGCATCTAAATTATTAGGCTTCTATTTTTTCCCCCCTCAAAGCTGCACTTAATAAGTAAAAGCTTGTGAAAGCCTAGAAATTTCTAAAATAAATGTATATCTAAGAACCTCTCTAAAGAAAACCTCTTGAGATCTAGCAAGAGGTTTGGAAGAAAAGGCCCTGTATGGAGAGGGGGGATTGGTGGGTCCTGGCACTGGTTTAGCTCTTTACTCTGCACTGGCTCTTGCAAACCACTTAATTTCCCAGGACCAGAAGATGCTATGTCCGGGTGGGAAGAACTCAGAAATGAAGGTCAGAAAGCCTGAGTTTGAGTCCCCACCTTGTCATTTATGAGCTATGTGGCTGGCAAAGAATTTCATATTTGGAGGCTTGTTTCCTTATCTACAAAATCGGGGAGGTAATAGTACCTCACTCATGGGATTGCTGTGAGGGACAAATAGATGATGCACATAAAAAGGGCTTTGCAATCTGTAAAAGGCAATAGACAAGTGAGCCCTCACTTCTCCTGGTTTTTCTGTGCCTCACAGAATACTGGGAGAATAAATGAAAGCTAGAAAGGGTTTATTATAGAAAGTCCAAAGCACTACTTCACAATCATTATGGCGAGGAAGGACATACTTCAAATCTGTTGATAAAGGGAAACGTAAACTAGTCAGAAAACCAGCCTCAACTGGTAGATATTTAAAACGCCTTCCATCTACACTCAAAGGAAAATGGTGCTCTAGAGGGTGCTGGGGGTTGGGCGGCCTGGAGGAGACACTGCCACACAAAACGGGTTGCTAGATTATGGGGGAGGGGGAAGCACGCTCTCATTTAAGAGGCGTAAGGTAACTGAAACGATCACACAAAAAGAAGACCTTCTAATTCCATTTGAGCTGTAATCTGATTTCACTGCTGGGTACACCGTCCCCTTCAGGACAATCTGAATGAAGTCAGTGTCGAGGATGGTGCGGCAGAAGTTTTCCACCCAGCAACAGGATGACGTCAGCGGCCAGGAGAACCGCCAATCAGCAGGCAGAATGAATCAGAGCGTGCTGGGATTCTGCTCAACGGTCTCCTAGCAAAGCAAGCTCAGCTCTGAAGTGCAGAGGCTCTTTGCACTTCCTCTGCACTTGAAGCTGAGACTCAATGGCTCCTCAGCTGAAAGGGTACCAATGGGCGTGCAAGCAGTTAAGATTATTCGCGTCCAAACAGCCAGTCCTATGAGTAATAAGAGTCATAGCTATGCTCTCCGGCGAGTACTTTTTGGCAATTAAAAATGCAGTATTAATAAATATTTTAAAGGCTTGATTTATATGTCATGCCTTATAATTGTTTGAAACCTGTTTCGTTTCATGCATTATGTGCTGCTGGGCAGCTCTGGGCCCATGAGCTACATATGAAGTTCAATACTGTACCTTATAGAGTTTGAACTTGCTTCTGATTTTTCAAGTCTCCTCTCTGAGGAGACAGGCAGACTGGAAGTCAACAGCTGTTTCATTTCTGGGTCAAAAGCTCCAGTTCTCTAATTGCACTAAAATGTGTTTTGTGTATGCTTTAAAAATAAGTGGGAAGGTTATGAGGTGACTTGCAGAAGTCGGCTCACGCTGGTGAGGGTAGAGCTTTGTGGTACTGCTGAGAACATGCAGTTATCTTCTGGCATTTTATTAGTTTTTCTGACCTTAGTATACAGTGACAGCAGACTCGGAAAAGGGCGCAAAAGGTTAAACCTACTCACGCAGCATCCCAGTCTCTTTCTTACACTTCCCAGGCAGGCTCCTCACCTACCCAGCCTGCACTGCGGGAGGACAATTGCACTAACTTGGCACTAAGGCCAGAGGCATCTCTCCTGCAAGTGGTGGAAACATCTTTCCAAAAGCAAAATGTATGTAACAAAGAGGGAGTGCTTTTCCACCTTGTCTCCTTCAGTGCCATAGGTCTCAGGAAGCACCGCGGACTAGGATTTTATAAGCCCAGACCTGCCGTAACCTCTCTCTCCTTCGACAGCTTGGTTCTTGGACGACTGCCTCTTTTTTTCCTCATTACTGAAATGAAGACAGAGTTGAGAAAAGCTAGCTAATTAGGGCTAATTAGGGGCAAGCCATTTTGAAATATTGAGAAGACTGACTCTGGGAATTTATTTTAGAGAAAAGCAGACCTAACATGTTCAAAGGGTGGTTCTGCTGGAGGAAAGCATATGGGTTCTGGAGATCAGATTCACCCAAGTTTGAATCCCAGTTCCACTACTTACCGGCTCTGCCCCTTGCGGTCAAATCTCCGTTCCACAGGTGCAGACTGGGGCAATGCTTAGCTTCAAGGATGGCTGTGAAGATATAGAGGAACAATCTCTCACTGAGCACAGGCAGGCGCGTTGTAGCTACTCAATAATTCATAGACCCACCGCCCCCTTTACACTGGAAATAAACAACTTGTTGGCAAATAGAAATCCCAGAGGGACCCGCATTCACAAATACCGAAGGGTTTGTAATTACCATGAAAAAGATTGCTTCCAAGCCTTGAAAGCGGGTCGTCCCTTACAGGCTCTTAGGCGTACTTGGGAAGCCTTGTTTACACTCTAGCATTAATTTGCTCAGCAAATCCTTACTGCTAGGACGAAATTAAATTTCAGCTCAGGCTCTGTTTGAATGACCCCAAACTCCAAATGAAGGTGGCTTTATTGTGATCTAAGTTTCACTTTTCTGGAAGCCTTGAGATGAATGCGGTGGGCTTTCTAATACTTCTCTAAAGCCCTGGCACTCTTGACAAGAAAGATGGAACTGTCAAGTATCTGAACCCATCCTGTTCATCCCCTTCTTCATCTACACATCCCTGAAGGGCACATGCTTCTTGTGCCCAGAGTTTAGAAAAGCGTTCTGCGACTGGGACAGACTGGGAGTCTTAGAGGATGTGAAAGCCCCGGGGCAGGTTAGAGGTCAGAGCAGCTGTGGTGCCCGGAGGAGAAGACAGGAGGAAGTCGGGGTGGGGGGGTGTACTTCCTGGGCGAGACCGAATTAGCTATTTTAGACTCCTTGGTTCCTCTTTAGTCAGCAGTCAAGAAGATTACAGAAACGGTAACATTCTATTATTTCAACAGGGCCTTTCTCTTGAAATATGCATTTGCTTGTCTAAGATATAATGTCTTAGATTCTCTGTTCACTCAAGGCTTATTGCACCAGAGAGAAGGTATTGAGAAGATACCTTCATCCCACTTTACAGAGAGATAAACTGATAGCTTGTGGGCAAAGCTCAGGCATTTGTGAAAGATCAGCCCATATTAGGACAGCAGAATGGAGATACTGAGTAGGGATACAATGAGACAGAAATCTGAGATCTCCTGACCTACCTCCGTTATTACAATCATTTCAAATCCAAGCAGAGAAGTTAGAAATGGGTAAAATTGCACCTGCACTTTAACCAAGAGTCCAGACCTGCCTGTTTTTGATTGATTGGACCTCTGTATATAGGCCCTAGCAGATCCTTTCCTGTATTTAGGCAAGGTGAAGCCAATTTATTCCAAGAGAGTGCCATTTTGTGTCAGGACAACTTGATATGGTGCTATAGGTTGAATTGTGTCCCCCTTCCAAAATATGTTGAAGTCCTAACCCCCAGTACCTCAGAATGCAATCTTATTTGGGCATAGGTTCATTACAGATGTAATTAGTTAAATTAAGTGAAGTCATACTGGAGTAGAGCTGGTCCCTTATCAGATATAACTGGTGTCCTTCCAAGATAATGATGGTGTGAAGATGGACATGTATAGGGAGGATGCAGTTTGAAGACAGAGGATTGGAGGGCTTCATCCACAAGCCAAGAAACACTAAAGATTGCCAGGAAACCACATTCTCCTACAGGTTTCAGAGGGAGCACGGCCAGCCCTGCTGACACCTTGATTTCCGTCAGACTTTAGCCTCCAGAAAAGTGAGGTGATAAATTTGTCGTTTTAAGGCACCTGGTTTGAGGTACAGCTGTCCTAAGAAACTAATACATATGGCATTAACCAAAATTACTGATGTCACTTCAGACTGGATAAAGCTGGCATCTGTATGCTTGGGCAAATTATTGACCTTCCTGGAAGAATGTTTTCTGATCCGTGAAACAGAGATGGAGTAGGTGATTCAAAAGGACTCTAACATACTTTGAGAATAGGCAGTTATTTCCCAATATGTGATAGTTTTTCTTCCTCTGATCTAGTTCTTGAATCCCTCCCCATCTCTCTCTCTCTGCACTTGCCCATGTCTTAGGTCAGGGCCCAGTCATTTCTTGCTTGGAAAATTGGAAAATGGTTCTCCCCGACCTATACATAACACAAGTGCCTGAGGGGTGTTTGTAGACATGGATCCAGTAACATCATTCCTCTGCACACACCTTCTCCAGCCTGATGTTGCCTACAGAATACTGCGGAAACTCTTTAGCTTGTCATGAGGCTCTTCACATCGAAACCAAACCTCTCCCTTCAGGCTGCTTCCCACCAACTCCTGCCAAGTTCCCCTCACCCTGCGTTTCATGTATTCTAGCCAACCTACCATACTGTCTCCCAAACAAGCCATGGACTTCCCTTTCCTAAAGTCCTGCACCCATCTACTCCCAGGAGACTTCTCACCTACCGATTGATTCCCCACAGCACCATGAGCAATTTGAGGGCAGGAACTGTATCTTATTCACTGTTTTTCTCCATTACCTTGCACTTACCTGAGCACAGAGCATAGAGTAAGAGCATAGAGTAAGAGTAAGTAAGATAAGTATGAGTTGAAGGAAGGAATCTCTTATTCCTCCAAACCCATTTCAATGTTTTTTTTTCCCTTATAACTATCTGAATTAGGTGTTCCCTCCAAGCTCCTGCAGCACTCTATCATGATTTTATAATACCCTTTCTCCCACCTGTGAATCCACTTGGTACATGGTACTACATGAATGTTTGTGGAGTAGTTGGACAAAGACATAATGGACACATTATTACTAGAAATGTGTGTATGTATTGTTGTTGATTAGTGTGAAACTGAATCATTTGCTGTAAGTGGAAAATTTTAACCCCAATTTGATTGACTTCTCTTGTTTCATCAGACTGTGACCCTGGCGCTTTAGTTCAGATGGTCAAGACATGTGCCGAGGGTTGGTTTCCTATAGAGCCCTGCCCTCCTTTGGGGTCAGGCGCAGCTAGCTCCCAAACCCCAGGTGGCACTGGGAAACTTCAGGGCAGGGCTTCCCCCTCCGTTACTAGGGTACCAGAGTGAAAGGGTGTGGAGGGGTTGGCACAAGCTCACCGTGAAGGTCAGCAGCTCAACCTGAGGGCGGAGGCCAGGAGCTGGGGAGTAACTAGAAATGAGCTCCACACAATGTGGATCTCTCCTTTGGGATGCCTGCCCTCAACTTCTCCTTCTCTATGGCTAAGTTTGGCCAAACAAGACCCTGGGTGGGTGTGAGGAAGTGACACACACCCTCCTCTTCAGGCAGCTGTTCACAGCAGAGGAGCCCAGTGCAAAGCATCAGTCGCTGGGCTGAGTTTACCCACAGGTCAGGAGAATCATCTTTTGAATTGTTATAATTGTAATGATAATGACCATGTACTGGACACTTACTGTGTACCAAGTTCTCTCTCTCTCTCTCAGTCTTTATATATATATATATATATATATATATATATATATATATATATACACACACACACACACATACATACTACATATAAAATAAATATAAAAATATAAAATATATACTATATATGGTATAAAATCTATGTAGTATTAAAATATATATGTGTATATATACAAAATAAAATAAATACAATAAAATATATATATACAATATGATATAAAGTGAATATATATGATATTGCATATCTCTATATATGATTAAAGTGAATTCCAATAACTCAGCAAGGTACATAATGTTATCCCCATTTTCCAGATGTGGACATTGAGGCAATGTGCCCAAGGTTACACAGCTAGTGAGTGGCAAAGACAGGAGTTTAAGTCAGGTCTGTTTGACTTAACAGACTTTGCCCTTGACCACTAAAATACTGCTTTCCCAGTCCATTGTAGTCTATCAGATTAATAAATAAATTAATTAAGTAACTAAACAATGTTTATTTAAAACCTACTATGTGCCAATTACAGTTGAGGTTCTGGGAGTAATGTGGCAAACAAGGCAAAGCCCCTGCCTTTATGGAGCTACGGTTTAGAGAAGGGAGATAGACAATAAAAACATAAGCAAATAATTTTAGCTAATGATAAGTGTTATGAAAAAAATAAAACTGTAAAGCATAGAGAGTGTGAGTGGCAGCCTCGGAGACAGTCCTCAACAATCTCCACCTTCTGATTTTCATGCCCTTGTGTGACCACTTAAGTGTGAACTGGACCTAGTTACTTCTAACTGATGGAATATGGTAAAGGTAAATGGACATCATTTCTGACAATAGATTGTGAAAATCTTTTTAAAGTACTTTGAAATACTGTATGCATCTAAGATTCAGTGAAATGCACATGTTCCATTAAGTGACATGACTATGCTAATTTATGCTATTATATTAAGTAACAATTAACCTTAGAGACAAAACTAGGATTTAAAAACTATTTTGTAGAAAGAAGAACTCCAACTATTAATACAGTTAACTTCCTTTAGCCAGGAGACCAACAGATTTTATACCTCTGCCCAAATTTGTTTACTATCTCTGCCCAGGTAATTCTAAGCCCTCAGTTCATACAGTGTGCCCAGTTTTCATATTCTCCAGTAACCCAGATTTCTGAGAGCTGGAGGCATCAAAAGCCTGACCTTGACTTTTATGGGTACTAAAAGGCAACATTAAGGCTTTCAGGCAGTATTTTTGCATTTTCTCAAACTATAAAGAAATATGAAATGAGAAATTTCTTCAATTAGACTAGGCGTGAACAAGAATTTAAAAATTAAACATTTATGAATAATAAATATACCAAAAAGTATAATCTCACTCAAAATCAAAGAAATAGAAAGGCAACAATGAAACATAATTGTCATCTTTCAAACTGGAAAATATGTTTCTTAATCCATATAGGATTCAGTGAAATGCAAACTCTTCAACAGCTCACGTAGCATAAATGACTAAAACAACCTTTCGAATGAAGCCCTGAGCCACATGTCAAGATTCTTAACCATATTCCTCCCCTTTGACCCAGTAACACCACAGTGTCCTCAGGCCCTGCAACTGGCACATTGTAGATATTTAGTATTTGTGGAATTAGTTAAGCAAATCTGATATAATCTTAACAAAGCCTAAGAAAGTAATATCAGTTATAAAAATGTACAAAGATGCTTATTGAAGCATTTATTTTAATTAGGAAAATGGAAACAGTCTGAATGCTTGAAATAGAGGTTTGATGAAATAGGATATCCAATTGGTGGAATATTTTTCTGCCCTCTTCTGAAGCCTGAGGCTTCAGAAGAATTTTTAGTAACAAGGTACAAAATGGACAAAGGTCAAGAAACTAAACTGGGTATACCATGATCCTCAATAGGCACTTCTAGAAGGCAAAGCTAAAGCTCTACATAGGAAAAAATAATTGACCACAAAATACCCCAAAGTGTAAACAGGGGTTACTTCATAAGTGACTTGTTTTCTTTTTTGTCTCTTCTGTATTTAAACATTTTTCTACAATGACCTTGATTTACATTTATAGTTAGGAAAATAGCAATACAAACATTTTAATAATCATTTTTCAAATCTAAGCCTACAAAATTGAGACCACTATGACTAGCATTGAACCAAAAGTTTACAATAAAACAAAAAGATGAACAAACAACAAAACACTTTTGGCTTTCCCCAAATATTAGAATAGTGCTAGTTTTTCTTCCTTTATTACTTTTAAACCAGGTAAATCAACCTGGGTAAGCATAGAAGGAAGCCATGTGGAATCGCGGTGATGAGCATATTCTCCAGAACTGGGCTTTTCAGTTTATTCCTGGGCTCTGACACTTACTAGCTGGATGACATTTGGCAAATTAATTAACCTCTTGGAGTTTCATCTGCGAATGGGAATATTAATAGTATCTGCCTCATAGGGTAACTGTGTATATTAAATGAGAATAATATATGTAAAGCACTTAGAACCACACCTGGCAAATACTGAGTGTCCTTGTGTTTGCTGTTGCCATAGCATGACTTCTACCCAAGCAGAGCTCTGTTTAGTGTCAAGCGTTTGAAATCCAAACCCTTACCCTCCCAAACCAAGAGGAGAAGCTTTATGGTAAGGTTCCTGTATTATTTGGATGTCCATGTGTCCATGATTTGTGGAACAAATGACAAAGATGATGAATTGAAGAATTTAGGTGAACTGAAACTTAAATGTCAGGGCCTTTTAAAGCAAGCATTTTGAAGTGTACTTTATTATGGGCACTCGGAGTTCTCTTGCTTTTAAATTGTCCAAAATACCATCAAGCTCTCAATTCACAGAGGGGTTCTCTCAACTTTAATGGAGAAGCAGAAAAAGCTCAGGAGTTTCAGTCCCTGGGAAGCAGAAGAGTCTCTTGCTCTGGACACTGAGTAGACATTTGAGGTCTAGAGCAGGTTCTTTCTCCACCAGGAAGTCTCATTTGGCCTGCTCAGCAAGACAAATTCCTTTCTCTTCTAAAGTCCCTGGGCCCTTTTTCTAAAACCGCTTGGGGACTGTCTCTACTTCTATCTTGTGTTATTATTATGTGTGTCCACATAGATCTTAAATTTCACGTTTTATTCTTCCCAATATCACCCAACTCTACCTAGCATAGTAGAACCTCAAATATTTTTGAATGAATTAAATAATAAATTGCTAGAGATTTAGAGATGGGAAAAGATTAATATGCCATTTTAGAGCTGAAGATCTGGAGGTATGGAGATGAGAACCATAATCTGCTGTCAAAGGGACCTTGGGTTCTAATCAGGCTTTAGTACACACAAGCTGTGTGATCTTGGGGAACTTTCTAACCTTTCTGATAGCCGTTGTCCTTATCTGTCACCAGGAGGATAACAATACCTATCTCAAAGAACCAATAAGAGGGTAGAAAGAGACAATTAACTTGCAAGTGGTTGTCACTCAGTTACACAGGCGAAAAACATGTGCAAAGCCACTAGCTTGGTAGCTGCTGAAGCCACTGCCCTGCACTCTCTTATTCCTCTTTCTCTGATCAACTTTTAGCTTTTGCCCAAATACCGTGTCTGTGATATGATGATCTCTTATAGGAGAAAAGTGAGGAGAGGCAGTAACATTTCTTGAGAGTCTGCTCTGTACCCGGAACCAGCGCCCTGAGCTTTACCTACAGTTCTTGAAGCTACCTGATGGCAGAGCTTATGGAAATTCTTGAACAAGTCAGATGAGCTGACATTACATTATCGTGTTTCAAGCACTCTTGAGTGTTTTCTTGAGATCTTGCTTACTTCATTCTCCCTTATTGGGACTCTGTGATATCTGGAGATAGATCAGATCACTGGACTGAAAACCTCTGGAAGATGAGAGTAACATTCACTGATGTGGGATAATTGGAACTTCTGGTTACTTGAAACTCCCTCCATTATCAAGTTCAACTAACTTACAGTCTTCCTGTGAAGTCTGCAGCTATTTCAAGCAGCACAACAACCTGGCCATTGTGAGATAATGTGCCACTGCCGACTTCCCAGCAAGTAGAGTAACTCAGCACTTGCCTCTGGCCCGTCAATGACTTTTTAAAATTATAGAACCCCTACTCCGTACCCCCTTCTCCAAATAACAAGAGTTTTAAGAGAAGAGTGCACCCCAGATCTAATCTAGCTCTTTCCATTTATGTTTTACAGAAAAGGGCAACCCAGCCAAGTGGATTTTCTTTTTTGAAGGAGAGAAACAACAGTGAAGACCTACCATGTACCAAGACTGTTGGGTGCTCTGCCACGTTATTCCATTTTTTCTTCTCAACAGTGGGGCCAAATAATATCCTCAATTTATGGCAACTGTAAAGCAGTTCATTTACTTGCATGATGCCGCACACAATACAGGTCTTAAGTAGCAGAGCCAGGAATTAAAACCTCTTTTTTAGTTTTTTTAAACCGGCAAGCTCAATGTTCTTTTGGCCACACTATACATGTTACCTTAAATCATTTTCAGAGTGATTCAAAAAATCATTTACTCATTCATTTATTCAACAGACATTTATCGAATGAGGAGTGTGTTCCAGACGTAGTCAGTGGAGATAATAAATTTGAAAGACCGTTGTTCTCCACTGGGGGCTGGCTCCGCAACGCCTTATTTTAAGGACTACGTGAATCTGCCTGTAAGGTCAACTGATTCTGTTTGGATCTGCTTCCCACAGGGATGGTATTGGATAGAATCGTATCAAATCCCAATAGGGGCATCTTATGTTGAAATCATGAGAGCTTTAGAATGTGATTTATAAATTAATCATTGACAATGTGTGGAGAATGGACACGTTGTGAGTAGTTTGCCATGTTGGGTGGACGGGTGTGGCAATCCTGCCAAGGGGTTAAGCTGTTGTTGCATGTGACACGGTGAGCCCCAGGTTAACAATGGCTGCTGTCCCAACACATGATCTTTGGAGAAAGGAACCACTGGACTCATGTTTTTCTAAATGTAGCAATTGAGCTTGTTGAAATTTATGGAGAAAATGTTTCCAGTTGATAACGTATATCAGAAGGGGCATGCAAAGTTTTGGCAACGAAGGCTGGTTTCAGGGAAACTTTGCCTAGCAGAAGACCAACAAATGCAAACTGTAGGTCATGTGGTTTATGGCATTGAGACTCTTGTTGCTAAGGTTTGAAGGTTGATACAACACAGTGGTTGAGAGATAGCCTGTGTGGAGTCAGGTAGAGTGGGGTTCTAATCTCAGCGTTTTCATTCCCTTACGCTCTTGTGCCTGGGTAGGCTATTTAGCCTTCAGGGGCTATGGTTTCCTCAAATGGATTACTAGTTCTTGTTTCTTAGCATTGTTGTGACGATGAAATGAAATATTTTCTGTGAAGCACTTAGCAGAGTTCCCAGCAAATACTAAACAATAGAAGGTGGTAGTTTAAATCAAATATTAGTCGATGGGAAAATCAGGATAGGAATAACAAAGAGAGTAGATATTTGCAATAGTTTATTGTCTTGTGATAACATCAAGGTTTTTTAGTTGTTGTTTTTTTGTTGTTGTTGTTGTTTTAATATCTCTTGCCTTTACTTTTTAAACAATTTTGGAATTTATTCATACAGAATGTGAACTCCCAAGAACAGGGACTTTGCTTATCTAATCACCTCTGTATCCTCTACATCTAGAACAGTGCCTGGTCCATAGTGGGCAGTCAGTAAATATTTGTGGAATGAATGAATTGACTCAATCAATCACTCAACCTTTAGTGTCCACTGTTAAGTTCTGTAAATGTCATGGGAGACACCAAGACTAGTAATGATGATTTCTCTCCCTAGTATATTACACTGAATTAGGGGAGAGAAATGTATACATGGAGAAATGATACTCCAAGTAATTCTTTGAATAAGATGAGGACTTTAAGCTGAGAATTCAGAGGAAGAAGGGGGAGTGGTATTTGAACTGAGCTTAAATCAAATAGGAAGAATGTTGACAAGCAGAGATAACAGGGTTAGGGAGGAGAGGAGGGAACAGAGATGGTATTCCGGACGTGAAACAGCACAAGCCAGGGTCTGGAGGTAGCAAAGAACCAGGTACGTTTGGGGGCAAGGAGAAGTACAATTTTACTCACAAACAGAAGACTGGAAGGGAACTTAAGGACAGGGGTTGTTTCCAGAACACTTTGCACAGAGCCCAGAAGCCCATCCAAGGTTCAGTAAACAAGCTATGAGTCACCTCAATGGAGGGCTGTGAAAGCGAGCATCCCCAAGGCCCAGTGAGAAGGTTCCACGCTGTGGAATTAGCTACAGACAGGGATGAAGCATGGGATTGATTAGCCTGTTGTTTCCAAACTCACCCACCAGCAGTTTATGGGAGGATTTCACCAAATTCTAGGAAATTAAGACTTTGGAACCCTGAGTTTATTGGCTTGGAACTAGCCTGTCTCTGCATTTGGACTCTACATAAAGCATACTTGTACTTCCATTACATGAATCCATTTGCTTGGAAGGGCATGCAGTCCTGAAGCACATCTGTATAACGCAGAGCTGCATCCAGCAGGTGGTTCATCCCCACCCACACCGCCTCACCTAGGCAGTTAGAGCTGCTGGAAATCCTGTCTAAATTCTGCACCAGCAAAGAAGACACAGAACTGAGCTGCAGTGGACAAACTTCAGATTTTCTTCGTGTCCAAGATTTCTCTATAAGATCAATCCCCAGATGACTCACTGCTGCCTGGATTAGTGGAGGACATAGTGCATGCTTTACTGAGCACACGCTATGTGCCAATCACTGCATCATCTCACTGAATTTAATCTCCCCAACAACCCATCAACATGACTTTTATTATCTCCACTATTGTATAGCTGAGAAACTAAGGTTCGATGGGGTTAGATTGCTGAAATAGTAAAACACAGAGCTCGGCCTCAAAGCCAGTTCTGTTTGTTGAGTTAATTGCATTTCATTGCAATCATAGAACATTTTTTTAAATTAAAGAAAACTTTCTTTGATGGGTCCAAAGAGCTGAGGGGAAAATGCGAAACTTCCCAGAACTGGGGTTGATTTAGCAGGGTGGGAGGGTGAGTTTCAGAATGCATAAGAGGCAGAAGTCAAAGGTCAGCAAATGGAGTGGAGATAATTACAAAACTAACAGCTCCTGCTTTTTCTCCTAAGGCGACAATAGCTTCCATCCTTCACAGTTAACGAAGGTGGTTGCTTAAGACTGGAGTCATGGTCTCCCTGTCAAGGAGCAGTTACTTTGAATAAAATACACACAGTGCATCAGCCCCATGTCCGTGGCCACAGGGGCAAGACTGCCAGGCCTCCCTGAGGTACAGCTGTGCTTGAATCTTGGGCACCCACCTTGAGCAGGACTCTGTTGTCATTTGAATGAATTATTCTGCCTGGGGATTTGCAGACACCAGACATAAACCTTGTGCATGCCCTGGGAACTTAGTTTCCCTTGCCACACCCGGCCTGGTGTACTTCCCCGAGTCAGCTCTGCACCCCAGCCTAGAACCGCAGTCACCACTGGAGCTGAGGGAAAGGAAGGGAGTTGTTCCTGTGAATTCCGAAGCTCCCAGGGCAACAGGCAATCCAGAAGAGAACTGACACCGCAAAATGGAGTTAGAAGTTCCCAGATTCCCCCTTTGGAATGAAGTCAACACTGTGGACTGGAGTGGAGGCAAACCCCTCCACTCTGACAAAGAGAAATTTCCCTACTGCCTTCTGTTGTGATACTGAAATTTAAGCTCGCCTCTAAAACTTCCTGAGTGCTCAGTCCTATCTTCTCTGCAAACCCCAGGCTCTTAATAATGTAAATTTCTTCCAAAGACTCCTGTCACCATTTGGCCTGAAAGTTGGAAGGGGGAGAAGAAGAAGATTCTCCTAGACAATTAAAATGAAATTGTGAGGGTGGAAGGGAAGTGGCTCAAAACTGCAGACCCTGCTCAGCAATACTTACAAGAGCAAAACAAAGCAAAACAGAAACCAGATCTGCGACTGATCTGCCAGCTGAGAGATACCTCACTAGGATAAACAATTGGTTAAGTATTCAGACGCCTAGGTACATCCAGGAATGGCAACCTGTTCATCATTCCCCTATCCAAAATGACTTTCCTTTGTTCTTAGGAGATGGATATTTTTAACATGCCTGCAAGACCCCCAGTCTGTGCCTGTCCCCTCCATCACTGGGCTGTGGTCATATTGGCTTCATCTCAGTTCCTGGAACATTCCAGCACCATGCACCACGTCATCACAGCCTTAAGCTTGCACGTGCTGTTCTCTCTTCCTGCACGTGTACGGTCCACACCCCCCTCCCCCATCACTCAAAAACCAAACCAAATAAAACAAAGTCATCTCTCTTTCTCCCCCAGAGAGGATATTATCTCCCTAAGCACAGGGACCCTGTCATTCTTGTTCACACTCAATCCCTGTGCTTGCCCTAGTGCTTGGCATGTAGTTGGGGTTCAATAAATATTTGTTGAATGAATGAATGGAGCTAGATTGCTTCAAACACAGAGAACTGTTTCACAGTTTCATTGCATAGAATTGTCCTGTTGGACAAACAGCATAAACACAAAGTTGGTTATACAGCGCGCTCTCACAACGTATCACAAGCTAGATGCCAATCAATAAACAACTTGCACCTACAGGGTGCCAAGTGCCATGCTCAGTGCTGTCAACTGGACAGTTCAACACTTCTCCGAGTGCAGAAGCTCCCAAGGGAAGCCTTAGTGCGGGTGGCGGGAGGTAGGAGGATCTAAGGAGGGTGCATTGTATCTTTTCTGCACAAGAGACAGGAATTGAAACGGCCAGTATGACATTTTCAACTCAGGTAGTGAACTAGCTCACCTAGGTAGAGTAACATTCACTCAGTAACAATTTGTTGAGAATTTACCAGATTCTCTGGTGAAAGAGTAGCAAATACAACTGACAAACCTGATGCAACCGAGAACCTGATCAGTAAAACCATCAAGACTGGGGCTACAACAAATGCTTGCTTTCTGGCTTAAATGGGTCCTCAGCACCACTGGGCAGCCTTTTCCTTCTCTCTGCTCAGCATCCTGTTTCATTTTCCTCAGTGACTTTTCTATACCTTCATCATTGTCATTATGCCCTCCACCCTGCTCCATTCTCCCTGGACTCAACTAATGACCTCAACTTTTACTTTAAGAAAAGTGAGGCCATCTCTTTGACATAAATTCTAGCAATACCATTTTGACTGTGTCTCCTAGAGTAATGGAAATAAAAACATAAATAAACAAATGGGACCTAGTTAAACTTAAAAGCTTTTGCAAGCGAAGGAAACCATAAACAAAATGAAAAGACACCTACAGGATGGGAGAAAATATTTGCAAATGATGTGACCAACAAGGGATTAATTTCCAAAATATACAAACAGCTCACACAACTCAATATATATTAAAAAAAAAAAATCAAAAAATGGGCAGAAGATCTAAACAGGCATTTCTCCAAAAGAGACATATAGATGGCTAAAAGAAACAGGAAAAGATGCTCAACATCACTAATTATTAAAGAAATGCAAATCAAAACTACAATGAGGAATGCTCCTACACTGTGGGTAGGAATGTATACTGGTACAGCCACTAAGGAGAACAGTATGGAGGTTCCCTAAAAAACTAAAAATAGGGCTACCATATGATTCTTCAATCCCACTCCTGGGCATATATCTGGAGAAATCCATAATTTGAAAAGATACGTGCACCCCAGTGTTCATTGAAACACTGTTTACAATAGCCAAGATGTGGAAGTTACATAAGTGTCCATCCACAGATGAATGGATAAAGAAAATGTGGTACATATGTACAATGGAATATTACTCAGCCGTGAAAAAGAATGAAATAAGCCCTTTGCAGCAACATGGATGGACCTAGAGGTGATCATACTAAATGAAGTAAGTCAGACAGAGAAAGAAAAATACCATATGATATCACTTATATGTGGAATCTTAAAAACTGTACAAATGAACTTATATACAAAATAGAAATAGACCTATAGACACAGTAAACAAACTTATGGTTACCTAAGGGGAAAGGGGGGGAGGGATAAATTTGGAATTTGGGATTAACAGATATGGACTGCTATATATAAAATAGACATCAAGGACCTACTGTATAGCACAGGGAACTATACTCAATATTTTGTAATAACCTATAAGGGAAAAGAATCTGAAAAAAAAAAGATATATATGTATGTATAACTGAATCACTTTTCTGCACACCTGAAAGTAACACAACATTGTAAATCAACTATACTTCAACTAAAAAAAAGGAAAGAAAAGTGAGGCCGTGAGGACTGAAATACCTCAACTTACTCTGTGTAACTATATATTTATCCTCATCTCTATCCTACTTTATTTTTTTTCTAACTTTGGAAGGTTTAGAGATTTAGAGATTGAAGTTTGAGATTGAAGAGTCATTCATTCCAGTGTTCTTGAAAACTGTGGGCCCTGATGTGTCGGGAGGGCATGAAATCAACTATCAGGGTATGACTAGCACTTTTTAATGGAATAAAGTAGAATGAAAAGAAAATTTCAGGGTACACAATATGTAGTAAGGGCAAATATTGTCTCATAAACTTTGCTTTACATCTATGATTGTGCGTATATCTTTGAGGGTGTACTGTGTGAGATGTATTTCTTACAGTGGGCCACAGTAAAAAATATTAAGAACATCGGCCTATCCAAAGCCGTTCTCCCCGCTCCTTCACATTTCCACAGCATCCTCAAGCCTTCCACTATCTTCTGTCTTCTCTACTTAGTCAATCTCTTACTTTCTAGTACTTCTTTCTTTTTAGTTTAGAATGCCCTCTTATTTCTTTAACTTTCCTTCAGCTCATTCCTCTTCTTAGTCAAGAAGCGCAACCTAAACTCGTGCTCCCCTTCTTACTCCTCGGACACCATTGAAATGGCTTAAGAGATTGTAAATGTTCTTCCTATGGCTAAATGGAATGCATATTACTTTAGGCTGGTATTAGTTGCATTTTGGTGTTTATTTGCCATTGTTGGCCATCTCCTTGAAACTTTCAACATTCTGGGTTTCTTTCCTGGTTCTTCTACCATTCTGATCATTTCTCTGTTTTCCTGTCATGAATTCTTCCCCTTTTTCCACCCCTTAAGCCTGGGTGCTCCTCAAGATCCCAAGCTCACCTTACGATCTTTTCCCTTGGTGTGTTTTCCTGTCTTCCTCTCCTGCGTCATTTGATGACTTCCAAATCTCCATTCCCAGCCCTAACTCTCCTCTCAGCTTTGTTTTTTTTCTATCAAGATGCCTGCTAGGTTTACTTCATCCTCCTACAACACATCCCAAGCTGAATTGCAAATCATTGTCTCCAAATCTGTGGCTCCTACTGTTTTTTTTTAGTTTAGTTGAGGTATAGTTGTTTTCGCCTACATTTCTTTTGATCAGGCTGTTTCCTGTGTCCAAGGTGCCTGCTTTAATCCATCTGTGTGAATAACTCTTGTGTATCTTTATAATTCAGCTCAGGTATCATCTCTTTGAGGAAGCCAAGGTGTGCTGAAAGTTCAGCATCACCTGTGCATCTCCCTAAGCATTTATCACATTGTGTCAGTGTGGTTTGTGTGTCTTTCTTATTAGACTCTAAGCACCTTGAGGGCAGGAAAGTGTAAATCATTTTTGCACTCCTAGTGCCTAACACAACTATCTGGCCCATTATAAGTGTTCAATAAATATTTCTTAAAACTATTGTCATAGTGGAGAATCAGAAACTAGCATGTGGGGCTTCCCTGGTGGTGCAGTGGTTGAGAGTCCGCCTGCCAATGCAGGGGACATGGGTTCGTGCCCCGGTCCGGGAAGATCCCACATGCCGCCGAGTGGCTGGGCTCGTGTGCCATGGCCGCTGAGCCTGCACGTCCGGAGCCTGTGCTCCGCAATGGGAGAGGCCATAACAGTGAGAGGCCCGCGTACTGCAAAAAAAAAAAAAAAAAAAAAGAAACTAGCATGTGGATTCATACTACAAACAGGCCTTCAGGTAATTTTGAATGAAACACTCTAAACAGAACCAGAGTCTGAATGTATCTTATTAGTTAACTTCCCTAGATTTACTGTATAATTGTTTGAGTTTTTAATTGCTTTGTGCTGTGTAGACCTGGAGATAGATACAAAGAGGAATTTTGATATCAAAAACTAAGACTCAATTAGCTGTTAACTAAAACTAATGACTTAGGGAATAGACATTACACGTCTTATCTAAGTTATTGGATATCCCAAAGGGAAAAAAGTCAAGATGTGGTTGAATTTGTTCAGAATCTAATTAGAGAAACTCTTTAAAATTGTACCTACCCATGATTGGATTTAATCACATTTCTAAATTATTGTCAAGACTAGTTTGCTTTATTTTTCATGGCAGCACCGTAATAGAGATACAGGGTGTCTTCAAACCTTATGACCAAATTGCTATTGTTATGTGCATGCATTAAACTTAATGGTCACTCAAAGATTCTTTTTGGTGGGCTCCCTTTCTTTTATCAATACCTTGTATCTCTGGTGTTCAGCTGTCATGCTTTAATTCCATTGTTAAAATCTAGGGAATTGAGAAATTGGTGTTGGAGTGATTTGGGAGCTAGGTTCGGATATGTTCCTTCTATCAGCCTCTTAGAAGTAGGGTTTGTTGGGGGTGGGGAGAATGAAGCTAAGATTAGTCTATGTGATTATTACCAGAAACTGCTTAACAGGGCTTCCCTGGTGGCGCAGTGGTTAAGAATCTGACTGCTAATGCAGGGGAGACAGGTTCGAGCCCTGGACCAGGAAGACCCCACATGCCGCGGAGCCGCTAAGCTTGTGCGCCACAACTACTGAAGCCCACGAGCCTAGAGCCCATGCTCTGCAACAAGAGAAGCCACCACAATGAGAAGCCCGTGCACCACAATGAAGAGTAGCCCCCGCTCACGGCAACTAGAGAAAGCCTGTGCATAGCAACAAAAACCCAACGTAGCCAAATAAACAAATAAATTTTAAAAAAAAAGAAAGAAGCTGCTTAACAAATGCTTGAATTAGTGAGAGCATGCTCTACTGATTTCATTAGTTCTAATAACTAACAGTGAATAGTGATTTAATTTCTCCCTCATGAGTTGATATGCAGGGTCAGAGGGCAGTGATACATTGAAAATGCCACAGTGTCATGATTCGAATTTATAGTGATTTAAACTTCTCATGTCTCCTTCGTAGCTTCATCAGGTTTTACGTGGGCTCAAAAATAAGGGAAAGAGAACCCCTGTAGTTCAGTCTTTAAAAATAATAATAATGCCACCTATTAGACTACTACTGTGTAGTTGACAATGAGTTTTATACACATTACTTAATTTAGTTCTCAAAACAACCTTCATGACTACTCCTGATTTATAAATGACTAAGTTAAACCTCAGAGAGGTTAGAGTGACTTGTCCAGAGTCACATAATCAGTGTCAGAGCCACAGTCCTGTATGAAGGCAAGGTTTTTCAACAAAGGACTTTTGAAATTCCCTTTTATTTTTTAGTTTTAATTTTAAAATTTTATACAACTTGACAAGGTTACTTTCCACTTACAGTTATTACAAAAAATTAGCTATATTCCTCACATTGTACAATACATCCTTGAACCTATCTTACACCCAATAGTTTGTACCTCCCACTCCCTCAACCCTATATTGCCTCTCCCCCGCACTGGTAACCACTAGTTTGTTTTCTATATCTGTGAGTCTGCTTCTTTTATGTTATATTCACCAGTTTGTTGTGTCAATTCCCTTTTAAATCTAGTTCAATCAAATATAGCTTTAGGGTGAAGTATTTTAGGGTAAGTTTTTTGAACACCTAAATCTACCAATTGTTGTTACTCAAGAAGTCAGTTCTTCTTTTCTGATTTTTGGTTTTCATAAAATATTTATTGAGGCAGATGTTTTTTTTTGTTTTGTTTTGTTTTTTTGTGGTACACGGGCCTCTCACTGTTGTGGCCTCTCCTGTTGTGGAGCACAGGCTCCGGACGCGCAGGCTCAGCGGACATGGCTCACGGGCGCAGCCGCTCCGCGGCATGTGGGATCTTCCCAGACCGGGTCACAAACCCGTGTCTCCTGCATCGGCAGGCGGACTCTCAACCACTGCGCCACCAGGGAAGCCCGTGAGGTAGATGTCTTTTAATGCTTCAGTTATTTCCTGACTTTCTCTGAAGTTAGTAATGGTATAGAAATGTCCTCAGTTTTATTGTTGGGGGAGGTTGAAATGAATTTGGTTGTGTTCACTTCATCCCAACCCAATGATAAAAAATTCTAACCAACTGACTCTAAGCCCCTAATAGAGTCAAAGACTATAAGAATTAGAAGATGCAAGAGACCATACTCTCCCAGGTAAGGCCAATCATATCATTCATCTCTCCTTCTTACTCTAGTACATTTCTAGAGCTTGTGTTAATAAGGCTTGTGAAACGGAATTGAGCTCGGTATGAACAAGAGCTATAACTGATTAGCAACGCCAGCTATGGGCTTATTGTATTGGCGTGGTCATCCTTGGTTTGTCTTCGTTTTGCCATTTATCTCTCATCTGTCAGAAAGTCCTGTCAATCAAACCTCTGAACTGCATCCCAAATCTACTTAACTTTCACCATTTCTACCGTTAGTATCAATATCGTTTAGGATACGCTAAGTTATGCTGTGGTAGCAAATAATCCCCGAATCTCTGTGGTTTAAACAACAAATATCTACTTCTCACTCAGTTACATGTCCACTGCACATCAGCGGGGAGCTCTGCTCCACTTCCTCCACACTCCAGGCCCCTCACTGAAGTGTCTGCACAATCTGGAAATTTACTAGCCACAGTTTGAGGGGATAAAAGAACACAAGAAGGTCTCATCCAGAAATCAAATGCTCCAGTCTGGAAGCAATACATACCATTTCTACACCAATCCATTGGCCAGAACTAGTCATGGAGCACCACCCAACTGCAAGGGGGAAAGGAAGTATAATTCTTCCACGTGCATGGAAGGTGAGGAAAATGGATACAGGTGAATGCTGGAATTCTAAGTCACTATCATCTCTCACTTGGATTCCTAAAAAGCCTCCTAACTGGTTTTTCTGCTTCCATTCTTACGGCCCTGAAAGTATACTCTCCATAGAGCTGCTAGAAGATTTATTGAAAATATAAATCAGAATATCCCTCTCCAACTAGTCAGTTGGTACAGAAGAAGATTTCTCTCTTGGGAAAGGAACTTTTATTGTGTCTACAGAACCTTCTATGTTGCCATGTATTTCTATAACAACTGCTCTCTTAAATTTTTCTATTTGAATGAAGAATGAGTCAGAGCATTTTCACACACAGCCAGATAGAGATGGATAAGAGAGTCCTTATACAGAGTGGCCTTCTACATTTTTCTCTTGTGTATAACCCAAGGGGTTGCTCTGAAAGAGGTGAAGGTTATGCCGGTTATTGTGAGGAGTCCTCTGTGAGGGTGGGGATTACGGCCCTACCTTCATTACCCAGATCATGTTCCCTGGTGCTAGCTCTACTGGTTCATCTTGGTATGAGAGCAAAAGGGAAGTAGGGAGTAGCTTGTTTTCCTTCCATACAGAGCCAGGACAAAACAAGTGTCTAAGAGAGACATATTGCTTTCTCCTTCCTTATCTCATCTCCTCTCTAGTATCCTTAGATCATCTGAATCTTCTGATGCTTTCTGATGGAAAGCAATCTTCCCAAATCTTTGTCAATCTCCTACTTGAACCAGTATCTTACTCTATCAGTACAACTTCTCACATTATCCTGACTACAGTGAGCACCGATAGACACAGCTACTTATAGATATAAATAGCATAGAGGGAAATAAGCTATGCCTTAAAGTCTGATCTCTCCTTGATGTCTTCTGTTCTTCAATGCTATTACTATCCACTCTTTGATCCCAGACTCTGAACATTGTCTGCTCTGACCTACCATATTTGCTCCACTCTTGTTGCATTGGCTGATCTGTTTGGACTTGACTTCTGACTTATCTAGGTTTACGTTGTCTGTCTAGACTTTTTAGTCTGGAGTCACTACCCAGATCTTTGCTCTTGTATAATTTCCTTTCACCTATGTCCATCACATTTTCCTTGTTCGCGTATCTGACCTCAACATGATTTCAATAATACCAATATATTTCAGAGGAGCTGGTCTCAACATGACATATGTTTCTGGGGAGAGAGCTATGTTTCATCATTTTACTGTAACCTAGAAAGAAATGCTCTGAGAAATATAATTCACTTAATTTGGGAAAATGTTTATAGAGGTTTTGAGATCTTTCTCCAAAGGACTTAAACTAATTTCATAAATGCGAATTCACATAAAGATAGAGCTGGAAGAAACCCTAGAGATTGTCTAGTTCAATCTTCTCAATATGCAACTGAGGAAAATGAAACCAAGAAAGAATGAGTAAATGCCCAGTATCACAAAGTTAGTTTGTATAGGGCTGGAATCCAGGTTCCCAGGCCCAGTGCACTGGTCTCTCCACTTGATGACACTATTTTTGTGTTTCACGCTATAATCATTACTTGAGATGTTGATAGCCAAGTGTTCATTATTACAATGAAAATGGATGTTTGCCAATCTTTGTTTGGGGAGATTCAGCTGTAGAGAAAGGAGATGTTCAAAAACACGTAAAAATGCATACTCATTAGTAGAATGAAGTTACAAATTTTGTTTTTTTTTTATACTGGGGATTACATTGCAATTCTCCTTTTTTTATACTAGAAGACCTATATGAAATCTCTTTTTTGGATTTTCTTCTTTGATACAAAGTCTTTTGTTGCCAAGTGCAAATCAAATCTAGATAGGGTCTGAAGATCTAGAGCACTGCTTTCATAGAAACAAAAAATACCCATGATAGAAGAATACAGAACTCCATAATCTAACTTATATTCCTTTTTAATAGTTCCACTGAAAGCATCAGAAACATCCATGAGCCACAGTGTCAATATAATTTCCCATTCTATGAGTATTATATTTGTGTTTTATCATTCTAGCCCACATTTGGCTTGTAATACTTCTACCTATTATTTATCCCTCCTTTTTCAAACCAGCAAAAAAAATTTTTTAAGTGTTTAGAAGTTCAAAATCTCCTTTATAAAAATATAATACGCCTTTGAAAGAGATGGGCTCTGGAAGCAAAGCAGTCCAAGTATCTCCAGTAGAAAAGAAATGTTTGAATGATCTATTTCTCTTAATTTTAAATACTTTGAAGAATTTAATTCTACATATTATCTTTCCCCAATTCCATTTAATCTGGCCTATGAGGCTGTAAACTCTGCCCTGGAAAGATGATTATTCTTCACATATACATATTTTCCCCCCCATTCTTGACCAGTAGAATCAGACTAGAGTCAAAACAGGTTTTTATCAGGGACTCTTCTCTCTCAGGAATGGTGAAAGCTGTGGATTTTTGCAAGATAACAATCTGAAAATCTGAGGCATGGGTAAGGAATTTGAAATGCTTGGTTCTTATGAAGATGTGTTATGAGGACTTGGTGGACATCACTCAATGTCTGAAAGTCTCCATCAATCAACAGAATAGGTCAACAGATATCTACTTTCCCATGGGGCCAAGAATTTACTTAAAGATCTGATGCAGTGAAAAGTACTGAAAGACTCCTTAACATATCAACTCCTAAGTCAGACTCTCATCAGAATGTGAAGGGATAGCCAGTCTGGGAAAGGAGAGACTATTTGATTACTTTGAATTTTAAGGATCAGGAAGTTGTGATTAATTGCATATTCTGGTTAACTGGGGATCGGCCACAAAAATCTCATGTAGTTCTCTTTTTGTCATTAAAAATGTTCCCAAAACATATGAATAACTTCCTGCACTTATGTTGTATAGTATGAGGCACAGAGATTCTGGAGTTAGGTAGATCAGGGTTCAAATTCCACTTGGACCACATAGAATATATTAAGCAAATGTTTAGCTTATATCAGTAATTTAGGGATGATAACTGTCTTGAAAATTGGTTGTGAAGGTAAGATTAAGTTAAATTAGATTTCCAAATAGATATATTAAGGGGCTTCCCTGGTGGCACAGTGGTTGAGAGTCCACCTGTCAATGCAGGGGACACGGGTTCGTGCCCCGGTCCGGGAAGATCCCACATGCCGCGGAGCGGCTGGGCCCATGAGCCATGGCCGCTGAGCCTGTAAGTCCGGAGCCTGTGCTCCGCAGCAGGAGAGGCCACAGCAGTGAGAGGCCTGCGTATTGAAAAAAAAAAAAAAAGATATATTATTTTAAAAATAGTGCCTGGCACATAATAGATAATAAATAATCCCCAAGAATTTACACAGAGCCTGAGACAAGGATTTTTATGGCGATGATTTATTGAGGGAGTGCTCTCCAGTGAGCCTGTAAGGGAAGAAGTGAGAAAAGCAGGACGAGGAAGAGCCAGATAAAGATGTATATTTAGCTGAAGGCTAGCGTTAGCTTGATCTCATGGGGAACTCTAGATGGTGAAAACACCACAGAACTTTCCCACACCAAAGCAAGGGAGGATAATTTTTAGATCCCTTTATCAGTCAGCCATTGGCTACAGGCTACCTCTGGAGTTAGTGTGCAACCTCCCAGGTCTTTCTGGAAGAGATGTTCCTGTATACTAAGTGCAGTTCTCAGGGGAAGGGGGCAGCTGCCAGCTGTTTGCAGGCACTTCTGGGGAATGGGGGCACTGGTTGGTAAGGGGGATATGGGCAGGGTACTCAAAATGTCTTCTACACTAAAGGTAACTGGATGCTGATTGAGGGCAGAGGCTACATCTTACCTGCTTTTATATGTCCTATTCATTCATCATTCAATCATCCATTAAGCAATTTTTTTTAGATTGTTTGAGATTATTATTATTATGGGCCGCACTGCGCTGCATGCAGGACCTTAGTTCCCTGACCAGGGATCGAATCCGTGCCCCCTGCAGTGGAAGCACAGTGTCTTAACCACTGGACTGCCAGGGAAGTCTCCATTCAACAATTATTAATTGTGTGCCACATCTTTGCCAAGCACTCTTATAGGCATATGGGATACATTGATGAGTGAAATAAAAATCATTCCCTCATGCAGTTCATATTCCAGTGGAAGTGAGATAATAAGCAAATAGTTATAAGAAATAATTACATACAGTGTTATATAGTGAATGGATAACAGGATTGTCCTTTTTTTTTCTTTTTTTTAGTCAAGTAAAATTTAACTCTTTGTTTAGTTCCAATGTTTTTTTACCAGGATTGTCTTTTAGTCACCAAAAATATACAGCATCTCAAGGCTCAGATATTAACCTCAGGTCTCCCTGTGGAGTATTGTAGATGGATGAAGTACGGAATCACATAGGCATGGCTATTTTTTGGTAGTGGAAAAAACCTTAGAGATTAAGTTCAAGACCTGATTGAATTTGTACTAATCTCTGAAGTATTGTAATTTATACTTCAACTATATAGTTGATATGATCTAAGTTCTCTGCTTGGCTTTTTTTTCCCTCTAAAATTTGAGTATTGACATTTTTCAGTTAATTATGCTTTCTGGTAATTTGAAATCATTCATTTATTCTCTAATTCTATAAATAACATTTGAATGTCTACTGTGTGCTAAATAAACACTGATGATGTTTGAAAAGAACAAGACAAAATCTCTGCCCCCAGGAGCTTACACTCTACTAGGAAAAATAGCTGGGTGTACTGACAGCTCTATTGTTAAGTAAGAAAGCGTCAGAGCCAGGAAACCTACATAAAAGGCTCCACGGAGGAGTGAGAAATTACTTGTAACCAGAAAGGTTCCAAGAAGCCATATGGAGGAAGTTTCCAGCTGGGGTTCAAAGGCTGGCTGGGATATGGACACTTAAACTTGTAGGTGATGGGCATTCCAAGCAGAGAGAACCTATCAAGCAACATACGGAGGCAGCAAAAGGCTAAATGCGTTTGACGGATAATAAGTAGCTCTGGCTGGGTCTGATTGCTGAGGCGAAATGGTGGATTAAAATGATAAGTTTATGACTCAGAGAAGGATTTGAAGGTATTCTTGTCATGGATCTTTTGGTAGGAAGAAACAGAAACTCACTCCAGCTAAAACACATAAAAGGATTTATTAAAATAAAACAGAGGCATTGCCAGCATTCAAGGGAAGTACCAGTGAGCCCCACTGAAACTTGTAGGAAATTAGGAAGTTTCAACAGCTCTCTTTCCGTCTCCCAGGGGCTGTGAAGTCTCGTCTCTACTTCTCATCATTTGTCTGCTTTGCTCTTCTCTTTCCCTTACTGATTTTCTCTATTTTACTTGTTTTTCTCATGGCCCAGGCGAATATAGCCACTCATCTTTCAAATTTGGAGATGAGCAAAGACAATCATTTCCAGGTCTTGTGGTACAAGGTTTTTTTTTTTTTTTTGGTCAAGAAAATTTGTTTTTTTTTTTAATACAAACCTAGAGGTACTATGACTTTATATTATTAGCAGTCATTTCAAAAAGAAAAATTAAGGTTTTTTTGAGAGCAAGGCACAGAGAATAAGGAACGATCTAAAGAGCAGAGAGCAGAAAATATATTAAGAAATGAACTACTAGTGGTGCATTTGATTGTGGTACAAGGTTTTGAGGGAGAGACTCTTACTGGCCATCTTTAGTCAGGCTGTCCACCTAGTCAAGTCACCTAGGCTAGAAGGGAGGTGTCACAGGGTTGCTGGCTACTCAGCATCCTTGGAAGAGAGTCCTGATGGGGTGGGTGGGCAGGGCTGGGGGCCCGGGCGGAGGTTGGAGCGGGGGGGGGGGGGGGGGACGCTGTGAGATGGTCTGGCTGAGTCGTTCCATTTTTTAGCAGGCGATGGCGAACCTTTTACTTTGTTTATCAGTTTCATGAACTGCTAAGAACACGGTTACCCTCTAAACTTGTGTTAGCCTTGCAGACTTGGGCATCTGCAAACAATGAGTGTGTGGCACCAGAGTCTCCCAGAGCCTGCACTGCATTAAATGCCCCTCATCTGGGCATGCACTCTATAGCCCCTCACCGTTCTCACTACATTTTATTGAGAGTGTTTGTCTAAGAGCCTCCTTATCTGTGTACTGAGGGTTCCTTTGAATGTTAGTATTCCTAGAGCCCAGCATTGTGCCTGACATATAGTAGAAGTTCAATAAATGCTTGTTTCTCATTTTATGAAGCATTTATCTCTCCAAATTTACTTATACGGTACGTTCAATGCATGAATCTCTATATGCATTAGAAATGAGATTGCTGGCACTCACGGATAAACTAGAAAATCGTTAAACAACTGTGCTCTTCTGGGGCTCTTTTCCTAAGAAAACAGCAAGAAAAAAATGGAACAAACTCTGAGAAGTTTTAGGACTTCGGAATCAGATGATTTAGGTTGGAATTCCCGTTTGCCATTTGCTTGTTGTGTGACCTGAGACAAGATGCTTACTTAAAAAGTCTTACCTTTCCTTCTCTCATTGGTCAAGTGGGAATAATATATATTATTATTTACATACATGTAAGTTTGTGTGAGCATTAAGTGAGATACTCTATGTAAGTTTCAATGGTTGGGTCTGATACCTAAAAGTACCAACAATTATAGTTATTATCATTATCATTGTAACCCTCAGGACTTGTTACCATGAAAAAGCAATGATACAATTATCTTCTTTAAAACAGAATTCTGAGAAAATGGGGCAGTCGTGTGCTATTGATAGGCATTATGACATCATGATTAGGAATAGCTTTTTGGTCAGAAAAATCTGGCTTGGATCTGTGATCATGTCTTGAGTAATCTAGGCCTCAATGTTCTCATCTGTAAAATGGGGATAGTAATAACCCCTGTGTCTGAAAGGTTTGGAGACAATTCAATGAACGCATGCATGTAAAATACTTAGTGTGCCCAGTGCATAGAAAGTTCCCGATAAATGGCAGCTATTATTATTAATAGTTTCTCTTTTTCCTTCCTTCCCTCCATCCCTTTCTCCCTCCCTCTTCCTTCCCCCCACCTCCAAATCTGTCAAATATTTTGTCTTTGTTCCAGCTGATCCTTAGTCCATATGGACCAATATAGTTTCACAATCATTAATAAACATTATATGGAAGGGTGTGACTGTGTGTGTGTGTGTGTGTGTGTATGTGTGTGTGTGTGTGTGTGTATGTGTGGTGTTTGCGTACACCTGTAGGATAGAAACACTTAAGACTATCTCAAGATTTGAAATAACTGTTCCAGCGACTCGAGTATAAGCAGCAAAAAAAAAAAATCAAAGCAGCTAAATCCCCCTCAATCCCAAGCCTAGTGTTTACCTCCCAGCAAAACAAAGCCGCTGAAAGAGAATCAGCAGGACAAAAGCAGAGACTTGGAAAGTAACAGAGAAATTGGAGGGAATTGTAAAGAACCTGTCCCTTCTAATCCCAGAGTTGCTGAAACTACAGAAAAGCTGTGGAAATTAACCGTTTGTGTCACGCACAGAACACCATATGCTGCTCTCCTTCCCTGGAGAAAAAGCAGCTAGCAATTGCTTCTCACTCCCCAGCGGGCCGCTGAGCTCAGCCTGCACTCACTTGGAGTCTCAAATGAAAGGCAATTCACCCAGCCAGGCCCCAGCATACTTAACCTTTGGACCACAGATGCCAACGTCTCTCTGGAGAAAGAGTCAGTTGTGCTTGTCTTGGTGACTGTGATGCAACCACTGAAGGGAAAAAAAAAAAAAAAAAGGCTTATTGCCACTATGATTTTGCAATGACTCCAACAAAAGGCTTAAAGGATTTCAGATGCATTTGGAAATTAAACTCTGCTGGCCCTCCTGAGCCAGCATCTCTTCTGAATACCACAGGGACTGACAATGACAAAACCCAGACCCAACTGCTGATACAGGCTTGATGGTATTTGGGTTGTCCAGTCATGACAAGGCATAAACAAATCTCTTTGTCACTGTTTGCATGTGAAAAAAATGGCATCTCATCTGGTTGCTTTTGACCCAGGTTCTTTGGCAAGTTGTCCCAACACCTCCACCCCAACTCCTCAAGTGAATCTTTGGGAAACTGACCTTAAACACAGAACATGGAATTTTTTTAAAGAGATAAATGCTCTCATTCTCTCTCTGCTTATATAGATATTTCTGGTCAAAGGCGAACTGACGGTAGGGATCCAGGACAGCTTGACAAGAGGTCAGTTCCTGCTGACATCAATGAAAAGAGGCAAATCTCAGAGGTGGTGTCTGACTTAGAAGGAAATGAAAAATGATAGCTTGCTACAAAGACAGGAAAAAATTTTTTCCAGTCTGGGTCTTAACATAGCAACCTCTTTTGCTATGCATTCTGTAGATTATAAGAAAGGAACTGGATTTCTGTAACCTGGATCAGAGGGAGTAAGGGGTGGGTGTACGGCTGCAGGGCTGGGGTGGCGTGGTGGTGACGTTTTATTGTCGCTTGTAAGCGTCTGGAGACTTATACGTAGAGGACAGGGCTTCACTTTCATTTGTCTTACTCCAGGTTCTGGGGTATGGGTTGTAAAAAAAAAAAACAGGTTCTCTGCATCACGAAAAATGTCTGGGATTTTATTCCAATGAGTCTAATTAGGTAGAGTAAGGAAGTATTGCTCAGTAAAGATTTGTTGAATGGTCATGTTTCCATACTCACATTTTTGTCACTGTGACTTTATAATGTGAAAGAGAGTCTCATTGCAACCTGGCTCGGTAACAGACAAACTCAACCACTGAGGCAGCCCTGCCCCCAACCCTGGTACAACCCTGCACTGGGCCTCTGACGGAAGAGGCTGCCTCCTTGCCCCACCTGTACAGAGAGGCATCCTCCACACCCAGTGGGTGGAGGAACAAACCCGGTCATGGTTGCCTTTCACGAGAACCCAGGTAGGGTACCCAGGAGACCCCAAATCACCAGACCACCCGGCTAGCAAATCACCCTGTGAAGTGATGGGTTAACTTTATTCTTGCCTTCCTATCTTGAATACAAATTTACTTATTGGTTCTCTATGTAAATTTAGCTCAGTTAGTTCAGGATTAAAATATATACACTCCTACTACATAAAACAGATAATCAATAAGGACCTACTGTATGGCACAGGGAGCTATACTCAATATCCTGTAATAACCTATAATGGAAGAGAATTATAAAAAAATTATTTAAAAAAGAATGTATATATTTATATATATGTATAACTGAATCACTTTGCTGTACATCTGAAACTATCACAACATTGTGAATCGACTATCTTTCAATAAAAACTTTTAGAAAAGAATTTTACCTCAGGATATGAAAAGGGACTGTGTGATGTGAGTGAAAAAGAAAGACATGAGGGGAAAAAGGGAACAAAGGGAGGAGGGAGAGGAGGAGAGAAGACAACATAGAAATGAAACAACATATACATGAAAGAAGAAAGCGAACAGTCCTAAGGTAGTCAGAGCTACAGGGAGCCAGCTACTCACAAACCAGGAGCCGGATTCTAGCCACATAAAGTGCAAAGGGAATTGTCTGTGTGAGTGTGTGTGTGTCAGGGATGGACACAGTCACATCAAGTAGCCCCAACACATGCCAGTTCCTTCATCCACAGTGGAAACCTCAGCCATTGTAAAATCTTTTCCTTTTCTGGAACCCACCATGGTGCGAGTTATCAGGTTCTGTGACTACCTGCTGTAGCCTGGGTTCCCCCAAGAACAAAACTAAATGTAAGACCTGTTTATGGCGGTGTGTTTGACGGTGGACCCAGCGAGCCACGAAAGGAAGAGGGGAGAGCATCTGGAAGGAACAGGAGGACAGTCAAGGTTGTGGTCCTGAGCTGGTCACTGCCATGGGGTCTTGGTCCTGCAAGATGTCTTGTGGAGCCTTATGACATGCATCTCAGAACAGTCCACACGGGAGACGCCCACGCAGCATCATTTAAGCAGGCCCCCCTGAGCGTTAATACCTTCATATTTCTGGATTGTTTGTGAAAGGCTGAAGAGTGGGTTCTTGGGGCACTCCATGCAGCAACATCAGAGGAGATTCTGGTTGAGAAGCATGGCGGACATAGCCTGTGGCTGGGGGGATGCACCCTCCGTTTGCACCTGCCCAGAGCTAGCTGAAGTTTGTGCAGAAATGTGACCACAGAGGTGGTCAAAGTAAAGGGTAGGATAGGGGAAATAAAAGTAATGCATAAGATTTAACTTTTTCCCACTGTCACCGTGTTAGTTTAGGGCATCTCTTGCCTGAATAATGACTGTAGCCTCCTAACTCGGCTCCCTGTCTGCGAATCTCTTTCTCTTTAAATTCACTGTTCAGATACTGCCAGCATCATCTTTCCAAAACCCAGATCTGATTCTATCACTCCCTTGCTTAAAAACCTTCTCTTCCTTCACTCCTTTCTCCTTTGGACATTTTATACCTTTGTACATTTCTTGGCTCTCCTCTGAATTTTTGGTATGGCACAAGGGTAGTTTTCAAAATCTGCCTCCTTGGCTTCATTTCTCACTTCCTCCCAATAAACACCCTTCATGCTAGCCCTGATGTTTCCAACTTGTGCTCTCCGGGGTCTTATGAAATTATTTCAAAAGATCAGAAGAACCATATGTACATCAAGAAATCTGTAGCCTGAATAAGTAATGTGACTGAAACATATGCTGTAGGTTCACAAAACTTAACTCACGCTTCTCCCTGGATTTGCAGAGAAAATGGAATTTCTTACTTTGTCTAGATCTAATCTAGTTTCTTTCATAATCACTCCCTCTACTCCCTTCGCCCTCGCTGGTAGCAGGCATAAATATTAGCTCATGTAGGAGGTACCCTTCTTTTGTGGTCATGTTTGAGGGGGTCGGGTTCGGGGGTTGTTCCTAGGAGACCCGCTGAGGGAAAGAGCAGAGAATTTCATGCCACTGCTATGTTCTCAAGTTTGGGGTCTTGGTCTTTATTTCTGTGAACCTACAAAGTGCCCTCTTGTCAGGGAGCATGCCTGCTCTTGAGTACCCCAGGTCAATCCTCCCAGAACCAAGCCTCAGCAAACTCCGAGGGAGGGGCAAGCATTTCTTTCACTCAAGGATTCAATGAAGCATCCCCAAATAGCACAGAGCCTGATTGCTGGGAGTTGGGGCTTTTCTGGCTAACTTGTTCCCAGGCACCATACGAAGGGGCCTCACCTTCTAGTCCCTCATGGTAGCTGCCTCATTCCCTGACTTGATCTGCTTATCTTTCCTTTTTCCAGAAGCTTCCCTCTTCAAATTCTTCACATCTGATGGTCCACCCCACCCATCCTTGGGAAGATCTCTTCTTAGGGTGGAGTTGGGGGCACAGAAGGTTCTACCTGAATTTATGTAAGAGTAAACGTACCTCATCATTGTGAAATATTTAATTTTTTTCTTCTTCTGAAGATAATGTGATCTATTTTCACCTAAGAAGCATTCCTCTGTTAAAGTAACATTGAGCCTATTTTATTTTTAGTTCAAATTTTTTTATCTTTGATTAAATTCACATAAGGTGAAATGCACAAACCTGAAATGTACAATACATGAGTTTTGGAAAATGCATACATCTGTGTAGCCTGCAATCCTATCAATATATACAGCATTACCATCATACCAGGAAGTTCCCTTATGCCCTAGTTTCCAGATAATTCCCCACAAGAGGCAACCGTTTTTCTGATGTTTTTCTGATGTTTTTCATCATAAATGAGTTTAAGCTACTTTAGAACTTTATATAAATGGAATTGACCAGTTAACATTGAGCCTATTAATTGCAAAGTAATAACCTGGGCATTATTGTGCTAAGGGAAGAACTCAAGCTCTGTGAGGGCAAGAATATTTGCTGTTTATTAACTGCTTTATCTGAACTGCTTTATTTTTACTGGGACAGCCCCCGACATACAGCAGACATTCAATTCAAGTTTGTTGCATGATTGAAGGAATAAATAAATAGAATATGCTCTTCCTTCTGGGTTTCTTTTTGTTACATAACAAAGGGCCCCCAATAGGTTATAATTTTTTAATTATGTGGTGCCAATAGGTTATAATTTTTCAGTATAAGTTTATAAAAAATATTAGAATAACTGCGTATCTATGTACTAATTTTTTTTTCGAAGAAAACAGGAATCCACAAAAGAAACTCTTTTATCCCAGAAGCAGCTTCCTCAGCTCAGTTTCATGTCCTAGAGGCAATCACTGCTAATAGGCTGTGCTTTTAGTTCTACTAACCATATGACCTTAGATAATATACTCAAGCTTCTATTTCTTGTTAATATCAGCTGAAGAGAATTATTGACTCTTTGGTAGGAAAGGTCAAGAACACTGCATCACTGCCTACTCATACTCTCTCTTCCCCTTGTCTCCTATCTCTTCTCTCATAGTATGCATATTTTCTTATGTTACTGATATAAATCGTGGGAACTTTCCTTATTTATTTTCCAAGTAGCCAATTTGATTATCTGCTGTATTTAGTGTATGACTAGGCCCACTTACTGAATTTCTTGTCATTTTTAATTTCTAAGAACTATTTTGTTTTTGGCTGATCGTTCCCTTTTATATAACATCCTGTTCTTGTTTAACTATTGCAAAGTCTTGACTCTAAGGATTCTAATGAATTTTTTTTTGTTGTTAAAAATCTCTTTTCTGTTCCCTGGATTTTCTGTTTCCTCTGGGGTCAGTGGATTTTCTTCCTATGTCTGTTGATAATTCCCAGGTTATCTCTGAGTGAGAGTTAGGCTGTTGGATATGTGTTTCCTGTAGCTGTAGAGATGACTGGATTAAAGGGCTGCCTGAGGCTCTTTTTTTTTTTTTTTTTTTTTTGCGGTATGCAGGCCTCTCACCGCTGTGGCCTCTCCCTTTGCGGAGCACAGGCTCCGAACGCGCAGGCTGAGGCCCTGGCTCAGCGGCCCAGCCACTCCACGGCATGTGGGATCCTCCCGGACCGGGGCACGAACCCGTGTCCCCTGCATCGGCAGGCGGACCCTCAACCACTGCGCTACCAGGGAAGCCCTGTGGCTCTTTGTAAATAGGATTTCCTCCAGAAGGCAGCTGGGAGACCCTTACCTTTGCAAAGGAGGATGGCCTCACTTTGGTGATGGGGAACTTGGGAAGACAGTATGTCCCTCCGGGGCAGAGTTGCCTTTCATTCTCTGCTTGCCCCACTCCTCCTCCCACTCATCCTCCTCTGTGCGGGGAGAGGGAACTATCTAAAGCCCTAGTCTTCTTCTCTCTCAAGTTCTGATACCATCACCAGGAAGATTTTGTAGGAAGATCACATATTTTTCTTAGATAACAATCCTCCATGTTAGTTTCTTTCTTTTTTAAAAAATTAACTAATTAATTTATTATTTATTTTTGGCTGCATTGGGTCTTTGTTGCTGTGCGTGGGCTTTCTCTAGTTGCAGCGAGGGGGGGCTACTCTTTGTTGCAGTGCGCGGGCTTCTCATTGTGGTGGCTTCTTTTGTGGAGCATGGGCTCTAGGTGCACGGGCTTCAGTAGTTGTGGCATGCGGGCTCAGTAGTTGTGGCTCGCGGACTCTAGAGCTCAGGCTCAGTAGTTGTGGTGCACGGGCTTAGTTGCTCCGTGGCATGTGGGATCTTCCTGGTCCAGGGCTCGAACCTGTGTCCCTTGCATTGGCAGGTGGGTTCTTAACCACTGTGCCACCAGGGAAGCCCTCCATGTTAGTTTCAATGGCACTTTTAGAGGAAGGGAAGGTAGATGTGAGCTTTAAGTCTGACATCATTTGCTACTTTTTTTTTTTAACCTATTCTCAAACATTTTATTTAGGATTACTGCATCAAAATTTATAGATGGGGATTATCTTTTTTAAACTTTTTTTTAATTGAACGAAAGATTCTTTAAATTCAGTAGTGCTTTACAGTTTTTAAAAGTTTCACACACATGATTTCATGTAATCCCATAATAATCCCTCTTTTAAATCCCCTACTCCTATAGTGTCCCTCCCTCCTTCCCTCTCCACACTGGTAGCCACAAGTTGGTTCCCTGAATCTGTGAGTCTGCTTCTTTTGCTGTTTCATTCACTGGTTTGTTGTATTTTTTAAATTCCACGTATAAGTGATATCATACAGTATTTGTCTTTCTCTGTCTGACTTATTTCACTTAGCAAAGTACCCTCCAAGTCCATCCACGTTGCTGCAGGTGGCAAAATTTCATTCTTTTCTATGATTGAGTAGTAGTCCATTATATATATATACCACATCTTTTTTATCCATTCATCCGTTGATGGGCACTTAGGTTGCTTTCATACCTTGGCAATGTGCTACTAGTTTTTGACTACATAGCTGCTATAGCGGTTGATAAAATACCCATTTGTTCAAGAGCTCTACTAAACACATAGTAGATTTTGCTGTGATGTGCTTTCTCAATCAATGGATGCTAAAGCTACAACTATTTTCATTAGGGATGAATGAAACTCTTTGGTGTTAAAATTGTTGAGAACCTATCTGAGCTGCCTTAAATGCTTTCATGCTGTTCTTTATACTTGGACTGCTCATCTCACTTCTACCTGCAAGATTCTGCCATCATGAAGGATTAGTTCAATGATCAATTTCTCTGTGAGGTTTTCCTCTATGCTCTGAGACAGAATTAACTGCTCCATCTTCATTATTCCCTGAACACTCTGTCCATCCCTCCAGCATAGCAATTACCATGTTGTATGATAGTCGTTTACATTCCCTCTCACTCCGCTCCAGTCTTAATCATCTTTTAATGTTTTATCTCAAACACCCAACAGAATGAAGACTTGTTGGCTTATATTGAATTGCAGACTTTGCTTTTATATTTTGTAATGATTGTCATTGACTGTGTGTGGTGAAAAGAAGGCCATAAATGGAAAGGATTGTCACTGATCTTAGCAATGTGAAGCCTTCCAGAGTAGACCAGTTATGGCAATCATCATTCTTGGTGTTTTCCAAAGCTGTTTAGAAGATTCCTGTTTATTCCTGTGTTTCTGCTAAGATTATTCTTTTTCCTTTCAAAGGCTACCTGAGAAAAAAGCAAAGACTCCATCTCAAGAGATCTCTAAGAAGAAGTGAGGGAGACAATGTACTTAATTTTCAGTGAAAAGTTGGGGAGGACAGAGAAGAATGTGAGTATAAGTCTCTTTCATTGTCTAGAGGTTCCCTTAGGGCAGGGCTTCTGTTCACTACTGCCTTTGTATCATCATTCATTCATCCACTTACTCCATAAATATTTACTGAGTGCCTATGGTGTATCAGGCATTGTGTTAGGACTTGGAAAATGCTGAACATGGTAAACAAACAATGCCCTGGGCATTTCACCATGCTGCTAAATGACTCTGTGGAAGACACTCCAAGGGCAGGTCAACAGGCGGTTAATCAGTGGTATTTGTTGGTATTTCTTATATATTCACCCTGGTGCTAGGCTTTGTAGGTCGTTTAAAAGTAGGATAGGTCTTGTCCATAAGGACTTTAGAATTAAAAATTATTAGAGTCCTATATAAAATGGCATAGAGAGCCAGCAAATGATATGATTTATAATATAAGGATATTAGCAGTTCAGCGTCTTAGGGATCAGCTTGTTTTGAAGGGCTATAGATGGGGATGTCAGAAGCTTCGGATAATTCGCTGAAGCACTCTTCCTCTTTTCCCTCTATCCCCAGGTGTCTGGTATACAGATTTGCCTGAAGAAAGAGTTAAAAAAAATGTTCGCTGTAGTTGAAAATCTATGCAACTGTATGTGGATCCAGGTCCACAGCCCCGTTTCACAGGAAGTGTCAATTAACCTGAGATGTGGAGGCTAAGGACTAAATAGTTCAGTGATGGGGGCAGAGGAAGATTCCAGGTAGAGTGAAAACATGTGTGAAAGTCTGGATTAGGCAAGGGGCATGAATTTCAAGGCGCAGATTCCGCTAGCATGGCTGGAGCATAGAGAACACGGTGAGGGAGTGATGAGAGATGAGGCTGGAAAGATCATTAGGAGCTAAATCCCGCAGGATTTCGGTCACCTTACTACCATGAGGGTGTTATATAATAAGGAGTGAGCCAAAGGTCCTCTGCCTGAAAGAATATCCAGTTATGTTGTGACTCTGACTGTGATACGTTATAAACTCATTTTAGATTTTAGGTTTTGCTAGCATACACATTTACACGCCCCCGCACAGGTACACACATGGTTATATAAAAGAGCACTTGACATGATAACTTTCGTGTAGATGATGAAGACTTCCAATGACAAAAAGTTGACAATGCAGGGATGGGGGGTTATTTTTTAAGTATGCAGGCCAATTACAGCTGCATACTTAAATATACAGACAGCTTTCGATTGCTAGAATGGAGAGCAATGAGGATGTTTAAAAAAAAAAAAAAGCCCAACAACAGATAATCCAAAAGTCATCACATCTTGGCTTTTGAAAGAATTGTATTGTTTTCTTGCAGCAGATTTGCGTTCCTAATTATGCCTCGCTTAAGCTAATATTAAAATGAGTTTGCATTCTCAGAGAAAGCACACACCAGCTGGGCAAAGAAAGGCAAGGACCCAAGAACTTGCTGAGTGATGGGATAGGGGTGGTCTTAAGGGAAGTGGCCTAGGACTGAATATTTGCTATAATAATCAAGAATAGCCCTCCTGGCTCCTTCCAATTTCCAGAAATAGGCTGTAGGGACACAACATGCATGGGAAAATGTATTATCACTAAATCAAGGAACCAAAGAAAAGCAGGTCCAACGTTGCATACGGTGCACAAAATAATTTCCTGTTTAGTATTGTCCTGCATTTTTGTTGTAATATGGGCTGGGAGAGGGAGAAGACACGTTTAAAAGTTGCTTGATCCCAGTGGAATTTATACCTTAATTATCACTTAACCTAGGGAAGCTCTGCCAGTATTATAACAGTAAGTCCCTTCAGATCCATAATTAAATTTCTGCCTGTGGGTTATGTGGGTAAATCCTGTAAGAGGGGAGAATCAATTATGGGAACATTTAAGTGTGCCATAAAACCCAGGAAGACAGGAGTTCCTAAAGTGTTATCGGAGAATTCTAAGATTATGTCAAAAGAACCATTTTACGACCTTACTCTAGAAATAACCAAGATTGATGATTGTGCCAGGGCAGGGAGTGTTCTGAGAAAGTGCATTCATAGTCACAAAATTTATACGAAGAGTCAGAAAATAATAGAATTCAAAGAGGCTGATAAGGGGCTTCCCTGGTGGTGCAGTGGTTGAGAGTCCGCCTGCCGATGCAGGGGACACGGGTTCGTGCCCCGGTCCGGGAAGATCCCACATGCTGTGGAGTGGCTGGGCCCGTAAGCCATGGCCGCTGAGCCTGTGCATCCGGAGCCTGTGCTCCACAATGGGAGAGGCCACAACAGTGAGAGGCCTGCGTACCGCAAAAAAAAATTTAAAAGAGGCTGATAAAACCAACAGCTAAGATTTACTGAGCATTTACTATGGATTCTGCATGGTTTTAAGTGTTTTCCTTGTGATAACTCATTGAGCACCTAGTCTAAACACTCTCCCTCTTAGAGGAAACTGAGGCCTGTGATGTTAAAAGAGCTGGCCTGGTCCCACATGACCAGGAATGATCAGAGGCAGAACTAGAACCCAAGACTTCTGACTCCTAATCCAGGGCTTGCTTTCTACACTGGATGCCCTTTATGTCAGCTGGAAGATCGTATAACTTGATCAAACCTGCATGCTTTAGAAAAAAATTTTAACGATGTGCTGGTGACAGTGGAAAAAGCATGGACCTTAGAGTTGAACCTGCACTTGAACTCCGGCTTGCTACTTACTTCTGAGAGTTTGTCCTTCTGCAGGCCTGCCATGTCTGCTTGGCTTGGGTCCCTCTGTGACTTCCTAGAATAAAGTCTGACATCCTTGCTTGGACTGCAAGGCTGGCCCTGGTGGTCTAGGCTGTACTAACCTCACCAGCTTCAGCTCGTGTCAGTCCCTATTACCCCTTACTCTCTGCCCCAGCTGCCTGGCGCGTTGTCGCTTTTTTGGAGGGCTATGCTTCTTTCCACCATGGGGTCTCCGAGTGCTGGGAACGTTGGCTTGCCCCTCTCCTAAGGAACACCTCAGGTCTCAGCTTCAATTTTGCTTCCTTAGGGAAGTCTTCTTGGACGCTCAGCTCCCTTTGTTAGATGTTCTCATAACAGCCTCACTTGCCCTTGGTAGCTCTCATCCTTACCATAATTATTCAATTACTTGTAGTTGTTCCCTTCCAAGAATAGAAGCTCTACGAGGGCAGGGATAGGTATTCCCAGTGCTGAGGTCAAGAGGATGTGCTCAGTAAATACCATATGAATGAATGAACCCATCTCGAGCCTCAGTTTTTTCTTTTGTAGAGTGGAGACACCTCACACTGGACGATTGGCAGCATTAAATGGTGTATTGATTTAAGGCTTCCAGCTCAGTGCTTGCTAGCAGCGTAGAACTCAATGAACGTGAATTTCATTTCCTGCATCTTCTTCCTTCTCTGACAACGTACCTGAGGCACCGTGCCTGCTGAAATATCTAAGAAAGATGGAATTATGTTCTGGATAGTTTTAGTACAAAGCATATTTTTTGCATTCTGCGTCTTTGAATACCGATCGCCCGCTGATGGTATATGTGGCAACTAGCTCTCCAGGAACCAGCGTCTTTGACAAAGCAGGGCACCTCACTCCCAGCTGGACAGGATAACAGAGCGCTTACTGTAGGCATCATTCTCCCGGGGTCAGAACCTTAAACTAATCCCCCTGCTGAATATGAAACAGATGAAACGGGAGCAGCTGCTCTTCTCAGCTGGTGAGGTGCTGGAGCTGAAGCAGTGTGGTGTTTAGGTGTCTTCCTCCTCAAAGCCCAGACAGAGTGACAACAAGGCTGCTCAGATGTGTGCTTACGTGGAAACCTCCGGCCATGTTTTCCTTTGGAAGGAAAACACGAGTTCTCTCCCTTCCCCCACAGCTGGAATCCAGACTCCCCGAAGACAAAGCGCTGTGTTTCCTTCTCAGCAGGCTCTCCTGCGGATTGTCGCTCTCCTCACAGCCCTTGACCCTCTGCTGCTTTGAAAACTCTGAGGGGAGTGGGCGAGGAACCTGATATGAGTCTGCGCCCTCCTTCAACCCTCACCATTTTATAAGCATCACGGGAGGCGAGATGGAGCACTTACAGGGTTGTAGGCAACAGAGAAGGCGTGTCACAAACCCTTTAGAACTAGCTATGGATGGATCGAGTTTATGTTTAAGTCAAAGGGAAAGGACCTTTTAAATATAATTTAAAGCAGTAAAACTGGTTTTAAGACCATGGCTCTAAAATTCGTCCCGGAACCAAGACTTGTCATCTGATACCCTCTGGCTTGGGCAATTACTTCACCTCTCTAAAACTCAGTTTTCTCATCTGTGAAGTGGCCACAGTGACAGTCCCTATCTTATAGGCTAGGAATTGGCAAGCTTTTTCTGTAAAGGATGAGTTAGTAAATATCTCAGGTTTTGCAGCACATATAGTCTTTGTGTCATACCCGTGTTCTGTTTGTTTTTTCCAAACCTTTAAAACTGTCTGAACTGTTCTTAGATTAAGGGCTCTACTAAAACAGTCCAGGACCAGATTTGGTGACCTCTGTTTAGGCTTATTGTGAGGGTGAAATCAGATAGCATATATGAAATGTTTTGCATTGGACCTAAAACATAGCAGATTCTCAATAAACAATAGGTATGATGATTCTTACCTGGTGATTATGTAGAAGGCTAACTAAAAGCAATAGCAGAACTTTCAGACTTAGCTATTCTGGCTCCCTTGCCACACACACATCCAGTAGAGCAAATATTTACAAAGACAATAGAATGGAGACAAATGAAAACCATTAACGTGATACTCATTATTTGATTTGAAGCATTTGAAAATTAAATACGGTCAAGGGCATTGGGGCCAGTGGACATTTCTGAGGGCCAGCTGTGTGCCAGGACTTGGCCATGTGTTATTTCACAACAGTGCTGCTAGGTGGGTTTTATTGTTCCTATTACAAGAAGAGAAGCAGAGACTAGGGAAGGGAATATCCCTGGAAACCAAGTGTGTCTGCCCAGGGCCTCCATGTTGTGCAGAATTTTTTTTCCCAATTTTTATTATTTATTTATTTATTTGAAGTGTAGTTGATTTACAGTGTTGTATTAGCACAGTGTACAGCACAGTGATTCAGATATATATATTATTTTTCAGATCTAGAGACACGTATTGACTGAAAGTGAGGGGATGGAAAAAAGCTATTCCATGCAAATGGAAATCAAAAGAAAGCTGGAGTAGCAATCTTATATCAGACAAAATTGACTTTAAAATAAAGACTGATACACGAGACAAAGAAGGACACTACATAATGATCAAGGGATCAATCCAAGAAGAAGATATAACAATCGTAAATATATATGCACCCAACATAGGAGCACTTCAATATGTAAGGCAAATATTTTAACAGACAGGTTATGCAGACGTGATGGCTGTTCTCATGTTCCTCTGACTCTTATGCCCATTCTCTTTCTAATATACATGCATTTACATCAACTTTTTGCCTCTTGACCCCGGAATAGGTGGCTGCCTTCTGAATGGAATTTAATGAGTGGTTCAAAGGCTGTTTCTAAGTGTACACCTTCTATGTGCCAAGCCCTGTGCCAGACGTTGGAATTACAAAAAAAAAAAAAAAAAAAAAGAGTATGGCACGATCCCTTTTGTTGAAGAACAAAGTCTAGCAGGAAAGACACCACCCAGGTAGCTAATCGTGATATATTAGGAAAGTATTCTATTAGTAGTGCTTGGTGGAAAATTCCATTCAGGTTTTGTCTTTAGGAAGTCATTGTGACAATGCCTGGATTTGTATTAAAAACACACAACTTCCGTTCTATCACAATCTCCCCATTTCAATATGATATCTTCATTGGCTTCCCATTGTCCATAGAATGAAGTTCAGACTTCTTGGATCATGTTCAAGGCCTTATGCCAAAGCTTCCCAGTGGATGTGTCAGATCTGCTGAGATGATGCTATAGACTGAATTGTTGAAACCCAATTCCCAACGTGATGGTGTTTGGAGGCTGGGCCTTTAAGAAGTGATTAGCTCATCAGGGTGGAGCCCTCATGAGTGGGATTAGTGCCTTTTATAAAAGAGCTACTGGAGACATCCCTGGCTCCTTGGGCCATGTGAGGTTATGGTGAGAGGATGGCTGTTTATGAAGAAGTAGGCTCTCACCAGACACCAAATCTACCAGAGCCATGTTCTCGGACTTCCCAGACTCCAGAACTGGGAGGAATAAATTTCTGTTGTTTTTAAGCCACCAGTCTATGGTATTTTGTTATTGCATCCTGAACAGACTAAGACAGATGGTGACAGCCTTGCCCATCTACTCTGGTGTATACTAAAAATATGATCCTTATTCCACATGTGCCTCAACCTGAAATATCTTGGGAAGCCTTGTCCTTCACAACCTGTCCCTGATTTTCCTTTCCTGACAAATTTCCCTCAACTGTCCCAATGCACACAGGGTCTGTTCCCTGTTCCGTGTCCATTCGCCATGTTTCCCAACCTACACACCTCTGCTCACATGGTTCTTTCTGCCTGGAAGTCCCGCCCAACCCTTTCTACCACTTCTGTGTAGTCTGCAAATTCTTGAAAAGAATAACTTATAAGTGACCTCTTTCATGAAGGATTCCCTGCATTCATTGTCCTTTGACCTGCAATAGTGTTTTATCTTTTTTACGGCACTTGCCATCTGTTACATTCTTAGCAGTGAAAGGACCTAGTGCTGTGTCTGGCACATAGTAGGGCTCAGGAGGTCAGCTGACCAGCCTGCCTGCCTTCCCTGCTTTATTTATAGAATCTTAGGAAAATTACTTAAATCAGTGGTTCTTAAATGTGGCTGAACATCATAATTGCCTGAGGAGGTTTTGTTTGTTTTGTTTAATATTTCGATGCCCAAGCCATACCTCAAATCAATGAAACCAGAAACTCTAAAGGGTGGTTTCCAGCATCAGAGTTCCCCAGCTGACTCCAACGTGCAACCAGGGTCCAGAGCCGCTGTTCTGAATAACCTGAGCCTTGTTTCTAGGGTCGTTCTGAAACCTAAATGCCATGTTTGCGAAAGCTTGGCACAGTGCCTGGTGCGTACTGAGTGTGCAGCAACTATTAATTACTGTATTGTATTTTACCCCAGATTTTCACTTCTTTGCCGACAGGGTCTTGCACATAGTAGGTATGGAATAAATGCTGGTTGAATAAACAAATGCTCCTTGAGAAAGCTTCAGGGAAACCCCCAGCAGGTTGTTGCAGACAGCAGGCTTTAATGTGAACTAAAGGTTGTGCCTGGAGCAGAGGCATGGGGATGTGGTCTGTCCTGGGTGCAGGCAGTGGGGGAGAAGCGGAGTGGGCTGGGTGTTGGCTTTACAAGATTTAAAAACAATATTAAAACCAACTACAAGTCTATCTTCTTTTTATTGTCATCACACACTGGAAATTCTTAACAGTACCGGTGATAAAATGCTTCTTGCTGGGATGGACTTCTCCCACCACCCCTGCCCTCTCAGCCTTATCTCGTTTCACCACTGGCTCGGAGCCCGGCAAGAAAAGACAAAAGAGCTCTTACCGTCAGCACTATTAATGAGCTAAATGGCTGGAGAAAGAAACAAGGGAACTGTAAATTATATTTATAAATTATGTCGTATAAAGCCAGACTAAGTAATTAAACTGTGGGCCCATAATTAAATACTTGTATAACATTTGGGCCCTGAGATTTCTTTCTACCACAATGGTTAGCAGGCTGTGTGGTGGGCTGATGACTCATACAGAGGTCCTGGGGCAAAGTGATGTCAAGGTCACTGTCTAAACAGAAGAATCCTTGAGGGACAGCCTTGGATGTGGTCAAAGGAATGGACAAGTGATTTGCAGGGTAACAGGTGAGGAGTTTCCCCAGACCCCCTGGAGTATGTGAGAAGGGCAGTAGCATCCTAGATTAGTGAATGAAGGCCAAGCGGCAGTGCTCTCAGGCCCAGCAGGAAGGGAGGGCCTTCCCACTGCTGGCTCCAGCCAGCCCTCCCCTTCACATGCCCACCCTTCACATGCCCACGTAGAGTCAGAGACATCAATACGACTTCTTTGAACAGTCTCCTTTTCACATCTCTCTACCTTTGCCCATGTTGTTGTCAGCAACAACAAAATATGGAACGCTTCATGAATTTGCGTGTCATCCTTGTGCAGGGGCGATGCTAATCTCTGTATCGTTCCAACTTTATATATGTGCTGCCGAAGTGAGCACCCTTCTCTGTTCTTCACCTAGCCATTTAGTCCTTCAAGATCTAGCTCCAAGGAGCTCCATGGAGACGTTTCCTGATGCATTTAGGCAGTGGTAAGTCTTCCTCTGGCTCTCACAGTTACATTATGGGGTAATATAGTTCTCTGCCTAGTGTGTCCCCTGTAAGGTCCTGAATAGCAGAGCCCCTGTTCTCAGTTCCTAAAAAATTGCCCAGCAGAATGGAAGGTGCTTAACACCCCTCTGTTGAGTAAGTGAGTAAATGACTGAAAGATGGATAGCCCTGCATAGAAGGGGAGGTGGTATTATCCCTATTTTTCAGAGCTAGATGGTCAGCTCAGGGGTTCTGTCTTGTTCAGCTTCCTGTTGGCAGCACCCAGCATGGTGCTCAGCAGAGAGAAATTGCTCCGTGAATATTTGCTAAGCGTATAGGAGGCAATCGAAAGGAGATAGACTTTGGCACAAATTTCCCTCATCCCAAATCCCGCCCCTCCCCCCACCCCAGAGAAATAAAGCGAGTAAGTGTACTGCTAGGACAAGTGTCAGTGTCCACTGGTGTTTACAGAATAACACTGTGTATCTTAGCAAAACCATGGGGAGGGCAGGCAACGCACATCAGGTCTAAGATCAAGGTGAGATTTGCTGGGGGTGGTGGAGGGAAGGGATAGGAGAGAGGGATGCGGAGCCTGGGAGGCCCAGGTGTGGGAATTCAGGGGAAGGAGGAGGAGACGGTGACGGAAGCATCTAGAGCAGCCTTGAAAGGGAGGTCACAAGAGAAAAGGAGAGTCAAGAGGGCGTGGTTTGTGGAGAAGAGCGTGATCAGCTGTGAGATAAGCTGCAGGAAAGGCGAGGACCTGCTTTCAGGGTGAGAGAAGATGGTAGAAAACTGGGAGGTGGGGGGATTGGACCCAGAAGGTCTGCAAGGAATCCAGGGGTGAGGCCCAGCTGTTTCCTTGCCCACAAGCATCCCAGGTGGTGCGAAAACGCACCAAGGTTTGAAATCTGCTGGTAGAGGTTAGAGAACCGGGACTCTACACTTACTCAGCTGCCTGGGTTGGGGGGAGGGGATAGCTTGCCTCTGCCATTCATTATGTGAGTGGCCTTGGGATAACTCTAGATCTCCATTTCCTTTTATGTCAAATGGAGATGATAAATGTACCTACCTCTTAGAGGGGTTGTGAGAATTCAATAAGTTGATACCGATGAGCAGTACCTGAGCCTAGTAAATGCTCAGTAAATATCCACAGTAGTAATTATCTATAATATATCATTGGACGTTTCACTAGCTGATTCCATGTTTTTCTGCATCCCTCCACCCAAGGGAGGGAAATGCTAAAAGGACCTCTGAGCGTTCCCTACTCCATAGGTAGCAGAAGGGGGAAGTTGGATGGGAGAGAATTAAATATCTTTTAGGCATTTTTCCCACTGGGGTATTCTGTCATATGCCCAGTCTCTTACGAAGTTGTTTTGTTCCCTAAGGGGGAGCACAATAGTCAGCTGTGTGGCCTTGGGGAAGTAACGTTCCCTCTAGAGCCTCTGTTTACCCATCTGTAAGTTGGAAGGATTGATTCTCTGATCTCTGGTAGCCTTTCCCATTCCATGAGGCTACTAATCCTAAATCCATCAAGGGCTGAGACGGGGGTGGGGAGACAGGTGGGCACTGGAGGGTGCTGCAAAGACCAGGTTGGTTGATCGAGGATATCTTAGATCTGTGTGAGGTCAAGGAGCTTCCAGAGTCATGGTTTTCAGTCTCAGAGTCCCCAAGAGTCCCCAGGATGGCTGTATACCCTGCACTGGGGGAAGGACAGAGAGATGGTTGGCCCAGAGGGCAACTGCTCTGGTCACACAGTGTCCATGAAAGATCTACAGGGGAGCAGGACAAGGAAAGGAAAACTGCAGGAGGACACCCACACCTGTGGAGCCATTTGCCTCTCTGTAGCCATTACAGGATAGCCAGGTATGAATTGCATTAGGTGCTGTAGTGTTTCATCAGACCAGATATCCCATCGTGTAAATCCCCTCAATATCAACCCTTACAGGCTTAACAAAACTGCAAGAAAACCCCTGCACTCTTCTGCCTGAGCTCTCATGTTCATTTCGGTCATTGTAATTTGAGAAAATATTTTTTTCAGTACCCAAAGGCTATTTTCTATGCCTCAATTTCTGTCTCTCTTTCTCTCTGTCACTCTCTCTCTCTCTCTCTCTCTGTCTTTCCCCAAAGACTTGTTTTTCTGTAAATACTGCAGCTCAGCTCTGAATCACAGATCAAAGCATTGCTTCTTCATTCATCTTTTGAGGCCAAATTGCAATTTATAATGTCTGTGGTTTTCACTAATCTGTCTCTGTGTCATCTTACTTTAAATCAGCAGAAAGTAGCCCACAATAACACATGGAAGCGGCCACAAGGAAGAAGCAGAGTGTAATTTGAGCACGGCGTTATTGAGGCTCCGTACCCACAGGTAGAACTATCTGGGGCCTTTATTATATCCGACATTAATCTTGGTAAACAACTTGTTTTGATGAAAGTTGAAAGCCAGATGAAACAAGGACAATTCACGGTTATCAGAAAACAAAACGTGATCCCTTCCGCCTCCCACGCCTTCCTGAACTTTCCAGAGACATCTAAGGCTTTGTCTCTTTGGACCAAATAAAGGGAGTGTGGAAGTTGGGCTGTTTTCCTCAGAGAACATGCCGATAGAGAATTCCGGAACTTTAGGGGAATTGGACACTTGCAGAGCCGGGTCAGAGTCTAGGGCCTGGCAAGGATCCTGGAGAGTTATGGGTTTTTGGTTTTCCTCCTCAGAAGAAAACATTCCTGAAGACAGTTATTATGCCTGGTTACTTAACCTACTTGCTTGTCTCCTGGGGACAGGGCTGACACTAATTGTGCTTGCCGTCAGCTTTTTGGGTGAAACACTGTACCTTAGAGACTCCAGGGTCTAATGGGGTTATGACAGACCAACACCACCTGTACTAATGCAAAACGCTTACCTGGATGGACCAAGGTTAAACACATCATTGAATAAAAACTTTATTTTGAAGCACATCAGTTTTCCACAAATGCTGGATTAAAATGATAGTATGAATAATCCTTATTCTTCCTGAATTTCTCTAGGAGACTTAAGGAGCTCAGTTGTCACTTAGGCCAAGCAATGGAAGGTTGATAATTTGGCATCTCCAGTCCTGGGAGTGCCTCAGGGTTTAATTTAGACCCAGCTCCCTCCAGGCTATTAGATCTGTCCTACTTTCCCAGAGACAGGAGCTAGCAAAGAGCTCCTTCTTTGATCTTCTCCTGGGGAATATACTAACCCCGGGAAAGTTGCCGGTGGCGGGGGGAGGGGGGGGAAGGTAGTTGCGGGGAGATGAAAGAATCTGGTTAAAATTCCCAGGTTCAGACTTCTCTGACAAGGAGATGCACCATCAAAACACTTTAAGATGTGCTTCAATTTACAAAGCAATTTCAGATTAAACTGTCCTATATAAGGTAAGCCGGGTTGGGGACATTATCTTCATTTTATAGATGAAGGAATCAAATCCCTGAGAGATTAAAGCAATTATTTGCCCAGGGTTACTCAGCTACTACATGGCAAGGGGAAATCTCCAAATCCAGTATTTTTTTCTTATTTAAGTCTGGTCACAGAGACCTATGAGGCTAATCACTGCGTGAGCACAGAGCTGGGTACTTGCAGGTAACATAGGTCATGCAAACCTCACTGTCAGGTGAGTGGCAGAACTTGGATTCCAATACTAATCTTCCAGTCCTAAATCCAGGGCTCTTGCTATGCCACCTCTCTGGGTATTGAAAAATCAACCTGGAAAGAAAGAAAAAGATCCCTTAGCTATCCTGAATTATCTGGATTGAAGGTCTGCAGTAGGAAACTGACGTAAAGTGAAGAGATTACTTTTCTAGAGATGTAAGATAGCAATGGCTAGTCTCTTGTCCTAATTATGTGCCGTGTAATTGTGTCCCTTCCTACTGAAGACAATGGTACTTTATGGAAGTGATATGTAAATGAGGGGGATGGTGATTTTATAATGCACTGGAAGTGGGTAATTGACTGTGGGTATTGTCTGACAGTCAGACAATAAATGGACAGGGGGGCAGGGCAGTGGTGGGGAGCATATGGTGGACGCAAAAGTCTGATATAAAAAAAGATTTTGGGCTTCCCTGGTGGCGCAGTGGTTGAGAGTCCGCCTGCCGATGCAGGGCACACGGGTTTGTGACCCAGTCCGGGAAGATCCCACATGCCGCGGAGCGGCTGGGCCCGTGAGCCATGGCTGCTGACCTGTGCGTCTGGAGCCTGTGCTCCGCAACGGGAGAGGCCACAACAGTGAGAGGCCCACGTACCGCAAAAAAAAAAAAAAAAAAAAAGATTTTGAGAGAAAACAGGTTGATTAAAAGCAAGGATTGGAGACACATTGAATGGTAAAAAGCATAGCAGTTGACAGAATCTAGAAGGGGAGTGATTTTGAGAATCTAATTAAAGCAAGAGACTCTCTCTCTCTGAATAGCTTTATAGGTGCACACCGCTGTTTTCTTAAGCTAATTCCTGGGTTAAGCACCCTTGAACTAGACGGAAGGCAAAGAGGACTTTAAAAAATCATTTATTAAACTCAGCTGGCCAGCCAGGCATTAGGAATTGAGACCTGTGTATGGGTAGATGTCATGGAAACCAGAAGAACAAGGAGCTGTTATGGGGTCTGTAGTTTGGGGTTTGGAAAGGAGATTTGCATTTCTAACCCAGTCAGAAAGGACCTGAAGCCCCAAAAGCCAAGGCTGAGAGAGTCAGCCAGCCTGGGGGAAGCAGACTGGGGCAGAACTAGTTGCTGGGTGGACCCATGCCAGGTGGGAATTGGTGACTAGCCTGGGGACACTGTCAGTCAACATCACTTACTCTGAAATGTCCGTTTTGTAGTCAAGTAAATTGTCTCTTAATGGCTTCCTGAGAGCCTTCTGCTTACTGATTCATAGCGGCAGGAGGAACAGAGGGAGGGAGGACACCGAGCCGCCACACCAACCTGACACCTCCAAAGACAGAAGCAGATTGTACAAGTCCTCAGCAGGGGGTGGAGGCTGAGGGCATGCTCAGAGATCTGGTCCCCAGAGTCCAAAGTGGCCTTGCTGAGGGTGGTCCTGGTCAGTGTTGCCTAGGGGAAATTATTTGGGTGTCAGATTTCAACTCCATATTTGTCAGCTAGAGTTCAAAGCAAATTAGAGGTTATGACTTTGCATCAGTGTAAAGGTAAGTGGCTCTTTGTTTGTACACTGTTGGTGGGAATGTAAATTGGTCCAGCCACTGTATGGAGGTTTCTCAAAAACTAAAAATAGAACTATCATACGACCCAGTAATTCCACTCTTGGGTATATATCCGAAAAAAACAAAAGCACTAATTCAAAAAGATAGATGCACCCCAATATTCATAGCGACATTATTAACAATTACCAAGATATGGAAGCTACCTAAGTGTCTATCAACAGATGACTGGATAAAGATGTGGTATACACACACACACACACACACACACACACACACACACACACTGAAATACTACTCAGCCATAAAAAAGAATGAAATTTGGCCATTTGCAGCAACATAGATGGACTCAGAGAGCATTATGCTAAGTGAAATATGTCGGACAGAGAAAGACAAATACTGTATTATATCACTTATATGTGGAATCTAAAAAATACAACAAACTAGTAAATATAACAAAAATGAAACAGTCTCACAGATATAAAGAACAAACTAAATACCATATGCTAACACATATATATGGAATCTAAAAAAAAAAAAATGGCCAGAAGAACCTAGGGGCAAGGCGGGAATAAAGATGCAGACCTACTAGAGAATGGACTTGAGGATATGGGGAGGGGGAAGGGTAAGCTGGGACGAAGTGAGAGAGTGGCATGGACATATATACACTACCAAACGTAAAATAGATAGCTAGTGGGATGCAGCCGCATAGCACAGGGAAATCAGCTCGGTGCTTTGTGACCACCTAGAGGGGTGGGATAGGGAGTGTGGGAGGGAGGGAGACTCAAGAGGGAATAGACATGGGCACATGTGTATAACTGATTCACTTTGTTATGAAGCAGAAACTAACACACCATTCTAAAGCAATTATACTCCAAGAAAGATGTTAAAAAAAAAAAAGAACAAACTAGTGGTTACCAGTGGGGGAGGGGAGCAATATAGGGATAGGGGAGAGGAAGGCACAAAATATTGACTGTAAGATAAGCTGAAGGACAACACAGGGAATATAGCCAATATTTTTTAATAACTGTAAATAGAAAGTAACTTTTAAAAATTGTATACAAAATAAAAAATTAAAGCAAAAAAAAAAAAGGTAAGTGGCTCTTACAGAACACTCCGCTCTTTGAAATTTGGGGGGTTTCTCACAAAGGTATCCTGTCCATCTGGTCCTGCAAAGGTCGGGAGCCAAGGAAGTGGATGTGTTAACTCTGAAATAGGACTTACCTGAAATAGGAGTAAGATTGCCCGGACTGTCCTACATTCTCTTATTTAAAATAAAAAACAGTGCCCAAGAAATGATTCATTCTTCCCCATGGTATATCCTGGAGGGTATAACTGACAGGTCGATTTAGACAAAGAAAAGATATAAACAAAGGCTACTAAGCCAGAACCTTTTTTGCAAAAGCTAGGATCAGACCATACAGTCAAGATGTGTTCAACGACACAACATTCACTAAACACCCATCAAACCCCCCCTTTGGTCGGATATTGTGCTTAGTACATGGCACGAGGGACAGACAGTCCCTCCCTTGTGTGGAGACAAAGTTGTTAACCACTAGCGTGAAGTAGGACGAAGTAAACGGAAATCAAGGATTTGGGGAGTGAAAGTAGAGTTACAATGAATTTTGACCCATGGCAATCAGAGACTGTCTTACCTGACTGTGATCCGATGTCAATTTGGGATATTTCCTCTAGGTTAGAAGGGAAATTCTGAAAGCCAGTGAATGGGCCCATGGTTCTGGGAAGTCAGGAGAAGACTCATGGGCCCACCGAAGACAGAATGAAGTTAGAGGGGGGGAAGTCTAGGCTCCCGTTTTAGACCCTCACAGAGAAGCTACATGGCGTTCAGGTAGGTCTTGAAGCGTGATTAGCGTTTGGGATTTCTAAACCTTGACACTATTGACTTTGGGGGCCAGGTAATTTTTTGTTGTGAGGAGACCGTCCTTTGCATTTTAGCAGCATCCCTGGCCTCCACACAGTATGGAGGTCTGATAGAGCACAGTAGCATGCTCTATCCCAGTTGTGACAACCAAAACTGTCTCCGGATGTTGCCAGATGTCCCCTTGGTGGCAAAATTGCCCCCAGTTGAGAACCACAAGCATAGCTGGAGGTGAGGGAAAAGCATGTGTCAGACAATAAGATCCCTTTGAATGAATGGACAGAGGCGTGACTCTGCCTGGGTAGGTCAGGAATAGTGGCCACAGGGTACGGTAAGGAAGAGGATGTAGTGGTGGAAGAGGCTAGAAGAATAGTTTAGAGCCAAGTTGAAATCCTTGCTAATAACATCGCTAATGATTTGGACATGATTTTGCAGGTAATTGGGAGAGCATGAAGTTTGGTAGGAGGAGACTGAGGGGAAGAGGAATCTGACAGGAGTATAGAGATGGGAATGGACCAGTGGGAGAATGAGGGCAGAAGATCAGCAGCTGCTCCAACCCAGGTGGGAGGTGAAAAGCATCTGAACTTAGGGAGAGTGGAGAGGAGAAGCAGGTGTAAGAGACGTTACTCAGGGAGATTGGAAACTTGGTGACAACTAGGATGTGGTGGGTAAGAGCCAGAGAGGAATCAGACAGGTGAGAGGGAAATTTGTGGGTAAAGAGCAGAGCACTGGCTTAGATAAGGAGATGTGGAAGAGGAGGAATAGCAGCTCTGACCTGCGAGAATGAATTCTTAAGCCCTACTCCTATCTGTGCCTCCATGTGGACACATTGTAGTCACTCAATAAATTCTTTTTTTTTTTTTTAACAGATCTTGAATTACCAGTTATCAGCTCAGGTTGAACAATTCATCTATCTGTTCAGTAGGGCAAAGACAAAGGCTAGACTACTACTACTACTACTAGTTATAATAACAACAGTAATAATACCTGCCATTTATTTAGCAATTACTATGTGCCAGGCACTGTGCCAAAGTTTTGCACACTATCTCCTTTAGCATTTGAATAATCCTATGAGGTAGATACTACTTTTTTCCCCACCTTAGAGATGATTTCATTCATCACTCTGTATTAAGTGACTACTATGTGTTGGGCATGTTTTTAGGAACCTAGGATAGATCAGTGAATAAAACAGAGCAAAAGATAAACCCTGCCATTGGGAATTTGCCTTTTAGCGAGGAAACTGAAATGGAGACATTAGAACTTAGTAAGATGAGGTGCCTGCCTGTTCACATGGCTGGGGAGTGCTGGAGTGAGGCCCACACAAACCCCTGAGTAGATACTCATGGAAAATTCCCTTGCGAGGCAGGCGCAGGAGAAGGAAACATTGCCCAGGGCTAGCATGTGAGAATTCTAAAGCCCAGAACTTGGATATGAGGACAGAGTGTACAGCTTCCTGAGTGACAGAATTATTGAATTATCAAGAATGCATGTAATTTCTGTGAGCTTCCATGACTGGGGATATACTGGCATTGTACTCGCAGTTCTGCACAGCTCTGATCAGGCAGGCATCTCATTCTTGGTTAATTGCCAAGACCTCTAATTTCAGTCAAGAGTCTGTAAGAAATAAGAGGGTCAGTGGAGAGCCATGTCCATCCACCTTCAACCTTACCTAGTTTATATATTTTGCGCAATATATTATCTGCCCTGGGAACAAACCAAAATAATATCATCTAAACTAAGTCCATCATACTTGCCCAATCTCTACCTCAGACCAGACTCTGCTCTGGTCTAGCTCGTTGGCTTAAGGTCTTCTGACCACATCCCTCCCCCAACTCAGCTGAGAAGGATAGAGCTGTTTTCACATATTTGGGCAGAAACTTCATCTTTTCTCACAGGGAGCAGGAGTAAATGAGCTTTTTATCTCACTCTCCTCTTGGGCAGGAGGAGAGACCACTTTGCACTTTGCACTGGGTGGACCTTGGGAACCAGGCCTACATAAGTCTGAGGGTTTCACCTGTGACATAAAAATCCCAACCAGCTTCTTCTAGAGCCATAGTCTCAGTTCATACTGGTTGGTGGTGTCCACTAGCCAACTCTGGGGAGAAAAGTCAAATCGATTGGACATAGAATGCACAAGACCTGGCCTTGGGGCCCTGTATATTTAACTTAGTCAGGAAGCTTTTGGCCATAGTACATATAAAACCAAAGTGAAACAATGATAAAATGTTTGCTCACACAGTAAGAAGGCTGGCATGGGCTGCAGTTATAGTATGACCCCAGGCTGCTCATCAAAGACCTAAGATGTTTCCTTCTCTCCATTCTGCCACCTTGGTGTTGGCTTTATCCTCAGACTGGTGATAAAATGGCTGCTGCAGTCCCAGCCATCACCCTTGTGCCAGTAATAACCAGAGGAAGAACGAATTTCCTGTTTGTTTGGTTTTTTTCCTTTCTTTTTTTTAGAACAAGGAAACTTTCCCAGAAGCTTCCTAGCAGATTTCACCCTTACACTTAATTGGTCAGAATTGGGTCACATGCCCATTCCTAAATAAAGCCTTGCCTGATGGAATAGGTCCACACAGCTGGCTTATAGACAAACCAGAGTCACCATCTGGAGCTGGGATTGCCATCAGCTCCCCCTGAAAATCACAGCTGTTTGAAAGAAGGTGGATGCCTGAACCCAAACTCATTTCTGTTTAGAAGGAGGAAGAGAAGTGGGCGATAATCTTGGATTTTTATGTTCACAAGAATGTTCATGTCAACAGCTCACCAACTAGCTCCCACAGGGTCAGCATTATCTGTACCGCTAGAGAAGGGAAGCAACTCACCTTTCTATTTCCCCTTACTCAGCCCTACCCTGAGGCCCGCACATCTGTTGCATTTGGACCATGCCAGCTGGAGGCCTACTTCTTTTTTTTTTTGCTAATTATAATCTTACTTTGTACTTAGGAAAGACCACTCTTCCAACATGTTCTAGGCACTTTTACAGACTTGATGACATCTTCCCAGAGGATTATCATCTTCCATTTATGGAAGTGGTGTGAGGGTCATGAGGCAGCCCCACAGGCCCAATTGGGAGGCAGAGCACAGTCTCCTCCTGGGTCCTCCAACAGGGGTGACAGGCCTGGAAGGGCTGAGACTCCCTCCAGAGGACTCTGGGTGCAGAGGTGCAGTCCATGAACAAAGGCTTCCTTTGTGCTGACTGGAGTTTCTGGAAAAAGTTAGCTCCTCAGCAATCTTGGAGTGATTACACAGAGAAGAGTGGATTAGAAAGGCTGAGATCAGTATTTGTTTATATTGGCCTCATCCTAGTTTATATCCTTACCTTTGGGTAAAACCATAGGTGGGCCATTGGATTTTTCCAAGAAACATCCAGTCCCTTTGCTATGCTGGCCACCATGCTGGGTGTTGCATATACAGCCATGAACAAGACACCATTCCTGACCTCAAAGAGCTCAGATAGTGGGGGACAGAAGTCCAAGAACAGGCAATTGCAAGACAGTGAGATCAGTGCTTTAGTCCTCCCTCAGCTGGGTGGGTGCTGGGCTTCCAGCAAGAGCTGCTGTTTAAGATGAGACTTTAGGGATCAAGGATCAAATATTTCCTGTTTCTAAGAAAGACCATGTCTTAACTCAAATTTCTTCAAGTTTGAGAAGCATTGATTCCACAGAATGATAATTTTAAATCACCTGGTAAAAATGCATAGATAAATTTGGGAAATTATAGATTAAGCAATCTGCAAGACTACAGAACTTTTAACTGATGAACTGATAACCATGTGAGCTTCCATGAGATACGGAGTGTACATTTCCCAATTATATTTGCCAACCACGACATCTTTTGCCCCTATCTCTCCCAGATGAGTGACTTCAATGCTGAGAACTTGGAGTATTGGAAATGAGTTGAGATGGAGAGTCGGGGTGACAGTGGGTCAGAGGGAACATCGTAGCCGTGCTCTGAAAGGTTCTGGGGCAAGCATTTGAAATAATAGCTGTGTTTATTTGATGGCCTTATTTACATTGTATAGTGGACACCATGATCTCTTGAAATAATTAAACTCAGACACGTGTAGTAAAAATATTCTTCCTGTAGTGAATAATTTAGCAATGGACATGTGGCCCCATTTTCTGGCCAATGGGATGAGAGAGGAAGTATGCTAAGGGCTTACAGGGAAAGCTTTCCAGCTCTAAGAAAGAGAATAGAGGAAGAGGCAGCTGCTCTTCTTCCTCTAGGCATATTCTCTCTGAATATGACAGCTAGAACTGTAGAGACATCTTGCCACCAGCCTGAGTAGGAAACTAATACCTAGATGGCGGAGTAGAAATTGAAGCAATCTAGGTCTTTGACGACAATGTTGAGTTTCTGATTAACTACACCTGGAGCCTATCCTATTTATTGACTTAACTTTGACTTCTTATTATGTAATCATACATTTCCTTATCTTTTAACTAGCTTGAGTCAGACTTTTCTGTTATTTGCAGTCAGAAGGATTCTGGCTAATGGAATTTCTTACTTTAATCTTTCTATGAAAATTTTCCACTGGCATAGTTAATTATTTTCCTGGTCAAGGCTCATGACTTGGATTCTCAGAGTGTGGGGAGAGCTGTCCTGGACTCAAGTGTCTGAGGCAGCAGGTGGTATATTAGTGATGCACAAAGCAGGACCAAGACTCATCTGGCTTAGGCAAATGGGGATTTTTGTGCGCTGACGTTCTAGTGGGGCTCTGGATGTGTTTGCTTGAGGAGATGCAGGTGGGCCCCCTGCAGATACCAAACAGGCAGCTGGAACTCAGGGAGTCAGGGCAGGAAAAGAAGGCATTTGCTCTGCTGACTGATCTGGAAAAGGCCTGAATTCTCATACAGGGTTGGCAGGCAGCCTGATCCCACACATCCTCCTTCTACTGTCACCTGGGTGATGTTGGCAGGACTTGCCTGCTTGGACAGGCCTTACCCCACACCCCTCCTTTTGCCTTCAGTAACATCTTCTGCCCTTCGGTGGTTTCATTCCTTTGGTATTACTTTTTTTGTTTTGTTTTTTTTTTGAATGGTTCAAATTTACTTTTATACACATTCAAGGGAATTTCTTTTTTTAAAGATCTTTTGACTTGATTCTATTGGTAATTGTATCCATTAACTTTTTGTTTTTACTATCTTAACTATTTTTAAGTTTAGAGTTCACTAGTGTTAAGTATATTCACATCGTTGTGAAACAGATCTCCTGAACTTTTCATCTCGTGTGATGATTAATTTTATGTATCAATGTCACTGGGCCATGGAGTGCAGAGATTAAACACTATTCCTGGGCGTGTCTGTGAGGGCATTTCTCATGAGATTCATCTGAATTGGTGGACTCAGTAAATTGCCCTCTCCAATGTGGGTGGGTATCATCTGTTCAGGGCCTGGATAGAACAAAGAGCGGAGAAAGGAGATTTGCCTCCTTCTTGCCTGCATACTAAGCTGGGACATCGGTTTTCTTCTACTACCCTTGGATTGGTATTACAGCTCGGGCATTCCTGGATCTCCAGCTTGCTGAAGGCAGATCATGGGACTTTTCAACTTGCATAATTGCATGAGCCAGTTCTTCCTAATAAATCTCTCTCTCTCTTTGGAGAACCCTAACTAACACATGTTGCAAAACTGGAACTTTATACCCATTAAACAACCGTCCCCTTCCCTCACCTGCCTCCGCCACCAGCCCCTGGTAACCACCAGTCTATTCTCTGTTTCTATGAACTTGACTATTTTAGATACCTCATGTAAGTGGAATCATATGGTGTTTGTCTTTTTGTGACTGGCTCATTTCACTTAGCATAAGGTCCTCAAAGTTCATCCACATTGTAGCATGTGACAGAATGTCCTTCCTTTTCAAGGGTGAATAATATTCCATTATATACATATACCCCATTTTGTTTATCCATTCATCCGTTGATGGACATTCGAATTGCCTCCACCTCTCTGCTATTGTGTCTTGGCAACACTTTTACCTGCTATTGTGATTGATGTTTGGGCTTCTAATTCTGTTGCGCACATTTTATTTTAACCAGATTTCTCTGGAATAGCTCATGGAAAGGAATGCCCAAGAGGTACCTTAGCCTCAGAAAGAGGCTCTTGATAATGAGGTTTTCAAGAAAAAACTTATTTTGGAAAAAAACCACCAAAAACCAGAACAATTCCTATGTGCTCCACGTGTAGCCAAACAAAAATGTATAATGTAAAAGGTGCCTTTCCCTCAATGTAACAACTAATCGCAGTTCTAATCTGTAACCAATAACTGCAGCTGAAACGTAAGCACATTTAAATATTCATTTTCTTACCCGTAGAAGCTAATATAAGCTCAATATAAAACTTTTGGAAAACAGCAATAAAAGCTACCATTTAATGAGGTCATATTTTCTGCAGGGCTTTTGTATCAAGTACTTTAAAGATATTCTTTTTAATCTGAACAACTCTTTGAAATAGGTATTTGTAATATTTCAGGTGAGTTGCAGATTAGTGGGAGGACATCTCCCTAGCCCCGCTGTTGCACACACCTCCCCGGTCAGGCCTGACTTATTCACCCTGGGTACAGAACTGGGCTGAACACCAGAGCAGGTACAGTTCACCTAGATGAGCTCTCCCTCTGCCCTGAAGTTCCCATGGGCGGCTCAACTGCCAGTGACACTCTCTGCGTAAGTAAGGGCCTGCCGGATTTGGAAAAACAGTTCAATTCTTGCTCCACTGCTGCCCTTTTATATTGGGGCTTACAACATCATCCTAGAAAAACCTAAACTAACAACCTTTGTATTTCTAGTAAAGAGAATGTTTACAAACATTGGACTCTCTTGGTTCTTCAGCCAAGCAGCATAACTAGGTCCATAGAACAAGGCCTCTCATTTTCTAGTGCCCTGGAAAGCCCATTTCCTTGCAGTCCACTCCCATGAGCTGATTTAATCCCCTTTACTTTGGTAGCTCTGATACAGATTTTGAGCTGGTGGTAAATTCATTTTCCTGTATGTGTGTGTATGTGGTGTGTGTGTGTGTGTGTGTGTGTGTGTGTGTGTGTGTGTGTTTAATGATTAAAGTTGAAGCAACTGAGCCTCAAAGAGGTTAAATATTTTGCCTAAAGTCAGACATATAATAAGAAAGAGTCAGAGTAGAATTGAAGTTGCTGCAAGTTAAAGCAGACAGAATACAGATGGGTCTTGGACTTGGCAATGTTCCTTATCATTTTCAAATTTCACTTTTCACATCTGAAACAGGGGTAATGGTAACTACAAGGATTGTTGTAAGGATTCAAAGTAATATATGTAAAGAACCAAGCACAATGCCTCATGCTTGGTGGGTGGTCCATAACTGTGAGTGACTGTAATTGTGCTCCTGACTCCAAAACTTTTCGAGCTTTCCTTGGAACAACAATGCTTCTCCCACAGAAATGAAAATGATGGGGAAAAAAGAAAGAAAAAGAAAAGAACGGAAACTAACAAATCATCCATAGTTGCCTTTCCCCCAGGATCAAAAGCATTCATTTTTGATTACTTTTCCCAATTTCCCATTCCTTTCTCCTTTCTTTCTATAAAGTATTTCCCCATAGTTGTAATCACACTGTATATATGATTTGTTTATTATTTCCCTTTCACTTTTCATCACATGCTAGGGTGAACTTTAATGCCTACTTTCCTAACATTGGGATTTGGGGGAACCAACAGCCATGGAGATTAGAAGCCTCTGTGGCGACAGCCCTTCGGGAAGTGTGGGTCTCTCCATGGCGGTAAACAGGAGCTTACAAGATGTTTCTTAATTCCTTTGTGTTTTCAGCTGTTTTTTAAGAGCTGGAGCCATTCCTTGGCGTGTTGGTGTCCTGACCTTTACCATGGCTTAGTACTCTTGAGTTTGAGAGCAAACACTTTCTCCTCTGAGACAGCTTCCCATTTTTTCCCTGTCTGTGCTTCTCCCTCACTCGGATCACCAGTGCCTCAGGCTCTCCATCCATCAGGTTTATCCACCACTCTGACTCCTGGCTAAGCTCTTTCAACAGGCACTTTGCTACCACCTTGGAATCTGTTGGCCTCTATTCCCAGGGATCACCACTGGACTTTGCTTCAGCTCCCAAACCGCTGAATTTCACTGAATACCTTGGCGTTGTATGAACTGAGGCCTTAACAAATGGCGTCACACTAGCTTTAACTGGCTTCTTATTGCTGGGTAATACTGTTTGCTTGGTTACAGTTCTAAATCTCCAACATCCCCAGCCTCCAACCCTGCCCCAGGCAAACCAACAAGAGGATTCCTGCTTCAACGGGAAATTGAAGGTACATGGGGAAACTTCCCCAAGGTTGCGCTTCTCTATCTCAAATTTTCCTTGTATCTTCAGGCCCCTTTTCTTCTCTTTGATCTCTGAGAAGAGTCCTGTCTGATTTCTGAAGTCTCTCTCACCTTCTCCCACCTTCTTTAAGACTGTTCCATTAATTGCTCATGTCTTGAATATATGTTCAATGCACCTATCTTGACTATCTTTTTTCCCAAATATGTACAAGTCTCTTCTATCACGAAAAATAAAACACAAAAGAAATAATAATAATAGTAATCAATCATTCCTTTAACTCTGCTTCCTTTTCAAGTCATTTCACTCTTCTAGCATCAAAATTTCTAAATGATTAGGCTGTCCCCACCCCTTCCTTTCATCCTGATTTTGCCTTTATGTTCTACCGTAATTGCTTTCTTACAAGTCACTGAAGACCTCATTCTTGCTAAATCTTATAGCTATTCTCTTTCTTTGCCATCTTTGTTCAAATCAACAGATATTTATTTAGCTCCTCACTAGGTATTGTGCCCCCTCCTAGAGAGACAGATTCAGCCCCTGCCCTCCAGAAGCTCACAGTTTCCAGAGCAGGTGGCCTTGTGGGTCAGCAGCTCTGCTTTCCTTCCTGAGGCCAAGATTCTCCATTCTCTGTCTTTTTTTCTACCCTCCTGCAGACCCTCTTCTGTATTCTTTACTAGTACCTTCACTGATACCCTTCATTTTGTTCTGGAAACTAAAACATTCTCCAGGGTTCATTTTTTGGCCCTTTTCTCTCTATCTCCTCTTTAAAAATTTGCCTTCAATTGTCACCTCTATTTCACTAGCCCTGATTATCCTCCAACTCGCTCTCTCATTTTGGATTGAGATAATTATAGCTTGTTAGCTATACCAATGAAGACATTCTGCATGCATCTTCCCCTGGAAATGATCAGCAGTGAGCTCATCTTTCCCTCACCTCTCAGGCATTTCCGCCCAGCACATGGACCTCCTCTGAGAACTTCCTCAAGTCCAGGGTGGGCTTGAACTACATGATCCTGCACGCTTGGCCATAGCTGGTTGGAGCCAGTATTTCAAGGGTATGGAATGATGGCAGACACCAGACTGCTCTGGCTGAACTGGGAAGTGATATAAACTCAGAACTGAAGCTGCCATTTTCAATCATGGGCCTGGAGATGCAGAGAAGCCTGATTTGTGAAAAGAGACACAAATGGAACAAAGTGAGGCAGGGATGTGTATTGTGCAGACTTGGGATGACCCAGCACCACCAAGGAGCAACATGGTGTCTGATGTATTGCCCATTCCTGATTCCAGTCCCTTCTGAGGTTCAGCTATAATTTCTGCCTTTATTTTTTTCTAAACAACTTTACTGGAGTACAATTGCTTCACAGTGTTGTGTTAGATCCTGCTGTACAACAAAGTGAATGACCCATATGCATACGTACATCCCCATATCCCCTCCCTGGTGCATCTCGCTCCCAACCTCCTTATCCCACCCCTCTAGGTGGTCACAGAGCACCAAGCTGATCTCCCTGTGCCATGCAGTGCTTCCCAGTAGCTATCTATTTTACATTTGGTAGTTCATATATGTCAATGCCACTCTCTCACTTTGTCCCAGCTTACTCTTCCCCCTCCCCGTGTCCTCAAGTCCATTCTATATGTCTGTGTCCTTATTCCTGTCCTGCCCCAAGGTTCATCAAAACCTTTTTTTTTTTTTTGAGATTCCATATATACGTGTTAGCAAAAGATATTTATTTTTCTCCTTCTGACTTACTTCACTCTGTATGACAGACACTAGGTCCATTCACCTCACTACAAATAACTCAATTTTGTTCCCTTTTATGGCTGAGTAATATTCCATTGTATATATGTGCCACATCTTCTTTATCCATTCATCTGTCAGTGGACACTTAGGTTGATTCCATGTCCTGGCTATTGTAAATAGTGCTGTGATGAACACTGTGGTACATAACTCTTTTTGAATTATGGTTTTCTCAGGGTCTATACCCAGTAGTGGGATTGCTGGGTCATATGGTAGGTCTATTTTTAGTTTTTTAAGGAACCTCCATACTGTTCTCCATAGTGGCTGTATCAATTTACATTCCCACCAACAGTGCAAGAGGGTTCCCTTTTCTCCACACGCTCTCCAGCACTTATTTGTAGATTTTTTAATGATGGCCATTCTGACCGGTGTGAGATGACACCTCATTGTAGTTTGGATTTGCATTTCTCTAATGATTAGTGATGTTGAGCATCCTTTCATGTGTTTGTTGGCAGTCTGTATTTCTTCTTTGGAGAAATGTCTATTTAGGTCTTCTTCCCATTTTTTGATGGGGTTGTTTGTTTTTTTAATATTGAGCTGCATGAGCTGCTTGTATATTTTGGAGATTAATCCTTTGTCAGTTGCTTCATTTGCAAATATTTTCTCCTGTGCTGTGGGTTGTCTTTTCATCTTGTTTATGGTTTCCTGTGCTGTGCAAAACCTTTTAAGTTTCATTAGGTCCCGTTTGTTTATTTTTGTTTTAATTTCCATTTCTCTAGGAGGTGGGTCAAAAAAGATCTTGCGGTGATTTATGTCATAGAGTGTTCTGCCTATGTTTTCCTCTAAGAGTTTTACAGTGTCTAGACTTACATTTAGGTCTCTAATCCATTTTGAGTTTATTTTTGTGTATGGTTTTAGGAAGTGTTCTAATTTCATTCTTTTACGTGTAGCTGTCCAGTTTTCCCAGCACCACTTATTGAAGAGGTTGTCTTTCTCCATCGTATATTCTTGCCTCCTTTATCAAAGATAAGGTGACCATATGTGTGTGGGTTTATCTCTGGGCTTTCTATCTTGTTCAGTTGATCCATATTCCTGTTTTTGTGCCAGTACCATACTTTCTTGATTACTGTAGGTTTGTAGTATAGTCTGAAGTCCGGGAGCCTGATTCCTCCAGGTCCATTTTTCTTTCTCAAGATTGCTTTGGCTATTTGGGGTCTTTTGTCTTTCCATACAAATTGTGAAATTTTTTGTTCTAGTTCGTGAAAAATGCCATTGGTAGTTTGATAAGGATTGCCTTGAATCTGTAGATTGCTTTGGGTAGTATAGTCATTTTCACAATATTGATTCTTCCAATCCAAGAACATTGTATATTTCTCCATCTGTTTGTATCATCTTTAATTTCTTTCACCAGTGTCATATAGTTTTCTGCATACAGGTCTTTTGTCTCCTTAGGAAGGTTTATTACTAGGTATTTTATTCTTTTTGTTGCAGTGGTAAATGAGAGTGTTTCCTTAATTTCTCTTTCAGATTTTTCATCATTAGTGTATAGGAATGCAAGAGATTTCTGTGCATTAATTTTGTATCCTGCTACTTTACCAAATGCATTGATTAGCTCTAGTAGTTTTCTGGTGGCATTTGTAGGATTCTCTATGTATAGTATGTCATCTGCAAACAGTGACAGTTTTACTTCTTCTTTTCCAATTTGTATTACTTTTATTTCTTTTTCTTCTCTGATTGCCATGGCTAGGACTTCCAAAACTATGTTGAATAATAGTGGTGAGAGTGAACATCATTGTCTTCTTCCTGATCTTAGAGGAAATGCTTTCAGTTTTTCACCATTGAGAACAATGTTGGCTGTGTGTTTGTCATATATGGCCTTTATTATGTTGAGGTAGGTTCCCTCTATGCTCACTTTCTGAAGAGTATTTTATCATAAATGGGTGTTGAGTTTTGTCAAAAGCTTTTTCTGCATCTATTGAGATGATCATATGGTTTTTATTCTTCAGTTTGTTAATATGGTTTGTCACATTGATGGATTTGCATATATTGAAGAATCCTTGCATTCCTGGGATAAACCCCGCTTGATCATGGTGTATGACGCTTTTAATGTGCTGTTGGATTCTGTTTGCTAGTATTTTGTTGAGTATTTTTGCATCTATGTTCATCTGTGATATTGGTCAGTAGTTTTCTTTTTTTGCAACATGTTTGTCTGCTTTTGGTATCAGAGTGATGGTGGCCTTGTAGAATTTGTTTGGGAGTGTTCCTCCCTCTGCTATATTTTGGAACAGTTTGAGAAGGATAGGTGTTAGCTCGTCTCTAACTGTTTGATAGTTTTCACCTGTGAAGCCATCTGGTCCTGGGCTTTTGTTTGTTGGAAGATTTTTAATCACAGTCTCAATTTCAGTGCTTGTGATTGGTCTGTTTATATTTTCTATTTCTTCCTGGTTGAATCTCAGAAGGTTGTGCTTTTCTAAGAATTTGTCCATTTCCTCCAGGTTGTCCATTTTATTGGCATCTAGTTCCTTGTAGTAATCCCTCATGATCCTTTGTATTTCTACAGTGTCAGTTGTTACTTCTTTTTCATTTCTAATTCTGCTGATTTGGGTCTTCTCCCTTTATTTCTTGATGAGTCTGGCTGATGGTTTATTGATTTTGTTTATCTTCTCAAAGAAGCAGCTTTTAGTTTTATTGATCTTTGCTATTGTTTCCTTCATTTCTTTTTCATTTATTTCTGATCTGATCCTTATGTTTTCTTTCCTTCTGCTAACTTTAGGTTTTTTTGTTCTTCTTTCTCGAATTTCTTTAGGTGTAAGGTTAGGTTGTTTATTTGAGATGTTTCTTGTTTCTTGAGGTAGGATTATATTTCTATAAACTTTCCTCTTTGAACTGCTTTTGCTGCATCCCATAGGTTTTGGGTGGTTGTGTTTTAATTGTCATTTGTTTCTAGGTATTTTTTTATTTCCTCGTTGGTTTCTTCAGTGATCTCTTGGTTATTTTGTAGCATATTGTTTAGCCTCCATGTGTTTGTATTTTTTAGAGTTTTTTTTTTTCCTGTAATTGATATCTAGTCTCATAGCGTTGTGGTCACAAAAGATACTTGGTACGATTTCAATTTTCTTAAATTTACCAAAGCTTGAGTTGTGACCCAAGATACAATCTATCTTGGAGAATGTTCCGTGAGCACTTGTGAAGAAAGTGTATTCTGTTTTTTTTGGATTGAATGTCCTATAAATATCACTTAAGTCCATCTTGTTTAATGTGTCATTTAAAGCTTGTGTTTCCTTATTTATTTTCATTTTGGATGATCTGTCCATTGGTGAAGTGGGGTGTTAAAGTCCCCTGCTAGGATTGTGTTACTGTCGATTTTCCATTTTATGGCTGTTAGCATTTGCCTTATGTATTGAGGTGCTCCTGTGTTTGGTGCATAAATATTTACAATTGTTATATCTTCTTCTTGGATTGATCCCTTGATCATTATGTAGTGTCCTTCTTTGTCTCTTGTAATAGACTTTATTTTAAAGTCTATTTTGTCTGATATGAGAATTGCTACTCTAGCTTTCCTCTGATTTCCATTTGCATGGAATATCTTTTTCCATCTCCTCACTTTCCGTTTGAATGTGTCCCTAGGTCTGAAGTGGGTCTCTTGTAGACAGCACATGTATGGATGTTGTTTTTGTATCCATTCAGCCAGTCTGCGTCTTTTGGTTATAGCATTTAATCCAGTTACATTTAAGGTAGTTATGGATATGTATGTTATTATTTCCATTTTCTTAATTGTTTTGGGTTTGTTATTGTTGGTCTTTTCCTTCTCTTGTGTTTCCTGCCTAGAGAAGTTCCTTTAGTATTTGTTTTAAAGCTAGTTTGGTGGCGCTGAATTCTCTTAACTTTGCTTATCTGTAAAGGTTTTACTTTCTCCATCGAATCTGAATGAGATCCTTGCTGGGTCAAGTAATCTTGGTTGTAGGTTTTTCCCTTTCATCACTTTAAATATGTCCTGCCACTCCCTTCTGGCCTGCAGAGTTTCTGCTGAAAAATCAGCTGTTAACCTTATGTGGATTCCCTTGTATGTTATTTGTTGTTGTTCCTTTGCTGCTTTTAATATTTTTTCTTTGTATTTAATTTTTGATAGTTTGATTAATATGTGTCTTGGGGTGTTTCTCTTTGGGTTTATCCTGCATGGGACTCTCTGTTCTTCCTGGACTAGATTGACTATTTCCTTTCCCATATTAGGGAAGTTTTCGACTATAATCTCTTCAAAGATTTTGTCAGATGCTTTCTGTTTCTCTTCTTCTTCTGGTACCTGTATAATTCAAATGTTGGTGCATTTAATGTTGTACCAGAGGTCTCTGAGGCTGTCCTCAATTCTTTTCATTCTTTTTTCTTTATTCTGCTCCCTGGAAGTTATTTCTTCCATTTTATCTTCCAGCTCACTTATCTGTTCTTCTACCTTAGTTATTCTGTTATTGATTCCTTCTAGAGTATTTTTCATTTCAGTAATTGTGTTGTTCATGACTGTTTGTTTGCTCTTTTGTTCTTCTAGATCCTTGTTAAATGTTTCTTGTGTTTTCTCCATCTTTTGCCTGAGATTTTGGATCATGTTTACTATCATTACTCTGAATTCTTTTTCAGGTAGGTTGCCTAGTTCCTCTTCATTTACTTGGTCTTGTAGGTTTTTACCTTGCTCCTTCATCTGTAACATATTTTTATGTAGTTTCATATATTTCTTTTTGATGGGTGGTGCTGTATTCCTGTCTTACTGGTTGTTTGGCCTGAGATGTCTAGCACTGAAGTTTGCAGGCAGTTGGATAGAGCTGCGTCTTGGTGCTGAGATGAGGACCTCAGGGAGGCCTCACTCCAATTGATATTCCCTGGAGTCTGAGCTTCTGTGTTAGTCCAGCAGTTTGGATTTGGAGCTCCCACCATAGGAGCTCAGGCCCGACCTCTGGACCGGGAACCAAGATCTTACAAGCTTCGTGGCACAGTTAAAAAAAAAAAAAAAAAAAGGAAGAATGAAAGAAAAAATGGAGCAGTACAATATTAAAGAATAAAAGACAAAATAAAATTAGAAAGATAAAAAATATATTAGGAAAAATAAAACTATAATTGAAACAACTGCCACAACGTAAAATGAAATCACAACAGTAATAGAAAAAAAACAAACAAAGAAATAGATGGGGTGGGGAACAACCCAAAAGGAGAAATCACAAACAAAGTATAAAATAAAATTAGAAAAATAAAAGATTTATTAGGAAAAATAAAAATATAAAAAAATCAACAACAATGAATCATCAAGGTAAAACAACGCTAATGTAAAAGAGGGAACAACAACAATAAAATGGACTTGAGGTTACGGGGAGGGGGAAGGGTAAGCTGTGACAAAGTGAGAGAGTGGCATGGACATATATACACTACCAAACGTAAAATAGATAGCTAGTGCAAAGCAGCCGCATAGCACAGGGAGATCAGCTGGTGCTTTGTGACCACCTAGAGGGGTGGGATAGGGAGGGTGGGAGGGAGGGAGATGCAAGATGGAAGAGATATGGGAACATACGTATATGTATAACTGATTCACTTTGTTATAAGGCAGAAACTAACATGTCATTGTAAAGCAATTATACCCCAATAAAGATGTTGAAAAAAAAAAAAAGATGCTCTGGCTATGGGGGCAGAGTTTAGGCAGGAGGGGGTTTTGGAACTTAGGCAGGGGCAGGATTTAGTGTGGAGCAGGACCTGGGTGGGCAGTGGGGTGACATTTGAGCATGGGGTAGGGCCTAGGCTCAGGACCTCTACAGCCAGAAAACGCCTTGGGGACGGGGCCTAGGTGGGGCAACGTTCAATTGTGGGGCGGGGCCTCTGTTTAGGACTTGTGCAGAGAGGGAGAGGCAGCGCATTGAAAGGAGGGTGTCTGGAGTGTGGAGTTCCGGAGTTTGGGGATAGGGCCCTGGGTGGGGTTGTAGGGGCAGCGTTTGGGCTTTGCAGGGCAGGAGGGAGGCTCCGAGGGCAGAGGATTAGGCCTGGGAGCCCAACAGGCTCCCTGGTGCCTAAGAGGACAGGGAAAGCACTGGCCACATTCCCTTCCATTCCTTTGTGTCCCTCCCCTACCATCTCCCCCAGAGTCTCCCCTGTTGCTGCTGGACCCCTAACCGTGGGTGGGTCCTGCTGCATGTAGGAACTCCTTCCTTCCCTCAGCCACCTCTCAGGGGCACCAGTCCCGTCCCGCCTCCACTTCTCCCCCTTGTGTTCCTCTCCCTTGGGTGTCTGTGGTCCCCCCACTGGTGCCTGGTAGGTGCCCTAGTTGTGAGGAGACACAAATTCTCCATCCTCCTAGTATGCCATATTGACTCCATCTCCTGCCCTTAATTTTTGAGCAATAATCCTACATTTTTATAATAAATTCTCCCTTTTCTACTTAAGTCAGCATAAGTGGGTCTCAAATGAAAGAGCCTTGACCATAACACCCCCAAACCCAGGCCTTCATTGCATTATATTTTCCCTTAATTGTAAGAACTCTCTTCTCAGTATCCAGATTGAAAACTCTCATCATCGTTGTCACTTTCCTTGCCTCGTCCCAATTCCCCATCATATCCCATTACCTAACATGTCCAGTGGAGTTGATCTTTAATATTACTCTTGAAAAAAGAACTTTAGAATTGGTCCCTGCTTTCCATTCCTCCCATAACCTCCAGGTCATTACCTCTTATTCAGACAATTAGGAGTCTTTTTATTGGTTTTCCTGTTTCTGGTCATTTTCTTCTCCAATCCATGGAAGTTCTACAATGCTTGTTCTTTACACATTGAATGAATACCATACTTCTCACCTGAAATTCCAGATCTTCTATGGCAAGATACCTAACTACCTACCTTTCCATTCTTATCATAGGCTTCCTACCCTTGGAGGTCAATCAATTTGGACCACATCATCAGGGCCTCTGTGCACTTTGATTTCTGGTTGTGTTCAGCCAGTTGGGAGTTCTGGAAGGAGATGCGAGGGAAGGAGGAGGGTGCAGTCAGGATATTTAGCCCCCTAGTTCTCTCCTTTTAAGGACCCTTTGCGGTGGCTATATCACTTGGCTAAAGGTCATCGCTTATCTTGAAGTGACCTCCATATGACTTCTTATCCTCCAGATTCTGGCAACCTTTCTCTTTCCTCGTTTCTTAGGCCTTGCTTTATTGAGTGTTCAATTATGGCTACCCATGGCTCCCTCCTTCTGCTGTGTAGTTCCCCTAATTTCTGCCCGCGACATTGTAAATAGTCATTTTCAAATAGACACCCCTTCAATTGTCCTAAATTTAGCGTGCTTTTCTTTTGGGGACCTTGACTGATACAGGGCAAAATGCAAATCGTTGCTACCTCATATGAGAGAATTAAATATTTTAGAGAGTTAAATATTTTAATCTATGCTTTATGTTAAAACAGTGCCTAGACCATAGTCAGCTCTTAATAAGTGTCAACTGTTATTAGTATTATCTCCTGTCACTTCTTATTTTGTCTTCTACTCTATAGATTAACCGGATGTCACACTTTCTCTTAATACTCACCTGTGTTTTCTCACCACCGTGCCTTGAAGATCACATTTTGGCTGCTAGAAGACCACGCTTGTTTCTTTTCCTACTCATCTGTCACTTTCCAATTAAATATTTTCCTTACTGACAAGCTTCTTCTCCAAGCAGATCACAGTGTGTCTGCCTCTGTATCCCCACACCCCTTTCTACATCTCCTTCTCAGAAAGAAGCACTTTCTACATGTTGCTCCTTCTGAGATTGATGGGTGTCTATACGTATCATTTCTTCCACTCCACTGTACCTCCTTTGAGGCAGAGATTCAATCCTATTTCTTTATTTTTCTTTTTTAATACTTTGCCCTTAATCAATCACAAAATATTGAGTACTAGCCCCTGACAACCCATTCTCCCCACAGCAGCCAGAATGATTTTTCAAAAACAAAATTTAGATTATGCTGCTCCCCTTCTTAAGCCCTCCAGTGACTTTTCTTGGAATAAAATCCATCCCTCTCTCCAGTGTACACAAGAGTCGAATCATCTGGCCCCTACCTTCCTCACCCACCCACCCACCCTGACAGCACTAAGCTTGTTTCTGCTTCGAGGCCTTTGGCTAGCTGTCCTTTCTTCCTGCAGTCAGATTCCTCCAGCTCTCTGCAGGGCTGGCTCCTTCCTGTCACTCAGACCGCAGTTTTCGTGTCGCCTCTTCAGAGAGAGGTCTTTGTGACTTCTCCATCTAGAGTCACCATGAAGTCACGCTCCACTTCGTCACCTTATTTACATTTTCTACATAGCACTCCTGTTTGCTTTTCCTAAAGCAGCTTTACCTAGATATACTTTACATACCGTAAGAAGCATCCGTTTAAACAACACAATGCAATGGATTTTAGTACGTTTACAGAGTTGTGCAACCATCACAATGGTCTAATTTTAGAACATTTCCAGCACCCTCAAAAGAAACCTTGTACCCGTCAGCCATGCGGTGGTGCCCCACCCCTCCCCTGACTACTTCCAGCCTCTGGAAACCACGAAACTACTTTCTGTCTCTGTGCCTATTCGGGAGCGTGCATTTACAGGGACTCCTACAGCACGTGGTCTTTGTGACTGGCTTCACTTAGTGTAATGTTTGTTCATTTGTTCTTTAAACGTAGACCAATTTACTTATTTGTTTAAATTTTTTTTTACTCCGTGTAACATTTTTGAGGTTTATCCACGTTGTACCATGAACCAGCTACTTCCTTCCTTTTTGGTGCCAAGTTCTGTTTCATGGTATGGATATCCCACATTTTATTTCCATTGGGCTGGGTTCTTTCAAGTTTGAAACTCTTGTTTGCTTTTCCATCCGCCTCTGTGAAAAATGAGCAGGACCTTGCCTGCGTCTGTCTCGTTTGCTGCTTTAAAGCCACGAGCACTCGCACGGTGGAGCGGCCACGTCCCTGTCTCTCGTCCCTGGGACGTGAGTGAGTCCACTGAAGAGCTGGGGACCCTACAGGGAGTGCAGCGGACCTCCGTCCCAGGGTCGAGCATGTGTCTGTCACAGAAGAGGTCCTGCAACAAGGTTGTCTGAGTGAGGGGCTGTCACGCTGCAGAAGCCTGTGGGCAGCAGGGTGGTGTCTGCCTCCAGCGCTCCCCCGTCTCTCTCTGTAGCATCCTGCCCTCCTCCCCTGCTCTCCCGGGCCTCTGCTGCAAGCGCCCATGGTGCCCCCCACAAAGAGAAAGCAAGTCTTGGGCGGAGAGCAACCGAAGCAGGCAGCCACCAGGGCAGTCACGGAGCACCCAGGTCTCTGGCTCCAGGGGCTGAGATCCCACGGCTCTTCCTTTGACTCTGAGCTTCTCCAGGAGCTTCCCAGGTGAACGAGTCAATAAACTCCTTTGTCGCTTTGGCCAGCTTGGCTTGGCTTCCTTTTACTTGCCGCAGAGAGAGTTATGATGAATACACTTGGGTTCCTTCTCACCTAACTGGTCTGGCGACAGTAACAAAGAAGGGCTGTCTAGGGTTTCTCTGATGAGAAACTGTTTCCACATCCATCATTTCATTCCACCCTCTTAACAGAGAAAAAAAAACACAGATGGAATTTTAAATATGAAGCAACCAAAGATTAGAGACGCCAAGTGACGTGCTCAAGGTCACACAGCTTAAACGTTTGCACAGCCAGGCCTCAGAGCCAGGGCATCTGGCTCCCCATTGTGTATGCTTTGCCTACTGGGCCACGACCCTTAAACAACTGGCTTTGGGGTGAAAAGGTGGCACTTGCTCATAGGGTCTTTGGTTGTGTGCCTGGTGCCTAGCACACTGCCTGAAGTGTTTTCAGAGTCAACAACAGGTTAATTTGACCAGGTTAAGCTACCAAAGCAGGAAAACCCTTAAGGGGCCTTGGAGCCAGGGCCAGGTCTCTGGTTACCGGAGAGCCCGAGCAGAAGGGAAACTGCAAGTTACAAAGTGAACATTCAGCACTTAGCAGAGTCCAGGCCCCTCCTTCTTCCACTCCTTTCCCACCTTTCTCCCTGCTCTATGCCTGTGTGGCTTTTTATTTTAGATTAGTCCAAATTGAGGAAATCAGCAGAGTCTTCTCAAGGACCAAACCCGAGTCAGGCTTCCTAGAGATATGCATTAACATCGGATCTCAAGAAAGATGCAGAAGAGAGATTCTGACATGAGAATTACTGCCCCCAGTTCCTGCCCCTCTTCTACTCACTCCTGCCATGAGCTCCTGTTCTGCCCTTGCTTTAATATTCTTCTCTCTAATCTAACCACTGCACTGCAGCCACACTAATTCACTCAGCATACTTCAAACTGTCCATGTTTTTCCTTCTGAATCCCGCTTTCTCTGCCTGGCAAACTCTTATTCATCCTTCAAAGCCCAAGTGAAATATTGCTTCCTCTAAAACAGTCCTGCAGGGATTCTTCTTACTCTGAGCTTCCATAGCACTTTATAAACATCACATTGTGGCAATGACCAGGCTGTATCATGGCTCTTGCTAGGTTTGTTTTCTCACCACACTACAATTCCTTGAAAGCCTGTCTCTGTCCTACAAAGTTTTGTTTCCCAGGCCCTGGCCCAGCAGCTGAACAATAATAAGTGCTCAATAAATGCTTGCTGAAATTTCATGAAGAAAGGCTGTCCCTTCCTGGGATGAAGGCCAAGACTGCAAGAATCGCTGAGGGCATTCAAGAAAAATTTATCAAAATGTTCTCTCATATGATGACTGATGACTTGAATAAAATCATTAGTAAAGCGATTGGGCAAATAAAAGAGGACCTTTTGGCAGACATGTTTAGAGAAACTGTAGTTATGCGTTACTCCTTACAAATAGTACAGAGAAGAGTTCATATTTCATATTTCTGTTCGGGTTGCTACCTTGCAGCTTAGATGATGAAGAGCATGATTTTGGTCTTCGTTTTATGGCAAATGATGGAGAGGAGAGATGTACCCATTGACTACACTAGATTGAAAGGGGTGCTATAACAGAGTACCACAAATTCAGAGGCTTAAGCAAAAGACATTTATTGTCTCACAGCTCTGGAGGCTAGAAGTCCAAGATCGAAGTGTTGGCAGGGTTGGTTCCTTCTGAGGCCTGTGAGGAAGGATCAGTTCCCTGCCTCTCCCCTAGCTTCTGGGGGTTTGCTGGCCATCTTTGGCATTCTTAGCTTGTAGTAACATCACCCCATGTCTGCTTTCATGTTCACATGGCGTTCTTTTTATGTGTGTGTCTGCCTCCAATATCCCCCGCCTTTTATAAGGATACCGGTCAATTGCATCAGGGCCCACCCTAATGAGCTCATCTTAACTTGATTGCCTCTGTAAAGACTCTATCTTCAAATAAAGTCACTTTCTGAGACACTGAGGGTTGGGACTTCAACATACGAATTTTGGAAAGACAAAGACCCATAATAGTGACCCTGAGAATTAATAGCTGAACTGAGTTCAGAACCCAGAATCCTAAAGCCAGCCTGGCAGGAATAACAGAATTGGAAGGGATTTTCAGTGAAATTCGTCCCTCTGCCTTGAGTCCACCCCGTAGTGCTCACAAGGCTTCATGGTACTACTGGAGAATCTCAAAGAGTTGTTAAGAACATTCCAAAAGACACAGGTGAATATACATATAATCTCCCATGTTTCGGCCCCTGCCAGGGCTTTTCTTTTAAGATCCTGTGCTTAGTTCTGTATTATATTTTTTAAAGAGGGACTCTCCCTCAAATGATTTAAAATCCAGGCTTTTCAAAACCTGATCTGCTCTGCCTCTAGGAAAATATTCAATACTTGAACTGTCTTTGTGGCTCAGGATGGGATATAAAGACTTTTCCCATTCCTTCATATACTTTGGAAGAAAAGATTCACTGGGACTTTCCTCCCCCAAATCCTCCCTAAGTGAAACGCCTTGGCCACTGAGCCCCACGTGAAGCCAGTATTTATTCCTTTTGCCCTACCTGCCACCATCTACATGGAATGGACCTCACTCCCCCTTTCCCGTGGGTGGCAGCTTCAGAGTCTTAGCAGAGCTCTCTGGTCTCTGGGCAGTTACCCCTGAAATGAGCATGGGACCAGAGCCTAGGAGGGATGCCCACCAGGGTGAAGCATGGCCAAGGGAAGTTCTGGAGGAGCTGCCACTTTCCCACCAGCCATCTGAGGGATGAGCTGACCTGTGTTGGGTCTGGAGAGAGCAGGTGACAGCTCATCTGACAGCCAGAGGGCCCCTCCTCTGCCTGAAGCTTTCCCTCAGGCAGCAAGGGTGCTGAGACGGCTAAGGGCAAATCCTGCACACCTAGCATTTTTCATTTCTTTGGGCTTTGCCTTGTCTCCCTGAGTTTTGGGGTTTTTCCCTTCCATAATGTGATTGCAGAGCCGGATGCTGACGGCACTGCTCTTGGCCAGGACTGGCTCTTCCTTTGCAAGTAATTAACTTGGCAGAGATGGTGGTATTTAATAGCTAAGATTGATTGATCAAAATGTCAACTATCTTATTTCTCGAAAATGTTTCATGTGTGTTGTATTTTTTCTCCTAAGTACACAGTGTCTATTTGAATTTCCCTCTCTTAGATGAGATTTATTTGTACCATTCAGGCAGCATAATTGATGTCTTCCATATCCTACCCTACAACTTATATCCCAGCCTTTCAAAAAGCCTGGGATTATGGGGCCATCAGGATGAATATATTTACTGGTTTGCCACCTAGAGATGGGTTGGATCCCCTGAGTGGCAGAGCCGACATTATCCTCCTCTTCTTCCTTTTTTTTGTGGGGGCGGGGGGGAGTAGAAGATGAAATTTATCTGAATTTTAGAGATAAAACACACAATTTCAAAGAAATGCCAGATGTCCAGGGAGCAGTTTGCTTATGCTTCACAATATCTACTCCCACTCTTATGACATTAGAGATACATCAATGAAAAGACATTATCCTCTTCTTAACAGGACCAGGTGACAGGGCTCAAAAAGGTTATTCATTACTTCAAATTTCTAAATAATCAAATCAGGTGGACACCTGGTGATTGCTTAGTGATTGGATGTTATGATGGCTAGAAAAACCTCACTTCAAATCAACTAGATATTTAGGAAGTCCAATCAACTCTGTAGGCATGGACTAAGAAATAATTATCTCTGTTTTGCTGATGAAAGCTTAGAAGCAGGAAGAGCAAGTGGCTTGTTCAACTTGATATTGACTGAAGCATGTGAGTCACAGAACTTAAGTGAAATCTTTAGTTGAGTATTTCTGATCTTGGGCTAAGAATGGGAGCATATTATAAAGAAAAGCAATAAAGGAGATAAGAATGTATAAAGAATGTGACCATAAGCTCAACGTCACTAATTATCAGAGAAATGCAAATCGAAACTACAATGAGGTATCACCTCACATTGGTCTGAATGGCCATCATAAAAAGCCTACAAATAATAAATGCTGAAGAGGGTGTGGAGAAAAGGGAACCCTCCTACACTGTTGGTGGGAATGTAAATTGGTGTAGCCACGATGGAGAACAGTGTGGAGGTTCCTTAAAAAACTAAAAATAGAGTTACCATACGATCCAGCAATCCCACTCCTGGGCATATATCCAGGAGAAAACTCTGATTCTAAAAGATACACACACCCCTATTTTCATAGCAGCACTATTTACAATAGCCAAGACATGGAAGCATGTCTAAGTGTCCATTAACAGATGAACAGATAAAGAAGATGTGGTATATATACACAATGGAATATTACTCAGCCATAAAAAAGAATGAAATAATGCCACTTGCAGCAACATGAATGGACCTAGAGATTATCATACTAAGTGAAGTAAGTCAGAAAGAGAGAGACAAATATCATATGATATCATTTATATGTGGAATCAAAAAAATGATACAAATGAACTTATTTACAAAACAGAAACAGACTCACAGACATAGAAAACAAATTTATGGTTACCAAAGGGGAAAGAGAGAGGGAGGGGCAAATTAAGAGTTTGGGATTAACAGATACACACTGCTATATATAAAATAGATAAACAACAAGGACCTACCATATAGCACAGGGAGCTATATTCAATATCTTGTAATAACCTATAATGGAAAATAATCTGGAAAAATATATATATATAACTGTATATATATATATATATAACCAAATCACTTTGCTATACACCAGAAACTAGAAAAACATTGTAAATCAACTATACTTCAATTAAAAAAAAATAAAATTAAAAAAAGAATGTGATCATCATATGGCCAAGACTTACAGACACTAGAACCTCAAGATCATTCAGAATCCACGGTAGTTCCAAAGACTTGTTTAAACACTTACTCTTACAATAGTAGAAGTTCTGGACTCTGGTTCTCTGCCATTGACATGATTCCCTACTCCCCAGGTGTCTTTTCTCTTTAAACCTGCCCACTTCTCTTTGTTTGACCACCTAATGGAAGCCCACTATTCTGTCCCACTCCCCACCACTGCCCAATTCCAATAGTTTGAATATAACATTCTTATCAGCTCCCTTTATAAATCACAGACCAGCCTCTGGAATAGTTATACTTGGATTCCTGGTTCAATCAGGTGTGGTTTGAATGGGGGTGCAGTCATGTGGTACAGAAGCTGATCACCTCATTTAAGTTACAACCAGGGCTGCTCTTCTCAGCCAAAGGTGGTGGGTCCCTCAGGAGGGGGCAGTGGGCGTGTGGTCACTGTGACTGACTGTCTACTATAAATAATATGCCAGCACTATTTCTCTAGGCAAGTGATCATTTATGCCAAGCATGTAGCAAAGGGGCTTATTTAATTAATCTTCTGGCTTCTTTTTTTTATTATTAATTAATTTATTTTTGGCTGTGTTGGGTCTTCGTTTCTGCGTGCAGGCTTTCTCTAGTTGTGGCGAGCAGGAGCTACTGTTCGTTGTGGTTCACAGGCTTCTCATTGCGGCGACTTCTCTTGTTGAGGAGCACGGGCTCTAGGTATGCGGGCTTCAGTAGTTGTGGCATGCAGTTTCCGTAGTTGTGGCTCACAGGCTTTAGAGTCACAGGCTCAATAGTCATGGTGCACGGGCTTAGTTGTTCCTTAGCATGTGGGATCTTCCCGGACCAGGGCTCCAACCTGTGTCCCCTGCATCGGCAGGCGGACTCTCAACCACTGCGCCACCGGGGAAACCCCACTGGTAATTATTTAAGGGTTGATGTCTTAGCAAACTGACTGGCAGGACCCTCATATAAGTATCTCCCAGGATCTGCCTTGAGGTTGTCTCTGTGAGTGGCAGTGGGAATTAGCAAGAGGAGTTAGGAGGGGCAAAGGCAGAGCTAGACTATCACCTTCCCCACCCAGACTCCAGGGAAAAGCTGTTGTAGGTCCAGTCTTGCTGCTTTGAGAGCTTCTTTTACAAATCAGAAACAAGACAAGCCACAGCTTCTACGCCCTTCAGTCTATCAGAGTCAATCTCCACTGTTGGGTTTTCCCTAGGGTGACAGCCCACAGGCCCTTGCTCTGGGGGCATGACATTCAGTGCCTCTATACCCTCCCCTGCCATTGCCCCCCATTCTTTCACTGTGTCTGCCAGGCCTGGCCTCAGAAGAAGCCAAAGTGGCTCCTGACCAAATGCAAATCACCAAGTACAATGTCTCTTTATATCTGTTCACACCTTTCATCCCAGAGTTTCAAAGCACAGTGCAAATGTTAACTTGTCCTCAGACACCCCAGGAATGGAAAGTAGGTGGCATATGCTATTATCATCTCCTGTTTTATAGAAACAAACCAAGCTCTGAGCCATGACCCATCTTGCTGGAGGCCTCATGGTGAAAAACTGTATGTCCCAGGGACCTACATCTAGTGTTTAACTATATCACATTACTGCCAAAACACCACAAATATCAGCTCTTTAATTGATAATCATTTTTTTCTCTCACTTTCTCCCACATGCCGCGGAGCGGTTGGGCCCGTGAGCCATGGCCGCTGAGCCTGCGCATCCCGAGCATGTGCTCCGCAACGGGAGAGACCACAACAGTGAGAGGCCCGCGTACCGCAAAAAAAAAATAAATTAATTAAAAAAAAATAAAAATTACCAGTGCCTCTTTTCCCACCTCCTTTTCTCAGTCTCTTTGATATTTACTGTCCTCTTTTTAAATAATTAATTAATTAATTAATTTGGCTGCATTGGGTCTTAGTTGAGGCATGTGGGATCTTTCGTTGCAGCGCTGGGACTCTTAGTTGCGGAGCACGGGCTTCTCTCTAGTTGTGGCTCACAGGCTCTAGCGCGTGCGGGCTCAGTAGTTGCAGCGTGCAGGCTTAGTTGTCCCGTGGCACGTGGGATCTTAGTTCCCTGACCAGGGATCGAACCCACATCCCCTGCATTGCAAGGCAGATTCTTAATCACTGGGCTACCAGGGAAGTCCCTACTGTGCTCTTTGAGGCTGTCCCTGAAGGCCACTTTAATTTACTCACAGACACCATGAAATGGTGGTGCGTATGGTGGGCTGTTAGTAGGGGGTGGCCCAGTGCCTGGTTTGCTCTGGGCCACAGAACTTGCCTGGGCATGTCCCTAGGAGCTGGATAGTCCCAAGTCCCTGGAAACCCAGCTCTCTTTATTTTACCTGCCTCTGAATCAGGATTCCACTATCTTCGTTTATTCACTTCCCCACACCCTCTGATTAAACCTTGATTACTCAGAATGCCTGGTGAATTTGATGGTTCTGAGGGACATTTAGAGTTAAGGAGAGGTAGGGTTTTTTTTGTTTGTTTGTTTTTATTGAAGTATAGATGATTTACAACGTGTTATTTATTGCTGTACAGCAAAGTGATTCAGTTATATATATATATTCTTTTTCATATTCTTTTCCATTATAGTTTATCACAGGATATTAAATATAGTTCCCTGTGCTATATAATAGGACCTTGTTTTTTATCCATTCTACATGTAATAGTTTGCATCCGCTAACCCCAAAGTCCCAAGCCATCCCTCCCTCAACCCCCTCCCCCTTGGCAACCACAAATCTGTTCTCTGTGCCTGTGAGTCTGTTTCCGTTTCGTAGATAAGTTCATTTGTGTCATATTTCAGATTCCATATATAAGTGATATCATATGGTATTGTCTTTCTCTTTCTGACTTTGCTTAGTATGATAATCTCTAGACCCTTTCATGTAGCTGCAAATGGCATTCTTTGTTTCTTTTCATTTTTTTTGGCTGAGTAATATCCCATTATATGTATATATATATATATATATATATATATATGTATATATATATATATATAAAATCTTCTTTATCCATTCAGCTGTTGATAGATATTAGGTTGTTTCCAGGTCTTGGCTATTGTAAATAGTGCTGCTATGAACATTAGGGTGCATGTAACTTTTTGAATTAGAGTTTTGTCCAGATATATGCCCAGGAGTGGGATTCCTGGATCATATGCAACTCTATTTTTAGTTTTTTAAGGAACCTCCATACTGTTCTCCATAGTGGCTGCACCAATTTACATTTCCAACATTATAGGAGGATTCCCTTTTAGGAGAAGTAGGTTGTAATCTAGGCTTCTCCTCTCCTTTATACCTGGTGCACTTGAAAAGTGCTTTTGACCTCTGAGACTGAGTTTTCTCACCTGTTAAAATGAGATAATAATGTCTATCCTACCTACTCACAGGAGCCTCTTGAGAACCAGATGGTTTAAAGCTTATGAGAGCACATTGTGAACTGTGGACCGCTATGCAAATGTTAGTGATTTTGCTGAAGACGGTCATTAGATCATGGACCTGTGCGGTGTATCGTACGCACATGATAAACTGAACAGAATTTAAATTAGCTAATTAAATTGGAGTTTTAAAATGCTCTTAATTAAGTCATTGAGTAGCAACAGGGTCCAAATGCACTTATCTGAACCTCCGTGCACATGAAGAGGCCCCTGGGAAGAGCATTGAGTCTCTGGTGACATCAAGGACAGTAAGGGCGTGAGCCTGACTTCCTCGTGGATCCCGATGGACTCTGTGGCAATGGCTTTCCAGCTCGGGTCAGATGCCCTGTGGCAGATCCCCAGGGGGGTCCAGGTGGGAGACTTTCCCCAACCCCACACCCTCCAGAAGCTGAACAGACCAGGCATTCCCTCACCCAGCTCTGAGAGCTAAGCGATGGGCATGGGTGCTCCACCAGCAACTCCAAATCCAGTTCCAGTGAGACAAAGATCTGGGACAGGGCAGATTTATTACAGCAGTGGCAGAGGTGGCCAGACCAGGGGGCCAGTGGGAGAGCCTAGTACCCCCAGGGGCGCCATGCTTGAAAGGTGTCCAGGTCCAGCAGGGGCCGCATAACTTCCTGACTAAGCTCGTCCGGAACCATGATTTCACCGTGGCCATTGCTCGGCATCTCTGCTGAGGCTAGTCCTCTTGCCTTTTCATCAAGTCTGTGAATTTCCCAAGACGTTTCCAATAATCCTCTTTCTGCTCAATTTAACCAGAGTTGCTCAGTTTAACTGGTGTGCTGTTTGCTTGCCATCAAGCTTATCTATGCGTTTAAAGGGAAGGGGTGGGAGTGGAGAGACTTCTGAGAGGTTTACACAGTTGACCAGTGAGACAAGATGACGGCTTGGTTGAGCTTGGGACGCAGGTGAAAAGAAGTGCATGAGGTAGATTTTGTATGGTGTTGAAGGAAGAGTCACCCGAATTTCTTGATAAGTTCATACGTGGTGAGAAACAAAGAGGAATGAATGGAAACTTGATATTTGGCTTGAAAAGGTTTATGCCTGTTTGTGGAAAGCTAGAAAAAGTCTGGAAGGAAAGGCGCTAAACCTTTATCAAGGCTTATCTGAGAGGTCACCTGGAGCCGTGGCAAGAGCAGAGGCTTTACTTCATATTTTATACACAAAAACATGATTTATGTTATACTTCTATTTTATATTAAAAATGGTAGCAGCTGGGTGTTTGTTCTTTATGTATTCTCTATTTTATAAATAAAATATTAAAAAATATTTTAAGAGAAACCTTTGGAAAATTTGGGAAAGTATTAGATTAAAGACAGAATTAGATTAATGAAGAATGTTTGGGTCTATTGAAAAGTCAAGGAAAAAATATAAATTCAACTTTCTTGGCTGAATAAAAAGAAATGCTGCTATCTCAAAGGGAAAATAAGAAATGCGGAACACAGGAAGATTTTAGTGCAGAAGTCATCAATCACTTTACCCTGAAGTGGGAGTTTTCACAACCAAGTGGCAGAGTACCCTGTCTCCTTAAGTAGCATTAATTACATCTTTTGGAAGTAAAGTTGTGTTGAATCCAAAGCTATCTAGATTTAAGACCAGATAGTTCGCAGCTAGTAGGAGTTTACCTACATCAGAGACGAGGCATTCCTGAGGGAGTCTGTGAGGAGACTGTCTAATCTTGCCCCCCTCCTAGCAGTCTGGGCCTGGGATGGAAGGTGGGAGAGAGAAGGGCTGGGCTGGGGGAGTGAGGCAGGAGTGCCACTTGCCAAAATGTATAGGAAAAGATCAGGCTGTCAAAGCCAAGAAGGGTTAGTTATGGCTCAAAGCTGAGTTTAAATCATGAATCAGTTTGCAGGCCAATTTGTTCATTGCAAATCCTGGTTGCCAAATCCTGGGGAGGCGAATCCAAAGCAGAGTCAAATCCAAATGGGTAATTGGCCAAAAAGCCAAGGTCAGCACAAGTGGTGGCATGGAAAGGAGGCTGCTCAGAGGACCAGAGGACTGGGGAGCAGGCCTGGAGTTGGTGACTTACGATATTCTGTCATGGGTGGAAGAGTGTCTTGGATGTGAAGGACTCTTTAGAGGAATGGACAGACTTTCTAGGTCCCAGAGAGACTCCTGAGACCCAGAGACCTATATCTGAGGGAAATAGGAATATAATTCAGGTTGATTTTATTCTAGATTCATCCATCCATCTATCCACCCATCCATTTATAAGTACTGGATTATAAATTAACATATACCAACATCATTAACTCAAATTAACTTTGAGGGAAATAGATGCAAAGAAAAGTATTTTAATGAATTTCAAATAGGGAGGTAAGGTTGTGAAAATGAGGTTTAAAAAGTGATATCAACTAGGTTCTTCAAGGATCAGCTTTTAAGATAAGAATAATTTGTAAGTAGCATAAAAATGTTTACATGTAAATGAGTACTGCTACAGTTCTTAAAGTATGTGTTTCTTCAAGTAGTCTAAACAAAATTGGACTGGGATTTTGTTTATTATTCTCATTTACTTAGCAAACCTTTTCATCCCAGATGATGTCTGAATTGGTATATTTCTAAAAGTAATAGATTTCCTTTTTATGACAATTGTTTCTATTAACTCTATCCCAGTAATAAGAAAGGTATTGCAGTTGGGAGGAAAAAAAAGACATATTTATACTGGTGTACATAAAAACACATAACTGAATTCAACCAATGTTTTGAATTATTTCATCTCCACCAGAGCAGATATATCAAAGTTAACAAGATCTAGAAATCTGTAGAATAAACTTGTAAAGTGGAAAACATGACAGTATAGTCGCTTCACTCCAGAAGTTTCATTTGAATCATGGAGAGCGGTGGTGATGGGAATCCTATTCAGAAGAAAGATCTAAGTTTCAGAGTTTCCCGAAATAAAGATATCATTTATACCGTTGGAGGCTCAACCCCAGTGGCTCAAGTTCACCCTGATGATTAAGGACTATGCCATTAGCCTGGTGTTAATAAGCCTTTCCAAGGAGTCAGGCCCCTCCCCTCCCCCAACTCGGAAGGCATTCTTCATCCTCCAGCACAGTTCTGTGATTATCAACCATAGAAAATAATAGCGGTTCTGGAGGCCAGCCAGCGCCAACGCTGTCTCTCCTTTGCTTTGGGTCTTTTATTTAACCTCTTTATCTCACACGTTTCCCCATGGGCTGCTTCTTTTTAGACTGTAAACACACGCATACACAACACACACACACACACACACACACACACACACACACACCACACACACACACACACACACACACATATTCACTAAACCCAGCAGCTTAGCAGAAAACAAGTCCATGCTTGCAGGGAGCTTAGGAAGGGCAGCCCAGGAGAAGGGGAGCAAGAGAGAAGGCCCCGGTGGCTTGCTCGCCACAGGCTTGCTGTTTTCTCCCCCACCAGATGGTTTCCAACCCCCTTTCAGTTCCAGAACAGCCTAAAGCCCAGGGTGGGCAGCCTGCCTACCCGGCATGACATCTGTGTTTCTAGGAAGTCTCTCTTCTACTCCCCGACACACCCGACCCTTCCTGCTCAGGCCTAAAAGCCTGTGCTGGGGAGCCTTGCCTTTAGCTGAAGTGATAATCCTCCTTAACATGCAAATCCCCCTGGGAGACAGACTCCGCAGCTTCTACATCCTTTGCACTTGAGGGGGAGAGTGTTTCTGAACCTGGGAAAGTACACGCGCACTTGAACTCTGTGGGCCCGTGATGCGGAGATCGAAGCACTTCCTGGCACAGGGTTAGCTGGAATTTCGGCGGTGATGGTTGAAATGAATTGAGATGCCCTGGGGACAGCACACACGGAAGGGCTGAGGTGGGAGATCTGACCCTCCCATGGCAGCTCTGGTCTGGCTTCCTATATCAGCAGAATTGTTTTTGCTAGACGGTCCCCTTACAGAATAGTAGGCAGAGACTGTGTTGGTCACTTCTATAGTCTCAGTGCCAAGCACAGTGTTTCAAACCCAGCAGAACTTTTTTTTTTTAGATATGCCAACATTTTACCCATTTTATTATTTTTCTGAAAGAAACAATATTTGCTATTTTATAAGAGAAAGAGACATTATTATTATTTACAAGTGAGTAGATTTTTCTTGGGTAGTTTTAACTCTCATTTCCTATTTTTTATATCATAACTAGTAAAATAGACTGAATAATTTGATTTCTTGGAATATATGTTGAGACATGTTTTGTTTTGTTTTTTTCTAATGGATGGTGAATATTTGTGATTGCCCCATCTGAGTTTTTTCTTTTTTTACATCATTATTGGAGTATAATTTCTTTACAATGTTGTGTCAGTTTCTGCTGTATAACAAAGTGAATCAGCTATACATATACATATATCCCCATATCCCCTCCCTCTTGAGCCTTCCTCCCACCCTTCCTATCCCACCCCTCTAGGTGGTCACAAAGCACCGAGCTGATCTCCCTGTGCTATGCAGCTGCTTCCCACTAGCTATCTATTTTACATTTGGTAGTGTATATAAGTCCATGCCACTCTCTCACTTTGTCCCAACTTACCCTTCCCCCTCCCTGTGTCCTCAACTCCATTCTCTACATCTGCATCTTTATTCCTGTCCTGTCCCTAGGTTCTTCAGAACCATTTTTTCAGATTCCATATATATGTGTTAGCATACGGTATTTGTTTTTCTCTTTCTGACTTAACTTCACTCTGTATGACAGACTCTAGGTCCACCCACTGCACTAGAAAGAGCTCAATTTTGTTTCTTTTTATGGCTAAGTAATATTCCATTGTATATATGTGCCACATCTTCTTTATCCATTCATCTGTCGATGGACACTTAGGTTGCTTCCATGTCCTGACTATTGTAAATAGAGCTGCAATGAACATGTCTCTTTTTGAACTATGGTTTTCTCAGGGTATATGCCCAGTAGTGCAAACCCAGCAGACTCTTAAGAAGTGTTTGCAGAATGAATGAATGAATGACATGTTGGGTGAGACCTCCCTTGGCGAGACCAACTTTGAACAAGTTCCCAGTGTGCACATAGAGCTTGGCCACCTGGAGCAGTGACATTGGCTGCCCCCTTGTCCACATGGAGACTTCTGAATCTGCCCTTGCACAATAGGCACCAGGGGTCTTTGCATCCCTCTGGGGGCTGTGCCAGGGCAGCTGCTTTCCCACCCCGCTCACTCCCTCTCACTCCCCGATTGAGTCTCTGCTTTTTTCCCAAACCTTTCCATCTGGCTCCAAGCCAGGGGGGCCTCTAAGTCACACTCAGAATTTCCATGACAGTAAATAGACCAAATGAAGCCCTTTCGAGCCCTGAAAGAAGCCTCTTCCCATCCTGCCGTGTCTGGCAGAATTTTTGTTCACCCCATTTTGATACAGGCCTGTGGAAGGTCAATGACTCCTTTAAAAATAAGGAAAACATGGATGAGGGCCCAGTGGCTAACCTGCTGACAGTGCAGTTCTTTGCAACAGCTCGCAGTTGCCTGCTGCAGCCTCACAGAGATTCCTCACAAAGGTCTGCAATCTATTATGTTCCAGTCGACTGCTGCATTCGAATGTAAAAACAGATCCTTGGATCAACACCCTATAAAAAGCCAAGAAAAATGTGGTAGTGTTCTTTCCTGGCTCAAGCCGAGAGCTTTCTGAGGGAGGAATCCTCTGGAAGCCTGCAGGCCCGTACCTGTGTGTTTTTCATGGTAACTTGATCAGTTCGGAATCCCAGCGAGATGTGGAGGTTTCAGGTATTAGCACCCTCGTTGTGGAGGTGAAGAATGAAAAATGCCCGAAGGGACAAATCACTAAATGACTTCCGTAGAATCAGAACCGGGGACTACGCCTCCCAGTCTTTCATCCAGCTCCCTTCTGCTTTCAGGCTGGACTAAACCGTTCTGGGAGATGGTACTTGAAAACCTCTGCTCCAAACATGCGCCCCAGCTAAAATACAGCTGCTTTCTTAAAGTAAAACAAGCTGGCTTCCCAGAGATACTGGCCAAGCCCAAACAAAAACAAAGTTTCCTACTTCCTTGGATGTTGCTGGCCACTGGTGCATAAAATCCACACATGAAAAAAAAAGTGTTAGCTAAGTACGATCAACTGGGATATTGGAAGGTTTGGAAAAAAGACCTCTATTCATTCTCCTTCCTGTCGGCTTGCCATCTTTCTCCCCTCTGATCCCTCCCTCCCCTAAGCCTCAATAATGTCTTGGGGCGGCCAGGAGCGTGAAGTGTCAGGAATGGTTGGATAACCAGTTTTTATCTGTTTTGCTGGACTGTGACTATTGCTGGTTCCACACTGGCACTAGCCACACATGCTCACCCCTCCCCTGCAGGATGGCCAAATTCCTGTTCACATTCTGTCTGCTTCATTTGTTCACCTATTGGCAATTACCTTGCTGAGATCATTGTTTTTCTCTTCTGTATTTTTAGCTCGTATGAACCTTGCCGCAGGATGACTATCTCAGACCCAGTCTTTGCTTTTCAGAGTGTAAGAAGCCTTGTTTTGGCTGAATGTGTGGAAGTAACTTTCACTGTGCAAAAAGAAGATTTACCTTATGTGTGCTTTGGCCAAATATATGTGCAGACTTTGCTTTTTGTCTGTGAGCTTATATGCTGCCAGGCACGTGTTTATCTGGATAAACAGACTCACACATGTACACAGGTCTCCCTAGTTTAATTTTGATCCAAATGGAGGCAACAGAAAGTATTGAATCTTATTCTTGTCTAAAATTTGGATTCATTCACTGATTCACCCTTGGTCTGTGGTCAGATGTCAGTGTCTATATTATATTACATTCCCTTTGCCTAGCACAGTAACTGGCATGCATAGATGCTCAATACATGTTGAATGAATAAAAAGGCAAACAGACAGTTTCCAAGTGGATATTCAGGCAGGGAGAAAATCTAAGAAGGGAAGAAATGTCACAGAGGTGCTGCTTTCTGCTTCATTTTCTGATGTTGACTTTGAGGAAGTGGAGGGAAGGGAGCTACAGCCATCTGCTAGAGCTATGTTCTTGTGATCATTTAAGTTCAATTCAAATATCTTCTTCTCAGACAACCTTTCCTGACTGCCTTTTCCAAAGAAGCCATTCTGCCACCATTTCATCACTTTCTCTGAAATTCCCTTGCTTAATTGTCTTTATAGTGCTTTTCCCCATCTGAAATGAGTTTTATCTTTCTGTTTGCTTATTCATTATCTGCATTTCCTCTTTAAAAATAAGCTATTTCGTGTCTGTTTTTTTTTTTTTTTTTTTTGTATCCTCAGTGCTTATATTGTGTCCAGCACAGAGAAGTTATTCAATAAAGATGTATTAAGTGGCTAAGAAAACGAACACTCCTTTGCTGGTCACAGAAGCCTGGAGGCAGCAATTCATAAAAGCAAGTAAAAAACTAAATCTCAGCTTCTTGCAAATCCCTCCTTTCCCATCATCTGCTTCCCTGATGGACTGTGGAATGCCTCATGTTATCTATCCTTGAATGTCCTGTTTTTCCATCTAAACAACTGGTGCTCATCTCTAATGCCCTTTCTTTCTGGTGCCCACATTATTCCTGTTAATGTGGGCTGGGAATTGTGTGCCTCTGACATGTGGACATCACTGCTCCCATCAGCACTATTGCTGACCTGATCCTTCCCTGCCCTGTCCTGCTCACTGCCTTTAAGCTGTCAGCCCTTTCCCCCACTGCACAGGGGGTACATGTGGAAATGGAACTCTCACATGCCCACAGGGACCACAGCCTCTGGGTTGAATAGTTTACAGCTCCCCCAGTCTGCCTCAGATGCCCCCAGTCTGCCTCCCTGCCTCCTTCCTCATCTTACTGCCATCTGTCTCCTTGTCCTGTTTTCCCACTTAAGCTCCTACAAAGGCCTCCAGCTTTGACCTCTGGCTTCTTGCCTGGACTGCAATTAGGGCTCTCCCTCTGACCACAGTGTGGTCAGCTGGCCTAGGTTAAACAACCTGGGCCTTCTAGCCAGGACTTGCTGATCCCCCTCTCCAGTGGGTAATTGGGTTTACCCCCCTCCCACACCCCTGCCTCCTCTGAGCTTTCTACAATTCCCTTGGCTACTACAGTGCTTGTCACTCATTCACCACTCCATGTTGGCTTTTTATGCCCAATAGTGCCATCATTTTAGTGGGCACCAGGTTGGGGGCTTTACTCTATTTCTCATGAAATGATCATGATAATATGTACCATTTGTTGGGCACCTTTCTATGTATCAAGTATGGTGAAAAGCTCTTTATGGGATCTTGTTTAATTATCTTCGAAGTAGTTTGAGTAATGTGTTAGTGTGTTGGTTTGCTAGGGCTGCCATAACGAAACACCACAGACTGGGTGGCTCACATAACAGAAGTTTATTTCTAACAGTTCTGGAGGCTGGAAGTCCAAGATCAACGTGCCAGCAAGGTAGGTTTCATTCTGAGTCTCTTCTCTTGTCTTGTAGGTGGTGGCTATCTCTCTCACATGGTTGGAGAGAGAAAGAGGGAGGAGGAAGAGAGAGAGAAAAAGAGAGAGACACACACAGAGAGAAAGAGACATAGAGAGACAGAGAGATGGTGGGGGAGGGGGGGGGAGAGAGAGAGAGGGAGAGAGAGTGGAGGAGAGAATGTGTGCTAGCTCAGCTCAGTGTCTCTTCTCACATAGACATCCAATTGGATCAGGGCCCCACACTGTGGCCTCATTTAAACTTGTTACTTCCTTACTCCAAATATAATCACACTGGAGATTTGGACTTCATCATATGAATTTGGGGGAAACACATACATTCAGTCCATAATAGTCAGTAAGCAGATTTTAGGGATAAAAAAAACTGATGCTTGGAGACATTATTTCCACAAAGTTATACAACTAGTTCATGGCAGAGTTAGTCTGACACCTGAGCTGGTCTAAGTGCTACAGTGTCTTTCTATGCCTTTACTTCTCTTCATCTACGTTACTTGGCAGCTCCTATATTTTCTGTGGAGTCAGACAGTCCTCAACGCAAGTCTCCATTATGCAACTCTGGCTGTATAATCTTGGGTGGATAATTTCCCTCCTAGTCCAAGATGTAGCATGGAAAATATGAGTGAATATAGCCTTTCCTTTGCATTGAAATCTCATCTCTGCCTAGACATTGTCTCTCTTGTAAGGTTAATAATAATAACTACCACTACCGTTATAAGCTACTACTGTTGATTCTCTATTATTACTACTCCTTCTTCATCTCCTCAAACTACTAAAATGTATTAAGTCCTCACTGTATGCCAGTAAAATAGATGTTGGTAACAGAGTCATAGAGAAGCTAAACGAACTGTTGAAGATCATGAGCTAGAGAGTGACCTAGGGTTGAATGCACATCTGCTTAATTCTAAAGCCTGCTTTCTTTCCCCTGATGTGTTTTTTTTCTTTTTTTGTGGGAGGGGAGAGCTGATAAAATTGCTTCCACCCCACTCTTCTCTGCAATCGACTTCCCACTAGCACACTATCAGCACAGTAGCAAAGGCAACCTGAAATATATTTAAGAACTGAAGGGAAATTTGAATTATACTATTCCTAAAAGATCTGAAGAGCTGTAATTGTTCAGCTTTGAGTGATAAGCCTCTGGTTCAGGCAAGAGTTGTTTTATGATGTCATGATGTAGGAGGTCAGACACGAAAAGAGGTCAGAGAAGGAGTCTGTGCTTTCATTTGATAATGGTGGTGTGTCATCACCCTCACTTCCAATTGCTCTACGTGAACTTTATGTTGTGGAAAGAGAAGATTCTGTTTCAGGTGGACCACACCAACTACTGAAAGTCTCTATTGGATCATCTCAGAGTACAGGGAGTTAATGACCACCATCAGCATCCTGGAAACACTGAGAATCATCTAAAATGATGTTGTATGGGCAGGAGAGGCAATTTGTACACCATGTGTGCCTCTTTTGCTCTTTCCACCATTCCTCTCTGGAAGGACCTGGGTGTGCTGCATACACTGTAGAGGGCTGAACTTGGGTGATCCCATATGCTTCTGGAATCCCCTGCTTCCTCTGAAAGAGGTTGAGTTTCCTTAAGCAATTTTCATGACGAGAGCAATGGCAAGGAGAAATCATGTTTTGTCACCCATGCCACAGTCCTCATTGGTTTTGCATTATTTTCCATTTATAAATGGGGAGCTAATGCCCCTCATTGAAAATGGTCTTTTGATTTGGGGAAATGTTGTGATTTTCAGTATTATGAGGGTGGGAGAGGCTGCGAGGCTGGAAACGCATTGCCTGTCCTATGAGAACTGCCTGTTAGGCATCTTTAAATTAGTATACACCTTCCCCTTTCTCCTGGGGGGAATGTTTCTCCAGTTGAGAATCACTGCATCCATCGTGAACCAGTACTACATCTAGGAGTGTTTGGGGACAGCCATTAAATGTGTTGAGGTGGAGAAAAAATTGAAATATGTGGGTCTAACTTTTGAATTCTTCAGGGTAACATAAGCTAAGGGCTGGAATACAGTTGTTGTTAAATAAATCTTTGTTAAATAAATATGTGGAGATCAAGAAATGCCTTCTTCTTGGAAAGTCTCCAGAATCTCCTTGCATTATTCAGTAAGTTCCTGCAGACGGGGTCTTGGTACTATGGTTTGCTGGTGGACATAAAAGCCAACAGATGCTCTTCAAGAGAGACTTGATGAGGCTCTGATCCAAGCAGACTTCCTCTGGGACTTGGGTGACAAAATACAGCATAATGTTGGTGAGAAAGCTCAGTCTGGCACCTAGTGGACTAGAGGCTTTGGGCGCCTCCAGCCACAACCCCTTGGCATGTACCCTGATGTTCTCAAGCAGGGCAGAGGTAAAAGCAAGGTTCTCTTGGGGACTTTGTGGACAGTAGCATGGCAAGATAGCATTGTGGACACTGAGGCTGACAGACCGGTTAGGGGCATGTGAGGCATCCCAGCAGAGATTCTCAGGAATAAGGAGGGCTAGTGGTGTGGGGTATCACCGGATACCATCAAAGGTGGATATCATCAAAGTGGAAGATACTTGGGTTACATAAAAATATGTCATGCCAAGGGACACTTAATGGCTAGGTTTTAATCCAGAAATGTTTGAGGTAAGAGTCTTGTGCTTTGAACCATCCCAGCCCTTGTACTGTCAGAGTCCAGAGTTGCTGTTGACCTCACTCTACACTCTGAAGTCTGAGTGATGATTGGCCATGGCAACTGAGCTGCTCCTGCCATGTCTGTTGATTCCAGATTATTTCTTCCAGCAAATTTCATGAAAGGCTCTCTTTGGTCTCCCCTCTTAGCTATTTCCTTTTTAAGAATCACCCGACACTTTTCAGTGGTATCATCTGTGCTTGGCCGCTTCACCTTTTTTCTTAGTTTAGCCTTCACACCCAAGCTACATTTCCACCACAGTGTTGGGCATATTTCAACCTGTAGAGACAAGGAAGGAGGGGCGGGAGGAGAAGCTGACAGGAGGCTTGGTCACAAGCTCACCTTCTGACAAAAGGGCAAGTCACAACCTTTCTAGGCTTCCTTCCATGTGCTAATCTATACCCCGAGGATCAGAAGGGTGAATTACTGCACTGAGGTTTAGGGAGGAAATGCCCATAAAAAGCCAGTAAAACCCTTTTGAGATGTGAAGAGTTGTATCCATGCCCAGCCATCCACATAGTCTTTCTGTTGTGCAGACCATGCACATACGGTGGGCAGGGTAGGAGGACCAGGGTAGGTGCGAGGGGGTTCCCCTGGCGGTTGGTGCAGGCAGTGGGCTTGGAACTGATGCAGGTTCCATGAAGTTACTGGGATGTCCTGACAGGCATGACAAAGGTTAAAGATGAAGCATTTCTTCCACGAACATCTAAATCAAGCCCCATGTGCAGAGTCACAAAGGAGAAAGAGTGTGGGCTTTAAACTCAGCAAGAGCAGGGTATAAGCTGTGGTTCATACACTAGCTTTGGGCAAGTAACAATCTCTGAGTCTCAGTTTCCTTGTGGGTGAAATGGGGATAAAACCAAACCCATCTCAAAGGTTTACTGTGAGGATTAAAAGCGCTAAAACACTTAAAACAATGCACGCATAGTTGTGAATCAATTACTTTTTATTCTGTTGGCCTTGTTCGTTGTTTTCCCTTTTGTGGTTTATTCAGAAAATTTTTTTTGGAAGAATCAAAGTAAAGGATAAAAAAATCAAATAAAGAAGTGGAATCTTGGCAGTATGCAAACCACTGTATTTGAATGAATGGAGAAGTGATGGGAAAAACCATCATCCCTGACCTTAAAAACACTCACATTCTAGTGTCCTGAGATACTAACAAAGAACGTGGAAGGATGTTGTGATGCTTTACACAACCACTACCCACACGGTGAAGTCTGGTCTTCTTTTGAAGCAAAAGAGACTAGAAATTAGAAACACAGGCTGATGGAGTTGGAAGAAGCATGACAGTCTTTTATTTTTAATATATTTTATTGAAGTATAGTTGATTTACAACACTGTGTTAATTTCTGCTGTATAGCAAAGTGACTCAGTTATACACAGATAGACATTCTTTTTTTAATATTCTTTTCCGTTATGGTTTATCACAGGATATCGACTACAGTTCCCTGTGCTGTAAATTAAGACCTTGTTGTTTATCCATCCTGTATACAATAGTTTGCATCTGCTAACCCCAAACTCCCAGTCCCTCCCTCCCCCACCCACCTCCCCCTTGGCAACCACAAATCTGTTCTCTATGGGAATGACAGTCTTATAGATGGAAGATTATTGAGCTCCAGGCAGATGGAGCGACCTGTCCAGATTCACCTACCTCGAGGTAAGTTGCAGAGCCAGGACCTGAACCCAGGTCTCCTGACCCTCAATTTACCCCCAGGCTCCTATGTGACTTGGAAGTTGCATGTGTGATACACGTAGAAGTGTGGAGTCACAGGCATTTCTGCTGCCCTAGATCACTTGTAGTTTTGACACAAAATTGAAATTTGGAAAAGTCATAGCCAGGCTGGTTGAATAAGGACATGCAAGTTCCTAAAAGTTGACGTGAGTCCAAACCCCGAATGAAATGTGCTGATCTTTCCTCCATGGCCTAGGTGAGTGGGGCTGGATCAGCTCCCTGACCATGGCTTCTGGAGAGGACCCATTTTCTCCTCCAGATCTAATCTGCTACCTGCTCCATTTGGCCTTTGGAGCTGACCTGTCTGTGTTCTTTGTCCTCTGTCTTGATCACTGATGTGTTTTGGTGGGTGACCAGAGGGAAGGAGGAGAGTAAGGTCAGGGTATGTTTTCTTCTAGCTTCCTCTCTGCTGGGTAACCGAGAGCTGGTCTCACCCTCTGAGGGCCCCTGTTAAGCAGCTCTCACTAGACCCCTACCACCTCGGGCTTCTCACTACACAGATGCCTCCTCTGGATTCTGCAAACAGCTTCCTCCCCGTGCCTCCAGATCATGGGGTAGTACAGGTTCCCCACTAAGGCAAGTCCCGGGGATACTGCACTATCCCTTAGTGTTTCCTTAAACTCCATCCACAATTTCATGAATACTCCTTTTATTAAAGTCTCCTCCAATTACCCAGTTTGAATGTATCCTTTTTATTCTCCAGTCACTAACTACTTGGACGATATAGGGCCTCTTCAATTTCACAGAAAGTAACCACAATATTTTTAAATTGAGCTCAAGCGAGACAGTTAAAGGAGAAAGAATATGTTTATCTCGGGAAAGAGAAAGTAATTAAGCTGAAAAGTAAAATAAAAACTATCTTTAAGTTCCTAACAGAGGAGAAAACATCTTCTTCCCTGAGAAATTATTGACTTCTTCATCTATCATCCATTAAATATTTTCACTGAATTTTATGAGCACTCAAATGTGACTCAGACTTGCATTCAGTTCTCAAGGAAACCTCAGCCTGGTAGGGAAGAGGAAACAGGCGTAGGAAAAATGATGAAGTTGCCAGGCTGCAGTAATTGGAGCTGGCCTGCAAGGGTTGGATTCTGATGTGACAGGTGGGATGGTGGAGCGTGGGGACACAGGGGAGGGGGAGAGGCAGTGGAACTGCAGGTCAAGTGAGTGTCCACAGCACAGAGGACACTAGAGAGGGCATGTTTTATGGTGTCTGCCCAGCTCAGAATGACTCTTTGAACTGCATCCCTCCTTCACCTCAAAGCAGAGTGACTCCTGGTAGTTTCCTGGACCACCTGTTGGGCCCAGCATTCATTGTTGTGCAGATGCTATATCTGGACAGGTCCCCCTACCTGGACACAGTTGATTAAAACCATGCTGGGCCATTTAGAGCCTCATCTCTGGGAAGACAGAACTTGGTCAAAGAGATATTTTGACTATTGGGGGTGACTGAACCTGGACTATGTAAACACGGGAGGTGTAGGCAGCCCTGATTTCTGCTACGGGGACTTGGGGAATCTGCAGAAACACAGAAGAATGAAGTATATGTGTAGAAAAAAAACCAGATAAGGAATGGAGAGTTTAGTTAGCTCTCACTCTTGGTTCCAGGACCTTCTGTAAGCTTGACTGATTCCTGCTTTTGAGTGTCTAGAGCCATTTCCCTTTTCCACTGAAGCTAGTTTGAGTTTCTTTTATTACTTTAAGACCAAAGACTCTTAATTAAAACATTCATGAAAAGGAGCAGTAAAATTTAAGGTTGGAAAGTATGTTTGGGGCAGATAGGAATGAATGTATAAATGAATCACACCTGGGAGTAAAGAAATAGTTGAATTACCACCAAAAGGGATTTAGGTTTTATGAAAATTCCTGTTTATCATAAAGGCTTTTAGTCCTTGAAGTGAGTTATCAACAAATGGAAAGTCCTTCATGTAGGATACTAGGCATAGGACAGATCTCACTCGATGATGATATAAAAATAGTTATGCCTGGAGCAGGGGTGAGCATTAAGGAAGGAGGAAGCTTGGTTGAAATCTAAAACCTCTCCAGGCTACATTCTGTATTTATCATATGGTGTGGAAAAAAGAACAGAGATTCTAAAGTCAGATAGGCACGAGTTTGAACGTTCGTTTTAGTTTTAGTTTCCCCAACTTCAAAATGGGGTTGAAAATATAGTTCTTATGGCTATTAAATAGTGTAACAGCAAAAGCAGTTATTACAAGATTGAGCAGGTAACTAGACATTAAAAAAATGTTAGTGCTTGTCCTTTTTTTTTTTTTAACAGTGCTTGAAAGCCGTAATAAAGCAATTGCTTCTTTAAAAAAATCTCACTCTTGTGAACCCCTGTGCTTCTTTTTTTCTTTTAGTTATTTGTTGACATCTAATTAACATTTGTTTCATTTAAAAGTTAAATACATCCCCGTAATGCAATTTATCAAAGTGGACCTTTGGAAAATATAGTAACATCCATGTCCTTAGGTTGTGAAAACTGATTTCATTTCATGATAACATTTTACATATAAGTGAGACTTATTTAATCAGGTGGATTCGTAAGCTTCTGTCAAATGCCTGTGAAGAGTTGGCATCCTCCCAGTACTGAGCTTCCCTGTATTTTGTTAAGAGGAAAGGGTGGTGGGACTTTTCCACTCACATGAGATTCCTGGGCATGAAATCCCTTCTCTTCTTGCACCTTTGAAACACAGAAACAGCTTCATTGCACTGAGTGCCAATCTGAAGAGTCCCAGAAAGAATGAGGGGTCTCAGTGGATTTGTAACAGGACGCAGGATTCACGGGGTTGGCAATCACAGCCCCAGAGGGTTCTAGCTTGCTGGGAAAAGAAGAGGGCAACTCTGGGATTAAATAACAAACCCAAAGGGAGGAAATACTTGAGGAGTGAGCGGCCAAGAGGAGATGATGGCAGGCTCCACGTGAATTGGTAATTTAACTGAGATAAATTGTAGCATTTCCAAATTGTATTTCATGTTATCAGAACTTGGAACTAGGAACCTGGGGCCCTGGAAGCTTAAGTGATTTACTCAAGGTTGCCTAGCTATTTAATGTAAGGCCCCAAGCTAGAAACTAGGTTTTCTATATCCCTGTTTAGATCATCATCCTCTGTGCACAAGGGTATTTGGGAATTTGAAGATATTGTAGGAGAAAAATGTTGTATCCAGGCAGAATGAGGCAGAGTTATCTTTTCCCTCTCTTCTGATCAGTCTAGGCAGTTTTCTTGGCTTGGGGTTCAAGATTATTCTGGTTTCAGTGTCTTACCTTGTGTCTATTCTTGGACATTACTGTTGGTAGCATTTCTCAGCAAAGCACGGCATAAAATCGCTTCCGACAGTTCTGTTCCTGATCAGAACACCTGGAAACTGCATTGACTTCAAATTCCTGGTGTGGCCAAGAGACCTGGATGTGACCATCTTTAAAGTACTGTGTCCACTGAGCGCCAGCAGAAACATAGGCCTCAGCAACTCCCTGCTCTGTAAAGATGTAGGCACATCTAAATGGCCAACAGTTTACCCTGAGGCTACAACAGACTCCATGCAACCTCAATTCTCCAAGCTGACTAATCCAAGGCTATCTAATTAGCTCTTCTACCTCTGCTGAAGCCTTTATTCTTCCCACAGTAACAAAGAATGGAGAAAGTATTTGTATATGTTCCAGTAGGAAAGATGTGATGTAGCAGGACATCTGACTTCATAGGACTGAGCCTCTATCCTGGGCCAGCATCCTGGGCCATAGTTAAGGGGTTAAACATTTGGATAAGACAGGGGTTCTGCTCTAAGGAGATTACAATAGCTCTCATAGGCAGAATGAGAAACGTCACATAAGAAGGCAAAATATTATGGGTGGTGAGGGGTGAGAAAGATGTAGAAATCACATCAGATTGGGGCAATTCCAAATGATTTTGTGAAGAACAGAGCACTGAGATGGCCACTGAAGGATGGATTGGATATTACAGGCTCAATGACCAGAAATGTGGAAGAAGGATGCTCCAGGGAGAAGAGCTAGAACAAGGATCAGAAGCAGCAAAGCTTGGGCCATGGTCAAGAAATACTGAATAGTGTAGCTGGACCAAAATGTGAGTAACTGTGGGAAGGGAACGGGAGGTGAGAACAGCCGGTGAGGATCTTACTGGGAGAGTTGGACTTTGAAGGTCTTTGTCTAGAACATCTCTTAAGAGAGATGATTCAAACATCTGAACTGTGAAGATAAGGGTGATAGTGTATTTGTTCAGGTGCCTGGAAGGGTGACCATAAAGAATGATCTGAGGAGGCCCACTTGTTCACGCTTGGGTGCTGGAGCCCGCATCCAGATACTGGCCCCTGGGGAAACGCTGACTGATCCTTGGCCGTTTTGGAATGTTCTAGCTTACCTAGTTCTGTAAGAGAACATTTTGTTTATTCTTTTCTTCCCCCTCCTTTTTGGTTTACTTAGAAGGCACAGTAAACATGGTATAAGATGTATTCTCAACGGAACAAACCTCACCGCTGTTGAAGAAAATAACACACCACTCCTGAAGCTGCATTCTATACCGTTTGAACTTTGCAAGGCCTTTTCTCGACGAAAGCCCCTAATTGAATTTTGAATATGTTTTTTTGAATTTATCCAAAGAAGTGGAAGAATGCAAGAACAAAGTTAACCTACAGGACAGAATGCACTTTGTTAAATTGTTTTGAACCAGTGTGATTTAATTGTATGTTAATACTAAAAAGGTACTACCTATTACCAAATTCTGGTGGGGGGGAAAGAAAACAGAGTAAACTGAGAGTTCTCTAACCCCTAAAATGAAGTAGGTAAACAATGCTGTCTTTGAAAAGGGCTTAATTTAGACTTTAGGAAAGTTGAGAATGTTGATGACCAAAGAAAGGCCGGGCAAAATAAAGTCAATCCAGATGTAACATATGCAAACCCAAGGGAAAAGTTATTTATGTTTTTGCAAAGATTTGACCAAGAAGAGTTGACACAGAGCCGTACTTTGTGCTCGATCACTTTAGAAAATGTAACTCTTCGGTGGGTTTTAAAGTGTATCACGTGCCACTCCTTCTAGATTGCTCTGGCACGCAGTAGGTGCTCAAGAGATAATTCTGTTGAAGGGATGAGTGGATTCCTCATGCATTGGATCATTTTAAAGCGATCAGGATCTTTAGGTGGATTTATAGGGAAACTAAGTGGATATGGGAATTAGAGAATTTGTACAAGTGAGTTATATAAGGCACTGGGTAGAATGTCAGCACGTGGAAAGTGTAAGCAGCTGTTGGGGAATGCAGCCAGGGTGGCCAGCTGGTGTTCCCAGGGAAGGAGGCCTCTCCCTCACCCCCAGCACTCTGCACTCCGTTCAGGAATTGCTGGCTGCCTGGGGCCCAGCAGCTACTCTTGACCCCTGAAAGCCCCCATTGGTTTGAGGAGACCCAGGACTGAAGTATCCAGTCCATTTCAGTGAATACTCTCCTATTACAAAGGGCAGTTGTCCGCGGGTTTCTGTACTTTTGCTGTATATTTTCTCTGCCTGGGGGCAGTAGCTCACTGACCTCTGGAAACCTCCAGGGCCCATGTAGAGTTTTAGAGTGTTTTATTTAATCCACATTACAACCTTATCTTCTTCATTTTGCAGATGATGAATGGGATTACCTGGTCACACAGCTAGAAGAAGGCATAACTGATAGTCCTACCTGGGGCTTTTGTTTAAGCTAGATGCTTTTGTCCTTGGTCGCACAGCAGTCCCAGGCTACATCCTATTTTGCTCCCCCGCAGGGCTGTTCCTTCTTCAGCACTTTGGTGTCAGATCCACCGGGGGTTGAATTCCAGGTCCACTACTTCTAGCGATGTGACCCGAAGCAACTTGCCTAACTTTGCCCAACCTCCATTTCCTTCTCTCATGATATGGATCAAAATTCCCCTTCACAGGATGTTTCCCTCCCTGAAATAAAAATGGGAGTGTCCTTGGTGTATGGAAAAAGCAGACTGATCTAAGATGTTGATATTACTTGCAAGTCTGCACGTGTCAGCTTCACCTCAACTGTAGCAGTGATGGTTTCGCGGACTGAGCCCTGGATTTGACAGGGAGAAACAAAGGTCTAGGTTAAAGCCTCCAGTCGGTTACTTTCCGGCAGTAGGACCAAGTCTTCCTGAACCCCATTCCTGTCTTGGAAAAGGCGATCCTAACACCCCTCCTGGGGGTGCTTTGAGGGTTCGCTAAGATGGGGCGTATAAAACCTCTTCCTGGGCTTCCCTGGTGGCGCAGTGGTTGAGAGTCTGCCTGCCGATGCAAGGGACACGGGTTCGTGCCCCAGTCCGGGAAGATCCTACATGCCGCGGAGCGGCTGGGCCCGTGAGCCATGGCCGCTGAGCCTGCGTGTCCGGAGCCTGTGCTCCGTAACGGGAGAGGCCACAACAGTGAGAGGCCCGCGTACCGCAAAAAAAAAAAAAACAGAAGAAGAAAAAAAGCTCTTCCTGTGAATTTTAATCACCGTTCGGATGTTAGTTCTCATTATTAGAATTAATCTCATTATTTTCAAATCAGACGTTTCAACTTACACTTTCCCCGCTTCAGCCTGAGGTCTCTATTCTCTGCCCTACGAGGAGCACAAGGGGAGAAAAGTTAGAGATACCCGCATGCTTCTTGTCCACTTCTCCCAACCTCCTTCGTGCTGCAGTGTATTGGGGGGCGTTTTTCACTGTAGGGAGTTTAGCACAGTCCTCTTCAATCTGGAAAAATCTGCTGTCGCCTGCCTTGGCTCGAGCAGGAAGGGCTGGAGGAGCTTGTCTGTTCTTAAGGGTTCATTTTGGGGACGTGGAAAGAAGGCAGGAGAGAGATGGAGCAGGGCCAGTAAGTTTGATTTCCTTCCGTCCGTCCGTAGTCATTAGTGACATCCTTGGTGTGTGTCACAAGAGGTGCTTGGTAAATACTTGTTGAATGAATGCTTGTGGGGACCTGGTGGCAGGGAGAAGGGCAGGTGGGGAGAGCTGATACAAAAGCAAGAAGTGGGCTTCCCTGGTGGCGCAGTGGTTGAGAGTCCGCCTGCCGATGCAGGGGACGCGGGTTCGTGCCCCGGTCCGGGAGGATTCCACATGCCGCGGAGCGGCTGGGCCCGTGAGCCATGGCCGCTGAGCCTGCGCGTCCGGAGCCTGTGCTCCGTAACGGGAGAGGCCACAACAGTGAGAGGCCCACGTACCACAAAAGAAAAAGAAAAAAAAAAAAGCAAGAAGTGTGGCTACGGAAGTTCGCTGCTCTCCCCGCTGCTTTCAGGCAGGTTACTGTCAGACTGCTCTGTAAACCCTGAGGCTGGGCTCCCAGGCCCCGCAACAAAATTCACTGGTGTTTTCATTCCTTTGTCTTACAGACAAATGCATCAGCTATTTGAAAAAGCAACCCCAGAAAACTGACAAACCAAACAGATCTGGGAGGCGGGCATACACATTCTTTCTTCTAGAAGCTCAGAAGTGCTAATACATTGTTTACATTGCAATCTGGCAACGTTCCACCCAGGAGAGTTAATGTAAATGGGTTAGGCTGGACACCCCCTCTTCTACAATGACCCCCTCCTCCGCTCCTAGGCGGGGCATTAGCCATTTCACATGAGAAGCAATTCCAGTAAAAGGCTGTGAACAAGCTTCCTCCTGGTGGGTGGAGGCCCAGCGTACTTCCACCCACATTCTCTCTCCTGAGCCAGGCTCTAACCAATGAAGCTGTTCATAGTCAATATATTTGATTTTACGTATTTGGGATGTATACCCTGCCAATTTCCCGAAAGTTTCAAGGGCCCTTAAGCGTTTCAAAATAAAATAAGGAAATAATAGATAAAAATAGAACAGAGACCTTATAAAATCAGTAAGGGGGTGGATGTTACAAAGCACCTGAGGTGACCTAATTCTTACAGTTACTCAGTAAACTAAAACCCCACTTTCTGGTTAGACCAGAAGGGAGCACATGTCGCTTACCTAGCTCTCACTGCCTGGTTGAAATGAAAAAAAAAGTAATGTACAGAATTATTAGTAGAACTAAACTATTTTCTAAAGCTACAGCTTAAAAAGATGCTATTCAGAAACAGGTTTTCTGCCAACCACCTCAAGAGAAGTCTGCGCACAGAACACTTACTGCCAGCAACCTCTCAGTCCTGGGGCCATGCTGACCTTTCACTTAGCATACACCTTAGCATATGCTGTTCCTCTCGCCTGGACTGGTCCTCCCGGAGGTCCACGCACCATCCAGTTAACCCCACTCATCCTTCCTGTTTCCCTTAGGGAATCCTTCCTCTCCTCAGCAGGCCAGGCCAGACCCCCTTGTTCTAGGGTTTCAGAACACCCTGTACCTAGATCAACTACGATAGTTTGTTTACTCCCTTGAGTGTCTGTCTTCCCTGCTAGATATAAGCTCCTTGAGGTCAGGAACTTTATGGGCTTTGTTTATTCCTGTGTCCCTAGCATCTCGCAGAGTGCCTGAATAATGGTAATAATAGTAAGAATAACAACAATAATAATACCAACTAAAATTATGGAATGCCAGGAACTCTTGTAAGCACTTATATGTAATAACTCATTTGAGCCTCAAAATCAGCCTTTGGAGTGGGGGCTGCTATTACCCACCTTTAACAGGCAAGGAAGAGAGGTAGAGCTATAAGGTTAAATAAATTGCCCAAGGTCACAGAGCTAGTGAGTTAAGAACTTAAGAGGGTGAACTCAGACAGTCTGGTTCTGAAGTCTGAGGTCCTAACACTTGGTAGGCAACAAATATCTGCTGAATGAATGAATGAAGTCTTGGTGACAATATGACCCAAGAATTTTGCTTTCTGATCTTCTAACTTAACATAGCAATAGGACCTGAAGATTCAGAATGAACCCTACATGTGACTATTAAACAGTTTCTCTGAGCTCTCAGATGCGTGACTTATTGGGCAGACTCACAGGCAATTAAAATGATTGAATTATCTTAAAAATGACCATGGTGACTAGGGGGGCAGGTGGCCTAGCTGCCTGGCACAAAAGTCTCATATCTAAAGTCTACACAGGTGTATGGGAGAGAAGCTGTCATTTTGTTTTGAAATTTTAAGGTTGGACTTATATTCTTTTCCAGAGAGATAGAAGGCGAAGGTGGACAAATGTTTGCTAACTTGACAGCAAGCAAACTTCAGCATCTAGAGCCATCAGAGAGGTTCACAGGTAGTGTCAATACTTTCCTCCCAAAAGGACACTTATCACGCTCTCCCACACGCAACTGGGAAAGACCCCGCATTTCTACACTAGACAACTAAGAGACATGACGTAAGTGTGAAAAATCGTTAAGGTAGCTACGTGCTACTCTTTTCTCTCTACCCGAGTCCAGTAAAGCCTATGGCATACCTGATTTGAAGTAGAGCCATATCCTAACAAGCCAGCCAGGATCTGATACCCGAAAAATGTCAGCATAAGATGCTGAATGGCTTGCCTGTTGGGTAAGGTTGTTTATGACTATGCAGTTTAGTGTTGGGTGGGGAGAGTGATTTCCTTTTGATGTACTGATGCAGAGTTGCTCTTTCTGTAGTAGCAAGCAGCTAACAGGTCCACTTGTTTCTAGCAAGTACACATAATTATATAAGTTTTGTAGTATGGAATCTGTTTATTCATATTTTGAGCCATTTCATTCAAATATTTATGGAGAGGTTAGAGGGTACAAATGTTGAGCTAGCCCTGGGATGAATTTGAAGTAGAAGGTATGGTCTTGCTTTCGAGGTACCTATAATTAGAAGGCTTAACATTCATCCATTTGTTGGACATTTATTGAGTGCCAAATTTGTGCCAGAAAATACAAAGAGGCAAAAGAGAGGCAATATGGTCTAATGGAAAGAGTCTTGAGTTTGGAGTCTTATACCTTGCTGCTAATCAGCTATGTGACTTTGGGGAATTTATCTGAACACTCAGAGAGCACCAGTTTTCTCATCTGTAAAATGAGGATCTTGTGCTTACTTTGCAGGGTTGTTTTACAGGATAGAAAGAACATGAGCATTTCCGTCTAGCACATAGGCAGTACCCATGAAATTTTTTGTCTTAACGCATAATTCCTACCCTTGAAAAGCCACATCCTAATGGAGGACGGACATGTATAAACAAATCATTACAACATAACGTGATATTGATTTTGAAATTGCATGAAAATTGTATTGAATAAAGGAGCAGAGGCACAGAGAAAAGCAAGGAACTATCTCTCTCTAAGGAACTAACTCTCTCTGCCTAAGGAATCAGGGAAGGCTCCCCAAAGGAGGCTGCCTTTGTTGGAGGTGGGCCTGGAAGGATGAGTAAGCTTTTGATGGATGGAGAAGGGGGAAGGTTTCTCAAGCACAGAGATATGAAACAGCTTGTGCTGCTCTTCCGGGGAAGGTGAGAAGGTCAGTGCATTGAGAGTGTAGGATGTCTGTGATGGGAGGGAGCGTGCAGTGGGAGAGGAGGCTGGAGAGCTAGTGAGGCCCCTCTGTAGGCTGGCTGCACACAGAGAATTCCTGAGCACATGGAGTCCCTTCATTTCATTCCAGAATGTTCTATGTTGTGTTTTAATTGAAATATAGTTGATTTACAATGTTGGGTTAGTTTCAGATGTACAGCAAAGTGATTCAGTTATATATACACATGTGTAAATATATATACATTACATATTCTTTTTCAGATTCTTTTCCATTATAGGTTATTACAAGATATTGAAGATAGTTCCCTGTGCTATACAGTAGGTCCTTGTTGTTTATCTATTTTATATATAGTAACGTGTATCTGTTAATCCCAAACTCCCAATTTATCCCTCCCTCCATTCCATGCCAGAATATTCTATTTTTAGTGACCAGATTCCACGATTTCCTCTAGAAAAAATGTTTTCTTTTGTTTCCCCGAGCAATCTCACGTTACTTGTTCTTTGAACACATAGTTCTGCATGTTCTTAGAATGACAGTAGCCTAATGTTTCTGAGAATTCCCTGTTAGCTGTTAAGATAATCTGGTCTAATTTTCAGTTGCATCTGTGTGTTTTTCTTGTCTTTCCGGGCCTGCATTGTCTGGGTTCCTGTGGCTTCATGGGGGGTGGGGCATCTCTCAATTGTTTGCTTTGTGCTGAGTGGGAAGGCAGGTGTGAGCGGGATTGATGCCTGGTTTACAGGGCGGCAGGGAAAACCTGCCGCTGGCTGTGCATTTTCTTTTCTGCCAGGGCCCCAATCCATGCCTTCTCCCAGGGTTTCCTTGTTAGAAAATTCTTTTGAGCTGCTTCCCTTGGAATTTTTAATTACATTTTTCAATAGTCAACTCTAAGCATATTTGAAAAAAATTAATTTGATTCAGATCTTGAGGGAAGAAAAAATGACTGAGGACTTGAATCATGTTTTTCTTTTTCTTTCCAGATTAAGTTATACATCAAACTACAGTAAAGGCTAGTAGTTCTGAGGCAGGGGTGTTTATCACAGTGAATGGGGGAGCTTTAAACAAAATACGTTCCTGGGCCTCATTCCCCTCCCCCTCCAACCAGGGACATCCATTCAGAGGGTTATGGGGAGAGAGGCCCGGGGATAAGTGTTAACACAATCACTTTGCAAGCAACTGAGATGCACAGCCTTAGGTGAGAAGCTCTGGTGGGGGGAAGGGGTAGGGGGACTGTGACTAATCACCTTGGTCCTGTCCCACCGCTGCCACCATATCCATCGGTCCTGTCATCCAACAGATCCTTACCGAGCATCCACCACGTGCCAGTGCGCTCCAAGCCCCGAGGACAGAGGACAGACATAAGCACTGCCCTCAAAAGCGTGCATTCTAGGTGGGGAGACAAGTAACAAATGAGATGGATAAGCAATATACGTACATCAGCTATTGCTGCTGGCCAAGGAGAGAAACATACAGCGGACGATGTCTTTATGTCTTTACCTCCCACCTCTTGACTTATTCAACCTGATTTTCATTTTCATCTTGGTCCATTTATGGGCCCAAATCCCTCCAGTCTGCCAGCTCGGTGGAAACATTTTAGTCCTTGTCTCCCTTGGCTACTCTGTAGTATTCTGGACTAGGTGTTTCTCAGTCCTTAGGTTTCTCACTTTTGTTCGTTTATCAAGTGAATGCCTACTGTGTGCCAGGCACTGTGTGGTGATTGTGGATCTTACGGTGAACAAGGCAGATGAGGTCTTTGCTCACAGAGTTTACCGTTTAGCTGGGAAGGCAGCCTGACTGCAAACATGACATGCCCCCAAATGAGCTAATGCAACATCTTTATTTGCAAACTTATCAATTTCAGTTGATCATAAACTCTTAAGGTTGTCTTTGCCTCCAGCTTCCTCCTCAGGCCCATGCCCAGGCCCATGTCCAAGTCTGTCTCTCCTTTCCCTTCTCGTCAAGGCCACAACCTCAGGTACACTTCTCACCCGGAAAACATCGTCAGCTTTCCAGTTGGCCCCATCTCCAGTTCTACATTCCTCTTATTCATCTTATGCACCAATTTTTCTAAAATGCAACTCGATTGTGCCCCTCCCCTCTTTGCAGCCTCTGGTGGGCCATCTACCTGGCAACACCCTACCTCTTGGAGTGACGTATCTTCTTTTCGGGGAAGTTCATTCCATGCAGCTGACTCTGCCCTACCCACTTCTTCGGCACCCCTTGCTTCCGGCCACAGTGATTCGTTTCCAAATGGACAAGCCAGGGCCAAAGAGAAATGTCATGTCTAGGAGTTGGGAGGGCAATGAGTTCACTCTGAGTTGTCTCTTTCCCTCTTCGTGGAGAGAGTCTCTCCAAAGATGAAGGCAATGCATGGAAGGCAGCAGAGGATAAAGAGGAGGTGCTTCGTTTCTTGTCTTCTAAGAGGGGAAAAGCAAGATCTCTTCCCAGTCATGTTCCCTGACTCTCATACCTGCCTTTCTAAAGACTCAGAGTTCTAAACACTAACAGCAGCCAAATTCACTTAACTAGATCTTTAAAAGCAAGAATAGTTCTGCATTGTCTCTAATGTTCCAGCTAGGTTTCTAGAGCATCTGGGAATAGTAATAACATCAAGAGGCTTCCTCTGTATTCCAATGGGAAGATGCTGTCTCTGGGTCCATACCCGTAGGGCTTTGTTTTACTGTTGGAGATGAACAAACGTAAATACCTTAAAGCATCCCTGCCCCATAGTATTTTACTTATTTAGCCTTTATTCTATGTAAATTTACCCAGGCCTGGGAAGGTTTGGCTCTGTTTGAGGAGAAATGGCAGAGTTTTTGCGGGAGTCCAGCCAGGCCAAGTTCCCCAGACACTGCTAGCTCCTGGGTGGTAGACTTTGGCTGAAAGTTGTGGATGCAAACACGGTCACTTTTTCATTTTCCTGAACTACTATTCGAATGAAGATTATTAAGGGATCGAAAGAAATGTGCAAATGTCATCTACGAGCAACAGGCACATCCCCAAGTGAGTGCATATGGCCTAAATTAGACCACCTAAGTAGGCGGTGTGCAAAACCTAGAAATTACAAGAAAGGAATTGGATAATGAGAGGCAGCAGTTAGTGGGGCCAGCCCACCAGCAGAGAGAGCTCAGTGTCCCCAGAAGGCCTTCCCGGAGGGAGAGATAGAAGTACATGAGTGAGAAAGAAGCGCACCCCTAATTTTTCCCCTTCTCTCCCCTCCAATCACTCTCTTTCCAACTCCTCTACAGGAACAATGGTACCTGACTCACAGCTCAGGCCCCGTCCGTCTTAAGAGGTCACCTTCTCTTTGAAAACATTGTCTTCTTTATAAATGTGTTTAAATAAAGAAGTACTGCATGACCATTCCCCCAATAAAACAATTCAAAAACACATAATGGACGTTAATGATTTCTCCCCCTTTGTTTCCTTCATTTCCCACCCCCTTAGGTTACAACTTTCACACTTAAAAAATATATATACTTTATTATTTTTTTTTAGAACAGTTCTGGGTTCATAGAAAAATTTAAGAGGAAGGTACAGAGATTTCCCATGTATCCCCTGCCCTCAAACATGCAGAGCCAACTCCACTATCCACATCCCCAACTGGAGTGGTACATTTGTTACAATTGAACCTACATTGACACATAATAATCACCCAAAGTCCATAGTTTACATTAGGGTTCACTCTTGGTGTTGTACACCCTATGGGTTTGGACAAATGGCTAAAGATACGTATTATCATTATAGTATCCACAGTATTTTCCACGGCCCTAAAAATACTCTGTGTTCAACCTATTTATTCCTCCCCCTCCCAATCTTCCTGCAGCCCTGGCAACCATTGATCTTTATACTGTCTCCACACATTTTTGTTGATACAAACATGCGTGCACATATACTGAAGAGGGAGATGATTGGTGACTCAAAAAAATGGACCTTGCTACATTTATTACTCTGTGGCTTACTTTTCTTACTAAGGAAACATGGACTTCTCTCTATATTAATAGATATTGGTTATTTAATTTTTAATAGCTGCATAGCATTTCACATTAACATAGCATAATTTAATGAACTATATATTCCTATCAATGGACATTTAATAATAAACAACACTGGCAATAAACATCTGTGCCAGAAATATTTATGTGCTGGTAATTTTACTCCTATAGGGTGGATTTTCAGAAGTGGATTATTGGGTTTGTGTATTTCTTAATTTAACAGACATTTCTAGTTTATGTTCCCAAAAGGTTGTAGCAATTTAAGCCTTCCCAGCATATAAATATAACAGTGAGAATTTCCCCCAATTTTTGCCAACTCTGGGTTTTCTCTCCTTTTTCATGTCTGCCAATCTGATAGGCAGAAAATATCTCTTCTTTAAACTTATTTTATGTTTTCTTGATTACAGTTGAGTTTGATCATCTTTATGTGGACTTTTTGATTTCTTCTACTGTGAATTCTCTACTCTTTGTCTCTTTTTGTACTGTTGATCTTTCTCCCTTTCTTTCTTTCTTTCTTTCTTTTTCTCTATTTTTCTTTCCTTCTTTCTCTCTCTCTCTCTCTTTTTTTTACACATTATAAGAACTTTTTGTACATTAGGAAGATTAATCCTATGTTTACCATATAAGTTGTAAAACTTTTCCCCCAGGCCATCATTGGTATTTTGACTTTTTAAAATTGAACTATAGTTGATTTATGATATTAGAATCAGTCATACAGGATAGTGAGTCAATATTTTTACAGATTTCACTCCATTAAATGTTATTATAAGATAATGGCTATAATTCCCTGTGCTGTGTAATATACCCTTGTTGCTTATCTATTTTATACATAGTAGTTTGTATCTCTTAATCCCACATCTCTATCTTGTCTCTTCCTCTTTCCCTCTCTCCACTGGCAACGTCTAGTTTGTTCTCTATGTCTGTGAGTCTGTATCTGTTTTGCTGTATACATTTGTTTGTATTATGTTTTAGATTTTACATGTAAGTGATATTATACAGTATTTGTCTTGCTCTATCCGACTTATTTCACTAAGGTGGACTTAGTCTCTAGATCCATTGATGTTGCTGCAAATGGCAAAATTTCATTCTTTTTTTTCTGGATGAATAATATTCCATTGTGTATATATACCACATCTTCTTTTTCCAGTCATCTGTTGATGGACATTCAGGTTGCTTCCATATCTTGACTATTGTAAACAGTGCTGCTATGAAGATTGGGGTGCAATTGGGGTGAATGTATCTTTTTTTGTTTGTTTCTTTGGCTGCACCTTGTGGCATGCGAGATCTCAGTTGCCTGACCAGAGATCAAACCCATGCCCCTGCAGTAGAAGAGTGGAGTCTTAACCACTGGCCCTCCAGGGAAGTCCCATCTTTTCAAATTAGTGTTTTTATTTTTTCTGAATATATGCCCAGGAGGGGAATTGCTGGATCATATGATAGTTCTATTTTTAGTTTTTTGAGGAACCTCCATACTGCTTTCCATAGTGGCTGCACTAATTTACATTCCCACCAACAGTGTACCAGGGTTCCCTTTTCTCCACATCTTCACCAACATTTGTTATTTGTAGACTTTTTAGTGATAGTCATTGACTTTGTTTATCTAATCTTTTAACAATAAAAAAAATGCAGTCAAATATGTTGGTGTTTTCTTTTATGGCTCTGAATCTCCTATTTCACTTAGGAAAGTCTTTCCACTTCAATATTATGTAAGTATCCTCCTAAATTTTCTTCTAATATATGATTTTTCAACTGAATCTTAAATCCACTTGGAATTTTTTGTGTGTGTATGGAAGGTAAGAGCTAAGAATCTCTATTTTCTTCTAGATAGATAGCCAACTATGTCAGCAGCATTAATTAAACACTCATTTTCCCATTGAGTTAACATGTCTCCTTTGTCATATATCAATATTAAGTTTCCATTTATACTTGGGTTTACTTTCTGAACGCTTTATTCTATTTTACTAGTCTGAGCCAATAACATAATAGTTTTATTATAATGGCTTTATAAAATATCCGGAATCTGGTAAAGCAAGTCTACTCTCATGGTGTATATATATACACTTTTTTGCTTGTCTCAGACATTTATTTTACCAGTAGAAATTTAAACTTATTTTATGCAGTTGCCAAAAAATAGGATCCTGATTGGAACTGCATTAATTTTGGAAGGATTGATATGATAAAGATAAATATGTATTTATATTGAGAACATGGTATCTCTTTTTTGTTCTACATACTTCAGTAAGGTTTCATAATTTTCTTCAGTGTTGGCCCTGTATCTTTCTTGTTAAGTTGGTTTGTGGATGGTTTAGTTTCTACTGATACTGCAAATAGGTTGTTTGTCAAGTTGATTCTAATGCCTAAATTATAGTGGCTTGACCTCTCCCTCACATGACACCAGCACTCCACTCCTCTCTAAGGGTTCCCCAGTCACTCACAGACACTCTTATGGACTCTCTGCCTGATCTGTCTGTCCTTGCAGTTGCTGGAAGGCATAGACCTTTCTTTCTCAAAGCTCTGGCTCTCCTCTGCTGTTCTCCACCAGGTGGGAAACCTCCCTGTGGCCAAGGCAAAGGACCATGATAAGTATGATGATGGCTTTGCCAGACTAAGATCTCTAGGGACTCCCCCAAAGCTGTCTGTTTTCAGGGGGCCAGAGTGGCACTGGGTCCCATGAGAGGCAGGGAGAATGGCCTCTTCCCTAATTCCAAGGCACACCTCATCACCTGGTCCCAGATGGCTCTGCTTGAGCTCAGAATCTCTTGAAGTCACACCGGCACAAGAACATCAGCTTCTGTACTTCATTCCTCACCCAGCACCCCTCCAAGCCTTCCCTGCTAGATAGGGCACGGAGCCAAAACAGCTTCTCCTCTCAGCTCGAAACCATTTCTTCCCCAAATTAAAGTAATATCATTTCTCCAAGATATAACTTTTCCTGTCCCTCATCTGTGTTTTAACTAATTGCATCCTCAGCATCTCTAAAGAGCTCAGCAGAAAGTCACTTTGCTTCTTTAGAAAAAAACAAACAAAAAATATCTCTGGGCGGCTTTTCCAAATCAGAGAAAAAACTGTCCCCAGAGAACTTTAATGTCCACATATTACAAACAGCGACAACAGGCAGGGTATTTAAAAATATTGTTTTCTTCTATTTCTATCATCCTCATCAAGGTTTTGAAAGTCATAGATCCAGATTTTCCCAAGAGCTCATATAGTGCCCGTGGTACTGTGTGCTTCCCCTCCCCCAGCAGCTTCTGCCAGGAGGAAGTTTCTCTAGAGCATGTAGCTTATGATGACAGTCTGGTTGCAGATGGTGGTTCACTTTTTTTCCATGTCTGTCCAGGGCCTCCGGAGTCTTTCTCGGTTAACCATGATAATATACAATGTATTAAGTGTCTCCCATACATGATCTGATTCAGACCTCGTAACAATCCTATAAGGTAGAATTTATTTTCCCTCATTTTATTGACGAAGAGACTGAGGCTGAGAAGGGCTAAGTGAATCGTGCAGATAGTAGTGAAAATGATGACATTCAAGCCCAGCCTCTGCAGTCCAAGCCCTTAACTGTCATAAAGTATCTTTTGGAGGGAAAATCCTACTATAAACCTTAGCTAATCTGAGCGCCCGGTCCGCCCACTTCCCCTGGAGTCCTGACCCAAAGCCTGGAACAACTCCTTGCGGTAAAGCATGTTGTCTTCCATTTCCTCTTTTTATCAGACTTCTGGTGTTTTGTTATATGGCATCATCACTAAGTCCTTTATTATGGGGTCCAATTATCTCTATTTTACAGTTGAACACCTGAGAGCTTAGAGAGCCTACAAACGAAAGGGAGCAGGGTACAGATGATAATATTTACATTAAGAATGAAGGTATAGATGGTACGCAACGTCAACAATCACCTTAAATTATAGTCAATCATTTTAGTGGTTTTAGTTTGCAGTTCGACCTGTATTTAATTTGTAAATTTGTCTGCATTCAATTTCTTTGGCTTGTTTTAATTTATACATTTATTTTAGTTTCCAATTTTACAAGCCTAAGGACTTTATATCCAAGTGTTATTTTTGTTCCTATTTAAGTAACACTATAATAAAAACAATTTACATCAACCCTGGGGGTACCATGAAAACCTCTCACTTTACAAGGACATTACTTAGAGAAATACTGATACATAGCTTCACACTGGGTCCTCCCCACAGCCCTTTGAGTCTTGCATTCTTATCCCAGTTTATAGCCTAAGAAATATGAGCTTGAATAGACAAATATACAGCGCATGTGAGCAGATCCAGGAAGTGACAGGGCAAGATGCAAAGCAGGGTTTGATTCAAAGACTAGAGCTCTTTCCTGGAAACTTCTCCTTCTGAGCAATGAGACTTTATTTCGCACATTCAGCAGAAATGCTATTTATCATATGTTGTATGTCTCATCTTAGGACAATGATATTCAAACTTAAGGGTTTTAAAAATAATTCCTCTGAGAGTTTTTCAACCTATTTTGGCAAGCTTGGCAAGGCAGTCAGCATGTGAATTAGATTTAGTAAAAAGGTTTGAAGCATTAAAAAAAATTATTTGAATCACATTGTACCCGATGTGCTTTTCGGATAAAACTCAGGAGATTTCAGGGTTGGGGGTAAGCAGAAAGGGTGGGGTAGGGGGAGAAGGGTGAGGGGGAGAGGAAGGGTTAGAGCCAAGGGTGTAAAACAGAGGTAGCTGCACTAGATCAAGTTTACAATCCTGGAAGTATGAGAGCTACTTCCATTATTTTAAAAAGTCAAACATAAGGAAAGAAACAGGCTAATTTAAACATCAAGCTTCTTGGCTTTGGCTATAATGATATTAACTCAGGGAGGGTATCATGGGTTTGTTCATGCTGAGTAGAAAATCAGATGAGAAGTTATAAATGATTTGAGTTAATAAAGTTAGGAAAATAAATGGTCTATTTACTAAATTGCATTTGTTGAATAAATAAAATCTTCAAAAACATTTCTTTGTTCAGCCAGTAATTATTGTGAGTCGACTATGTGGCAGGCCGTGGGTACACAGAGATGAATCACACACAGTCCCTGCCCTCGAGGGCGTGTGTATGTGCGAGTGCACGCGCGGGTGGAGGTTGGTGACAGACATAGCCCAGCATTTATAATTCAATGTGACAATGCAATGATGGGATAATGCAGAGAGGATCAGAGGACCAGGAAGATCGAAGGAAAGAGAATCCTAACTTGGCCATAGGGATGGGGTGAGGTCGTTGGGTCTGAGAAGGCTTTCTGTAGCTGTTAGGAAAGCAGCTGAATCATACAGGATGAGTCAGAGAAGGGGACTGAACGCTGGCCAGAGGGAACTGTGTCAGGAAATGCCTAGAAGTAAGAAGCCACGTGTTGGGTTGATAGAGAATTATGAGAAGTTTGGTGTTGCTGCTGTGTTAATTGTGAAGCGAGATTTGGGAAGTCAAAAGAGACCAGGTGTTGGAAGTCATTTATAGCAGGTGACCATTAAATGTATCAAGCAAACTAGGACACTTTTGAGAATGAAAAGAGGTCACTTTTTTTTTTTTTTTGCGGTACGCGGGCCTTCCACTGTTGTGGCCTCTTCCGTTGCGGAGCACAGGCTCCGGATACGCAAGCTCAGCGGCCATGGATCAGGGGCCCAGCCGCTCCGCGGCATGTGGGATCTTCCCGGACTGGGGCAGGAACACGCGTCCCCTGCATGGGCAGGCGGACTCTCAACCACTGAGCCACCAGGGAAGCCCCAAGTCACTTTTAATAATGATAGAACAACAGGTGCAAATAGGTAAACTCAGAGACATTATTTATAGGTCATATCAGGCTTAGACTTCCCCTTTGAGTGGTGTGGTGGGGAATCATTGATGGTTTTCAGCAAAGAAGTGTCATGATGGCATTTGAGTTTGAAATAGATTTTTATGTATGATGAAGTCAAAGAAGGAGAAAATGTAGGGGAAGCTCTCTCCTCCAGACGTATTTATTCAAGAAATCCTGAGAGCTGCCATGTATGGCCATTATACAGGGGCTAGGCATCCAATAGGAAAAAAACTATAATTGACTCCTGCCTTTGGGATGTTTGCAGTTTAGTGGGGAAGACTGTCAATTAATTAAACACCACACAAATAATTGTGAAACTGCAAATGTGACTATGCTATGAAGGGGAAGTCACTGATGCCAGAAGAACATATCTTAGGGGATGGCAATGTCAAAAATGAGCAGTAGACTCTAACTGACTGAAGAGATGAAGGAAGAATATTCTGGAAAGAAACAAGAAGGTATGCAAAGATCCCATGGTGAAAGGTATGGAATGCCTGACAATATAGAAAAAAAATAGAATGGAATGTATATGATTGGTGTGCAGCCAAAAAGGTCTTACACGGTATTAGGACTGTATGTGCTAATGTGGTCCTCCCCCAGCTGGATGGTAGGATATGCATAAGCCTCAACTTTGAGCTCCTCTGATCTAGCATATTCTTCACTGTGAGTGGCTAAATTGACAACCCAATTTCTATGCCTCCTACGAGGAACTAGAAGGCAATGGATAGGAATGCCTATTCTCTTCTATCTTTATCTTGTATATATCCTTCACATTGCCTGTTTGCTGAACCAACTAAAAAAAAAAAAACCATCATTTTTTTTGGTCTTCAAATCCAGACCTACCTTTATCGACTGACCTGGCACAGGAGGGAGCAAAGCCATTTGGAGGAACTAGAGGGTCAGCATTGTTCTCATGGGGAAAGTCACAGGGGTGTGAGGGTGTGTGTGAATTAAGTCCAGTCCAAAGAGACAGACAGGGGCCACACCGAATGGACTGTGTATGCTGTGCCAAGAGACTGTGTTCATATTCTAAGAGCAACAACAGGAAGCCAATGATGACCCTTCAGATCTTTCAGATCTTCAGTCAAAAACATTGTTCTAGAAAGAAGAGCTAAGTGATAGGGTGATAGGTAAGAGTGGAAGATGAGATACCAGTAAAGAGGTTATTGCAGGGGTCAAATCCAGAGATGGTGGTAATTCTGTCTGGGGTGATGGGATAGAGAGACTTGGCACTGACCAAATATCCGATTGCTCCTACTTATTTCTCAGTGTACCCTGTAGTTAAATTAGTTCATGTAACTAGTTGTAGTTAATGGCATCTGTGTCACTTCTGGGCAGAAGCAGGGGGTGAGCTGCCTTTGTCTCTCTCTTCCCTTGCTGTGGTGACCTTGCAGAGCCTGAGTTCCAGTTGGCAGAGCTCCAAGATGCAGGAGGGATGCTTGATTTGTGTCGAGTTGTAGTGAGAAATACATTTTTGATGTGTTAAGACACGGAAATTTTGGAGTTAATTTGTTACCAAAGCATAGGTCATCTTGTTTTTTTTTTTTTGGTCATCTTCTTTTGATGAATATAAACAGCAGATGATGGAGACAGAGAGAAGTGGATAGATTTGACTGAGAGGTATTTTTGAAGCAATATCAGCAGGCTTTGGAGATGTTTTAGAGATGGAGCTGTGAGGAAGGGATAGGTGTCGAAGATGACTCCCCAACTTCTGGGTACATGTTTAAGCAGATGGTGGCATCAGTCACTGAGATGGAAGACAATTAAATTTCTATAGATAGATCAGATGTGTTCACATCATCTCCAGAAGGAACATGGAACAGTGAGAAGGATCACAAGACCTCAAGTCAAAAAACACTGGTAGATTTTCAAAAAATATTTATGACTAGTGATAGATTGCTGCTAATTAGCTATGATCTTAGGTAATTTGCTTCATTTGGTTGGGCCTTAGTTATTTAAATGAATACAAAGGGATAGGTTTATTAGTTTGAAGATCAAATGAAGTAATGTCTGGTTACAGGATGGGGGAGAGTTTTGGGGACGAGGTATCTCCTGGAATGTGACTGATGACCCACAACCGCTTGTCAAGAATTTTAAGAAGTAGTTACCAAAGGCAGCTTTCTTGAATGGTAATCCAATGTAATAATCAGTTTTTATTCTTAATCCAGATTTCTACCAACCTGAGTACTATATTAGTTATCAATTGCTACATAACAAATTATCCCCCAATTTGGCACCTTAAAACAACAAACATTTATTTTTATTTATTTATTTAGTTTTTGCAGTACGCGGGCCTCTCACTGCTGTGGCCTCTCCCGTCGCGGAGCACAGGCTCCGGAAGTGCAGGCTCAGCGGCCATGGCTCATGGGCCCAGCCACTCGCAGCATGTGGGATCTTCCCCGACCGGGGTGCAAACCCGTGTCCCCTGCATCGGCAGGCGGACTCTCAACCACTGCGCCACCAGGGAAGCCCAACATACATTTATTGTCTTATAGTTTTCATGGGTCAGGCATCCAGTTGTGGCTTAGCTGAGTATCTCTGACCCAAGGTGTCTCACGGGGTTGCAGTCAAGCTGTTGTCTAAGGCTATGAGCTCAACTGGGCAGGGGGGCATCTGCTTCCAAGCTTATTCTTCCGGTTGTTGGAAGGCCTCAGAAGGTCCACTTCCAAGCCTACTCTCATAGGCTTCTCCAAATGGCTGCCTCACGATATGGCAGCTGGCTTCCCTCAGAGTGAGCAACCTAAGATAAAGTGAGAGAGGGAGTGGGAAGCACCCAAGACAGTATTTGTATAAACTAATTTTAGGCATGACATCTCATTACTTCTGCTTTATTCTATTCATTAGAAGCAAGTCAATAAGTCCAAGGGGAGGGGATTATACAAGGACCTGAATACCAGAGGGTAGGGATCACTGGGGACCATTTAATCAGTAGAAGCTGCCTACCACCTCAGTGACTTGAGTTATAAAGGGGAAAGGACTTATGGACTTATTTGGCTGGGAAGAAGTGCTATTGTTGTTCTTTCATCAAAGGAAATCATTAAGGAGCCATCAAAATCATGGTGAATTATTTAAATTATTTAAGTCTCAAGTGAAGTATATAAATTCCTGGCTCATTGATATTTTGTCCAGTTTATCTTGGGCTAAGCTCTCCAGAGACTGAACAGCTTGAATTTCCCTACTGAAACCTAAGGATCCACAGGTTACAATTTGCCATGTTCCTAGAATTTTTCTTTCCTGATATAAGATCTGTGCTACCCAGAGTCTTGCCCAGGGATCCCAGGCATTTGCTCGTGGCTAAGAGAATGGAGTGGGTCAAAGGCTCCCTCCTAATTGGCAAATCCTTATGCAGACAAGGGGCTGAAGCAGGAACAAAAGAGCCTTTTCCTTTCTTTTCTAAAAACTTTGCTGCAACCCATCTTTGGCTCTTTTTTTTTTTTTTCAATGTAATATAGCAAGTGGTTATAAGCGTCTGGGTTCTAGAGAGTAATAGCCTAGGGAAGAGTCCCAGTTCTGCCTCTTACTAGCTGTGTAATCTTAGCTTAAGCTTTCTGCAACACAGTTTCCTTATCTATAAATTGAGAAAACCATCAGTGGTTACCATATAGGGTCATCATGAGGAGTAAGATAATTCATGAAAACACTCAGCGTACCTGGCACACTAAAGGCACTCAAAAAATGTTCAGTATTATTATTCTAACTCTTCTTGTCCCTAAGGCACTTGCTCTGTCTGAGATGCCATATAGCGCTGCAGGCAAAGCTATGAAGGAGAAGAACAAAGGCAGTGATTCTCCCTTCCTCCTTCCATTTTCTTAACCCACGCAATTTACCAATTTATCCTCTTCCTCCTCCTTTTTCTTCTTCCTCTTCTTCTTCTTTTTTTAAAGTGTAGCTCTCTTTGGTCATATGGTATAGATCAGGATTTGAATAATTATTCGTGCTGGATGTATGAAAGGATATGAGAATATGTGTGTTTGTGCGTGTGCATGTGTGTGTGTGAGAGAGAGACAGAGAGAATACATGTGAAAAGGTAAATAGCCCTTGTCTTCCATCTCTACCTGATAAAATCCTCTCTCTTTTTTAAGACCCATTTTAAATACTACAATTTCTAAAAATGTTTTCCTAAGTCTTCTACACATGTGGTCACTAACTTCTCACTTTCTGTCACCAACCTAATTGCATTTACCTTGAGGTATTTCACATACTGTATTCAAGATTTTAGAGCCAGCAGAAAGCAGTTACTGTTTTAAGAAGAGCCAAAGATCCCTTCAACTTGATTTCTCAAATCACACTGCAAATCCTACTTAAAAAAAGAAGCACTCATTTTAAAACTTGCTCTCCTAATGGGTTGGTAATTCATCAGCCACATTGACGAGCCAAATGGAAAAATCCCCTAAATGTCACTACTCCACTGAGAAATGTGATCCACTGGGGGCTGTGTGGTGTCTCCTCAGAACACATTTCCTGCTCAAAATCCAGCCTCCTGAAATTCTTGAACACATATATTTCCAAAATTAGAGAGGACACCTAGCAGGACAGCTTGGCAGTTTGAAAAAGAAAGGGATGAATGCTTTCCAAGGAGCAATTTCTAGGCCACTAAGCAAAAGAACAGGAGAAAATAGGACAAATACAACAGTTGAATCAAACTGAGAGTTCAACTTCCTTTAGCCTGAAGGCATCTCATGTAGACAAGGTTATTTATAAAAGCATGTAAAACAAGCAGTAAATAAAATCAACATGTGACTTTAACATATTGAAGAAAGAGAGTCCAATCCTCCCCATAAGAACTTTACAAACACGATTAATAAACATTTATTATGATTTTAAAGCATAAAATGTAATATTCCTTCTACTTCCAGTTTCTGCCAAACTTGACTATAGTGGATGCTATAGTGTGCCGCTCAGATTCCTCCTTCAGGACGGCACTCATTCCCCCAGCTGTCAGGAGTGTTGCCTCTTGATTGTTCCCAGCTGAGTGAGGAATTACAGTTGGTGGAATGAAGATGCTTCATCCAAAAGTTATGTGCTCTTCCTCTGGGCAGCCTGCATACAATGGCCAGTTGATGTGGAGGTACAAAGGACTGTCCACTTGGCTCAATCCACAGCAACTCTGAAAGGTCACTTCTGCTCTAAAACGCTCTGAGGGTAGAGCTGAGGCTTTTGTTGCAACTGAATTGCAATTTAACTTCACCCTCTACTTATTTTTGCAGCACTCTCTCCCTCAAGGGTGTTGTTGAATCTCCTGCTTGCAATTTGGCATCGTGATCTATTTCCCAGGGAGCACAACCTAAAACCCCTGCTTTCTGTCTGCATAATAGTTAATGAATAAAAAAAAAAATTGTAGTGTTCCAAATCTGTGCTGGTAGCATTCAATTATTATTTCACTCATCTTCACAACAACCCTGTGAAGTAGTATTTTTATCCTCATTTTACAGTTGAGGAAATTGAGGCTCAGACAACTTTAATAAATTGCCCAAGGTAGCATAACTATTAGGCAGTAGAATCAGACTCCTCAAACCTAAGTGAGGATTACATGAGATCACTTCTTCAAAGTCCTTACACGGCGCCTGGCACAGAATAAATTTTTAGTAAATGTAACAATCGTTATTATTATCATGCAATTCTTACCAGAAATTTTAGCAAGTTGGACCATTTACCACGAGTTAGAACATTTAAACACACAATAGACCAGCCCACATAATGTACAAAAATCTAAACCCCAGAGGTTATCCTAGAATATTATGAGAAGTGAGTAAGCAAGGGCCAAGTGGTATGATTGTATTATGAGTGATAATAGAGCCAGCTGTTTATGTTGTCACAGAGGCATGTGGGTTGCTTAGGAAATAAACAGGTTGCTGCTGGAAACGTAATATCTTGAAAAGCAGCTAGACTTTGAAATACAGCCTGATTCAATTGAGTGGCATTCTCCCCAGCTCCTAGTACAGCATTTTGCATTGAGTATGTGCTTCAGTCAATGTTTATTAACTGCTTGCATCTGGTTGCTGGCAAAATTCACTTGCCCAGTTCAGAGGCAAATAAGGAATATTTCAGTTCATTATAATAATGGATATTTTGTAAGTATCAATATAGTGCTCATTGTTTCTTTTATTTCATGCAAACTTGGGGGTTATGCTATGTTCAGAAGCTCAAGTTGAACCATTCTTATTGAATTTTAACAAAATAGGGAGCCTATATTTAAACTAATGCTGCTGATGTGAGAAAAACACATTTCGTACCTGATCTAATAAACTGACTAAGGGATTCTTCATGCCTGGGAGTCCATCCTTTCATGGCCTTAATGGATACAGCCATAGGCACTTGAAACGGCGGCCAGGTCCCAAGTGGTAGGTCCAGAGTTAGGCAGCTTGACAGGCAGGTTTCTCCACATGACCGGGCTAAGCTAGATGAACTTTTACTGCTTCTATTTGTGCTTTCTGGTTGGAGTTAGTACAAATCAAGTACCTTAGTGGGTTTCTTAGGGCCAACTACATTCTTCTATTGTGAAGGAGAGAACCAAGAAGAAGCTATAATCTCAAATGTTCCAACAGCTCAGTAGGTAATTTTCTGGGAGACAAAATAATATGAACATTGAGTACTTATACATACCTTCTGTGACACAGATGATAAGAGCTTATAGTAGTTTAGAGATGGGAGAGAATAATTTGAAATAGAGACATCAGGGTGAAGGTTCTATAATGTCTCTATCACCCAAAGGATTCATTCGTTCATTTAACAAGGTTTTATTAAACACCTTCTATTTTCCAGGACCTGTGCTAAGCAATGGGGATTCTGAAAGCAATCAGTTTCTACTTTTCAGTGGCTCACAGAATAGAAAGACAGGTTAAAAGGAAATTACAAATGCAGGAATATGGTTAAATGATACAATAGAGGAATGAACAAGGTGCCCAGAAAACCCAGAAGAAGAACTTCACTCTGTCCTGAGAGGTCAGGGAAGCATCTAGAAGAAGGAGATACTTGAGCTGAAGCTTGAAGTATAAGTAGTCATTCATCAGAGAAACAAAATAGGAAGGGCATTTCAAGTCATGTGCCAGGTAACGCAAGTTTAAAAAATGAGAGCGTTTGGGAACTACAAGTAATTCAATGGTGCTGGGGTGGATAGGATGGGGCATTGAATAAAGTAGGGCCCTATTGATATTTGGGGCTGAATAACTTTTTGTTGGGCAGGGAGGTGTCTTGTGCATTGCAAGGTGTTTAGCAGTATCCCTGACCTCCACCTACTAGATATCAGTAGCACCCTCCTTTCCCCCTGAGTTGTGACAACAAAAAATATCTCAAGACATTTTCTGGAGGGAAAAATTGGCCCCAGTTGAGAGCCATGGGAAAAGAGCTAGAAGAAATGGCAGAGATAACACAGGGGATATGTGTATCGTGCCAAAGAGTTCCATCTTTATTCGTTCATCCAATCCTTCATTCATTCAACAAACACTGAATGCTAAACAAGTGCCCTGTTCTAGGCGCCCTGGATGATGCAGTGAACAAAACAGACAAAAATATCAGGCCTCACGCAGCTTACATTCTAGTGAGGGGGATAAACAACAAACATGAAACTCAATAAATTAGTGGATAGTGAGTTTGAAGCTGATAATGCTATAGGGAAAAAGGAGAAGTAAAAAGGGGGGTAGGGAGTTTAGCATGCGGGAAGGTAGCAATTTTAAATAGGGTAATCACTATTAAGAGACACAGTAGATATTGTCAATAGAGTAAAAGGAATTGTAGCATAAATAGTCCACAGATAGGCATATTACAGATTCATTTATTTTTAGAAAATTCAGCCTTTTCATTAACATGAATTGGGCTACTCACCTGTGCTCTACCATGAGATGAGCTGATATTATTCCCATATCTCACGATTCATGAGGAGAGAGAAAATTTCAAATGGCTCATTCATTCATTCATCCATTCATTCATTCAACGCTTATGGAGAAGCCAGCAGGCACTGTGCCAGACATGGGTAGAGATGAAAAAAGACATCACGCAAATTCTGCCTCTGAGGCTCTCACGGGGGTGCTCTCATGGAAACTATAACTATAATAATGTATGATAAAGAATATAATGGACTTGTGTACAAATGTTCAGGGAGCCCAGAAGAGGAGTGACCAGACCCTGGGGAGAGGGAGAAGTCTGCACGAAGAGCTGGCATATGAGATAGGGCTGGAAGGGTGAGGAAGAGTTTGTCAAGAAGGAAATTATTGGGAAATGATTCTAGGCCAGGTTGTGAAGACGTGCGAAACAAAGCCATAGGTACAAAATCCAGCAAATCAGTTTTAAACAGATATTTCTTTAGTCCTATGATATCTGAGCTATTTCCTTTATACTTCATGGTTCCCAAACCCAGAATTTCTTGGGTCCACTTGCACACCTTTCCAAACTATGACATGAGGAGTCAGATGAGATGGTCTGTACAGCTCTTTCTAGCTGGAACAGTCCATGATTCTATGATTCCATGATTTTATTCCAGCTCTCACTCCTCCAGAGAATTAATTCCTTCTGCTTCCAACTCATCCTTTCTCTTCTTTTTTTCTTTCCCCTTGTCTTTGATTCTCTGTTCACATGCCATTTCCACATTTAAATAGGGTCAACCTTTTTACTGCCCATTGTTTTTTTCCTAACCTGCTGTACCTAAGAGATTATTTGCCCAATGCAAATTGACATTTTTAGAGTACTAATGTTGAGATGAATCTTTCCAAAAGTGAGGAGAGAATAAGAGTAAATCTACCTCTGCCAGGGATTTTTGGCAGAGCTAAGTTATCAATTAATTGGGTATTTGTTTAGCCTTTCCCATGAAGCAGCAGTGCGCCAGGCACAGAGGGTATATAGGGAAGAAAAGAAACAATACCTTGCATTAAGGCCTTACAGTCTAGTAGGGAGAGAAGGTAAGTTTATAATAAATGTCATACGAAAAAGAGCAATTGTAACCCATTTAATGCAAAAATAACTTGAACAAGAGTAGGAAGTGCACAAAAATGTGCACAGGGCTTCCCTGGTGGCGCAGTGGTTGGGAGTCCGCCTGCCGATGCAGGGGACACAGGTTCGTGCCCCGGGCCGGGAAGATCCCGTATGCCACGGAGCGGCTGGGCCCGTGAGCCATGGCCGCTGAGCCTGCACGTCCTGAGCCTGTGCTCTGCAATGGGAAAGGCCACAACAGTGAGAGGCCCGCGTACTGCAAAAAAAAAAAAAAAAAAAAAAAAGTGCACAAAGTCAATTATTTGTAGTGTGTGGCAAAAGCCTACTAACTTTTTTCTTTTAATCAAATGATTGGCAATCGTGGATAACTTTGATGGGTGAAAGAGATACAGTCCTCGCAAAGTTTTCTGCTCCATGTAAAGAAAAGGAAATAGATACAACAGGAGGGAGAAAAAAAGCCTTTAGGAGTAGAAACCACTTTTCCCTTTAGAGAAAGGTCCTGGAAGAAGATGAGCATCAGAATAACAGGGACAATGTCCCTGGTATGTACCGACAATGCTGAGATTTAACCACATGCTTTAACATAGGCTATTTCAGTTTTTCCGTAACTTAGTCAGTGATATTACCACCTCCGGGCCATAGGCTACTGAACCGTATTGATAAATATCTCTTGAACTGTCTCCTACTTTCCATTTCCATTGCCCTGTCCAAGTCTAAATATTCTCTCCCCTGGATTTTTGCTGGCTTCTGCTCTATCACCCACTCGACTCCAGAGAAAGCCTTCTAGAATGCCTATCTGACTCCGGTTCCTCACTGCTCAGAAATATTTATGGCTTCCCAATGCCTACACAAGAAGAATTTAAACTTAAGCTGGCAACCAAGACTTGCTATAGAGTTGGGCATTTACGTACTCATTTCTCATGAAACTCCGATTGCTTTGTGTTCCATAGGATTTATGCAGTTTTCTGAGAATGATCTTTCCCCTTGTACCTCTAGGCCCTTGTTGACTCATTTACCTTTCTTGGACCATCCCTGTTCTCCATTCCCACCTGCCAACGTCTTACTGTCCTAATTAGAAGGATTCAGGAACAACACAGAGAACTCAAGAACAGGAGGGCTCCTGGACCTCAAAAAGCAACTGGAACCAGAAAGTAGAAAGCCAGAGGTCCGCTCTGCCCCTGAAAGCTAGCGTATCACAAAACAACAAATCTCAGATGGCTGGATGTTGATAAACATTATAGTTTTCTCTGAAACTTGTTTTGAATGTGTTGGGTAGCCTTTAAAATAGGAAAATATATAATCCTTCTTGAAACATTCATTCATTTATTCAACCAGTGTTTACAGACCACATGTATGCCAGGCACTTTATGTAAGGTACACTATCTATCTTCCAAGAATAGATTAACTGTGACCTTAAGGAATAATTGACCCTAGTGTAAGAGTCATCCCATCTGGCCAATGATGCTGACATTGCAATGAAGAAGAAACATACATGGCTCTTTCCATCCCAATCTTCTTTTTCCATAATCTCTGTCCATTTTTATCACTTAGGTCACAGTGGATTACATGGGTTGCACATGTATTCCTCCTTTTCCCAGTTGTATAATCAGCCCTTTCTCCTCCAGCTGACCAAGGTCAATTAACCTTGGTAATATGAGGACTCTTTTATTAGGAGGAAGACAGGTCTTAGGCTGCAGAGCAGTTCTAAGAAAATTTTGGCAAGGTCAACGGAAGTCCTGCATCTCTCAGGAATGGGCTGCCTTAATAGCCCTGCTGTACACTGTCGTTGGTCGGGGGCAGCCCATGGGAAGCACAGATGCACAGTGGTGGACATGTCCAGTGGGGGATGGCGAGATATCTGCCAAATATACTCCTGCAGTAGGAGAGCTGAAATGTACATGGTGCATTTTTGTGGCCACAACTCTGTTCTAAGCACTGGGGACAGAGGATTGAACAAGAGAGACACGGTCTCTGCCTCATGGAGCATATAGTCTAGTGGGGGACAGTCAAGCAATCACAGCTCAGCATGACAAGCACTATGAAGTACAGAGGCAGGGGCTCCCAACCAGAGGCTGGGGCTCAGGGAGGGCTTCCTCCTCTGGGAGGCCACCTACTGGGGCAATAAAGAACCCAGACTCTGCATGGATTTGAGGTCAAACCTCTCTACTTTCTAGTCTGTGTCCTTGGGCAGGCTTGTCACCTTTCCGTGTCTCAGCTTTTTCATCTGTAAAGTGGGAGGTGGTACCTACCTCACAGGGGTTTTGTGGCAATGAAATTCCCTAATATTCCTGTAGACCACTTAGAAAAGTGCCGGGCACATGGTGCCCAAGTGCATTACTTGTTATGGCTCTGAGGCTGGAGATGTGGGCTGGCCAGTTGATCGGGGGGGGCCCGGTGTGCCCAGCTCATCTCTGCTCATTTTTCAGGCATCAGAGAGCCACAACACATGCCCATGGGGAACTTGCTGTCCAGTGGCTTTACAGTACTTACTACAGGGCTGACGCCTCCTATCTACTCTCAGTGGGGAATGTAGGTAGAAAAGCTGTTCTAGTCCTCAGGCTGAGATCCCCTGTCCTATCAGGGTATTAGCAGTGCCCTCCCTTCTCCGTCAGCAACGTTTCTCTCCATGAGCTCAGGGTGGGAGAGGGTGTTCGTGGCAGTGATTCCCCATCAGTGCTGGGACCAGGAGGAAGCGGAATGCTGTCCTCTGCAACCAGGCTGGTCCTGCCTCCTCCTCCACCCAGGGTCTTCCACGTAAGGAGAACCCAGGCAATCATAGTGCTCACTCCTCTGTTAGAACCTGAAAGTGATGATGACAAGGCTGCTGTAGACTTATACTCAGCCAGTCTCCCACCAACCTAGGTCAGCCCCTCCTCCCAGGAAAGAGGGTCAGGTGACCCTCACCTGCACACGTCCCTCCCACCCCCCACTCCCAGGCCTGCAGGCCTACAGGTCCTCTCAGTCTTAGCTTTTTCTTCTTTTGCTGTTTGAAATTTATCTTGTCTACACCTGCCTGACAGCTCCTATGTATGCCTCAGATTTCAAGTCCAGATTTGCCCATCTTCCTTCGAGATCTGTGAGGTCTGGAAGATTTACAACATTCTTTTCTTTTTTTTAAACTTTCTAGTAACCGATTTTCTTTCTGTTAGTTTCTGATATTGGAGAGTCCAGGGATCATTAATCTGAAGTTTCTGGCCCCCAGTAAGTCTAAGCTCCACTGTTCAAATACGTGGCTGAATATTTCAACCAATGGCCTTTTTAGAACAAGAGGCCAATGAACAAAACATCACTTCACTTAAACTCTGACCTGAAATGTGAATGACTGCTATTTACTCCTGTTCTCTGATTCACTCTGCAGAGTTCAAGTTGCCGGGACCGCTGAGCCCTCTTCCACTGCTTAGAACACTCAGAGGGCCTGGGAGAAGTTACGGGTGAGAATACGGTGCACATATTCCTGGGGCTGGAGGAGGGGAAATAGGACCAAGGGGACTCTTAGTTATGAGCAAGTACAATGGACCAACCACTCTGCCAGATAGCTTATATTTATTCTCTCACTTACTCCTCATAACATCCCTTTGATGTGTGTGATGCTTTGACATCTGTTTGATGTAGGAGCAAATAGAGATTCAGGAAGAATAAATACCTGCCCACTATCCTACAGGTAGAAAGAGGTAGATCTGGTATTTTAGCTCCGAAGCCACTCTTTCTCCTAGCCCACCCAGTTGAATTGACCACTTCTGTCCAGTCGCCTCTGTTCTACTTTTGGTCGTCCAGCTCCAAGACCTCTTATCTCCTCCTCTGTTCATATCTTCAAGTCCACTTGCAAAGTCCTAGCATTTCTTTTTACTATATTTCTTGTATCCCAACCTACACTTTCTGGCACCACGATGGTTTGGACTCTTGTCTTGAAATAACTGAATAATTGCTTCTGAAGCCCCCTTTCTTCAGCCTCTATCCTTTTAATCCACACTGTAGAGGAATCTTCCTAAAACTGTGCTCTGAATGTATTACCCCACCCCCGCCCCTTACCCCAAACCCTCAGTGCTCTTTTCTGCCAATGACGTACAATCCCACCTCCTTTGCTTGACATTTAAGATCCTCTCCCACCCTTTCCTTCCTGTCTCTCATGATTATCTTCAACACAAAGCCTCCACTCCACACAAAGTGGTTTACCCACCACCTCCAGAGCACACCGGGAGCATTCCTGTTTCATGGCCTTGGACTGTGCCATCCTCTCTCCTAAGACACCCTCCTCAGTCCTCTCCTACCAGAAGCGACGCACCACCCTCAGCCACCAGTAGGAAGTATTCTCACCCTGTCCGGAAGCCCCTCTATACTTATGTGTCTGCACTGAGAAAAGATTATGATAAGGTTGGCTGCCTTTTTGCAGCTCAGGCCACTTCCTGTAGGGCATGGAAATGTGCAAAGATGAGGACTTGTATTTCTCCACAACTCCTTTCCTTCAACTGTGTCTGTCATAAAAACCAGGTACATGGTCAAACTGAATTAGTTACTTATGAGAATCAACAAGTAATACTTTCAAAGACATGGTGACCATACATCTAACCAGCTAAGGCTGGAGGCCAGGGTGAGTAGTAAATGACAGCTCTGTTCTGTACCTTAAAACCGGAAGTGTCTCCCTGAATTGCTGTGGTAATATTTAAGTGGTCTTTCTTCCTTCCAGCCTCTGCCCACCAAGCTATCCTAACACGACTGAGCATCTTCTGGATATGCAGCTTTGACTCTGTTGCTCTTTGCTTCTGTTTCTCTGCTCATCATCCCTGCTGACTCTTCTTCTTTTACTCCTTTTCTTGCAATCATGTCTTCTAAAAGCTATTTTGGGGAGGAGGACAAGAGCCAGCATGCTCAGGCCTTGGAGAGGTCACATTCCAGGTCCTTTTAACAAGGACATGTGTCCTGACATATCCCAAAGAATTAGTGTAGTTCCCAGAGAGCCTGGGCCAAACCCCAACATTGCTGGGCTAGGAGTGTCTGCTTCAGAGAAGATACAGAGGAGTGACAGCAGGGGGCTGATGAGTTTTGATTTTGTGCATGCTGTTTTCCTTTTTGATTCTATCCATCTGTAAAGATCTGTGGCTTCCCACAAACATTTCTCACAATGAGACAATGCATGGGGATCTAGGGCAGAGAGGATGCAGGCCAAATACTATGGGTTGCGTTTCAATATTTTTAAATTTTGTTTTCTGGTTCCCAGACCTATTTCTTTGTGCCTTCAGCCTTAGCCCTAGGCCTGGGTTACTTTGTTCTATGAGGTGACTATTTATCATGATAATAGTCCATCAGGTCCTCTGAGAAGCCTGTGCAAATATACAAACATGGGCAGGGCCCATTACTGTAGTTGTAACTGACATGTGTACAGAGTACCCCAGATTACAAAGCACTTGAGTGTAATTGTTACATCCAATTCGTGCATCAACTCTGTGCAGTAGGACTTACTGGACCCAGTTTACAGATTTGGAAACGGAGGTAAAGTGTGGGGAAAGAGAACTCAAAGTTATTTAAGTGCTTATTATGCACCAGGCACTACAAGTTGCTTTTATATATCATCTCATTAAATCCTCAAACCCTTCTAAGACATAAGGATTGGTATCCATATGAGTATATTTACCCCTGGAGAGAGAGCTACCAACTGTTGAGTGTTTACTTTATCCAATATGAAACACCATGCTGAGTGTCTTACAAGCATTCTCCCATTACTCCTCCTTGGCTCTCACACTATTCCCATGTTACTGATGAGATAACAGCCATTGAGAAGTTTGATAATTTGTTTAAGGTTACTCAGCTACTAAGTAACAGAGATGGAATTTCTAGATCTGTGGACATCAAAGCTTAGCCTTTCCCACTATCCCACTGATGACTTACCTGAGGTCACCCACCTGGCAGGTAGGAGATGCAGGATTTGAACCCACAACTTTGTATTCCAAACCTATGCTCATTCTTCCCCACTGCACTGCTGCTTCCAACTCAAGAGGGACAACAGTGACATTGATCCCCAAACACCTTGCTGCTGATGGGTGTGAGTAGGGAATGCAATTTTCACAGGTCCAAGGAGAAATGAGAAAATAAAAACAATATGGTGAGCTCTTCATAAAGTTAAATTTATTCAACTTAAAAGATATACTTTATTCTGAGATTATGCCCTTTCAACTTTTTTAGGTATTAAATTGTACCTTCTTTTGTGAAATACTAACAATGTAAAGTAAGAGGAGTTTGCTTTTCTCTTTAAAAACTTCACTCAGTTTTCAAAAGTAAAATGTTGGGTTCAATTTTCTCTTCTCCTCTCCTGGAAATACAACTAAATACAGTGGAAAGAGTTCAACATATAACCATGAAAGTGGAAAGAAGGCAGACTGGCTGGGGACCTCGGGACTTGAAGAAGGACATTGCAGTGAGTTCTCTGGATTTCCTTTTCTCTTTCATATAGCTTGAATGGGGCACCTGAGAAGCCTAAACCTGGAATAGTCAATACCTGCTCTCTCTAGCCAAACAACCAGGAAAGGTGAAGCCCAGCAGGGACTTAGCAGGGAGATGCACATCCAGTGATGGCAGAGTTGGGGGCAGGGGTTCTTTCCTGCAACCCACAACAGGTACAGCTCTGCATGTACCATCAGGCCTGGACTCTCTTTGCCCACACTAGGAGTAGAGAGCTATTCAGATCTGGTGGCTCCCAATGGCTCCTGACCCACCAGTGCCAGAAGATCCAGGTAAGCTCTTCCTCTCCTGGTGCCACCAGCAGAGCACCTGTGTGGCTGAAGAACAAGCCACAGAAATCACTCTTATCCCATGGGTCTGGTATCTCCTAGCTCCCACCTAATGCCATCAGACAGTCTAGGGAAACACTTTCTGGCCCCACAGGTAGCATCAGCAGGGATCCAGTGGAAGCTCAAACTGGACCAAAAGAACAAAGCAGTCCAGGATAGCATTGCAAGAACTCAGAAAACTAAATTGCCATTGGAACTATAGCCCACAAAAGTAGGACACAACCTATATGCTAAGTCCAAACAGGGTGACTGCCTACTAAAGTGAAATATTTAAATAGGATCAAGAATCCCTTAGTATAATATCTAAAATGTCCAGAATATAAATAACAATAATTTGTCATACCAAAAACCAGGAAAATCACAACCTGAAAGAGAAAAGACAATCAATGTCAAAACTGAGATTGATCAGATGCTGAAACTATCCCACAAAGATTTTAAAGCAGCCACTCTAAAAGTGCTCCAACAAATTCTTTTGGAAAAATAGAAAATAGAAAAACTTGTGGAAAATATCAAGTGTAAATTATATAGAACTGAAAAATACAATAACCAAAATAAAAAAACTTACTGAATGTGTTCAACAATAGTGTGGAGAGACAGAATCTGTGAATTGAGGACAAATCAATAGAATTTACTCAATCTGAACAATAGATATAAAATAGACTGAAAAAAAAGAATTAACAGAGCCTTGGAATTTGTGATATCATCAGAATCCCAGAATGAGAGAGCAAGAATGTGGGGCTGAAAAAGTATTCAGAGAAATAATGCCTAAATCTTCTCAAATTTGGAAAAAGGCATAAAGCTACAGATTAAAGAAACTGAAAAAAACCACTCCAGTTAAGATAAACTCAAAGAAATCCAAGCCAAGACACATCATAAAAGTCTTGAAATTTAAAAACAAACGCTTAAAACAATCAAAGAATGACACATTATCTGTACAGGAATAACAATCTGAATGATAGTGGATTTCTCATTCAGAAAAAAAGTAGCACATTTTTCAAGTACTGAAAAAGAACTGTCAACTGAAAGCTCTATCTAGTGAAACTGTCCTTCAGGCATGAAGGGGAAATAAAGACATCTCAGACAAAGGAAGACTAAGAGAATTTGTCACTAGCAGATTTACAGTTAAAGAGTGACTGAAGGAAGTTCTTCTAGCAGAAAGGATATTATAACAGAAGAAGGCCTGGACTTCAGAAAGGAAAAAAGACCAACAGAATGGGGAAGATAAGGGTAAATATGATAGATCAGGCTTCTCCTCATGAATTTCTTAAATCATATTTGATGGTTAAAACAAAAGCTATACATCTGTTGTGGTGCTCAATATAAGTTGAGGAAATGGTTGAAAATGTGGGGAGGGCAGAGAACTAAATGGAAGTAAAGTTACAATATTTTACTGGAAGTAGTAGAACCTAGATACAAATAAACTGTGATAAGTTATATGTGTACATAGTAATACCTAAAATAACCATTAAGAAAAACTATACAAAGGAATATACTCAAAATCAGTATAAATAAAACTTACAGAATCCTAATGAAAGCTCAAGGAACCCAAAGGAAAGCGAGGAAAGAGAAAGAAAAGAATGAGAAAGAGAGCAGGAGAAACTGAGAACATAAATAATAAAAGAGCAGATTTAAGCTCTAAAACATCAATAATTAGTTATTTTAAATGTAACTCAATCAAATACACCAATTAAAAGACAGATATTAGCAGAGGAAATTTAAAAATCACCTAACTATATGCTAGTTATAAGAAATTAACTTCAAATATAATACAGTAACATAGGTGGGATGAAAGTAAAAGAATGGGAAAAAATGTATCATGTTAACGTTAATTGAAAAATGAGCAGTGGCTATAATAATATCAGATAAAGTAGACTTCAGAGCAAAGAAATTTGCTAGGAACAAAGAGGGACATTACATAATGATAAAGGGTTCAATTCACCAAGAAGATATAGTAATCCAAGATGTGTATGTGCCAAAAAACAGAGGTTCAAAATACATGAAACAAAAAATTGATAGGGCTGAAGAGAGAAACAGATAAATCTACAATTATAGTTGGAAAACTCAACGCTCTACTCTCAGCAAGTGATAGAACTACTAGTGAGAAAATTAGCAAAGATATAGAAGAACTGAACAACACCATTAACCAATATGATCTAGTTGACATTTATAGAATGCTACATCCAATTACAGTAGAATACACATTATTTCCCAGTGACTGTGGAACATTCAGCAAGATAGAACATGTTCTGAATCATAAAATAAATCTAACAATTTCATATAATTGAAACCGTATAGAATTTCTTCTGCCACCATAATAGACTAAAACTAGAAATCAATAACAGAAAGATAACAGGAAAATCTTCACACACTTGGAATAAAACAACACACTTTTACACAATCCATGACTCAAATCCATGATTTCTCAGCAGAAACTCTACAAGCCAGAAGGGAGTGGCATGACATATTTAAAGTGATGAAAGGGAAGGACCTACAGCCAAGATTACTCTACTTGGCAAGGATCTCATTCACATTCAATGGAGAAATCAAAAACTTTACAAACAAGCAAAGCTAAGAGAATTCAGCACCACCAAACCAGCTCTACAACAAATGCTAAAGGAAATTCTCTAAGTGGGAAACACAAGAGAAGAAAAGGACCTACAAAAACAAACCCATAACAATTAAGAAAATGGTAATAGGAACATACATATCGATAAATACCTTAAACGTGAAAGGATTAAATGCTCCAACCAAAAGACACAGACTTGCTGAATGAATACAAAAACAAGACCCATATATGTGCTGTCTACAAGAGACCCATTTCAGACCTAGGGACACCTACAGACTGAAAGTGAGGGGATGGAAAAAGATATTCCATGCAAAAGGAAATCAAAAGAAAGCTGGAGTAGTAATACTCATATCAGATAAAATACACTTTAAAATAAAGAATTTTACAAGAGACAAGGAAGGACACTACATAATAATCAAGGGATCAAGGCAAGAAGAAGATAGAACAATTATAAATTATATGCACCCAACACAGGAGTACCTCAATACATAAGGTAACTGCTAACAGCTATAAAAGAGGAAATCGACAGTAACACAATAATAGTGGGGGACTTTAACACCTCACTTACACCAATAGAAAGATCATCCAGGCAGAAAATTAATAAGGAAACACAAGCTTTAAATGACACAATAGACCAGATAGATTTAATTGATATTTATAGGATATTCCATCCAAAAACAGCAGATTACTTTCTTCTCAAGTGCACACGGAACACTCTCCAGGATAGATCACATCTTGGGTCACAAATCAAGCCTCAGTAAATTTAAGAAAATTGAAATCATATCAGGCATCTTTTCTGACCACAATACTATGAGATTAGAAATCAATTACAGGGAAAAAAACCTAAAAAACACAAACACATGGAGGCTAAACAATACTTTACAAAAAAACCAAGAGATCACTGAAGAAATCAAAGAGGGAATCAAAAAATACCTAGAGACAAATGACAATGAAAAGACAATGATCCAAAACCTATGGGATGCAGCAAAAACAGTTCTAAGAGGGAAGTCTATAGCAATACAATCCTGCCTCAAGAAACAAGAAACATCTCAAATGAACAACTTAACCTTGCTCTTAAAGCAATTAGAGAAAGAACAAAAAACCCCCAAATTAGCAGAAGGAAAGAAATCATAAAGATCAGATCAGAAGTAAATGAAAAGGAAATGAAGGAAACAATAGCAAAGATCAATAAAACTAAAAGCTGGTTCTTTGAGAAGATAAACAAAATTGATAAACCATTAGCCAGACTCATCAAGAAAAAAGTGGCGAAGACTCAAATCAACAGAATTAGAAATGAAAAAGGAGAACAACTGACACTGCAGAAATACAAAGAATTGTGAGAGATTACTATAAGAAACTATATGCCAATAAAATGGACAACCTGGAAGAAATGGACAAACTCTTAGAAAGGGACATCCTTCCAAGACTGAACCAAAAAGAAATAGAAAATATGAACAGGCCAATCACAAGTAATGAAATTGAAACTGTGACTAAAAACCTTCCAACAAACAAAAGTCCAGGACCAGATGTCTTCACAGGTGAATTTTATCACACATTTAGAGAAGAGGTAACACCCATCCTTCTCAAACTCTTCCAAAAAATTGCAGAGAAAGGAACACTTCCAAACACTCCCAAACTCATTCTATGAGGCCACAATCACCCTGATGCCAAAACCAGACAAAGATACTACAAAAAAAGAAAATTGAAGACCAATATCACTGATGAATATAGATGCAAAAACCCTCACCAAAATACTAGCAAACGGAATCTAACAACACATTAAAAGGATCACACACCATGATCAAGTGGGATTTATCCCAGGGATGCAAGGATTCTTCAATGTACACAAATCAATCAATGTGGTACACCATATTAACAAATTGAAGACTAAAAACCATATGATCATCTCAATAGATACAGAAAAAGCTTTTGACAAAATTCAACACCCATTTATGGTAAAAACTCTCCAGAAAGTGGGCATAGAGGGAACCTACCTCAGCATAATAAAGGCCATATATAACAAACCCATAGCAAGCATCATTCTTAATGGTGATAAACTGAAAGCATTTCCTCTAAGATCAGGAACAAGACAAGGATGTCCACTCTCATCACTCTTATTAAACATAGTTTTGGAAGTCATAGCCATGACAGTCAGAGAAGAAAAAAAAATAAGAGGAATACAAATTGGAAAAGAAGAAGTAAAACTGTCACTGTTTGCAGATGACATGATACTATACATAAATAATCCTAAAGATGCCACCAGAAAGCTACTAGAGCTAATGAATGAATTTGGTAAAGTAGCAGGATACAAAATTAATGCACAGAAATCTCTTGCATTCCTATACACTAACAATGAAAGATCTGAAAGAGAAGTTAAGGAAACACTCCCATTTACCATTACAAAAAAACGAATAAAATACCAGGAGTAAATCTTCCTAGGGAGACAAAAGACCTGTATGCAGAAAACTATAAGACACTGAGGAAAGAAATTAAAGATGATTCAAACAGATGAAGAGTTACACTATGTTCTTGGATTGAAAGAATCAATATTGTGAAAATGACTATACTACTCAAAGCAATCTACAGATTCAATGCAATCCCTATCAAATTACTGATGGCATTCTTTACAGAATTAGAACAAAAATTCTTAAAATTTGTATGGAGACACAAAAGACCCCGAATAGCCAAAGCAGTCTCAAGGGAAAACAATGGAGCTGGAGGAATCAGGCTCCCGGACTTCAGACTATACTACACAGCTACAGTAATCAAGACAATATGGTACTGGCACAAAAACAGAAATATAGATCAATGGAACAGCATAGAAAGCCCAGAGATAAACCCATGCACCTATGGTCAACTAATTTATGACAAAGGAGGCAAGGATATACAATGGAGAAAATACAGTCTCTTCAATAAGTGGTGCTGGGAAAACTGGACATCTTCATGTAAAAGGATGAAATTAGAACACTTCCTAACACCATACACAAAAATAAACTCAAAATGGACTAGAGACCTAAATGTAAGACCAGACACTATAAAACTCTTAGAGGAAAACATAGGAAGAACACTCATTGACGTTAATCACAGCAAGATATTTTTTAATCCACCTCCTAGAGTAATGGAAATAAAAACAAAAATAAACAAATGGGACCTAGTGAAACTTAAAAGTGTTTGCACAGCAAAGGAAACTACAAACAAGAAGAAAAGACAACCCTCAGAATGGGAGAAAATATTTGCAAATGAATCAACCGACAAAGGGTTAATCTCCAAAATATATAAACAGCTCATGCAGCTCAATATTAAAAAAACAAACAACCCATTCCAAAAATGGGCAGAAGACCTAAATAGACCTTTCCCCAAAGAAGACATACAGATGGCCAAGAAGCACATGAAAAGCTGCTCAGCATCACTAATTATTAGAGAAATGCAAATCAAAACTACAATAAGGTATCACCTCTCACCATTTAAAATGGGCATCATCAGAAAATCTACAAACAACAAATGCTGGAGAGGGTGTGGAGAAAAGGGAACCCTCTTGCACTGTTGGTGGGAATGTAAATTGATACAGCCACTATAGAGAACAGTAAGGAGGTTCCTTAAAAAACTAAAAATAGAATTACCATATGACCCAGCAATCCCACTTCGTGGCATATACCAAGATAAAACCATAATTCAAAAAGACACATGCACCCCAGTGTTCATTGCAGCGCTATTTACAATAGCCAGGACATGGAAGCAACCTAAATGCCCATTGACAGATGAATGGATAAAGAAGATGTGGTACATATATACAATGGAATATTACACAGCTATAAAAATGAATGAAATTGGGTCATTTGTAGAGATGTGGATGGTTCTAGAGACTGTCATACAGAGTGAAGTAAGTCAGAAGGAGAAAAACAAATATCAAATATTAATGCATATATGTGGAACCTAGAAAAATGGTATAGATGAACCACTTTGCAGGGCAGAAATTGAGACACAGATGCAGAGAACAAACATATGGACACCAAGGGGAGAAATGTGGTGGGGGGTGGTAGTGTGATGAACTGGGAGATTGGAATTGACATATATACACCAATGTATATAAAATGGTTAATTAATAAGAACCTGCTGTATAAAAAAAAAAATCCAAAGCAAACAGAAGGAAAGAAATATTTTTTTTAAAAAAGCAATTAACAAAATTGTAAACAAGAAAACAGTAGTAAAACAATGAAACCAAAACTTTGTTTTTCAAAAGCATTAATAAAATTAACAAATACGTAATCTTCTAAAAAGAGAGATAATACAAATCACTATTACCAAAAACAAAAAAGGGGCTATCATTATAGGTCCTGTAGCCACTGAAAGAATAAGAATGGAATACTATGAACAAAATTGGACTCATAAGTTTAACAATTTAGAAGAAATGATACAATTCCCCAATGACCACAAACTATTAAAACTCAACCAAGATGAAATAGATAACTTGATTAATTTTATAACCATTAAAGAAATTGAATTTTTATTTTTAATTATTTATTTTTAATTATTTTGGAGTATAATTGATTTACAATGTTGTTTTAGTTTTAGGTGTACAGCAAAGTGAATCAGTTATACATATACATAGATCCACTTTGTTTTCTTTTTTTAGATTCTTTTCGCATATAGACCATTACAGAGTATTGAGTAGAGTTCCCTGTGTTATACAGCAGGTTCTTATTAGTTATCTATTTTATATATAGTAGTGTGTATATGTCAATCCCAATCTCACAATTTATCCCTCCCCCACCTTATCCCCTGGTAACCATAAGTTTGTTTTTTACATCCGTGACTCTACTTCTGTTGTAAATAAGTTCATTTGTACTCTTTTTTTAAGATTCCACATATAAGCCATATCATATGATATTTGCCTTTCTATATCTGACTTACTTCACTCAGTATGACAATCTCTAGGTCCATCCATGTTACTGCAAATGGCATTGATTTGTTCTTTTTTATGGCTGAGTAATATTCCATTGTATATATGTACCACATCTTCTTTATCCATTCCTCTGTTGATGGACATTTCTGTTGTTTCCATGTCCTGGCTATTGTAAATACAGCTGCAATGAACATTGGGGTGCATGTATCTTTTGAAATTGAATTTTTTTTTTTTTTTTTTTTTTTTTTTTGTGGTACGTGGGCCTCTCACTGTTGTGGCCTCTCCCGTTGTGGAGCACAGACTCCGGACATGCAGGTTCCGGACGCACAGGTTCAGCAGCCATGGCTCACGGGCCCAGCCGCTCCGTGACATGTGGGATCCTCCCGGACTGGAGCACGAACCCGTGTCCCCTGCCTCGGCAGGCGGACTCTCAACTACTGTACCACCAGAGAAGCCCTGAAATTGAATTTTTAATTAAAAATGTCCTGAAGAAGAAATTCTCAGGCCCAGATAGCATCACTGGAGAATTTTACCAAATGTTTAAAAAAGAATTAACATAAATTTTAACAATCTCTTCCAGAAAATAAGAAAAAGGAATATTTCACCTCATTGTACAAGAACAGTATTACCTTGATACTAGTATCAGACAAAAACAGCCCATAAAAGTAAACTGCACACCAATGTCTCTACTGAACTTAGATGCAGAATTCCTCAAAAAATTATTAGCAAACTGAATCCAACAATGCATAAAAAGAATTATACACATTGACTAAGTGGAATTTGTTCTAGGTATACAAGACTGATTTAGCATTCAAAAATCAATCAATATAATCCACCATATCAATAAGCTAAAGAAAAAGAAGAATCATATGGTCATATCAATTGGTACAGAAAAATCATTTGACAAATTCAATACACATTCATGATAAAAACTCTCAACAATTTAGGAATGGAGAGAACTACCTCAACTTGATAAAAAGCATCTACCAAAACAACAAACAAACGAACAAACCCTAGAGCTAGCATCATACATAATGGTGAAAAACTGAATTCTTTCTAACTAAGACCAGGAAAAAAGCAAGGATACTTCTCATTCCTCTTATTCAACAGAATACTGGTAGTTCTAGCCAGAGCAATAAAGCGAGGAAAAGAAATAAAGGAACTCAGATTGGAAAAGAAGAAATAAAACTATCCTTATTGACAAATGACATGAGAAAATGACAAATCACTATGTAAGAAAAAGAAAAAACCCAAGGGACTCTGGAAATGATAAGTGAGTTCAGTAAGGTCGTAGGATACAAGATCAACAAGCAAAAATTCATTACATTTCTATATACTAACAATGAACATGGGGAGACTGATATTAAAAGCACAATACAATTTATAATGACTTCAAAGAAAATGAAATATTTTAGGTGAAAACTTAACAAAGCTGAAAATGACAAAATTAAAGAAATCAAAAAATTTCTAAATAAATTGAAAAACATAGAGTATTCATGGATTGGAAGACTCAGTATGGTAAAGATGTCAATTCTCCCCAAGTTGATCTATAGGCTTAACATAATTCTTATAAAAATCACAGCAAAATTTTGTAAAGTAGACAAATTTATTCTAAAATTTGTATGGAAAGGCACATACCCTGGAATAGCTAAAATAATCTTAAAAAAGGATATAGTGGGAGGAATCACTCTACTTGATAATTAAGGCTTAATACATATCTACAATAATTAAAACAGTATGTTATTGATGGAGGGATAGACACATAGATCAATGGAACAGAATAGGGAACTCAGAATAATACTCACACAAATATTAATGGGTTTTTGACAAAACTGCAAAAGCAATTCAATGGAAGAATAAACTTTTCACAAATGGTGCTAGAGCAATTGAATATCCATAGGGGAAAAAAAATGAACCTTTATCTAAACCTCACACCTTATAAAAAATTAACTTAATATGGATCACAGAGTTAATGTAAAAAGTACTACAGTTTTCAAAATGTTATCATCGGAGGAAACTGGATAGAGGGTACATGGCATCTCTCTGTATTATTTCTTACACCTGTATGCGAATCTACAATTATCTCAAATTAAAATTTTATTTTTTAATTTAAGTTTTTTTTTTTTTTTTAGTGTTTGGCTGCATTGAGTCTTCGTTGCTGCGCCCGGGCTTTTCTCTAGTTGCGGCGAGCAGGGGTTACTCTTCGTTGTGGGGCACGGGCTTATTGCAGTGGCTTCTCTTGGTGCGGAGCATGGGCTCTAGGTGCGCGGGCTTCAGTAGTTGTGGCTTGTGGGCTCTAGAGTGCAGGCTTAATAGTTGTGGCACACAGGTTTTGTTGCTCCATGGCATGTGGGATCTTCCCAGACCAGGGCTCAAACCCATGTCTCCTGCATTGGCAGGCAGATTCTTAACCACTGCACCACCAGGGAAGTCCCTAAGATTTTAATTAAAAACTTAAAAGTTGACAATATTTTTAGTTTTCCAAATTATCTTTAACTCTTTGTTGATCCACAAAGTCTCAGAATCCAGAAGACTTAGAATCCCTAATGTACAGCACATAAAGCAGAGAGATGACCTTGGAGAAAATGGCCTGCTTTAAAGCAGAGGGGACGTCTTTGTTTGCTACTTTGGCTCCTTAGCTTCGATCAGCTTGCCAATGGTCTGGTAAGAGAGGACCCAGCAAAAGAGTGTTGATGAGTCAGCAAAATCCCCACTGCTTTGAGGACATACAGATTGAAGATCTTACTTTGTGATCTTACTATGTGTCATGCATATCACATACATCATCTCACTTCAGCCTCACAAGAACCTTATTAAGTAGGGAGTGACAAAGCTGGGATTGCAGCCAGATCTGTCTGATTTCAGAGCCTACCTTCTTCACTACTACATGCTACCACTCTGGGTTATCTGTGTTCATACTGGTCATATGCCAGACCCTTCTGTACATTTGAAATGAAAATCAACCCAAAGAAGACAATATCTAACTATTATACTCACCTTGCAACTGGAGCAGCCCTATCTACATGTTCTACAGTAGTTCTCTTGGAACCACTGACTTTGACCCTAAGAGCATAGAGGTCTTACTGCGTTTTAGCATTTAGACAGTTTCATTTGCTTGGATGGGAAAAGCAAGCATCTTCTGCAGCAACTGATTTTATTCCTGATTTTACAGTTGTTGGTTTTTGTTTTAACTCTTTAACAAGATATAATTTACACACCATAAAATCCATCCATGGTACTTTTATAATTCAACTACTCTTGTAAATTTATAGAGTCGTGCAATCATCACCAGTCTGAGAACACATCCATCATCCTCCAAAGTTCCTATTGTGCCTATTTATAGTCGTTCTCTGTTCTCATCTGCTGTCTTAGGCAACCACTGATTTGCATTCTGTCTCTATAAATTTACTTCTTCTAGATTTTACGTACATGGAATCACACAATATGTAGTCTTTTGCTTCAGGTTGCTTTAGCTTAACATCATGTTTTTGAGGTTAATCCCTGTTGTACCACGTATTAGTAGTTTGTTCTTTTCACTGTGGCATAGTATTCCATTCCATATGGATATGCCGTATTTTGTTTATCCAGTCACCAGTTGATGGATGTTTTTCACTGTAATGAATAAAGCTGCTATGAACATTCACATTCATACTTTTGTGTGGACATGTGTTTTGGGTTTGTCTCTTGGGTACCTTCATAGGAGTGGAATCGATGGATTTTATTTGAAGTATATACAGTTAACCCTTGAACAACATGGGTTTGTACTGCCCAGGTTCACTTATATGTGGATGTTTTTCAATAAATGTGTGCTATTATACTATAAGATCTGCAGTGGGTTGAATCTGCGGATGTGGAACCGAGATAGGAAGGGCCCATTACAAAGTTGTACATGGATTTTCTACTGCACAGTGGTTGGTGCCCCTAATCCCCACATTGTTCAAGGGTCAACTTTATTTAACTTTTTAAGAAATTGCTAAACTGTTTTCCAAAGAATCTGTTCCTTTATGTTTTTTCCAGAATAGACATTTAAATATTTAAATATAGAAAAATAAGAAAGCAAAAATGTTTCTCAATTCTACTACTCATAAACCCCCAGCTAACATTTAGTTTAAATAAAATGTGTACATATTGTAAGACAATTTATATAATTCAAAAATGATTAAAAAAAAGATTTCCTTTTATCCCTAGGCCATCTCCTTAACATAACCACTGTCAACAATTGTTGATCTGTCCAGAACAATTTTATGCATATATCATTATATGTTTTAGATATGGGTCTAGTGATCCAAAGAGAAGCCATCATACACATTGCTTTGCATTTTTTCAATTAATAATGTATTTTGGAGGTCTTTCTATATGAGCACATATAGTCTCACCTCTTTCTTTTATTTTTAACAGCTTTACTGAGGTATACTGGACATAGAATAAACTGTACATATTTAAAGTGTACAATTTGATAAGTTTAAAAATATGTATACACTCATGAAACTATCACTGAGATCAAATTAATGAACATATTCATCCCTCCTCAAAAGTTCTTCATGCCCCTTTGCAATCTTTCCCTCTCTTCCCTCTTTGCCTCTTTTCTTCATTTACAGACAACCATTTGATAGATATTTTCTGTCAAGATTTCTATATAAATGGAATCATACATTCTGTACTCTTTCTTCTTTGGATTCTTTCACCTGGAATCAATCTTTTGAAATTCATCAACAAATATCAATAGTTCATTCCTTCTGCTGCTAATGGTATACCATTGTATGGGTATGACACAGTTTGTTTACCCATTCACTCGTGGATGGACGTTTGGGTTGTTTCTAGGTTTTGACTATTACAAATAAAGTTGCTATGAATATTTGTGTACAAAACTCTATGTGGAGATATGTCTTGGGTAAGTATCTAGGAGTCGAATAGCTGGAATATATGGTAAGTATATGTTTAACTTTTTAGGAAATTGCCAAACCACTTTCCAAAATAGGGTTTCGTTCTACATTTCCACTAGCAGTGTATGAGAGAGCCAGTTGCTCTACATCTTGTTGATGCCTCTAGAAATTAGACTTATTTTTAAAATATTTTCAATATCTTTAACATTTTGAACATATGGAAGGCAATTATAATAGCCATTTTAAAGCTCTTGTCTGCTAATTCTCACATCTGTTTCAGTTCTGGGTCTGTTGCAATTGATTGATTTTTCTCCTTATTATGGATTGTGTTTTCCTTCTTCTTTGCATGCCTGGTAATCCTTGATTAATGCCAGACATTGTAAATTTTACCTTGATGGGTGCTGCATATTTTGTATTTCTATAAATATTTTTGAACTTCGTTCCGGACACACTTGAAATACTTGGAGACCTTTGATCCATTTGGACCTTGTTTTTAAGATTGTTAGATGGGACCAGAGCTGTGTTTAGTCTAGGGCTAAATACTCCCCACTACTGCAAGACCCTTCTTGAATACTCTACCCAATGTCCTGTGAGTTATAAGACTTTCCAGTCTAGTTAGTAGGAATGGGCACTATTCCTAGCCCTGTGTGAGTACAGTGTACTGTTTCCTTTAACCCTTTTGAATGGTTCTATCCCTGGCCTTGGGTAGTTTCTTCACCCACTTGTGCTGATCAGTACTCTGCTGAATATTTGAGGGGAAACTTCTGCTGGTTTCCAGAGTTCTCCCACTGCAGAACTCTCTTCTCTCCTGCACTCTGTGCTGTGTACTCTAGCTGCTTTGGTCTCCCAAGATTTTTAGCTCTATCTCTCTGACTCAGCTATCCAGTATTATGGATGCACTATAATTTATTTAACCAGTGTCCTATTGTTAGATGCTTGGGTTGATTCTATTGTTATTCTCTTGTAAACTACAACCAAGACTGTCCTCGTACATATATAGACAGATTCTTGTAAATACAACCATACGATGGGGTCTTTCCTAGCAGGAAAGTTACTACCTAAATGATGAATGCCTGTTTACTTATGATAGATAATACTAAATTATCTTCCAGAAGGTTGTGTCAATTACACTTCATGGAAAGTGTATGAAAATGACTTTTGGCCCACATCCTTGCCATCAAAGTGTATTATCAAACTTAAGAGTTTTTCCAATCAGGTGAAAAAAATGATAACTCATTGTTTTAATTTGCATTTCTTTAGTCATGAATGAAGCTTAGCATCTCTTTACATGTTTGTAGGCTGGTTTTCCCATTTTCATCCAGATAACGCTGTGGACAGTTGACTCACAGGCCCAGACCTCTTTTATTACAACTTGCAGTTTATGCTCTAACTGATGGCTCATTCCCCTCAGCCACACACTTATAGTGGATTTCCTAATTTCTAGGGATCCGTAGATCTTGACTTCTTTGGGAACCAGTGATTCTACCCTTCTAAATTAATCTGTGGATTACCGTCATGGTCCAAATTATTGCAACTACCAACTTCAGGTGGCTACAGGGAAGCAAAGTTTCTCTATGGTTGCCTCAAGAGATAGACCTCTTGAATGTCTAGAAATCAGCAGTACAGCTGATCTCCAGCCTTCTGAGTCATTAGGGCTCATGATAGTGACAAGCACAACTACTGCCATCATTACTGAAAATTCAATTTAGGGCTAAGACCTGTTATGTCAAATCATTTAGAACTTTGGTAGTTTTCTAGACCAGTGGCCAAAGAGATTGGCAGGACCCTGAATTCTGTCAATCCTGGATTCATGACAGTATGACTTCAGCCTGTATGAAACTTCTAGAAGCAGCATCTGCTTAGCTTCAAATGCTATAACTACACTCATTAGTATGGAAAGAGGTACTAGGGCCCAGGAAATTCTAGGAAACAAGGAAGGGAGGTTAGATTAGATGACTTTTTTTTTTTTTTTTTTTTTTTTTTGGCGACACCATGCAGCTTGCAATTCTTAGTTCCCTGACCAGGGATTGAATCCAGGCCCTCGGAAGTGAAAGCTCAGAGTCCTAACCACTGGACTGCTAGAGAATTCCCTTAGATGACTCTTCACACACTTTCTGACTTACCATTAGATAAACTAGCTATGTCATTAGCTCTCATAGCCATCATGGTTCCCCTGTCCCCTTCCAATCTGCAACAAACTCCTGAAATTCAAGAACTTCTACCAACTTGTATGCACAAGTTCAAGTCTATCCTTCCTCCTCGGGATATATCTCGACTATGCCCTGTTTATTCTAGATGAGCCTTCAGACTGGCTCCCTTTTCCAGCCCTGTCTAAGCTATACCTTTTCAGGTTCTTCTGACTCATCACATTATATCCTTCCTACCTTTGGTGACATACCTGGAAACCTGCTTTTAACAAGGGAGAAATAAAGATTCATTTCAGGGAAGCCAATCACAAAACTCACACCCTGCTCAACTTTTTCCCTACAAGTCCTCACATCATTACTTACTTGTCACTATAAATGCATTGACTCCAGGGTGACAATAAAAGGAGCTACCTGCCAGGCACTGTCTCAGTCACTTTTTGTGCATTATCTTTGACTTCCACATAACTCCTTTAAAGTAGGTATTAGATGAGGCCGGTAAGGATACTTTAAACTAAGTCAAATCATGCAGCTAGAATATAGCAAGACCAGGTCTGCCGGATTCAGAGACTGTGCTCTATCCATCAGACTGCAGTATTTACTCTGTGCACAGCACTGTGGGATACAGAGAAACACTAACCTTCCCTGATTCCACGAAGGTTTAATTTTGTTGGGGAGATGAGGCTGACTCTGATGGAAGATTAAACAATAGTACAAGATTACGCTGATGGAGAGATTAGGCATATGATGACTGAAAACTGCTAGGTTTACAGGAGAGAGCACAGAACAGCTAGAAAAGGCTTCACGGGAGACATGAGATCTCAGGTGCTCTGCAAGGATGCATTTTGGAGAATTTGTTAGATATTTGGAGAATTTGCTAGAATTTACCAGATACTTGAAGAGAATTGCAAGGTGAAGGAGAGGTGACTGAAGAGAGTGTTTATGAGATGAAATACAAATTCTGTCTTACACACATGTACCCATTTACATACTCAGCCAAGTCACTTCACATGTGATGCTTCTAACTGTTCACAAAGAGTGAGCCCATTTAGCAAATGCTTATGTCCTTGAGATCAATTCACTGCAATGTATTCATTCTTTTTTAAGATACTCATAGGCCAGACCCTGAATGACGCCATTAGGCAGCCTCAGTGAGAAACCAACTATGCTCAGTGTGTAATGGGTCTGCAGGGCAGGACTGGAAATGCTTATTCCAGTATCGGAGACAAATCTGTTCTTCTGGCCCATTTCCCACCTACTTCTCTGCCAGTGTAGTTTTTATACTGGCCCAGGGCTGCGAGTACAGGTTTTTCCAAACACCACCCTCAGACAATATCTCCTCAAAGACTTGTGAGAACCTAGATGTGGATCACTGGTCATAGAATGTTAATGCTGAAAGGGTCATAATAAATCATTAAAGTATAAGTTTTCAAACTCCTCTTTGGTATCCTTCAAGAGGGTTTTATGAGGATGGTAAACTCGGGGCAATGTCATGTCAGCCTTCCATCCCTAGTTTTGTAAAAGCCATTCCGTTTTTATTTGCTTAATTTGTTTGTGCTTCTGCACAAAATACAATTCTACAACCTTAAAAACAAGGTTTGCAGGGAGCTGGCTTGGTCCTGTTCTTTCACGTGGTAGACAAAGACCAAGGCCCAAAGAGGTGAAGTGACCACCCAAGTTGGCTACTTAGTGGTTAAGCAGGATCTAGGTCTCCAGGTTGCCGTAATCTCCTCTGAAGCTTGATCACATAACCACTACCTCTGGGATTATATTTTTGGCACTGACAATACACCATGAGATCATTATCACAGAATTCAGATTCAAAGAGGAATTCCTGCTTTATTTTCTTCTCCCTTTTCTCTCCTTCTCCTCCACCTCCACTTTCTCCTTCTCCTCCTTCTGTTTCTCCTTTGACTTGCCTGAAGGTCTTTTTCAAGACTTATCAATTCATCTTAAAATTACTTTCCCCCTTCCTTTACCCCACTGTGCCTACCTCTTGCCACCCAGCTATCCAATCAATACACAGATTGACATTAAGAGGGCACTGGGAAGTTAGAGATTTATTGTATTGGTTAATGGCAAGATGGTAAGTTTGACTCCTTCCAAGGAGTTGGACCTTCTCAACATTCCAACAGCAGCTCACCTTCCTCTTCCCACCTCCTGCTTTTGCAGGCATCCCCCTCCTCTACCACTTGAATCAGTAATTAAACTCCTGCAGCCAGAAAGCCAAAGTGCCTGAAAATTCTGGAGTCTACAGTGCTACACAGATGGCAAGTTCAAAGGCTTCCTACCTGTTGAGACCTGAGCCCAAGTTCTCAATAGCTGGTGAAGTCAGCAATGTCTAATGGCAAATAGGGAGTGAAACAATAGCTTCCAGGTTAGAAAACAGGCCTTGGCAGGCATGTGACAGAGAAGGTTTGTTATATGCCCAAGGATCTGTTGAAATCGCCATTAATTGTGAGACTTGCTAAAGATCAGCACCTTCCTCATTAGTGGTAAAGTGGTCTAAGCAGAACTTTGTATTCTTCTTTGCTGAGTTTAACAGTGGTGCTCCAGCATGTGACCCTCTGGATAGCTTTTATTAAGTGATCGTATCATTAAACATTGGGGGCTCCAACTGCATTCAAAGCCTTTCAATTGAATAAAAATTTCCTGCATACCTATTGTGTATGCAATACACTTTTGGAAATACCAGATTATATAAATCAGGGATTCGGTGCCCTAGAATTTTCCCTTCGATTGGAGAAACAAGGTTAACACATCTGAAATAATTAGAACTCAAGTTATGTTGTTTTGGAAGCTACTGGCTTTATGATTGCAATTTTCTACCTATTCACAAAACTGCTCTGATTTTCAATTTAACAAGAATTTGTGGCATACTTATTTTGTGTTAAGTACTGTACAGTATATATAATTTACAACCTTAGAATTTGAAAGAACTGATTTCGGATTCTGATCCTGATATTTACTAGTTGCATGACTTTGAGAACCTTCTAGAATCCATGTTCTTATTTGAGAAATGGGGATAATAATGTTCATCTTCTAAGATTTGGTTAAAGTTATATTTTAATGCATGAAAGTCATTTAGTACAGTTCTTAGTAGGTGTTCAATGAATGATGAATGTTATTATACAAAGCATCATGAGGATTATGGAAAACAGCAAGACATAATCCTTGCCCTTAAAGAGTTTATAATATATATTTTTTGATATTAAATCCTACTAAAAATTATAAGCAAAAATATCAGAGCTGAGTAAAGGTGACCTTTATTATTTATTTATTAGATTCTATATATATGTAAAACCGATAGCCAGTGGGAAGCAGCCACATAGCACAGGGGGATCAGCTCGGTGCTTTGTGACCACCCAGAGGGGTGGGATAGGGAGGGTGGGAGGGAGGGAGATGCAAGAGAGAAGAGATATGGGGATATATGTATATGTATAACTGATTCACTTTGTTAGAAAGCAGAAACTAACACACCATTGTAAAGCAATTATACTCCAATAAAGATGTTAAAATTTTTTTTTTAATTTGGATCTGGTTCTTCATTTGCTTTGAAGGCCAGTAAATTCTGTACTTCTGTTTTGTAAGAGGCAAGGCTATTACCAAGTTCTCCCCAATTACCAAGGGGTGAACTGCAACTTTCAACAGTTTTGTCTTTACCACTGCTAAACCTAGCATAGATGGAGACAGCAGAAGAATTTATGACTCAGGTCAAATGGAAATAAAGTTCAGCTGACCTTTCTGTGAACCTTCACGTTCTGTGTTTTATTTATTTAAAACAAATTATTTATTAATTTTGGCTGCGTTTGGTCTTTGTTGCTGTGTGCGGGTTTTCTCCAGTTGCGGCGAGTGGGGGCTACTCTTCGTTGCGGCGTGCAGGCTTCTCACTGCTGTGTCTTCTCTTGTTGCAGAGCACAGGCTCTAGGTGCACAGGCTTCAGTAGTTGTGGCATGCAGCCTCAGTAGTTGTGGTTCACGGGCTCTAGAGTGCAGGCTCAGTAGTTGTGGCACACGGGCATAGTTGCTCTGCGGCATGTGAGACCTTCCCAGACCAGGGCTCGAACCCATGTCCCCTGCATTTGCAGGTGGATTCTTAACCACTGCCACACCAGGGAAGTCCCACTTTCTGTGTTTTAATCTAGGAAATTACTATATTTTTTAGGACTCTTAGTGAAAGTGACAGGAATCAACTCAACTTAGCTTAAGCCAAATATTGCATATAGTAGAGTATTACCTGTGCTTGAAGAAAGAGCTTTGGGTTTATTCCAGCATGGGTCATGTGCCTGTCATTGAGCCAATGTCTTTAGCCAAAGGGATGGTGGGTCTTTGGCTATTGCTGGATGGCCAAAAACAATAGTTATCTTACTGAGTCAACTCTACCTGGTGGACCATGTGCTCTCTTAGAGAGTTGAAACTCTTGGAGAAAGACCTGGCTTCTTGAGACCCCACAAAGCCTCACTGATGCTCCAGGTTTAAGTGAGGCCACTGGCCTTAAGGATATTTTGTTGTAGGAAGGCTACTACAGTAAACGCTGAAGACGTGAGTAGCCCATCCAAATCTATTACACAGGATTTTGGAGAGACATAATTTCACTGTTAACTCTGGGAAGATGAGCTATGTTCCCTTGAGCCAAAAGCAAAATGTACCAGCCTTAACACTAGACAGGGGAGAAATGTTGTCAAAAGCCAACACCCCCATACTCCTGCACAGGCCAGTGAGTCTTGGCCACAGTAAGCTTCTGGAGTTTTCTTAAAAGTTTGGGCTAGATCTGATCTGCCTTTCAGCTCTCCACCACCACCACCACACCAAATTATTCCCCTCCCTTCCATAAATTGTCCATGCTACCCTACTCTATTGTCTGAAAGTCATACCCTGAGTGTCCTTCTTAGGACCTTTCTTGAGGATGAAGTTCATTAGCCTAGAACACTAGGCTAAGTCAAGTTTGAAATGTGTCTGGTATTGCCTTTGCCACCAACAAACTGTGCAACAAAATGTTGAACAACCCTCTCACTTTGGAGAATCTCAGTTCTCTCAACTATAAAACCAAGGGCTCAGATGACAGCATGTAAGTTCCCTTAAGGGTAACTTAATAAAGAACCTGGCAAATAGCAGGTGTATTTGATGAGGGTAGGTTGGTCTTTGCTCCCCGTTCTTCCCCCCAGATTTACACTCCATGATTCAGTGTCTGATTGACCTGTTGGCCTATTCATCCATTATCAGGAAAAAGAGAATGGGGAATGGGGTCCAGGACAATAAAATTTTGATTTGGAGGAAGGAAGTAGTGAAAGTATGGCTATATCTTAGATTACTGTCCAACAACAGCCTCTTTATTGAAACCCTTCTCCTAACACTGGTAAACATGCCAAAGGCTAGAATGCAATGAAATGTCGTCAGCTACCCTCACCCTGACCCTACGACCCTCTTTTTCTTTTAATCTGTCTTTATAAGTGGCCAAGGTTTTCAACACTGAAGTTTTCTTGGGGGGAAAAGATAGATGGGGAAAAGAGAGAGAGACAGAGGGAGAGATTATTGAGAGGAGGTAGTTGATCATGGGAAACTACCATAAGCACAAGGACAGATGGCCAGTGAAAATTCCCAAGTTGGGAAGGCTGAAGAACAGATTTAAAAGGGAGATGACTAACAATTAACTTAGAATTGTTTTTGTTAGCTCTTTAGATGGGATATTAGAATCATAATTATTATATTCACAAATGTTTTCAGTGTTGAAGGGGTTTGTTTATTTTGTTTTGCTTTTGTCTTCCAAATAAAGGAAGGAGATGAAAATTTTTTTCTGGGTTGCCCTCGTGTGTAAGAGAGAGCACATTAACAAATTCATCAGGAATTGGTGGAAATATTTTTTTAAAAGGCTTTGAACTTCCATAAGATGTGGAATCATCATTCTAACTGATTTCATCTAGGTCTGAAGTGGCTAAGTGAACCCAGCTGACATTTGGGTGACACATGTAAGCCACCCAGCATAATAGCTATGCCTAGTAGGTGGCCCAGCTTCAGTGCTGCTTAAGTGCATGGTGTGCCCAAAGAATGGCTGGAATTCCAGTCCAACCCAGATACCAATCCTGGCCCAGCCTACTTAATCCTCTTCCTCCTTCCAAGCCTTCTCTAAGTTGATTAAAGTGGTCACCTTTCTCTTGCTCTACTTCCACACAGGACCGATTCTAGAATATTATTAATATTATTCCAGTTGTCTCTTTGCAGGTCTTTATGGTATGCAAAGATGGAGACTGGGACCATGCTACAGTGATTCCCTCTTACCCACCTAGGAATGCACCTGGTAACACATAGAGCGGATTAATTAATGTATTTTGCTGGGGCTGAACTGTCACTGACCTCCAGGTTTGACTTATAGTACTGGGGCTTGGACTGGAGCTACAGCTCTCCTGCAGTACTTGAGTCTAAGTGGCGACTCTACCTCCCTGCATTTCCGTATTGCCACATTCACTGACATCTATCCAGGTCAACCAGTTCCCAGACTGGGCTGTTTCCACTATGACCGGCTGCATCCTGAACTACAGCCGTTTTCTGTAAGCAAGTAACAAATCAGATAGCGTAAGGAAGGTCAAAACCAAGCTGGAAATTCAAATCAGCGAGAAATACGCCATTCTCTTGAGGAAGGTAGAAATGAAAACTAAAAGAAAGTAAGTGGATGGACAAACTTAAATTGCTCCTTTGGCTCACCTGCCTTATAAAAGAGCTCCTATGTCTCAGAATGTTGCCAAGTATCCCTTTGACTGTACAGTTATTTCCTTACCTTTCTCCCCGCAGCCAATACCCAGTCATACCTGTTTTCCTATAGCTGACCCTGCCATAATGCCCTCCTCCCTCCCTTTAGGCATTTAAAACTCTACCTGTTCTTCACGGCAATGAAGCTTTCTCAACTAGATTGTAAGATCCCAAAGGGCAGAACCCTATCTGCCTTGTTTGCTGAATATCCCAGTGCCTGGCACGGGCTCTCCATGGATATTGTGGAAGGAAGAATGGAAGGAAGAGAGAAAGAAACTGTACTAATCCATACTATCTTTGCCTTCTTTGAACTCTTGAATTTATAGTCACTACTTTACAGTAGCACTAAAGGCTACTTATTGTTTTACCTGACTGTGTTATTATCTTGAAGACAGAGAATTATGCTTCAGTATTCAGCCCCCTTGCAGGGCGTGATCACTTCTTAGTAAACACTTGTTGATGAAAGAATGGTCTGTTTACAGACCTCATTTATGGGCTGTGTACAGGCCCAGTGTCCCCAGTACTCAATATTGCTGCTCTCTGTTAATGACAATCAGCCCGACGGGCCCCTCCCAGCGATCGCAAAGAACAAACAGCACCCTTGGAGCTGCCGAAAGAGAAACAGGCAAATTCCAGTCTCCATGTTCCTCTGAGGAGACAATCCACAGTGAGTTTTCCTACCTGAATGACATTTCCTCCTAAAACTTCAGGCTTAATTTTGATATTTTCGTGGTTATTATTTTTTCAAATAGAATCAAACAGAAACAAAAAGGTTTTATTAGTTTCAGGGACAGATGTTGCCCCATCAGTAGTAGTACTCACACTGTAGGTTCTGGATAAGAGTCATGTGTCTTCTCCTTAAACCCCAGTGACCTGTAGATTACATAAGCTCTCTAAATCTGGTTCCTTCTCTCTCAAACAGGCTGTGGAGAGGGTGGAAAATGACTTATGCTTTGGCCCTTTTGTTGAAGCAGACCTTTCTGCACTTTGAGCCCCCAGATGTGTTACAGCCCCTGGAGACACCACCCCCTACCTGCCTAGGTAATTCAAATAAGTTCCCAGGACCACACTCTGCTATTTGCTCCTCCTGCAGGCCTCTGCTCACAGGTTTCTAATGTTTGCTTCTGGCCCCTTGGCTTGGAGACCTGCCCAGACTTCATTCTCAGGAGTATTGGGCTCAAGATCCTGTTTGTCTCTGGGATTTCCAAGTGGCCTTCACCCCATCTCTCTCCAGCTTCAGGGAACACACACCTTTCATTAATCCCAGCCTGTGGGAAACTTCATACTGGGCCAACTGTTAGACTTGGACTGCCCAGGAGAGGAGCATATAGACAAGTGTTGTTAAAATACAAAGATGAATCTACCTGGATTGAACATGCAGATGGGCAGAGAGGATTTGGTCCTGTCTTACCAGGCTCCTTGAAACTGGCCTGGCCTCCTCTGACAAATGCACCCCATAAAAGGTCTGCATCTGTCCATTTCCCACCCCTGACGCTATGCTGTCTACAAGAGCCAGCTCACCAAGTTCTTTCTTTTGTTCTTTTTGGCCATACTGCACAGCTTGCAGGATCTTATTTCCCGAAAAAGGGATCAAACCTGGGCCCCCAGCAGTGAAAGCCCAGAATCCTAACCACTGGACTGGCAGGGAATTCCCCATGTTCTTTCTTATTCTCTCATATTCAGCCTCACCTCAGTCTTCAAATTTGGCACCTGACTCTATTTTTGGCTTTAACCTTGCCTTCTCTCAACAAAATTTCTGGTCTCACCCTCAGTCTTTTGGCTCAGACTTTTGTCTTCTGCTTCCCTGGGCCCTGGTCTCTTGTTTCTCTTCAGTTGTCCTTGTAGCTATGCTCCACTGGACCCTGCCGAGAGCTGGAAGGTCCTTTTTCAGCTCCTGAGACCAGGGAATCCAGTCAGAATGGGTGATTTTTCCAAAGATTCTAGGGTTTTCTGAAGTCTATTTTCAAATGCAGGTAGGAAAGTATAATTTTGATAAATCCTCCTATCAATTTAGTAGCTTGAGCGACCGATTGGACACAATAGAAGAAAGACTGAAAGGAGAAGAGGAGGGTGGAAATTATCTGAGAGGTGAGAGAAGAGGGAAGAACAGAATTACTGCTTCTTAAATGTATTCCTATATTTAATTTTTAGTCAGAAAACTACCAATGGTGATGTTGGGACATAATTTATTTGTTATAACATTGCAGAAATAGTGGATGTGCCAGGCTGATAAGCATTGTAGGTACTTCAGCCTGAACTCAAACAGGTAGAGGGGAGAATATTCTATGGCCCTGCTATTCCTTCCTGCCTCCTTCCCTCCTTCTGTTACCTGTCAGCAGTGACAACTGGGGACAGTGGGAGTCTGCTTTTGGGGAACTGCACACAGTCTATCACTTTGTCTAAAAATCCCAGAGCAACTGTCACTGTTCAGTATCATATGATAGGATGCTGTGGAATTACAATTTGCTCTTTCTTCAAATGCCAGAGAGAACCTCCATAGGTTTCTGGGCAACTACCCGTTTATTCTGTATCAGCAAAAGAGTGCTAGAGTCAGCACCTAAATTGAAGTCAGTTCCCTTTGTTTGCTGTCAAGGATCCACCCCTTATGCTGGTGTCAAATAGGTCTTTGTCTGCAGGGAGACTGCGTGGATTATCTATGTGGACAACAGGGTACTGTGTTTACAGATGTGTATGTGTGTGCGCATGTGTGCCCGTGATGATTGGAGGAAGCAGGCACAGAAACTGCTGCTGTGATATGTGTTTAGTCATCAAGACAAATATGGCATTGGAGGAATAATCACTCTGTTGGTCCAATCATCCTTAAAGGGACTCTATTTCTTCAGAAGGCTGAAGTTAATTAAAAAGATGCCTCATGATGGGGTAGGGAAATTGCCAGGGGAAGGTTGATTGGCTGGCTGACTGCCATGGTCTAGCAGGATAGTGAATTTATAATGGACCAAGGTTCTGGTTCTCAGCCTTGATCAGGAGAGCTACTATTCATTCAGTACTTCCTACCCTATGCCAGTGCCCAAGCCAAGCACTTCCATACACTATTTTATTTAAACTCCACAGCAAGCCTGCCACATGGATATGATTATCTCCAACTTAACATGAGACTGAGTAGGTTAAGCAACTTGCTTCACGATCCATGGCTAATACCTGGCAGAGCTGGATTCAGACATACTTCTTTCTGACTCCAAAGCTGGTAAGTTTAATTACGATGCAATACTATCTCTCTTTGTAGGACCCCAAATTGGAGCAATTAATATACTCAGAGATGATTAGACTTTTGCTGAAAGACAAGAATTACGGAACTCACAAGAGACGGCTGAATAAGTCACACGGCTCATTTGTTTAACTCTCCAGTGATCAGAATGCCAGCGGCTCCTAGGAGTCTTGAGGTATCCCAGGCTGAATTGGAAATCATGAAATCATTTGGTGAGAAGGAATGAGAAGATAATGAGGTGGGCAGTTCTGAGAGCACTTATGTCCATGGGGAAGCCTGAGTTTCTGCAGGAATAGATTCAGAGAAACTGTCCAGGCCCAGCTGGACTCCCAGCTCCCCTTAACCCCTCCACTACTAAACTATTCTGATGACATATTTTATCTTCAGCATGCTCATATTTTTTATCTACAGCAAATAACAGATTTCTACTTGGCCAGAGGGCTACTCTGTTTCTTTTATCATAAGTTACAGAACTAAGTTACTTGCCCAGAGGACAACTTTATTTTCTTTTCCCTAAGTTCCTGTGGGAAAGGTGGGGGGCTCATGGTGGCCCATGAGACCTCGGTGGACATTGCCGGTTGCTCACCCCACATCCTCTTCCACTTTCCTCCTTCCTGAGTCCATGCTAACCTGGGGCTTCTAGTCAGGTGAAAAAACTAGTTGTACTCCTTAGGTATTTTGAATTGGGTTTTCTATCACTTCTATTTCTATTACTATTACTTGAAGATGCTGCTGCTAAAACATCCAAACTGATACAGGTACTCCTTCAAGAATGGGTTTAAGTAAGCCTTGCTTCTGCATTAATTGTTTTCAACAAACATTTTTTGAGCACCTCTTTTATACCAGGTGCTGCTCTAGGTACTTGAAATATATATCAATGAGCAAAATGAACAAAGGCCCTTGTCTTCCCGAGGCTTACATTCCAGTGGGGAGAAATAGACAATAAACAAAGGATGTGTAAAGAAGTAAATGATGCAATATGTTAGAGGTTGATTAGCTATGAAAAAAGAAAAGTGGAGAGCAGTGTCTCAGTGTGGATTCACCCAAAAGAAGACCCCAAGACAAGGGTTTTGGTGCAATTAGCTAATTTCGGAGAGCACAAGTGAGAGAGAAGAGAAATAGAGACAGGGAAGGGAGAAAAGCCAGTGAACTGTCTGTTAGTGAGTAGTTGACGGTTGTATCGAGCAGGGAGCTCCTGGGCTGGAAACCCACATACATGTCATATGAAAAACATCTCAGAATTGTTATGCCAAGGGCTGGGAAATCTGGGTTATTTACCCTCCAACTTGGTCCCTCCTTAGTTGAGGGTTACCCCTGAGGGCATTAAATCATCCAGCCTTCAGAGGTGCTCCTGGTGGGTGCTTCAGAGGTGCTCCAAGCTTCAGTGGCAGAGGAAACTGCAGAAAGTGAAGAGAAACATGAGGTGCTTAAGGGGGAAATCTGTCAGCTTGTGGAGACTGCCCACCAAAGCCCAAGGTGGGCTGAGGGGTCATGGACAAGATATCAACAGTGTCTGCTCCAGCAAGGTAAAGAGGATTGAGAGTGCAGAGGGGTAGGGAGGCTTGTCACAGTTTTGTATAGGATGCTCAGGATAGGCCTTGTTAAGAAGATAACACCTGTACAAAGACTCAAAGCCTATGGATATCTGGAGAAAAGCATTCCAGGTAGAGGGAATAGCAGTGCCAAGACCCTAAGCTGGGAGTGTACTGGAGCATTTGAGAAACAGCAAGGAGGCCAGGGTGGCTGCAGTCCAGTGATCAAGGAGGTGGGTGGTAGGAAGTGAGGTCAGAGGGACCCCAGGGCCCAGAGCATGATAGGCCATGAAGGACTTTGTAACGATGTTGGCTTTCACTCTAAATGAAATGGGAAGGCATTGGACGATCTGAGCCCGGTGTTGTAAATGGTTGAGAAATTCTCTAGGAGGAAAGTCAGTTAATGCTATTTTGGGGCTGACTTGAAAGCATTGTCACAGATTCTGGATCCAGTAAACAGCGAAAACAGAAATGAGATGCCAGACAGTCCTTTCAGGTGGTCCGGTCTGGGTGTGCAGAACAAAGGCAGACATTGCCATCCCTCTCTTCAGAACACCTTGTGAGTTTCAGTCATTGGCTCAGTATCTTTGAGGGCTTTCTGTGTTGGACATTAACCAATTTAAGGGGTTGAATGTTGAGTGTGTGCGAGAAGTTCATGGGATGTGAAACAAAAAGGATTCATTTTGCGCATTACCATCTACATTATTTTTTGATTTTGTTTCCAGGATTAGGACCGTTTACTCCTCCTCTTGTTTACAACGTCCTAAAGAGGAAGGTCTACATTTATATTCTCAGTTTATAGATGAGGAACTTTAAGCATAGTAAAAATGGCATTCAATTACCAAGTGACATCATAAGGTCTCTAGACCCCAGTTATGAGCTTTTCTTATAGGTTATAGAGGACCCTGATCTGTGCAGTGTGTATTGTCATTTACTGGACACCTTATTCCCCTTTCTCAATGTCAGGATTGTAGCATGTCTTAGTGGTTTGTCTTGGTGGTTGATGAAAAATTTACTGTAGAAAATAGAGAGAAAGTGACATGTTAGGTTATTTATTAGGAAAAGTCAGGGTGAATTCCTAGTATTAAAAATAAAAATTTTCCTGTTTTTTTTTATTGTCAAGTATAACTCAACAACACCCCCACCCCCAATTTTACCATTAATTCTTATGTTTAGTTGTTAGTACTCAGATTTTAGTCCCAAATACAGGGTCCTAATAACAGGGACCAGGACAATTTGGAGAGTAGTTATGGCAAAGACTACTAGCTACTTACTGCAATCTGTTGGTTCCTCTCTTGTTAACAGGATTGCAGCCAGGGCCATGACCAGAGTACAGACATACCTCAGAGACAGTGTGGGTGCAGTTCCAGACCACCACAATAAAGCAAGTAAAACACATTTTTTTTGTGTTCTAGTGCATAAAAAGTTATGTTTATACCATACTGTAGTCTATTAAGTGTGCAATAGCATCATGTCTAAAAAATGTATACACCTTAATTTAAAAACACTTTCTAAAAAATTGCTGACCATCATCTGAACCTTCAGTGAGTTATAATAGTTTTGCTGGTGGAGGGTCTTGCCTTGCTGTTGACGGCTGCTGACTGATCAGGGTGGTAGTTGCTGAAGGTTGGGGTGTCTGTGGCAATGTCTTAAAATCAGACACAATGAAGTTTGTCACATCCATTGGCTCTTCCTTTCACAAACAATTTCTCTGTAACATACAATGCTGCTTGTTAACATTTTACCCAAGTAGAACTTCTTTCAAAATTGGAGTCAATCCTCTCAAACCCTGCTGCTGCTTTATCAACTCTATGTAATATTCTCAATCCTTTGTTGTCATTTCAACAAACTTCACAGCATCTTCACCAGTAGATTTCAAGTTTAATTATGAAATTACAGTAGTCAGTCACATCTTCAGACCCCACTTCTAATTCTAGTTCTCTTCTTATTTCCACCACATCTTCAGTTATTTCCTCCACTGAAATCTTGGACCCCTCACAGTCATCCAGGAAAGTTGGAATCAACTTCTTTGAACTTCTGTTAATGTTGATATTTTGATTTCCTCCCATGAAGCACGAATATTCTTAATGGTATTTAGAATGGTGAATCCTTTCCAGAAGGTTTCTCAATAGATTTTGTCAAGATCCATCAAAGGAGTCACTATCTATGGTAGCTATAGCCTTAGAAAATGTATCTCTAAAGTAATAAGACTTGAAAGTCAAGATTACTTCTTGATCCATGAGCTGCAGAATGGATGTTGTGTTATCAGGCATGAAAACAACATGAGTCTTTTCGCATACCTTCATCAGAGCTCTTGGGTGACAAGGTACATTGTCAATGAGCAGTAATATTTTGAAAGGGATCATTTTTTTTTCTGATCAGTAGGCTTCAACAGTGGGCTTAAAATATTCAGTAAACCATGTTGTGAATTGATGTGCTGTTATCCAGGCTTTGTTGTTCCATTTCTAGAGTACAGGCAGAGTAGATTTAGCATAGTTCTTAGAGGCCCTAGGACTTTCAGAATTGTAAATGAGCATTGGCTTCAACGTCAAGTCACCAGCTGCATTAGCCCCTAACAAGAGAGCTTTGAAGCCAATCATTGACTTCTCCTCTGTAGCTATGAAAGTCCTAGATGGCATCTTTTTTCAATATGAGGCTGTTTTGTCTACACTGAAAATCTGTTATTTAGTGTAGCCACTATCATTGATTATCTTAGATCTTCTGGATAACTTGATGCATCTTCTATATCAGTGCTTGCTGCTTCACCTTGCCTTTTTATGTTATGGAGACAACTTCTTTTCTTGGACCTCAAGAAGCAACCTGTTCTAACTTCAAATTTTTCTTCTGCAGTTTCCTCACATCTCTCAGCCTTCATAGAATTGAAGAGAGTTAGGGCCTTTCTCTGGATTTGGCTTTGGCTTAAGGGAATGTTGTGGTTGATGTGATCTATCTAGACCACGAAAGCTTCTTCCATATCAGCAACAGGTCTGTTTTGCTTTCTTGTCATTTATGTGTTCACTGGAGTAGCATTTTAGATTTCCTTCAAGAACAACTCCTTTGCATTCAGAACTTGGCTGACTGGTGTAAGAGGCCTATCTTCCAGCCTATCTCAGCTTTTGACATGCCTTTTTCACTAAGCTTAATCATTCCTAGCTTTTGATTTAAAGTGAGAGATTCATGACTCTTCCTTTCATTTGAACACTTAGAGACCATTGTAAGGTTATTAATTGGCCTAATTTAAATATTATTATTTCTCAGGGAACAGGGAAGCCTGAGGAGAGGGAGAAAGACAGGGTAATAGGCAGTTGGTGGAGCAGTCAGAACACCCATGTTTACTAATTAAGTTCACCATCTTGAAAGAGTGTGGTTTGTGGCACCTCAAAACAATTACAATAGTAACATCAAAAATCATTGATCACAGGGCTTCCCTGGTGGCGCAGTGGTTGAGATCCCGCCTGCCGATGCAGGGGATGCGGATTCGTGCCCCAGTCTGGGAGGATCTCACATGCTGTGGAGCGGCTGGGCCCATGAGCCATGGCCGCTGAGCCTGCGTGTCCGGAGCCTGTGCTCCACAGCGGGAGAGGCTGCAGCAGTGAGAGGCCCGCGTACCGCAAAAAAAAAAAAAAAAATCATTGATCACAGATCACCATAACAAATATAAGTAATAAAGAAGTTTGAAATATTGAAAGAATTACCAAAATATGACACAGAGACACAAAGTGGGCAAATGCTGTTGGAAAAATGGTGCCAGTAGACTTTTTTGATGCAGGGTTGCCACAAACCTTCAATTTGTAAAAAATGCAATATTTTCAAAGTACAATAAAGTGAAGCATAATAAAATGATGTATGCTTGTACATTTCCCAGCCTCCCTTGAGCTAGAGGTAGCCATATAACTCATCCATGCTAAAGGGTGTGGCCAGACATGATGCACATCTCATAAGCATGAAGCAGGCATGTCTCCTCCACATTCTCTCTCCTTCTGCCAGTTGGAAAAAAAAGACAATGAGGCTGAGGCCTTGAAGATGGTAGTTTCCCAAGGTGGCAGGACCCTGGGTTCACATCACCACATGGAAGAGAGAAACCCCAACCAGAAACAATTGCCTTATACCAACATATGAGCAGAAATAAACCTCTATTGTGTTTCAGCCATTCCATTTTTTCTATTTATTATCACAGCCTAGCCTACTCTGTGTAGTACAGTGGTGGTTGATTCCCTTTCTTGGGGCAGGAAAAAATCAGGGAGGGTCTGGAATATTTTTTATTTACAAAACTAAATTAAAATATTTTAATATTTTTTTGTTTAAATATTTTAAAGTTGTCAGGGTTGCTATTGAAATGACAAAGGGGGCAACTTGCAAGTAGAGACACATAGACTAGAATAATAGATATTCTGTCTTCTTTTAAGTATGTGGCTCTTCCTAAAGTTTCTATTTGAGTAAACAGGAATGAGTTACTATTGGATACAGTAAGTAAAGGTAGGGTCTGTATGAAGAACAGGTGAGACCGATAAGCATTTGTGGTCACACCTAACAGTCAGGTAGAAAAGGGGTTGGACAGAGCCTGTGGCCACACACCACAACCAACTAGAAAGCAGATTCAACATTGTGTTCCAGGAAGATAAATTAACCACATGTCCTCAGGAGAAAAGATAAATATGCTGACTTTACCTCTCACGTTATAGGAGATAAAGATTCTTAATGGATCCTATTAAATTATAATAAAATATTAATTAAGGATATAAATGTTTTTATATTGATAACAAATCTGAGCTATATATTGCAAGGATAGAACAATGGATTTTGTAACACTAGCCAAACAAGACTTCGATAATGTACTATTTCATGATGAGACGCAAGTTAAAAACAATAGAACCTATGGCAAAGTATGGACCTAAAAATTCTCATTGATGTAACAAGTTAAATTTAACTAGGAAAAAAGAAAAAAGAAGCTCAGCCTGATGAGTACTGACTTGGGCTTGAATTCCCAAGGGAGAAACCAAAAACCCTGAATCTTAGGAGATAAGCCAGATCCTATAAGCTTGTTTTCTTTTTCTTTATATCCAGAATGATTCCTGCCAGCCTGGGAAGGTGTCAAAGGACTTACTGAAATGCTAGGAAAGCATCCAAATAAACAGAGCTATAATCTAGGAAGGTAGAAGAATTAAGTATAAAAATAATGAAATTAGTGAAATCCTCAGTGTTGATTTTTTAGAATGGGGTTAAATATTAGTGCTATACATTCTGTGATAATTGTATTTTTATATAGTTTATTTTACTGCTTATGAGATTTGAAATGCTAAAAATTTCAGTCACATTATTTTTGCTTTTGTTCCTTTTGCTTTAGGAGACAGATCCAAAAATATATTGCTGCAATTTATGTCAAAGAGTGTTCTGCCTATGTTTTCCTCTAGGAGTTTTATAGCATCCAGTCTTACATTTATGCCTTTTACCTATTTTGAGTTTATTTTTATTTATGGTTGTTAGATAATGCTCTAATTTCATTCTTTTACAAGTAGCTGTCCAGTTTTCCCAGCACCACTTATTGAAGAGACTTTCTTTTCTCTATTGTATATTCTTGCCTCCTTTGTCATAGATTAATTGATCATAAGTGTGTGGGTTTATTTCTGAGCTTTCTATCCTGTTCCATTGATCTGTGTCTGTTTTTGTGCCAGCACAATCTCTTTTGATTACTGTAGCTTTGTAGTATAGTCTGAAGTCAGGGAGCCTAATTCCTCCTGCTCTGTTCTTTCTTGAGATTATTTTGGTTATTCAGGGGCTTTAGTGTTTCCATACAAATTTTAAAATTATTTGTTATAGTTCTGTGAAAAATGCCATTGGTCTTTTGATAGGGATTACATTGGATCTGTAGATTGCCTTGGGTAGTATGATCATTTTAACAATATTGATTCTTCCAATCCAAGAACATGGTACATCTTTCCATCTGTTTGTTCATCTTTAATTTCTTTCATCAGTGTCTTACAGTTTTCTGAGTACAGGTCTTTTACCTTCTTAGGTAGGTTTATATTTAGGTGTTTTATTCTTTTTGTTGCAATGGTGAATGGGATTGTTTCCTTAATTTCTCTTTCTGATCATTTGTTCTTAGTATCAATATATAGAAGTGCAACAGATTTCTGTACATTAATTTTGTATCCTGCAACTTTACTGAATTCATTGATGAACTCTAGTAACTTTCTGGTGGCGTCTTTAGGATTTTCTATGTATAGTATCATGTCATCTGCAAACAGTGATAGTTTTACTTCTTCCTTTCCAATTTGGATTCCTTTTATTTCTTTCTTCTCTGATTGCTGTGGCTAGGACTTCCAAAACTATGTTAAATAAAACTGGCAAGAGTGGGCATGCTTGCTTGTTCCTGATCTTAGAGGAAATGTTTTCAGCTTTTCACCATTGAGTATGATGTTAGGTATGGGTTTGTCATATATGGTCTTTATTATGTTGCAGTATGTTCCTTCTATACCCACTTTCTGGATAATTTTTTTTTTTTTTTTTTTTTTTTGCGGTACACGGGCCTCTCACTGTTGTGGCCTCTCCCATTGCGGAGCACAGGCTCCAGATGCACAGGCTCAGCGGTCATGGCTCACGGGCCCAGCCGCTCCGTGGCATGTGGGATCCTCCCGGACTGGGGCACGAACCCGTGTCCCCTGCATCGGCAGGCGGGCTCTCAACCACTGAGCCACCAGGGAAGCCCCTGGATAATTTTTATTATAAATAGATATTGAATTTTATCAAAATCTTTATCACTATAAACAAATGGTACCTAATTAAACTTAAAAGCTTTTGCACAGCAAAGGAAACCATTGACAAAACAAAAAGACAACCTACTGAATGGGAGATGATATTTGCAAATGATATGACAAATAAGGGGGTAATATCCAACATATATAAACAGCTTATACAACTCAACATCAAAAAAACAACCTGATTAAAACATGGACAGGGCTTCCCTGGTGGCGCAGTGGTTGAGAGTCTGCCTGCCGATGCAGGGGACACAGGTTCATGTCCCGGTCTGGGAAGATTCTACATGCTGTGGAGCAGCTGGGCCCATGAGCCACGGCCACTGAGCCTGTGCGTCCGGAGCATGTGCTCTGCAATGGGAGAGGCCACAACAGTGAGAGGCCCGCGTACCACACACACACAAAAAAAACATGGGCAGAACTGAATAGATGTTTTTCCAAAGAAGAAATGCAGATGGCCAATAGGCACATGAAACTACACTCAACAACACTAATCATCAGGGAAATGCAAATCAAAACCATAATGATATATCACATCACACAGGTCAGAATGGCTGTCTTCAAAAAGAACACAAATAACAAATGTTGGCTAGGATGTGGTGGTACACTGTTGATGGGAATACAAATTGGTGCAGCCACAATGGAAAACTGTATGGAGGTTTCTCAAAAAACTAAAAATAGAACTACCATACGACCCAGCAATTCCACTCCTGGGTATATATCTGAAAAAAACAAAGCACTAATTTGAAAAGAGACATGTACCCTAATGTTCATAGCAGGATTATTTATAATTGCCCAGGTATGAAAGCATCCTAAGTGTCCATCGACAGATAGATGGATAAAGAAGATGTGAGATACACACACACACACACACACACACACACACACACACACACACACTATATCTATCTATCTATATCTATATATCTATATCTATATGTACACATACACACACACAATGGAATACTACTCAGCCATAAAAAGAATGAAACTTTGCCATTTGCAGCAACATGGCTAGACTTGGAGGACATTATGCTAAGTGAAATAAGTCAGACAGAGAAAAACAAGTACTGTATGACATCACTAATATGTGAAATATAAAAAATACAACAAACTAGTGAATAAAACAAAAAAGAAGCAGACTCACATATATAGAGAACAAACTAGTGGATACCAGTGGGAAGAGGGAAGGGGGAGGGCAATTTAGAGGTAGGGGTAAAAGAGGGTTATCACAGGATTATACAAAATCATGGGTGTGAAACTTTTGAAAACTGTAAAGCACTATAGAATTTAAAGAATCATTCATTCAATAAAAAAGAGAAAATATCAGTCATATTAAATTTTCATCTGTTGTTGAAACACTTCAAAGGAATTTAAGTTTGTAATCACTGTAACGTTTTTAAGAAAAGAGGTTTCTTCATTTATTATATGTATATATGCATATATGTATATTATTAAAGTATGTAAGTTTAAAAAATTGAGCATTATAGAAGGTACTCTTCACCAGTGGAAATGTTTCTGTCTTAAAAGAAGCTAATCAGCACTAAGCTTTCCTGGGCATAGCTGGCACACTAAACAAGTATTCTCATGACAAATAATATTAAGAAGTTTATCAATATCAAATATTAAGTGGGAACAGTGCTTTATACAATGAGAATTTCTAGGAGGCTTTTATCACCAGAGACCACTTTGGTACTAATTTCATCTGCAACCACTGATTCTTTCTATTTTAAGCAAATGGGCATGCAAGTGAGGTCTTGGAACACACTTTCTCCCAGAATGCTTGCGAATCTGCTGTAGGTGTTGACTCTTGGTATTCTTTTCCTACCCATCTCCCTTCGAACCATCCTTCTTCTCTCTACTGATGCTGGATCTGATCCATGACTTGTGCGGTACTGAGATCCTTTCACTATGCATCTTCCGTGAAGTCACTAGCCTGATTTGCAGCCTGCTTCCCATCCAAGGCCCACATGGCAGAGGGATAATAGCTTTTGCGTAAGGAAGAGGAGATTAGGGAAACAAATAGACACATTTCTTTTGTAGTTGTCATCTTGTATTTCTCCTTTGATCACTTTTCATGTCCTGGCCAAACTCCTTGGCTCATCCAAATGGATTCTCTGGCCGCTCAATTCTCTGACCCCTCTTGATGAAAATCCCCTTAGTTTTTAAATGTTATTAAAGATGTTTCATACCCAGAGTCTTCATGGTACATTTTTCTCTGACTAGTTCCAGCCTCCAACTTTAATCTCCCTTCTCTGAACTTCTCTTGGACATAGGGTTGGAACCACACGATTTAGTGATTACGCAAACACTGACTCTCTGGAACCCTCAGAGGTTGAGTCATTTTGTTTAGCTGAGCTTCACAGATTATTGAGTTAAAATCTATAAGAATATTGAGCCCATTTGTGTTTGCTACTTAAGAACACATTCAGAGTAAATAGCTAGGCTTCAGTGCTTCATATTCTGTAGAGCATTTTCTGTAGACCTGTGCTTTAGAACTGCCTGAGGCCACTTATTAAAATGTACTGAATCCCAACCTCTTGGGATGGGGCCTGGGCATCTAAGTGTTTAACGAACTCTCCAGGTGATTCTTACAGGTACTGAAATTTGGGAATCACCCTCCTGAAGGAAGAGCAAAAGGACTTTGGATGAGTCCAACGCAATGCAGCTGATTGAATAAGTATGCCATGGTTTCCCCAGGATTTCAGGTTGTGTGTGCTTGCCTCTACTTCCTCTTTTCCAAACATGTTTAATAATATTTATCATCAGATAACAATTTTCTATTTCATATATCTTATCAAGTGACTCTGATACAATTAATTAGCCATTTCACTGAAATGAAATAGTTGGGCTTGACATGGAATTGGTATGATGGGAAAGCTTAGAGAATAATCAAGAAATATTGGATAAATGGAAATCGAACATTTCCCCACCCTCACTTAGCACGACTGAATTTCAGTTGGGGTTCGTGGGTGTGGGTGGGTGGTGACAGTCAGAAGAGAACTGTTGTTAACAAAGGTACATAACAAAGGGTAGATGTTATACCATTCAGATAGGCCGGGCTATGTTATAGTAACACTTGTTCTCAACTTTCAGTTTCATGAAGCAACAAAAGTTTACTTCTCACACATGCATAGTCCATTAAGGTTTCAGGAGACTCTTCAAGGGAGCAATCCCCCACATGTGGGCTCAGCATTCCAGTCTGTTTTGATTGTGGGTTTCATGATTTTTACACGAGGATTTCTTCATGACCAACACAACAGGGAAGAGAGCGAGACAGACTGTTAATTCAGTGCCCTTCTCCACGCCCATTGGCCAGAGCAGTCACATGGCCTTGCCCAACTGTGGGGGCAGGATGGAGTGCCGGGAAATGTAAATGTCCAGTGTGCCCTGGAGGAGAGGAAGACAAGATGAGAGCATTAGAAATCTTTACGACAGATGCTCAATCACAGTGGGAAGTGTTTCTGGGAAACTGCTGTGAGGCAATGATTTCCAGTAGGGCAAAAGGAAAGATGGACAGAAACTAGGATTTTTATTAATATTTCTCCCTCTCCCTCTCCTTTTTTTTTTACAGACCTCACTTTTTCTCTTTCTGAATAACACTTGATTTCTTTTTTAAGCATACTGATATTTTTGTGTTATGAAGCAACCTAAATTAATTAAAGGTTTTATGTTACTTGGTGCACATCCAAGGAAAAAATGTGCGGTGGTCACATGTCTAATAACTAATCAGGAGATATTTCTAATGACTTTGTGCTTCTATAATGATGCTCCAACTCCTCTTCTGTCTAGACCTTTTTTATCATTTCCAGCCCCAACTCCCACAGATGCTCACCTTTTAGTTTATAAAAGAAGAACCTGGAGAGTTTGTTAGATTCCCAGGCCTCTTCCTCAAGATTAAGATTCAGAACTTCTTCCTCAAGATTAGGATTCAACCAGGAATTTGCATTTTAATCAGTGTCCTCTGGAGATTCTAAAGCAGGATTCCATGGACCACGTCTTGAGAAATTATCTGTAGGATTTTCAAATTGTTATAGGATTATTCAGTTTTTCTGTTTCTTAAGTCTGTTTTAGTAGGTTACAGTTTTCTAGAAATGTATCCATTTTGTTTATGATTTTAAAAAATTAATGGCATAAAGTTATGTATAATATCCTCTTGTTTCTGTTTTTGTATTTTTTTTGCGGTACGCAGGCCTCTCACTGTTGTGGCCTCCCCCGTTGCAGAGCACAGGCTCCAGATGCGCAGCCTCAGCGGCCATGGCTCACCGGCCCAGCCGCTCCGCGGCATGTGGGGTCTTCCCGGACCGGGGCACGAACCCGTGTCCCCTGCATTGGCAGGCGGACTCTCAACCACTGCGCCACTAGGGAAGCCCCTCCTCTTGTTTTTAAAGAATATACTCACGGTGCCCCTGTTATTCTCTGTAGCATCTGTACTTGTTCCTTCCTTATTTCTCATGTTTATTTGTACCTCCTCTCTTTTTTCTTGTTCAGTCTCACTACAAGTTTGTCAATTTTGTCAACTTTTTCAAAAAACCAAATTCGGACTTTGCAGATTATTGTGTATCTGTTTTCTATTTTGTTAATTTCTGATGTCATTTAAAATTGCCTTTCTTCTGTTTCCTTGGGCTTATTTTGCTACAGTTTTTTTCTCACCTCTACAATGAACATGTGCTCAGCTTATTGTGATTGTTTTAAAATGCTTTGACAAACTTTCCTTAAAAAAAAAAAATGGGACCTGATTTTCCTCCTCTTGTGAACAAGACTTAGTGACTCACTTCTCACAAATAGAATGTGGCAAAAATGATGGTATGTGGCTTCCAAGAATAGGTCACAAAAAGAACAGCTTCTGCCTGGCTTTTTCTCTTTTGGATCACCCACTTGGGAGAACCTAGCCACCATCTAGTGAGAACACACAAACAGCCCTCTGTGAAAGGCCACGTGGAGAGAAACTGAGGCCTCCCTGCCAACAGCCAGCACCAGCTTGCCAGCTAACAACCGTGGAAGTGGATGCTTCTGTTTCATTCAAGCCTTCAGATGATGTGACTGCAACCTCACGTGTTACCTCAAGCCAGAACCACGTAGCCGTACTTTTGAAATCCTGACCCACAAAAACTATGGGAGAGGATAGATACTTATTATTGTTCTACACCATTATCTTTTGGTGTAATTCGTCTTGCAACAGTAGAAACTATTATAATATATTAATTAATCACCAGCCCTTCTACCCTGACATAAGCATTTAAATGCTATAAATTTCCCTCTACACATTGTTTTAACTAAATCCCACAAATTTGGATAGGCAGTATTTTTCATTATCATTAAGATTTAAATATTTTCTAATTTCCATTATTTCTTATTCTTTGACTTATGAGTTACTTAGAATCATGTTTCATAATTTCCAAATATATATTGTATATTTGTTATTGATTTCTAGTTTAACTGCATTTTGAACAGAAAATATAGTCTATATGATATAATCCTTAAAAAAAAAAAAGAAATTATCTGTAGAAAACAAAGCACTGGAGCTTATGTATTTACTCTCATGATGTGCTTGTGAACTGATCCTGTTGCTGTCTCTGGATCTTTGCCCATGTGGTTGCCTCAGGCTAAATCATTCTCCTGACCAGTTCTCTACCCACACTTGGCTCTTCTAATCTGACTAATGTCACTCTCCCTGGGTGACTTCCTTGAAACTCAAGCACTCAAGTCTGGAGTTAAGTGTACCTCCCAGGTGTTCCCGTAGGATTTGGTAATGCCTTTATCATAGCACTTACCTCAGCATATGGTGATTGCCTGATTACTATTCCTATCCATTACTACACCAAGCCATTCAAGTGCTGGAAACATGTCTATTATGTTCATCATTGCATCTATTTTCCAGTACCATGACCAGCATATGATATGTGCTCAAAAAATACACACTGAATGAAAGGTAAGAGATAATTCCTTAAAGGATGGTTAAGGACAGGAGCTCAGAAAGTTCATGCAGGGAATGAGGATTGACCCAACTGGCAGCAGTGTGACATTCTTTTAAGTTTAAAGGGCATACTTAAAGTGAATTGGACTTCTTATATGGATCAAAAACATATTGTTTGTTTTGAATGTCTTCACACTCACCTGAATTACAACTGGATCTTCCTATTCATCACCCTACAAACCCAATAACCTTTATAAATGTGAAATTATGATTTTTTTGCTTTAAGTGGTGAACTAAAGACCATTTTCCACTTCCCTCACAGACATCACACAAACATAACAAAGACAATAAGAAATAAAAATAGAAATTTCATCTTCAAGGAAATTGGGAGACTTGGGTAACACAAATACGTAATATCTGAAAACACAGTAGAATGGCAAGAACTTTGCAGAGTGGAGTAAGCCATGACTGCAAAGGGAAACACAAAAGATAAGCAGACTCTGTGGTCCTTAGGCTCCTCAGAAAGGCTGAAGAATTAGGTGGAAATAATAATGTGGATTAAAAACAGGAGTAATGGCTAAAAATCTGTCAAAGATATAGAACAATACTTGCCACCTCATAGTTGGGTGTCACTCTTTCCTTCCACCAACCCCAAGAGGGATGGACAATTATTCATTGGTGAAATTGAACCAAATCGAACTCATCAGGCACAGAGAAGAGAAAAGATTGCAGACTAAAAAGAGAGCTCATATTAAATGGTGAAACTCTCAATATTCCTTTCCCCAACTAGCTCCTAGGATGCCTAAAACCAGGCTTGTCTAATAGTCAATAGGATGTTGGATCTTTCTCTAGAGAAACTAGAAGACCGCAGGATTAAGACCTATGGATTTGACATTTATGACATTCACCAATTAAAATGCTGACTTAAGACCCAATTACTCTCCAGTTAAGCCTGCTGGTCAAAAAGCCATGTCAATGCACAGGGAACTTCATGTCCACTTTTTAAATGTCTCACCAATAAATGTGAGCAGTAAGGATGCCAAGACAATTCAATGAGGGAAAAGGGAAGGCCTTTTTAAAACAAATATTTTTGCAGCAACTGGATATCTAACTGGAATGAAAAGAAGCTCAACCACTACCTCATTCCATTTACAAAAGTAATTTGAGATTGATTGTAAACCTAAATTTAAAAGAAAGACTATAATATCTTTACTACATTTATGTAATTACAGATGTTTTAAAGAGCACACACAATGCACAATTTTAAAACTTTTAGGTGAGTATCTTTCTAATATATATTACTATTTCTTTTTTAAACAGAATCTAGATTATATTTTACTCTTTGAGATGGTTCAGCGTCCTCACTGTAGACCTTAAATATGGTATTGGCCTCCAGTATGATATTGTCCTTGAAACCTAACAGGTATGATGAAACTATTTACTTAAAAGTAACCTGAGACCGAAGTGTTTTGTTTTGCCTGTTTGTTTTGTTTTACTTTCTGTATCTGTTTTAAAAAAATCATCCATTAGAATGTCAGCTGTCACTTGTTATAATATCTGTCTTAGATTGTAAAATCTACCCTGGAAGGCAGTTGGGCAGATTATAAACATTTTTCTTGAACTTTTTTTGTTTATAACTTCTCACAAAAGCATATATTTTTACAATGAGAAACATGTAATAAAGGAGGCAAAGATTAATACAATTTCTACCCTGTTATGGCATTTATACTGTTTTATAATTACATATTAGTTTACATGTTTTAAAATATTTATGTCTATCTTCCCCCCCTAGATTACAACCTTCATGAAGGCAAAGATTATAGTTTTTTTCATCATTGGATTTTCACCCAGTGCCTAACACAAGTACTTAGTACATAGAACCAAATCAATAAATACTTGTTGAATAGTTTTAGACAGACCTGGAAATCAACTCATCTTCTTAGACTGTCCATAAAGGAAGGATCAGAGGGCTCTGAGTAAAAAGCTTTGCTCTTTGTAATTAACATTGAATTTGTGACATCTATTTCAAATTTTCTAGGTGCTTTTTGTCCTCTTATCGATAGCTACTCTGGTTCCTGGCTATGTAACCACTAAATACATTTGTCAGATACACAGTTCCAAATAGGACAAGTGTACCAGCACTGCCTTGCATTGTTTGGTAATTATTTCAGGCTGCACAATCAACATGTTATATACTGAGCACCAGCTGTAAGCTTTGTAGCATGGTAGAGGTTATGTGTAACAGAAAAAAGAAAGGCAGGGTCTATCCTTTCAGGAAAACTGTACTAGTGGTTGAGAAGACGATAGAATTTCAGAGGAGGGTTTGAGACTGAGTTTAAGCTTCTAAAGGGACTTCTTTTATATCTTCTTCACTTAATACCTAATCCCAGTGCCCCGTGGTCATTAGGCTCATTCAGTTGACACACATTTAATGATGAGGCCTATTAAGTGCCAGGCACAGTTCTAGGTCCTAGGCATATAGGGATGAACAGTACAAAATAAGCTTCTGCACTCCTGTTGCTTGTATTCTAGTAGGAGAAGACAGACAATGTGGAAATAAATGAAATTACAAGGAAAATATCAGGGAGTAGAAAGTACTGCTTAGAGAAGTAGAGGGATAAAGCAACAACTATTTTAGTTTGAGTGGTTAAGGAAAGCTTCTCTAAAGAACTGGTATTTAAGCTGGGAAGAATAAGAGGAACCAGTTATGCAAATAAGGGGGGTGCAGTAGGGGAGGCCCAGGGCAGGTGAGGAGCCATCTAGTGCAAAGGCCTTGAGGCAGGAGCAAACTTGGCCTATTAAAGGAACTGAAAGAAGGTCAAGTGTAGAAACTTAGTGGGTGTGGGTGAGGGGGAGGGAAGAATGAAATCAAGTCAGAGAGGGAGGTAGGTTCAGATCACCCAGGGTTCTGGAAGGCGGGGTGAGCAGCTTGATGCTAGTCTCTGAATGGAATGGAAAGCCTCTGAAGAGCTTTAAGCAGGGAGACACGTGATGTACGTTTACAAAATATTGCTCTAACATGTGCAAAATGGAATGGCACAAAAGGAGAGGCAGAGAAATGAGTCCCAAGCTTAGGGAGAGATGCAGAGGGCTTGTATTAGATCATAGTCATGGAGAGGGGGAGATAAGGATGGATTCAGGATATGTTTTGAAGGTAGAATCAATAGGATTTGCTGATGCCTTTGAGGTAGGGAGAGAGGAAAGAATCAAGGATAGTGCCTAGATTATTAACTTGAGCTACCAGTAGTGCTATTTTGTGAGGGTGGAATCACAGAAGCCAAAAGAAGAAAGTGTTTCAAGGAGAAAACAGTGGCCACTATGTCAAATATTTCTGACATGGAGAAGTAAGATAAGAATAGACAAGTCATGTCTGGGTTTGGGGAGATGGAGTCATTGTTAACCTCAACAAGAGCAGGTTTGGTAGCCTGGCAGGGATAAAAGCCCTAGTGCAGTGAACGGAGGAGACAGTGTAAGGAGAAGCATAGGGGCAGTGACTATAATCAACTCTTCCAAGAAGTTTGCTCCACAGGGGAGTGTGGACATTTGGCAGGAGTTGGAAGGAATATGAGATTGAGCTTTTCCATTCTTTGTTTTAAGACAGAGATATTAAAGCATGCTTGGGTGATGATTGGGTTGAATCAATAGAGAAAGACCCATAATGCAGAAAAGGGAAGGGAAACTTACAGGAGTAGATTCTAGAGCATGAGAAAGTTGAGATGCAGGGCAAAAGCAGAGTTATCACCTTTGCTATAAACGGGGACCCTTTAGCCAAACTAACCTGACAGGAAACAATATCTGAAGTGCAGGCAGGTTGGGAGTTTAGATATGGGAAGAAAAGGGAGTTCTTTGTTTAGTGTCTGCTTCTATTTTCTTAGTGAAATATAAGATAAGGTCAAGGGTGGAAGGGCACAGGTGCATGAAATTGGAGGAGAGAGCAAAAATAAGAAACAGTTTTGAAGAGTGGAAAATTGTATAGAGCGTCTATTTGAGTGCCTATTTGAGATCTGTGGTCATATGGTATATGTTTCTTTAGTCTAGAAACATTCAGCTGTGAGAAGTGCAAGCCCAGAAAAAGCGAGAGCAGGGTTTATTGAGGTTGGGACTTAGCCTGGTTGGTGCTATAGAAGGAAGGAAGGAAGGGCTGGTGATTTAAGAGTGTTTACAAAGGAATGATTATAATCATAGATCACGAGCTCTTCACTAGGTAAGGAGGGAAGAAGAGCATGAATACGTTGACAAATTGTAGCTCCAGTGGATTGATCATCTTGATGAGGTTATAGAATTTTTTGAGTAAGAGTATTTAGGGGAAGTGAGCTACACATACAAGCCCTGGTAATCAGAAAACAGGGCACTTGAAATTGCGAGGTCAGAGAAAACCACAAGCTCAAGGGCATGATTATGGGGTGGATAAATGAGGTAGGATAAAGGAATAGATCATTGGAAGTGAGGAATGAAAAGGCAAGAGTGATGGATGGATTATCCACATGGCTATTGAAGTTGCAAAATATGAGGGCAAGAGTGGTAGTGGAACGGAAGACAGTGCTAAAGTCATCACTGAAGAAGGGCACACCCAGGAGTTGCTAGTTAATAATAAAAAAGAGGAGTAAGGGGATGCTTAAAGGACCTGGGGATTTTTGAAGGTGGGGAGAAAATGATCTTGAAGTAACAATGGGAAGCAAGGATTAGATGTGAGTGAGAGGGAAAAAAAAACACAGCCTTCACTAATGAGAGCCAGGATTCAGTAAGACAATAGGTGGAGACAGGGCTGCCCGCATCGTCCAACTTCAGAGGCACCATTGACCCAGGAGATGATGTGAATGGTACTTTTCTGAGTTGTGTGACACAGCCATGGTTCAAAGGGAAAATTTAGAGAAGTTGAGGGTACAGGGTCATTGTCCAATGACACAGTATGAGTGTCAGAGGGCCCAGTGGAAGGAGTGAGGGGGTCAGATCCATGGATATACAAATATGCCAGGAGGAAGAGAGGGCTCAGTGGGTTATGGATGGACTGGGAGGCTTGAGCTCCCCCTGCTTCGTAAATACTTCATTCACAGATTGACCTAGATTCTTAAACCACTTGTGCTGTTCAGTGTAATTTTCCCAGGCCTCTTTGTTGATAGAATTTAAAACCATGGGATTGGAGACACTTTATCTCCAGAACTCTATCTTCAGTCAGAAACAGCCTGAAATAATTGGAGCACAGGTGTTTTGGAGGCAGGCAATCTCTCCACAACAGCCACGTCAGGCAAATTTGTGTGATTTCTGGCCATTGCTGCTCTTCCACCTGCCTCTAGAAGTGTGTAAGAGAAGATCAGATAACTTGGATAAATGCCCAGCTGCCCGTGATGGGCACAGTTGTCCCCAACATTGTTTTCTTGACTATTTCTCCTGTTACCAGTCCCTGGGTCTTTCCATGTGAGCCCATTCTGAGCCTGTGTCCATGAGAAGAACTCACACAGTCTGTGACCCCAGTAAGTAGAGTAGTGCCTTTCCTTTCTTTCCAGAGGCAGTGACTGGTTTTGTTTGCCTGGAGTTTTTTTGAATCATTAGAGTCCTGATAAATGACATTTGCCTGCTTTGGAAACCCTTGCAAATGAGGTAGGTGTTGTTGATTGATAAGATATAAAGCCCAGTATCCAAAGTTCTTCATTATCTGGATCTCATGGTCCCATGTGCCTCCCCCTTGGAAGCACTTACTTTTCACAGTTGTAATTCCACAATTATTTGTAAGTTTCTGTAAATGATACGGGTCTCTGAACACTGGACTGTAAGCTTCCTGATGGCAGAGACCATGCCTTCCCCACCCACTCATTACTATCCCCAACACGTGAGACTTTTGTGGATAACACTTGTCAATTACAGCAATAAGTGAATGTCTGCACTCCCCCTGCCTACGCTGTTGCCCACTCCGAGGCTTCTCCCACTCTCTCTTGCCTCCTAGCTGCCATCCAGGTCGGCCTCACTCAAGGGTTCCCTGGGCGCTGAACCACTCTCCACTGCCTTTGTCTGAGAATTAAGATCACACCTCGCTGCTAGATGTTTTGCTCTAGTCTTCCAAGAAGGTCGATTTTCTTTTTTAGAATCACTTCTAAAATCATGTGGTCTTTAACTTTGGGAACTCTTGCATCTGAGTGCTAATTCAGATTTAAGCCTAAGTAACCTCATCACCTCTCACCCCATGAATGTTGACAATGGAAGAAATATTTTGCTGCAGTTCTGGACTATAAAGCTGGGGAAGAAACTTAATTTTCTTTTTTTGCACAAATCAGAAAAACAGCTACTGTGCAGACTTTCCTTGTTGACTTCAGCAGATGAACTGGACTGCTAGTGTCAATTCAGATTTAAGAAATTATCTGAATCTTGGTTTGACTAGATTTGGGATCTACGTGCAATATTAACTAGGTCAGATAGCTTTTATATGTTCACATGTATACACAGGCTCTCCCCACCCTCCTCATCTTCCATTAGCTTTTGAACTTTGTAAACTGGCATTAAAGCATTACAACAATGTTTTGTTGCACCGCTTTTATAAACTTTTACAGTGCAATACGTGTTATTTTTCAGAGGCAGACCAAAGGTTAATTTCTCAAGGTTCTTGCTTTTGCTTTAACAGCATTCGATGGAGGATTTTTTATATACATTTGTAATAGATGAAAAAATAAACCAGATTGCAAATCTGTTTTTTTTTTTTTTTTGAAACAAACCATCTACAAGGTTTTTGGTCTAAGTTGTATAGGATAAATTAAACTTAAATTGCATTCTATTAACCCAAATGCGTGTATTTCTGTAAGCATAGTTATGTTGAAATAAAGTTTTAAAAAGGAAAAAAAAGATCACAGCTAGCAAGTTCCCCATGCACATTCTGTCCACTCAAAGAAGACCTGTTAGTAGTGACATTCAGGCTGCAGTCAGTGAAAGAAATCCTATCCTGGGTTCAAATCTTCACCCTAGTATTTCACTACTATGAACTTGGGCAGATGACTCACACTTTCTGAGTCTCATTTTTGTTGCTTGCAAAATGGTGATAATAGTATTACCTATTTCATACAGCTATTGGGATGACTAAATGAGACAGAGTTTAGAGTTATTTAATCCCATGACAGGGATGGAGCAAACTCCCAATGATTGACTTTTTTTTTTTCTCTCCTTTAAAAAAATGTTAACATGTTTATTGGAGTATAATTGCTTTACAATGGTGTGCTAGTTTCTGCTGTACAACAAAGTGAATCAGCTATACATATACATATAGCCCCATATCTCCTCCCTCTTGCATCTCCCTCCCACCCTCCCTATCCCACCCCTCTAGGTGGTCACAAAGCACCAAGCTGATCTCCCTGTGCTATGTGGCTGCTTCCCAGTAGCTATTTTCCATTTGGTAGTGTACATAAGTCCATGCCATTCTCTCACTTCATTCCAGCTTACCCTTCACCCTCCCAGTGTCCTCAAGTCCATTCTCTATGTCTACGTCTTTATTCCTGTCCTGCCCCTAGGTTCTTCATAAACTTTTTTTTTCAGATTCCATATATATATATGTGTTAGCACACAGTATTTGTTTTCTCTTTCTGACTTAACGTCACTCTGTATGACAGAATCTAGGTCTAACCACCTCACTACAAATAACTCAATTTCATTTCTTTTTATGTCTGAATAATATTCCATTGTATATATGTGCTACATCTTCTTTATCCATTCCTCTGTCGATGGACACTTTGGCTGCTTCTGTGTCCTGGCTATTGTGAATAGAGCTGCAATGAACATTGTAGTACATGACTCTTTCTGAAGTATGGTTTTCTCAGGGTATATGCCCACTAGTGAGATTGCTGGGTAGTATGGTAGCTCTATTTGCAGTTTTTTAAGGAACATCCATACTGTTGTCCATAGTGACTGTATCAATGTACATTCCCAACAACAGTGCAAGAGGGTTCCCTTTTCTCCACATCATCTCCAGCATATATTGTATGTAGATTTTTTGATGATGGCCATTCTCACCAGTGTGAGGTGATACCTCACTGTAGTTTTGATTTGCATTTCTCTAATGATTAGTGATGTTGAGCATCCTTTCGTGTCTTTGTTGGCCATCTTTGTATCTTCTTTGGAGAAATATCTATTTAGGTCTTATGCCCATTTTTGGATTGGGTTGTTGTTATTTTGATATTGAGCTGCATGTTTATTTTGGAGATTAATCCTTTGTCAGTTGCTTGGTTTGCAAATATTTTCTCCAATTCTGAGAGCTGTCTTTTCATCTTCTTTATGATTTCTTTTGCTGTGCAAAAGCTGATAAGTTTCTTTAGGTCCCGTTTGTTTATTTTTGTTTTTATTTCCATTTCTCTAGGAGGGTGTCAAAAAGAATCTTGCTGTGATTTATGTCATAGAGTGTTCTGCCTATGTTTTCCTCTAAGAGTTTTATAGTGTCTGGCCTTACATTTAGGTCTTTAATCCATTTTGAGTTTATTTTTGTGTATGGCATTAGGAAGTGTTCTAATATCATTATTTGCATGTAGCTGTCCAGAATTCCCAGCACCACCTATTGAAGAGGCTGTCTTCTCTCCATTGCATATTCTTGTGTCATTTATCAAAAATAAGGTGACTGTATGTACGTGGGTTTATCTCTGGGCTTTCTATCCTGTTCCACTAACCTATATTTCTGTTTTTGTGCCAGTACCATACTGTCTTGATTACTGTAACTTGGTAGTATAGACTGAAGTCAGGGAGTCTGACTCCTCCAGCTCAGTTTTTCTTTCTCAAGATTGCTTTGGCTATTCGGGGTCCTTTGTGTTTCCATAGAAATTTTGAAATTTTTTATTCTAATTCTTTGAAAATGCCCATTGGTAGTTTGATAGCAATTGCATTGAATCTGTAGATTACTTTGGGTAGTATAGTCATTTTCATGTTGATTGTTCCAGTCCAAGAACATGGTATATCTCTCCATCTCTTTGTATCATCTTTAATTTCTTTCATCAGTGTCTTATAGTTTTCTGCATACAGGTCTTTTGTCTCCTTAGGAAGGTTTATTCCTAGGTATATTATTCTTTTTGGGAGTGTTTCCTTAATTTCTCTTTCATATTTTCATCATTAGTGTATAGGAATGCAAGAGATTTCTGTGCATTAATTTTGTATCCTGCTACTTTACTACATTCATTGATTAGCTCTAGTAGTTTTCTGGTAGCGTCTGTAGGATTCTCTATGTACAGTATCATGTCATCTGCAAACAGTGACAGCTTTTCTTCTTCTTTTCTGATTTGGATACCTTTTATTTATTTTCCTTCTTTCATTGCTGTGGTTAAACTTCCAAAACTATGTTCAATAATAGTGGTGAGAGTGGGTAACCTTGTCTTGTTCCTAATCTTAGTGGAAATGGTTTCAGTTTTTCACCGTTGAGAACGACGTTGGCTGTGGGTTTGTCACATATGGCCTTTATTATGTTGAGGTAAGTTCCCTCTATGCGTACTTTCTGAGGGTTTTTGTCAAAAATGGGTGTTGAATTTCGTCAAAAGCTTTTTTCTTTTGCACAGCAAAGGAAACCATAAACAAGACCAAAAACAACCCTCAGAATGGGAGAAAATATTTGCAAATGAAGCAACTGACAAAGGATTAATCTCCAAAATTTATAAACAGCTCATGCAGCTCAATATCAAAAAAACAAACAACCCAATCCAAAAATGGGCAGGAGACCTAAATAGACATTTCTCCAAAGAAGATATACAGACTGCCAACAAACACATGAAAGAATGCTCAACATCATTAATCATTAGAGAAATGCAAATCAAAACTACAATGAGATATCATCTCACACCAGTCAGAATGGCCATCATCAAAAAATCAAGAAACAATAAATGCTGGAAAGGGTGTGGAGAAAAGGGAACACTCTTGCACTGCTGGTGGGAATGTGAATTGGTACAGCCACTATGGAGAACAGTATGGAGGTTCCTTAAAAAACTACAAATAGAACTACCATATGACCCAGCAATCCCACTACTGGGCATATACCCTGAGAAAACCATAATTCCAAAAGAGTCATGTACCAAAATGTTCATTGCAGCTCTATTTACAATAGCCCAGAGATGGAAACAACCTAGGTGTCCATCATCGGATGAATGGATACAGAAGATGTGGCACATATGTACAATGGAATATTACTCAGTCATAAAAAGAAACAAAATTGAGCTATTTGTAATGAGGTGGATGGACCTAGAGTCTGTCCTACAGAGTGAAGTAAGTCAGAAAGAGAAAGACAAATACCGTATGCTAACACATATATATGGAATTTAAGAAAAAAATAAATGTCATGAAGAACCTAGGGGTAAGACAGGAATAAAGACACAGACCTACTAGAGAATGGACTTGAGGATATGGAGAGGGGGAAGGGTAAGCTGTGACAAAGCGAGAGAGTGACATGGACGTATATACACTACCAAACGTAGGGTAGATAGCTAGTGGGAAGCAGCCGCATGGCACAGGGATATTGGCTCGGTGCTTTGTGACTGCCTGGAGGGGTGGGATAGGGAGGGTAGGAGGGAGGGAGATGCAAGAGGGAAGAGATATGGGAACATATGTATATGTATAACTGATTCACTTTGTTATAAAGCAGAAATTAACACACCATTGTAAAGCAATTATACTCCAAAAAAGATGTTTAAAAAAAAAGCTTTTTCTGCATCTATTGAGATGATCATATGGTTTTTCTCCTTCAGTTTGTTAATATGGTATATCACATTGATTGATTTGCATATATTGAAGAACCCTTGCATTCCTGGGATAAACCCCACTTGATCATGGTGTATGATCCTTTTAATGTCCTCTTGGATTCTGTTTGCCAGTGCTTTATTGAAGATTTTTGCATCTATGTTCATCAGTGGTATTGGCCTGTAGTTTTCTTTCTTTGTGACATCCTTGTCTGGTTTTGGTATCAAGGTGATGGTGGCCTTGTAGAATGAATTTGGGAGTGTTCCTCCGTCTGCTATATCTTGGAAGAGTTTGAGAAGGATAGGTGTTAGCTCTTCTCTAAATGTTTGATAAAATTCGCCTGTGAAGCCATCTGGTCCTGTGCTTTTGCTTGTTGGAAGAATTTTAATCACAGTTTCAATATCAGTGCTTGTGATTGGTCTGTTTATATCTTCTATTTCTTCCTGGTTCAGTCTTGGAAGGTTGCGCTTTTCTAAGAATGTGTCCATTTCTTCAAGGTTGTCTATTTTACTGGCATAGAGTTGCTTGTAGTAATCTCTCATGATCCTTTGTATTTCTGCAGTGTCAGTTGTTACTTCTCCTTTTTCATTTCTAATTCAGTTGATTTGAGTCTTCTCCCTTTTTGTTTTTGATGAGTCTGGCTAATGGTTTATCAATTTATTTTATCTTCTGAAAGAACCAGCTTTAGTTTTATTGATCTTGCTATTGTTTCCTTCATTTCTTTTTCATTTATTTCTGATCTGATCTTTATGATTTATTTCCTTCTGCTAACTTTGGGTTTTTTGTTCTTCTTTGTCTAATTTCTTTAGGTGTAAGTTTAAGTTGTTTATTTGAACTTTTCTTCTTGTTTCTTGAGGTAGGATTGTATTTCTATAAACTTCCCTCATAGAACTGCTTTTGCTGCATCCATAGGTGTTAAGTCATTGTGTTTTCATTGTCATTTGTTTCTAGGTATTTTTTGAGATACTCTTTGATATCTTCAGTTATCTCTTGCTTATTATGTAGTGTATTGTTTAGTCTCCATTTTTTACAGATTTTTTTTCCTGTAATTGATATCTAGTCCCATAACTTTGTGGTTGGAAAAGATACTTGATCTGATTTCAATTTTCTTAAATTTACCAAGGCTTGATTTTTTTTTTTTTTACATCTTTATTGGAGTATAATTGCTTTACAATGGTGTGTTAATTTCTGCTTTATAACAAAGTGAATCAGTTATACATATACATATGTTTCCATATTTCTTCCCTCTTGTGTCTTCCTCCCTCCCACCCTCCCTATCCCACCCCTCTAGGTGGTCACAAAGCACCGAGCTGATCTCCCTGTGCTATGCGGCTACTTCCCACTAGTTATCTATTTTACGTTTGGTAGTGTATATATGTCCATGCCACTCTCTTGCTTTGTCACAGCTTACCCTTCCCCCTCTCCATATCCTCAAGTCCGTTCTCTAGTAGGTCTGTGTCTTTATTCCTGTCTTACCCTTAGGTTCTTCATGACATTTTTTTTTCTTAAATTCCATATATATGTGTTAGCATACGGTATTTGTCTTTCTCTTTCTGACTTGCTTCACTCTGTAGGACAGACTCTAGGTCCATCCACCTCATTACAAATAGCTCAATTTTGTTTCTTTTTATGACTGAGTAATATTCCATTGTACATATGTGCCACATCTTCTGTGTCCATTCATCCGATGATGGACACCTAGGTTGTTTCCATCTCTGGGCTATTGTAAATAGAGCTGCAATAAACATTTTGGTACATGACTCTTTTTGAATTATGGTTTTCTCAGGCTGTATGCACCAAGGCTTGATTTTGAGCCAAGATATGATCTATCCTGGAGAATGTTCCATGAGCACTTGAGAAGAAAGTGTATTCTGTTGTTTTTGGGTGGAATGTCTTATAAATATCAGTTAAGTCCATCTTGTTTAATGTGTCATTTAAAGTTTGTCTTTCCTTGTTTATTTTCATTTTGGATGATCTGTCCATTGGTGAAAGTGGGGTGTTAAAGTCCCCTACTATGAATGTGTTACTGTCGATTTCCCCTTTTATGGCTGCTAGCATTTGCCTTATGTATTGAGGTGCTCCTATGTTGGGTGCACAAATATTTTCAATTGTTATGTCTTCTTCTGGATTGATCCCTTGATCATTATGTAGTGTCCTTCTTTGTCTCTTGTAATAGTCTTTATTTTAAAGTCTATTTTGTCTGATATGAAAATTGATATTCCAGCTTTCTTTTGATTTCCATTTGCATGGAATATCTTTCTCCATCCCCTCACTTTCAGTCTGTATGTGTCCCTAGGTCTGAAGTGGGTCTCTTGTAGACAGCATGTATACAGGTCTTGTTTTTGTGTCCATTCAGCCAGTCTATGTCTTTTGGTTGGACCATTTAATCCATTTACATTTATCATAATTATTGATATGTATGTTCCTATTACCATTTTCTTAATTGTTTTGGGTTTGTTATTGTAGGTCTTTTCCTTCTCTTGTGTTTCCTGCATAGAGAAGTTCCTTTAGCATTTGCTGTAAAGCTGGTTTGGTGGTGCTGGATTCTCTTAGCTTTTGCTTGTCTGTAAAGGTTTTAATTTCTCTGTCGAATCTGAATGAGATCCTTGCTCGGTAGAGTAATCTTGGCTGTAGCTTTTTCCCTTTCATCACTTTAAATATGTCCTGCCACTCCCTTCTGGCTTGTGGAGTTTTTGCTGCAAGATCAGCTGTTAACCTTATGGGGATTCCCTCGTATGTTATTTGTTATTTTTCCCTTGCTGCTTTTAATGTTTTTTCTTTGTGTTTAATTTTTGATCATTTGATTAATATGTGTCTTGGCATGTTTCTCCTTGGATTTATCCTGCATGGGACTTTCTGCACTTCCTGGACTTGATTAACTATTTCTTTCCCCATATTAGGGAAGTTTTCAACTATAATCTCTTCAAATATTTTCTCAGTCCCTTTCGTTTTCTCTTCTCCTTCTGGGACCTCTATAATTCAAATGTTGGTGCATTTAATGTTGTCCCAGAGGTCTCTGAGATTGTCCTCAATTCTTTTCATTCTCTTTCTTTATTCTGCTCTGCAGTAGTTATTTCCACTATTTTATCTTCCAGGTCACTTATCCGTTCTTCTGCCTCAGCTATTCTGCTATTGATTCCTTCTAGAGAATTTTAAATTTCATTTATTATGCTGTTCATCATTGTTTGTCTTCTCTTTAGTTCTTCTATGTCCTTGTTAAACATTTTTTGTGTTCTCTCCATTCTATTTCCAAGATTTTGGATCATCTTTACTATCATTACTCTGAATTCTTTTTCAGGTAGACTGCCTATTTCCTCTTCATTTGTTTGGTCTGGTGGGTTTTTACCTTCCTCCTTCATCTGCTCTGTGTTTCTCTGTCTTCTCATTTTGCTTAACTTACTGTGTTTGGAGTCTCCTTTTTGCAGACTGCAGGTTCGTAGTTCCCGTTGTTTTTGGTGTCTGCCCCCAGTGGCTAAGGTTGGTTCAGTGGGTTGTGTAGGCTTCCTGGTGGAGGGTACTAGTGCCTGTGTTCTGGTGGATGAGGCTGGATCTTGTCTTTCTGGTACACAGGACCATGTCTGGTGGTGTGTTTTAGGGTATCTGTGACCTTATTATGATTTTAGGTAACGTCTTTACTAATGGGTGGTTTTGTGTTCCTGTCTTGCTAGTCATTTGGCATAGGGTATCCAGCACTGTAGCTTGCTGATTGTTAAGTGGAGCTGGGTCTTAGTGTTGAGATGGAGATCTCTGGGAGAGCTTTTGCCATTTGATATTACATGGAGCTGGGATGTCTCTGTTGGACCAAAGTCCTGAACTCGTCTTTCCCACCTCAGAGACACAGGCCTGACACCCGGCCAGAGCACCAAGACCCTGTCAGCCACATAGCTCAGAAGAAAAGGGAGAAAAAAGAAAGAAAGAACAAAGAAATAAAATAAAGTTATTAAAATAAAAAATAATTATTAAACACAAAAAATTAATAAGTAATTTAAAAAAAAGAAAAGAAAGAAAGAAGAGAGCAACCAAACCAAAAAACAAATCCACCAATGAGAACAAGTGCTAAAAACTATATGAAAGATAAGACCAAAAAACAAAATGGACAGACAGAACCCTGGGACAAATGATAAAAGCAAATCTATACCTACAAAATCACACAAAGAAGCATACACATACACACTCACAAAAAGAAAAAAAGGGAAAAAATGTATATATTGTTGTTCCCAAAGTCCACCACTTCAATTTTGGGATGATTCGTTGTGTATTCAGGTATTACACAGATGCAGAGTACATCAAGTTAATTGTGGAGATTTAATCTCCTGCTCTTGACGTTGCTGAGAGAAATTTCCCTTTCTCTTCTTTGTTCTCAGAGCTCCCGGGGTTCAGCTTTGGATTTGGACCTGCCTCTGTGTGTAGGTCGTCTGAGGGCGTCTGTTCTTCACTCAGACAGGACGGGGTTAAAGGAGCAGCTGATTCGGGGGCTCTGGCTCACTCAGGCCAGGGGGAGGGAGGGGTACGGATGTGGGGTGAGCCTGCGGTGGCAGAGGCCGATGTGACGTTGCACCAACCTGAGGCGCGCCGTGCGTTCTCCCGGGGAAGTTGTCCCTCGATCACGGGACCCTGGCAGTGGTGGGCTGCACAGGCTCCCGGGAGGGACCGTGTGGAGAGTGACCTGTGCTTGCACACAGGCTTCTTGGTGGCGGCAGCAGCAACCTTAGCGTCTCATGCCCGTCTCTGGGGTCCGAGCTGATAGCCGCGGCTCGCGCCCATCTCTGGAGCTTGTTTAAGTGGCGTTCTGAATCCCCTCTCCTTGCGCGCTAGGAAACAAAGAGTCAAAAAAAGTCTCTTGCCTCTTTGGCAGCTCCAGACTTTTTCCCCGACTCCCTCCCGGCTAGCTGTGGTGCAGTACCCCCCTTCAAGCTGTGTTCACGCCGCCAACCCCAGTCCTCTCCCTGGGATCTGACCTCCGAAATCCGACCCTCACCTCCCAGCCCCCGCCCGCCCCGGCGGGTGAGCACACAAGCCTCTAGGGCTGGTGAGTGCTGGTCGGCACTGATCCTCTGTGTGGGAATCTTCGCTTTGCCCTCCGCACCCCTGTTGCTGTGCTCTCCTCCGCGGTGCAGAAGCTTTCCCCCGCCAATCCCCGTCTCCACCAGTGAAGGGGCTTCCTAGCGTGTGGAAACTTTTCCTCCTTCATAGATCCCTCCCAGTGGTGAAGGTCCTGTCCCTATACTTTTGTCTCTGTTTTTTCTTTTGCCCTACCCAGGTACATGGGGAGTTTCTTGCCTTTTGGGAAGTCTGAGGTCTTCTGCTAGCGTTCAGTAGGTGTTCTTTATGAGTTGTTCCATATGTAGATGTATTTCTGATGTATTTGTGGGGAGGAAGGTGATCTCCATGTCTTACTCTTCTGCCATCTTGAAGGTCTCTCCCCCAATAGTTTGTTAAATTAAATGAAAACAAATAAAATAAAACAAAGCGAATGATTTTCCAAAAATCATTTAAGTCTTGCATCTTAATCTTCTGGATCAAATAGTGAACCCAAAAGATTATAAATCAAGAAAAAAAGAATATTTTTTTCTACTTCCCTCTCCCCCCACCCCCAAATACATAATTAAAACTTTAATGTCCCACTATTTGGAAGAAACAGTTTTTCCAGGAAATTTCCATTCTGCAATGTCCATCCAGCTTAGCTATTTCCCCCTCACCAAATCTTTCTTCCTTTTGGGTTGATTAACAGAACCTGTCAGTTTTACCCGGGATCTTCAGAAACTCTATCTGCTCTCATCTGGCTGGAGGCCTCCTGGTGCTCTTAGCATTTTGGTAATCCCAGAGCAATCTACCTTTCCTCTGTTAGCTCTCATAGGAAAGCCTCAATTTCTCCTTGTGAAAAGCAAATGCTTTTCAACATAACTGGAGTGGAGTCTGAAAACATAACAGTGGCTAAGTTGGTGTGTGAATTATGCAGATCTTACTGTTGAGATTTTCCTGGGAGAGCATGTTTCCTTTCTCAGGATTCCTCCTGGTACATCATGAATTCCTTACAGTGTGAAACTAGAAACAGGGAGAGCTAAGGAAGCGATGAGAATGAGGGAACAGAAGCACTTAGTGCAGTGGTGTGCTGGCAGACGCTTAATAACCACTGTGGAAGAGTGGGGAGGTGGATCTGTAGTGTTTGCTCACTGTGGTTGATTTTGAGCAGCTCCAGCAATCCCCTGCACGGCCATGGTCACTCTCCCACCAGCTCAGGCAGGAGGTTTTCACAGGGCTGTGTGAAAGGTGCAGGAACTGAGGCTCAGATGCATTAAGTAACTTGCTCCTAGTCACTAGTTGGCAGTGGGGCCAGGATTTGGATCCAGGCCTGTATGATTGCACACTTTTGGTCCTTAACTCCTAGGCATGTGGATAAAATAAAAGAAAAGAAAAAAGAAGGAAAGTAAACAGGAAAAGAAGCAGTAAGGGGCAGCTTCAGGCTAAGGCTGAGTATAGCAGTTTGCTAGAATGGCACCAGAAAACTGTGGCCAGTAGGTCAAACCTGGCCCAAAGACATGTTTTTGAATTGCCCGATGATTTTTAACATCATCAAAGAGTTGTTAAATAAATAAATAAGAACATGTGGAAAAAACCAAATACGCCCATAAAGCCTAAAATATTTACTCTCTGGCCCTTTACCCCTGTGCTGGGCCTGATATGACTCCTGGGACTCACTAGCCTGAGGTCAGCCATAGAAGAGAAGGAAAGAGAAGGGAGACCAACCTTTGGTAAAAATCTCCTATTGCCACCAGCATGTGACATGGATGATCTAATTTAACTGAAAGCGACTGTAAGACATGGCTTGTGCTTACTGTCCCCATTTTAGCCAGAGGGAAAAATGAGACTCAAAGATGAGTTTGCTTGTCTAAATTCAAAGCTGGGAAGTGGCAGAGCTCAGACTGGGATTTAGGTCTCTCAGGCTCTAAACCCTCACCCTGCACTGCAGGGAGCCTCTTCCCCTAGGATTCAGCCTCCAGATTTTGTGCTCCTGAGCCATGAACCATGGCTAGCAGGGAAAGAGGATGTACACCCTGTGGACAAGTATGTGGCCACATAATCCCTACAATAATCTTAGGAACAAAGGGGATGTTAGGGGCACAGAGGAGGAAGTGATTAGTTCTGTTAGTGAGCTGGGCTCCAGGCCTCGCAGAAGAGGTGACAATGAGCTGGTCCTGAAATGAAGGACATTCCCTGCAAGGGACAGTATGAATAATCTCAGGGAAGTATGAGAGAGTGGGTACTTTGGGAACTGGTAAGTTGTTCTCTGTGTTTGCAGCAAACGGTTTACAGTGGCGAGATGGCAGGTCACTCCCCTGGACAGGTAGGTGGAACTAGATTAGGATGTTCTGAACCCAATATCCCGACACCTTCAGTTGTTAGGGGCAAAGGTCATTAAGTAGACAGGAAAAAGTGGAAAGCAGTATAAGTTATTTGGAATGAAATGAGAATACATATGTGACATGTACATTAGACAGGTGATGACACTCAGGATGTCTTACAATGAGTAAGATCTGCCACTAACAACCATAACTCAGCATTAACTTAAACTATTTTGTATAAAGTATTTAATTAACCAGGACCTATCATATAACTGAAATTAATCCTCAATTAATTAACATTAATCCCATTGGAGAGCTCTCTCTCTCTAACTCCCTCTCTCCCTCTCTCTCCCTCTCTCCTTCTCTCTGCCACAGGACTACACAGCAAAAATGCAAGCATCTGCAAACCAGGAAGAAGGTCTCCACAGAACTGGACCATGTTAGCACCCTGATCTTGGACTACCCAATCACCAGAACTGTGAGAAAATAAATTTCTATTGTTTAAGCCACCTAGTCTATGGTATTCGTTATGGCAGCCTGAGAAGACTAAGACAACCTGCTAGAGAAAGATGGAAACTAACAGAATGATGGAAGATGGAATACACTTTGAGTATTGAAACCAGAGAGATTTAAACCAAGAAATTAACTACACAAGTGTTAGAAAAACTGAAAAGCCTGCAGGGGACAGTAAGGCAACTCAGAGATTAATGACAGCAGAAGTTGCTGCTCCCCCAAGATTGCAAGGGCAAAAGGAAGAGGTGGCCTTAGGAGACCCCAGGGGGCAGGTTGCCCATTGGAAACTGAAACTGTAGTGGGCTGTCTGGGGGAAGAGGAACTTAGAGGAGATGCAGCTGCTTCTGAGAACAAAGAAACAAAGAGGAACACCCTTACTTCTCCCCTTCTCTTCCCTTCAGCCTCCTTCCAGTGCCTCTCCTTGGCTGAATCCAGCCAGTTCAGGGGACACTGGAACCTGGGAAATACAGACCCCTGATGATGACACCCTGAGGTACACAGCAGAGCAGGGGCATGAGGACTGGGTTTGAGGGCAATCTGTCCAAGGACTGGCATAGTGGTGGAGTCCACCAGTGTCTCTTCTTATGGGGGCACTAATCCCATGAGGGCCTCACCCTCAATGACCTTATTTAACCCAAGGGCACCATCTCCAAATACCATCACACTGGGGGGTTAGGACTTCAACATATAAATTTGGGAGGATACAGCATTCACACCACTACACAGTACTATTATTTTTTATATTTAATTCTGCTTTAATTCTGCAGATTTAGAAACTGAGACTAGGAAAGTAAAATGTGTTTCCCCAAATCCTAGCTTATGTAAGTGTAATTCAAATCCAGGTCTAGTGGCTTCTAATGGCATACTACTAACTATTACAGCAGATGGCTTCACAGAGTGTCTGCACAAGGACCCAGTAATCAGTTATGTATTTGATGTGCTAACACAATTCAGCCAAATTCCTGTGACTTGTACTAGCTTGTGGGAAATGGCCTATGCTAATTAACTCATATGATTGATGGGATACTTTAAAATATAGAACTAACATTTGTATATCTCTTTACAACTCGCAAAGACCTCACTTACCCATTGCCTCATTTCCTCCTTTGATTTTTGCAATGCTTGTCAGGATGGAAGGACAGATCTAGATGGAAACTGAAGGTCAGAGAGAGCAGGTTAATTACTGCAAGTCAGACAGCTAAGAAATGATAAAGGAAAGGAACACTTTAACCCAGACCTGCTGGCTCTTCATCCTGATGCTTCCCATCACAACAGATATAACTGCAATGTTCCTTGGAGATCAAAGAGAATATTCGATAAAGGCCAATTAAGTGGGAGGTGCTTCTACTGTTTTTTAGACTTTCTGAGTGTCATCAGATTCATATACTGGTTTTTCACATAAGAGATTAGAGATGCCTGTGCATCACGTGCTGCCTCTTTGAAGTTACCTACTCCATGGGGAATCTCCCTTGGCCAGAGAAGGGGCTAAATGTAGTGGGAAAGAAGGGTTTGCAAGGAGAACATCCAAGGAAGCACTTCCCTGGTGGCGGCTGGCTCCCCTGATATTTCAATGATCCCATGTGCATAACAATAGATACTACCTCTAAAGCACTTGAAAATATTTTGTTCTCTTAAGACAGGTTAAAAAACATTCTTCCCTTTCCTTTACACTTATCATTTACTTAGGAAGACCTCCTTCTTCCTAGAGTATAGGGTCTACAGCAAAGCATGAATTTATAAATTCATTTCATTTATTTATTTTTCCATTTTAAAGATAATAGGGAAACTGAGGGAAGTAAAGTTTAAATGTCTTATTAGGGCATAGATTATTTGATCAAATGGTACATTTATTATTTGTACAACAACAACAAAAAAGAGAGAGTGAATTTTCTCTCTGTGCATTTCACTGTGTTGGGCAACTTTGGGAGAGAGATAGATTAATTAAAAAGGAAGGCCTGTCCTCAAGAACTGTACCATCTAGCACAGAGGTTTAGACATGTACACTAATCTGTGTATAACAAAATTAATAACAATAATATAATAAAAGACATAATATGGGTGATAGCAGTAATTCAAAGTTTGCCCTTGGCAATGGTCATCAATCTTGACTTAGTACTAAAAGAGTGATGTTTTGAAACATAAAAACCTTGCAGAAATGAATTAAGACTCTGGTGAGGAAGCTCTAGTTCAGGCTATATCTGGCCTTTGGTTTTATCTATCTGGCTTGAGGTAAATTTCCTAAATTATCTAGAGGCCTCCTGCCTTAAGAACAACAAATACAGATATTCCCAGGTCTGAAGGAGAATTCTGGGCCTCCTTCTGCTGGATGCCCTGTTTTGCTGTTTCACTCAGTGATTCATTCTCTTAAGGCCACAGCAGGTGGTTCTGGATGGGGTGGCAATACAGCCTGCTCGGTCTGAGTTATGTAATGCATGTTTGTGTCCCCCACCTAATTCATATGTTGTTGCCCTAACTGCCAGTATGGCTGGATTTCAAGATGGGGCCTCTAAGGAAGTAACTAAGGTTAAATGAGATCATAAAGGTGGGACCTTGATCCCATAGGATTAATATCTTTACAGGAAGAAACACCAGAGATCTCACTCCACTCTCACTCTCCATGCACACAGAGGAAGGGCCATGTGAGGACACAGTGAGAAGATGGCCATCTACAAGCCAGGAAGAGAGATGTCACCAGAACCAAATTTGCCAGCACCCTAATCTTAGATAGTTCTAGCCTCCAGAACTGTGAGAAAATAAATTTGCTGAAGCCCTCTAGTCCATGTGTTTTTATTATGGCACCCTGAGCAGATAGTCAGGGAGGAGAGACCTCCTGTGGTGTAGGAGATGTGCTTTGTGGCACTGGAGGCATAGGTCTGAGTAGGCTACACGGGCTGGGGTCAAAGTGGGGATGAGACTCTAAGGAGATCTGGAGGATGGGGGATAGTTTTAGGGAGTGCAAAGCTGGCTGAATGAGTGTTTTTAGAGCCAGCTTAGGGAGATATTAATTTTAGTGTCTTTGTGGATGGGGGTAGTGCCAGAGCTCAGGACTGGGGGAGACCCTGAGCAGCATCAGAGTGTGCTGTGGCATGGTGGCCTAACTGTGTCAAGAGTGCTGACTTGGCTTCTCTCTATTGGAAGCTGCTTCTTCCTTCCTCCTTCCAGCGGGGGCCCTCTCCTGCTCTCAGCGATCTCTGGCTCCTTTTACTTCTTCCCTTTCATACAAATGAAATGACTATCCTGTCTCCCATCACATACACCCTGAGCCTCCTCATAACAAAAACACATACAAATGTAAACATATGTATATGTAATTCTTCTTATCGAATGATTCTTAGTCTACAGTTTGGTTTTGGAGAGTGGTGCTGACTTACAAACCTCTGTGGAAAAGTTATGAGACATGGTCCCCTCCAGGGTTATATACATATATGTATATATCACCCCCTGTCTTAGAGGGCTGTGGCAGGAGGACTTGTGTAGCCAGTGATATGGTATTCATGCCTTTGTGTAATCCCCTCCCCTCAAATGTTGGCAGGACCTGTGACTTGTTTCTAAACAGTAGAATGTGGCAAAGGTGATGGATTTTGACGTGATTTTGTGCAGGTAATTACATAAGAGTGTAGTGTCCATCTTTCTAGAGCCTCTTTCTCTCTTTCACCCTGTCTGACTTTAAAGAAGCAAGCTGCCATGAAACCTATAGCTACGAGGAAATAAATTCTGCCAACAACATGAAGAAGCTTGGAAGCAGATCCTTCCTGTAAAAGAAAAAAATCTCCTGTGTTTCTCCTTTACTACCACACCTCACTTCACTTCTGACACCAGATGTGTGGGCTTTCTATGCATCAAGCAGTTCTCTGTGACACCAGCTGGGTGTCCTACAATTGAACTCAATTCTGACACTCTTCACCTGGAAATAGCATCAGATCCCATAGGTTAAGGACTCAGTCACACAAGACGCCCACCCCCCAACTGCAGATGCCAATCACAAGTCCCAGGTTGTCACCTATACTTCTGATGGACCGTCTATAAATAGGGGTTCCCACAACCCACTCCTTGGGTTTGACAATTTACTAGAATGATTCACAGAAATCAGGAAAACACGTTTACCAGTGTATTATATAATAAAGGATATGGTAAAGGATACAGATGAACAAACAGATGAAGAGATGTACAGGGCAAGGTAAAGGGGAAGAGGCATGGCACTTTCATGCCCTTGCCAGGTGCACCACTCTCCTAGCACCTCCATGTGTTCGACAGTCCAGAAGCTCTTCAAATACTGTCCTTGTGGGTTATAATGGAAGCTTTATTACATAGGCATAATTGACTAAATCATTGGCCATTGGTGACTGATTCAACCTCCAGCCCCTCTCCCCACCTGGAAGGTCTGTGGGTGGGACTGAAAGTTGTTGGTTCCCCTGGCAACCAGCCCCATGCTTAGGGGTTTTCCAAAAGTCACCTCATTAACATAAACTCATGTGTGGTTGAAAGGGGCTTGTTATGAATAGCAAAAGACACCGTATTGCTCTTCTCATTTATGAAATTCCAAGGGTTTTAGGAGCTCTTTCAGAAACAGGGACAAAGATCAAATATATATTTCTTATTACAAATCACAATATCACACTTCCCCAGTCAAGCTTCTGATAAAAACCCAGCCCTGGGTGACACCTTGATTGAAGGCTTGCAGTACCCTAAGCAGAAGACCTAGGTAAGCTGTGCCAGGACTCCTGACCCACAGAAACTGTGAGATAATAAATGCATATTGTTCTAGGCTCCTACGTTTTATGGTATTTTATTACATAGCAGTAGACAACTAACATGGATTTTGGTACCTGAAAAGTGGGGTGTTGCTGTACAAATAGCCACAAATATGGGAATAGCCTTGGAACCAGATAGTAGGTGATAACTAGAAGGATTTTGAGGAGCAAGGTAGAGAAAGCCATAAATTTCTTTGAACTGTTAGTATAAATCTGGGCTTTGAGTGTGATGTCAAGAAAGACTCAATAGAAAATGAAGAATAAGTTATTGAAAAGTGAAGGAAGTGGGATCCTTGCTTTGCGGTAGGCAGAAAACGTAGCAAAATTGTCTACTGCAGTTATGTAGAAAGCACAGATTGTAATTGATGAATGTGGTAATTTAGCTAAGGAGTTTCCAAGCAAAGTGTTGAAGATGCTGCCTGGTTTCTTCTTGCTTCTTAGAGTAAAATGTGAGAGAAGGGATAAATTGAGGAAAGAGCTGTTAAACAAAAAGGAGCTAGAACTTGATTTCAAAAATTGTCAGCCTCTCCACATGGTAAAAAAGTGTTAAAAGTGAGAAATGGCTGTCTAAAGTGTAGAGAAAAAGCTGAGTGTGCAATTATACAATCTTTTGCTAAAACTTCAAAAAATCCAACGGTCATACTATTCAATCACCCAAACGGCCCTTTCAAGATATTAAGGATGCCCCTCCGAGATCTTGAAGTATAGGGCTTCTAGAAACATAAGTGGTGTTGTGTCTCAGCAATCTCTTCAGGAGCTAAAGATAGAGAAAAGATTATCTTGAAAAGATAGGTGGGTGTGGCTTTTGTCTCATAGAGTGAACTCCAATGAAACCCATGGGAGACCCACAAAGTTATTGAGAAAATTATTTCAGTAGAAACACTGCCAGCAGGAACTGAATGGGACAGAGAGAGTGCAAAATGAAAGAAGGCTGCTGAAACAAGCCCCCCACTGACCCAGTTTTTCTGGCAAGAAGCAGGCTGATAAACTACTCAGCTGCAAACATGTGTTACCTTTTATGAAAAAAGAATGACACAGAAAGTAGAATCAACGGCTGGCTGAGAGATCACAGCCAAGAGCCACAGAGAATTATCCCCTACATCCTGAAATATTATCAAGGATCTTTGAGCACTTGATCAGCTGGATTTTAAAACTGCTATGGACATTTTTAATCTTTCATTTTAGCCTTGAGCTGGAACATTTGTACTATTATCCAATGCCTGTCCCATCGTTGTATGTTGAGTATTTTGAAATAGATAACTTGTCTCATTAGGTTCATAGTTCCACAGATGGAGAGGAATTGTGCCACAGGAGTTATACTTAGCAGACTATACCTGAGCACTTCATCCTCACCTGGATCTGATTTAGACAATGAAATTGTGAAGCTAATGCTATAATGGGATGAAACTCTTGGGAATCTTGTGAGGGAGCGAATGTATTTTGAGTGTAGGAGAGATGTGAATCATTAAGGTCCAGAGTTCAGATTGTCAGACAGACTGTAGTATAAGCCCCGGTTCCTGCCTTCTAGAATTCACAATGTTGTGTAATCCCCTTGCATCCTTGATTGTGGGAGGGACCTGTAACTTGATTCTAACCAATGAAATGTGGCAAAGGTGATGGGAGAAATGTGATTACATGAAGGTAATTAAATAAAAATACAGCACTCGTCTTGCTAGAACTTCTTTCTTATGCTGTTACTGGCTTTGAAGAAGCAAGCTGTCATGAATCCGATTGTCACAAGGAAATAAATTCTGCCTCAACCAGAGGGGTCTTGGAAGCAAGTCCTTCCCCAGTTGAGCCTCTGATGAGAATCCAGCCCTGAATATCACCTTAATTGTAGTCTTATGAAACCCTAAGTGTAGGATCCAACTAAACAGTTCCTGGACCACTGGACTACTGCACAGAAACTTTGCAGTAAGCATGTGTTGTTTTATTTAAGCCACTATATTTTGGTTCCATAGGATAGGAAGTTAATACAGAGGCTCCTAGAAAGAAGGAAAACCAAAAGCACATGTGACAAATAAAAACAACAGATAGCATTATACTTCTACACTGGCAATGTTTTTTATCTGCTGCCAAGTTTGCTATCAAACTAGCACACCTCCCCCCTTCAAGTATTTATCAACATCCATCCATCTATTCATTCATTCAATAAACATTTGTTATGTATCCAACACTGTAGGGGTTTCTGTCACAATAGGTTTCATACTCCTTCCAGGTGCTTCCATGTATATGTAAGTAATTAGATGACAAGGCATGTCAGCTAAGTTTCCTGAGAGTAATATTTAAAATGTGTGTGTGCACAGTATCAGTCCTTTCTAGTCATTTGCTCACGGAACTTACCTATGGTCTGCTGGAGGACACAGATAATAAGTTAAAATTATAATAAATAATTGTACACGGCATGGACATATGTACACTACCAAATGTAAAATAGATAGATAGTGGGAACCAGTTGCGTAGCACAGGGAGATCAGGTCGGTGTTTTGTGACCACCTAGAGGGGTGGGATAGGGAGGGTGGGAGGGAGATGCAAGAGGGAAGAGATATGGGGATATATGTATATGTATAGCTGATTCACTTTGTTATAAAGTAGAAACTAACACACCATTGTAAAGCAATTATACTCCAATAAAGATTTATATTAAAGATATAATAATAAAGATTTATATTAAAAATATAATTGTACAATCACATTTATGATAAAAGATATAAAAGAAAAGTAGAATAGGGGACCTAAATTGATGACAGGTGTCAGGAAAGGTTTCCTGGAGGAAGTGACATATAAACTGAGTCTTGACATGTATGTAGAAGTTTGCCACTAGCAGGTAGGGGGAGAACGGGTCGTGGGTGAGATTCTGTGAGAGGAAATGGTATGTCAAAGAGCACAGGGCAAGAGAGAACTTGGCGTTTTCTAAAGAACTGAACAGAGACCAGTGAGGCAGGAACATGGTGATATCAGGGCAGAATTGTGGGAGAAGAGGGCAGAGAGGTTGGCAGTGTCCTACTTATGCAAGACCCAGTGAAATCATCTGTGACCTTATTTTGATTTTGAAAACTTTTAAGTGTGTAGATAAAAGATGGTTTTCTTTATTAGAGACAGAAATGTTAAAATGGGAAAAGGCCACAGACAGCCAGTAAATATAAGTATCTTAGATTTCTGACAGGTGTGAGGGAGAGTACAGGGTGGGGGGAGTGGGTACACTGAGCTCATTGCTGTGGGAATTAGGACAAAAGACAGACTCCTACAGTAGGTGGCAAATAAGTTCAGCTCGGATAAAGAGAAGTGGGAAATTATAAGACAGGTTCCCAAGAGATCTTGCGAGGGAGAGAGAAGAGGGCTATAGTGCAGCTTAGAGACACCACCAGCTTCTCAGGCACCCAGCAAGGAGCAGTGCAGGGAGTCTTTGCCCATGGCATTTTGGTAGTGTGTTTTTATTTTGTTTTGTTTGTTTATTTATGAGAAGTAGAGTAGAATATATAACCATTTCATGTACTGGGAGTTCCACACCTCTGTGGTACAGAAAGACTCTCCCAACTTGAAGGCTAGAATCCTGGTTGCCTGGCTTCTCCCAACCATCAGCGTCACCTTGGGTCAGTCTTCTCACCAGTCTCACCCCAGTTGCCTCACTGGTTATGGGAGTAAACAAGCTCAAAGTTTCCAGAAGGAAGGATTATTGCATAAAGAAAGATATTGGAAAGTCAAATACCCCAGAGACTCCTAATCTACTGTTGGTTTTTTCCTTTCAGTTGCCAATCTGCCGAAGTCCTCAGATGGCATTATTATTATCATCATGAAGTCTTTCTTTACAGTGCAACAGTTTTAATTAGCTTCATTTCCTGTTTTTTCCCCTCAGAGACCAGTGCATGACATCTGATGGTACTTGCCTGCCCAAGGAAAGTGTGATAAAGGAAAAACTAGTTACTAGTAGAGCTAGAAACTCTGGGAGAGAGTGGCCTGGTCAGGATAAGGGTGAGGATGGGAGAGAAAGGAAGACAGCCCAGCAGACAAAGCCTGCTCTGGCTGCAGCTTCCACATCAGCACCCAGTGACCCAGCTGTGAATAATGCTGTTGGCCTGGAGAGACCATCCCCTAGCTGAGTCTGGAGTGTTTCCCTAGCCTTGCATCAGCCTTGTTATTTATCTGATTCTTCACTTCCTGGATTGTTTTGGCTAGAAGAACTTCTTCAATACTTGATGTGCCAACCTAACTGTAATTCATAAGACAAAAGGCTGCTGAATGCTCTTGATTTTCCTACCTAACGGACGAAATCAGGTCTGAAGAGTAAGAAGCTACCTGACCTTGGTGACCTCAATGCCAAACACTTTGGGATATCTCATGGGAAACTGTGTTGTTGCATTTTTTTAGGATTCAACATTTTTTTGTTGTCATTTAAAAATTCCTTCAGGGAAAAGTCTTCCAAAATTCCAGGCCAAAGAGCAAGATACAGTGTTCAAATGTGCCTCTCATTAGCTGTGTGTTCATGGCCAAGTTATATAACCTATCTAATCTCAGTTTCCTCCCTGGTAAAGCATAGCTAATAATAATAATACCTACCACATGGGAGTACAATGAGGACTAGATAAGATAATGCATATTTACCAAATAACAACTTATCACCAGGAGTTTAGATCCAGGAGAGCCAAAACCAGCATTGTGAGGATCGGTGTTGCAGGAAGGAAGAGGGAGGAATAGGGCAACATAACTGAATCGTAATTATGCAAAATCATAGCCTAGTGGGTCTGACACATGGGTTTGACACATGTTTTAGTGTCAAACCTAGGAACAACTCCCAGTTCTATCATTTGTTACATGGGCAGTATTTTCCTCTCTGAGCCTGAGTTTGCTCTTCTGCAAAACAGTAATATAAATTGTATTTGCTTTATAGGGTTGTCTTGAGAATTAAATGAGATAGTGCATTGTAGCAGACACTTGCTAGAAACACAAGAAACCTGTTTCCTCTTCTTGCTGGATCACCAACTGAATACATTTCCCAGCCTCCTTGCATCTAAGTGAGGCTATAAACTAAGTTGTGGTGAATGTAATGTGGGTGGAAGTGACATATGCTATGTGGTCTAAGCCTTACCCCTAAAACCTCTCTGTGATCCTCTGTACCCTCTCTTTCCTCATCTGCTGGGTGGATGCAGAGGATCCAGGGGAGGACTCCAAAGCTCAGGCAGAACCACAATATGGAATGAACCTGGGTCTATGAATGATTACATAGAGCAGAGCACTCCTTCCTCTGCCCCTGCCAATCTGCGTTGTATTATGGTTTGAACTACTGAGATTTTTAGAGTTGTTTGTTAAAACATTTAATGTGTCTTGATTTATTCATCCTCATGAGGCACATAGTAATTCCCCAATAAATATTAGCTATTACTATTATTATTTCCTCCCTGACTGGAACGGCTGAGTGGGAAGTTCCAAGCCCATCACACTTAAATGAGGCTTTAATACTACAAGACTACTTTTGTTCTCTCCCCTGGCTGGAACATTGACTCCCAAATCTCTGGATTCCTCCCTAAAGAAACTAAATGATTCATTCCTTCATTCATTTATCAAATTAGTAAGCCTTCACTGAATGTCTACTGTTTATATAGTTTGATTAGATGCTGGGAAATACAGTGAAGATAACACTGTCTTCATGGAATCGTCAATTTCATAAAGAGAGACTGACACAGAACTAGCTAAATTATCATGCAGAATAAAGTGTGCACCTTACTTCTCACCAAATCATCATAAGTTGTGGCCTGTGATACTTTACTTCATAAGAAATCAGTAATATTCCTTCAGCGTTCAACCCAGGGTGGGATTATGGGAAAGTTTTGCCACTTTCCTGGCAACCTTCACCTTGACATTGCATTCTTATGGAAAGAGAAGGAGAAGAAGGGAAAGAGAAAGGAGTGTTAAGCAGTAGTTTTGTTTCACTGAAAAACCAAACATGTGTTTGTATGGTGCCGCTCTGTGGCATCTTGCAGCTTTCCCAGCCTTCTTTCCTTCCTTCCTTCCTTCTTTCCTTCCTCTCTCCCTCCCTCTTTCTCTTTCTTTTGTTCTTCCTCCCCACAATCGACTACTCGTGCACCATGGGACACCTGCTGCTTCTGCACTGTGCTCTTACGATCTGCTCTCCCAAGGCAGGATGAACAGTTATGACAGTCTAGTGCTGTTTCTGTTCAACTTTGTCACCTCCCCTTCCTGGAACTCAGATCATCAAATACACAGTATTCTTTTCTATCCATTACAAACGGCACTAACATATCAAGGAACTTATTTTTGCTGATCCTGGACCTACACAAGCCATCACAAACATTCTCATTACAGACTTCCAGGCAGGTCCACCAAACAGTCATAGCTGGCCCAAGAGTAGATGATCTCTGGGCATCTTCGGTAAAAATAATTATCTCTTATCCTCTTAAACTTATTTTTTAAAGCACTTTTGGATATATATATAATCTGTTAAACACCTTGAGGGTGAGATGGTCTATGTTATTTTGTACCCTTCCCCCTCTGTGCTCAGCTCTCAAGGAGCCCTCGACAAATACTTGAGAACTGAGAACCCTCCTCCTCTTTTTCCTTTCTTCTGATCTATGTTTCTATTCCCTCACCAATAGATTCTTTCTCATCACAGGCACCAGTCTCATCAGCACTGCCTGTTTGACCAGAAATAACATGACCTCACAGGTTCATCTAGTCCATCCCTCTGCTCCCAAATAGACTTCCTCAGTGTCATTCCAGCAAGGTCAAGTGCAGAGTCTATTGGAGAAGGACACTCCTTTCTTGGAATGCCTTCAGGTAAAACCAGCAGAAGGTCTTTGAACCTGTTCGCTGATGACTAGTTGGCTCAAAGGATTCCAAACACTGACCATGGACTTTTTCCTCTGACTCTACCATTAGGTCTGGTTGTGTGCCATACCAGCTCAGAGGCAAGACTTTGTAAGTGTGCCTTGTGATTCTTCATTATTTTTAAGGCAGATCTGTTTCTCATTGACTGGGACTCATTGGGCCCCTCCTTTGCCTTGTCATGCTCAGGACAGCCAACCTGGCAGCCTTCCAAGGACCAAGCTTACCCGAAGGTGCTGTGGCCTGCCTCTCCTGACAGGCCTGGGCTGAGGCTGCCTTTGTTCTTTCACAGTGGGTTGCTTTTTCCCTGGACTTGGATGGCTCAGCAAAAGTTATTGGATGTTCTGCAGGGTGGGAGCCCTGAGTTGCAGAGTTTATGTTGGAAACTGTGTACATGGTTCTGGGTTATCCTCATGGTGGCTGCATTTTTCCTTTTTGTCTGCCAGGGTGAATAGTACGGCATGGGAGTGAGCTGGGGAAGGGGTCAGGCACAAGTTCATGCAGACTGCACTGTATCATGGAGGCCCCTTTCCCAGGGTTAACGCTACTAGTGGTACAAGGGGAGAGGTTGCCAGTTAGGTGGTGAGGAGACAACTGTTTGGACTTGATCATTGACTGTAAAGCCACCCTCAAGCACAGGCAGGGGAAGGGAAAAAGAGAGACACAATAAAGGAAAAACAAAAGATGGTAGTATATCATTACTAGATTACTTCAGCCTCATTTGAGGTGCTATAGAATCTATTATAAACATGACATAATTCACCTCACACTGTATAAATGTGTGTGACCTAAATGCTGCTTCAGGTTTGCTCTCCCCTCAGAGATTTTCCTACTCTCAGGCCTGAATTCCACTCTTCAGTGAGTCACCATCAAAAGCCCTTTGCTGCTGGAGACCTTCAAGATGACAGAGGACTGAGATGTGGAGATCGCCTTCCTCCCCACAAATACATCAGAAATATGTCTATGTGGGGAACAACTCCTACAGAACACCTACTGAACACTGGCAGGAGACCTCAGACCTCGCAAAAGGCAAGAAACTCCCCACGTACCTGGGTAGGGGAAAGAAAAAAGAAAAAAACAGAGACAAAAGAATAGGGACAGGACCTGCACCAGTGGGAGGGAGCTGTGAAGGAGGAAAGGTTTCCACACACTAGGAAGCCCCTTCACTGGCGGAGATGGGGGGTGGCAGGGGAGAAGCTTCAGAGCCATGGAGGAAAGCGCAGCCACAGGGGTGCGGAGGGCAAAGCAGAGAGATTCCAGCACAGAGGATCGGTGCCGACCAGCACTCACCAGCCCGAGAGGCTTGTCTGCTCACCCGCCGGGGCGGGCGGGGCTGGGAGCCGAGGTTTGGGCTTCAGAGGTCAGATCCCAGGAAAAGGACTGGGGTTGGCTGCGTGAACACAGCCTGAAGGGGGCGCCACAGCTAGCCGAGAGGGAGTCCAAGAAAGAGTCTGGAACTGCCTAAGAAGCAAGAGACCATCGTTTTGCGGTGCGAGAGGAGAGGGGATTCAAAGCACCGCCTAAACGAGCTCCAGAGATGGGCGTGAGCCACAGCTATCACTGCAGACACCAGAGATGGGCATGAGACGCTAAGGCTGCTGCTGCCACCACCAAGAAGCCTGTGTGCCATCACAGGTCACTCTCCACACCTCCCTTCCGGGGAGCCTGTGCAGCCCGCCATTGCCAGGGTCCCGTGATCCAGGGACAACTTCCCTGGGAGAACACATGGCGCGCCTCAGGTTGGGGCAAAGTCATGCTAGCCTCTGCCACTGCAGGCTCGCCCTGCAATCTGTACCCCTCCCTCACCCCAGCCTGAGTGAGCCAGAGCCCCCGAATCAGCTGCAACTTTAATGCCCTCCCATCTGAGTGAAGAACAGACGCCCTCAGGCAACCTACACGCAGAGGCGTGGCCAAATCCAAAGCTGAACCCAGGAGCTGTGCGAACAAAGAAGAGAAAGGGAAATCTCTCCCAGCAGCCTCAGCAGCAGCAGATTAAATATCCACAATCAACTCGATGTACCCTGCATCTGTGGAATACCTGAATAGACGACGAATCATTGCAAAATTGGGGCGGTGGACTTTAGGAGCAACAATACATATATACAATTTTCTTTTTTCTCTTTTCATAAGTGTGTATGTGTATGCTTCTTTGTGTGATTTTGTCTGTATAGCTTTGCTTTTACCGTTTGTCCTAGGGTTTTGTCTGTCCTTTTTTTTTTTTTTTTTTTTGTATAGGTTTTAGCACTTGTTCTCATTGGTGGATTTGGTTTTTGGTTTGGGTGCTCTCTTCTTTCTTTCTTTTTTATTACTTCTTAATTTCTTTAATTTTTAATAATTATTTTTTACTTTAATAACTTTATTTTATTTTTTCTTTCTTTCTTTCTTTCTTTCCTTCTCCCTTTCTTCTCAGCTATGTGGCTGACAAAGTCTTCGTGCTCTGGCCGGGTGTCAGGGCTGTGCCTCTGAGGTGGGAGAGCCGAGTTGAGCACACTGGTCCACCATAGACCTCCCAGCTCCACATCATATCAAACAGCGAAAGCTCTCCCAGAGATCTCCAACTCAATGCTAAGACCCAGCTGCACTCAACAACCAGCAAGCTACAGTGCTGGACTCCCTATGCCAAACAACTAGCAAGACAGGAACACAACACCACCCACTAGTAGAAAGGCTGCCTAAAATCATAATAACATCACAGACCCCAGAACACACCACCAGACATGGTCCTGTATACCAGAAAGACAGAATCCAGCCTCATCCACCAGAACACAGGCATGAGTCCCCTCCCCTGGGAAGCCTAAACAACCCAATGAACAAACCATAGCCACTGGGGACAGACACCAAAAACAATGGGAACTATGAACCTGCAGGCTGCAAAAAGGAGAACCCAAACACAATAAGTGAAGTAAAATGAGAAGACAGAGAAACACACAGCAGATGAAGCAGCAAGGTTAAAACCCACCAGACCAAACAAATGAAGAGGAAACAGGCAGTCTACCTGAAAAAGAATTCAGAGTAATGATAGTAAAGATGATCCAAAATCTTGGAAATAGAATGGAGAGAACACAAAAAATGTTTAACAAGGACCTAGAAGAACTAAAGAGCAAAAAAACAATGATGAAAAAAACAATAAATGAAATTAAAAATTCTCTAAAAGCAATCGATATCAGAATAACTGAGGAAGAAGAACATATAAGTGACCTGAAAGATAACATGGTGGAAATAACTACTACAGAGCAGAATAAAGAAAAAAGAATGAAAGAATGGAAGACAGTCTCAGAGACCTCTGGGGCAATATTAAATGCACCAACATTTGAAGTACAGGGTCCCAGAAGAAGAAGAGAAAAAAGAAAGGGACTGAGAAAATATTTGAAGAGATTATAGTTGAAAACTTCCCTAATATGGGAAAGGAAATAGTTAATCAAGTCCAGGAAGCACAGAGAGTCCATACAGGATAAATCCAAGGAGAAACATGCCAAGACACATATTAATCAAATGATCAAAAATTAAATACAAAGAAAAAATATTAAAAGCAGCAAGGGAAAAACAACAAATAATATACAACAGAATCCCCATAAGGTTAACAGCTGATCTTTCAGGAGAAACTCTGCAAACCAGAAGGAAGTGTCAGGACATATTTAAAGTGATGAAAGGGAGGAACCTACAACTAAGATTACTCTACCTGGCAATGATCTCATTCAGATTCAAAGGAGAAATTAAAACTTTCAGAGACAAGCAAAAGCTAAGAGAATTCAGCAGCATTAAACCAGCTTTACAACAAATACTAAAGGAACTTCTCTATGTAGGAAACACAAGAGAAGGAAAAGACCTACAATAACAAACCCCAAACAATTAAGAAAAGGATAAAAGGAACATACATATTGATAACTGACATAAATGTAAATGGATTAAATGGTCCAACCAAAAGACATAGACTGGCTGAATGGATACAAAAACAATACCCATATATATGCTACCTACAAGAGACCACTTCAGACCTAGGGACACATACAGACTGAAAATGAGGGGATGGAAAAAGATATTCCATGCAAATGGAAATCAAAACAAAGCTGGCATAGCAATTTTCATATCAGATAAAATAGACTTGAAAATAAAGACTATTACAAGAGACAAAGAAGGACACAACATAATGATAATGGGATCAATCGAAGAAGAAGACATAACAATTGAAAATATTTATGCACACAACATAGGAGAACCTCAATACATAAGGCAAATGTTAACAGCCATGAAAGGGGAAATCAACAGTAACACAATCATAGTAGGGAAATTTAACACCTCACTTTCACCAATGGACAGATCAACCAAAATGAAAATAAATAAGAAAACACAAGCTTTAAATGACATGTTAAACAAGATGGATTGAATTTATATTTATAGGACATTCCATCTAAAAAAAAACAGAATACACTTTCTTCTCAAGTGCTCATGGAACATTCTCCAGGATAGATCATATCTTGGGTCACAAATCAAGTCTTGGTAAATTTAAGAAAATTGAAATCGTATCAAGTGTCTTTTCTGACCACAGTGCTATGAGACTAGATATCAATTACAGGAAAAAACTGTAAAAAACACAAACACATGGAGAATAAACAGTACACTACTTAATAACCAAGAGATCACTGAAGAAATAAAAGAGGAAATCAAAAAATACCTAGAAACAGATGACAATGAAAACACAACAACCCAAAACCTATGGGATGCAGCAAAAGCAGTTCTAAGAGGGAACTTTATAGCAATACAATTCAACCTTAAGAAACAAGAAACATCTCAAATAAACAACCAAACTTTACACCTAAAGCAATTACAGAAGGAAGAACAAAGAACCCCAAAGTTAGCAGAAGGAAAGAAAGCATAAAGATCAGATCAGAAATAAGTGAAAAAGAAATGAAGGAAACAACAGTGAAGATCAATAAAACTAAAAGCTGGTTCTTTGAGAAGATAAACAAAATTGATATACCATTAACTAGACTCATCAAGAAGAAAAGGGAGAAGACTCAAATCAATAGAATTAGAAAGGAAAAAGGAGAAGTAACAACTGACACTGCAGAAATACAAAGGATCATGAGAGATTACTAAAGCAACTGCCAATAAAATGGACAACCTGGAAGAAATGGACACATTCTTAAAAAAGCACAACCTTCCAGGACAGAACCAGGAAGAAATAGAAAATATAAACAGACCGATTACAAGCACTGAAATTGAAACTGTGATTAAAAATCTTCCAAAAAACAAAAGCCCAAGACCAGATGGCTTCATAGGCGAATTTTATCAAACATACAGAGAAAAGCTAACACCTATCCTTCTAAAACTCTTCCAAAATATAGCAGACGGAGGAACACTCCCAAACTCATTCTACAAGCCCACCATCCCTCTGGTACCAAAACCAGACAAAGATGTCACAAAGAAAGAAAACTACAGGCCAAAATATCTGATGAACATAGATAAAAAAATCCTCAACAAAATACTAGCAAACAGAATCCAAGAGCACATTAAAAGGATCATACACCATGATCAAGTGGGGTTTATCCCAGGAATGCAAGGATTCTTCAGTATACGCAAATCAGTCAATGTGATACACCATATTAAAAAACTGAAGGATAAAAACCATATGTTCATCTCAATAGATGTAGAAAAAACTTTTGAGAAAATTCAACACATATTTGTGATAAAAACCCTCAGAAAGTAGGCATAGAGGGAACTTACCTCAACATAATAAAGGCCATATATGAGAAACCCACAGCCAACATTGTTCTCAGTGGTGAAAAGCTGAAACCATTTCCACTAAGATCAGGACCAAGACAATGTTGCCCACTCTCACCACTATCATTAAACATACTTTTGGAAGTTTTAGCCATAGGACTCAAAGAAGACAAAGAAATAAAAGGAATCCAAATCGGAAAAGGAGAAGTAAAGCTGTCACTGTTTTCAGATTCTCTATGTATGCATAGAGAATCCTAAAGATGCTACCAGAAAACTACTAGAGCTAATCAATGAATTTGGTAACCTAGCACATTACAAAATTAATGCACAGAAATCTCTTGCATTCCTATACATTAATGATGAAAAATCTGAAAGATAAATTAAGGAAACACTCCCACTTACCACTGCAACAAAAAGAATAAAATACCAAGGAATAAACCCACCTACGGAGACAAAATACCTGTATGCCGAAAACTATAAGACAGTGAGGAAAGAAATTAAAGATGATACAAACAGATGGAGAGATGTACCACGTTCTTGGATTGGAAGAATCAACATTGTGAAAATGAATATACTCCCCAAAGCAATCTACAGATTCAATGCAATCCCTATCAAATTACCAATGGCATATTTCACAGAACTAGAACAAAATATTTCACGATTTGTATGGAAAGATGAAAGACCCCAAATAGCCAAAGCAATCTTGAGAATGAAAAACGGACCTAGAGGAATTATGTTCCTGGCCTTCAGACTATACTACAAAGCTACAGTGATCATGACAGTATGGTACTGGCACAAAAGCAGAAATATAGATCAATGGAACAGGATAGAAAGCCCGGAGATAAACCCACACACATATGGTCACCTTATTTTTGTTAAAGGAAGCAAGAATATACAATGGAGAAAAGACAGTCTCTTCAATAAGTGGTGCTGGGAAAACTGGACAGCTACATGCAAAAGAATGAAATTAGAACACTCCTTAACACCATACACAAAAGTAAACTCAAAATGGATTAAAGACCTAAATGTAAGGTCAGAGACTATAAAAGTCTTGGAAGAAAACATAGGCAGAACACTCTATGACATAAATCACAGCAAGATCCTTTTTGACCCACCTCCTAGAGAAATGGAAATAAAAACAAAAATAAACAATTGGGACCTAATGAAACTTAAAAGTTTTGCACAGCAAAGGAAACCATAAACAAGATGAAAAGACAACCCTCAGAATGGGAGAAAATATTTGAAGATGAAGCAACTGACAAAGGACTAATCTCCAAAATTTATAAGCAGCTCATGCAGCTCAATATGAGAAAAACAAACAACCTATCCAAAAATGGGCAGAAGACCTAAATAGATATTTCTCCAAAGAAGATATAAAAATGGCCGAGAAACACATGAAAGGATGCTCAACATCACTAATCATTAGAGAAATGCAAATCAAAACTACAGTGAGGTATCATCTCACACCAGTTAGAATGGCCATCATCAAATATCTACAAACAATAAATGCTGGAGAGAGTGTGGAGAATAAGGAACACCCTTGCACTGTGGGTGGGAATGTAAATTGTTACAGCCACTATGGAGAACTGTATGGAAGTTTCTTAAAAACCTAAAAATAGAACTACCTTAAGACCCAGCAATCCCACTACTGGGCATATACCCTGAGAAAACCATAATTCAAAAAGACACATGGGGGCTTCCCTGGTGGCGCAGTGGTTGAGAGTCTGCCTGCTGATGCAGGGGACGCGGTTTCGTGCACGGGTCCGGGAGGATCCCACGTACCGTGGAGCGGCTGTGCCCGTGAGCCATGGCTGCTGAGCCTGCACATCCGGAGCCTGTGCTCCACAACAGAAGAGGCCACAACAGTGAGAGGCCCATGTACCACACACACAAAAAAGACACATGTACCCAATATTCATTGCAGCTCTACTTACAATAGCCAGGACATGGAAGCAACATAAGTGTCCATCGACAGATGAATGGATAAAGAAGATGTGGCACATATATACAATGGAATATTACTCAGGCATAAAAAGAAACGAGATTGAGTTATTTGTAGTGAGGTGGATGGACCTAGAGACTGTCATACAGAGTGAAGTAAGTCATAAAGAGTAAAACAAATACCGTATGCTGACACATATATATGTAATCTAAAAATAAATAAAAATGGTTCTGAAGAACCTAGGGGCAGGACAGGAATAAAGATGCAGACGTAGAGAATGGATTTGAGAACATGGGTAATGGGAAGGGTAAGCTGACATGAAGTGAGAGAGTGGCATGGTCAGATATACACTACCAAGTGTAAAATAGATAGCTAGTGGGAAGCAGCTGCATAGCACGGGGAGATCAGCTCAGTGGTTTGGTACCGCCTAGAGGTGTGGGATAAGGAGGGTGGGAGGGAGCCGCAAGAGGGAGGAGTTACGGGGATATAAGTATATGTATAGCTGATTCACTTTGTTATGAAGCAGAAACTAACACACCACTGTAAAGCAATTATACTCTGATAAAGATGTTTAATAAATAAATAAATAAGCCCTTTGCTGTGCGGTCTGCATCTCCCAATTTTACTTCCTCAGGCTTTTCAAGGTCTCCCCTCTGGAGACTGTGGCCTCCTCTATCCACATCATTTACCTCAAAGCTGCTGATTTCCTTGGGGGGAAATAAAATCCATTGGTGCAAAGTATCTCAGGAATGCAGAAAGTTCACTAAAGCCTTGGGGGGTGATCCTAAGACAACTTCCTGCCACCACCTTGTAATTCACTACCCTCGTTTTGCCTTGACACCTTCTCATAGGTCTGCGCTCCCACCTTCCCACATTTCTTTCAGTGAGGAGCTATCTTTTAACTCTCTCTTTTCTGCTCTGACACTATTTGACAGTGTGCCTTTCCCCAGTTAGTTCTGTGGAATATAAATTACCCTCCATGTGGATAGCACTTTACAGTTTACAAGCTTCATTTAAAAAAGAAAAAAAATCTTCACAACAATCCGATGAAACTCAGATATTAATTCAGCTAATACCTGGTAGAACTGGGCCTTAAATCTAGGCAGTATTACTCCATGTCTCTCTACCTCTCAGGAAGTGATGGGAAGTTTGTAGAGTGAGGAAGGGGAAGTAGGGGCCTGTGTCTCCCAGGGTGAGCAGAGGGGTGAAAAGCTATGCAGGGGCAGAGGCCAGGGCTATGATCAATGGAAATCTCACAGGAAACCTCTTGGTTCAAGTCCCTCCTGTTTTTTCTTTCCCGGGCCTCAGGATTTGCCTGTTACGGTCATTTTCTTGTTCTCTAACTGTAGTTTGTGACAGCAGTTGTTCTCCATTTATCCATTTTTTCTCTCATTCATTCACTTACTCTTCATCCAACATTTCTTGGTGCCCAAAACACTCTAGACAGTGATGCTTCTCTTGCTTTGGCTTTCTGTGGGGGGACTGTGGGTGCCTGCACAGCCACAGGGTGGATGTTTCTGTCCTGGGATCCAGAGACAGCCTCTTGGAGAATTCTAGCAACAGAAGTTAAGTGGGTCCCTGCCCTGCAACAGCTCAAGCTCCCCATTGTCACTGACAGCCTCAGGCAGAGACCAAGGCCACATATTTTTCTATTAACATATGTAAGACGGAGGAAACATATTTTCATTCCAGAGAACACTCCAAAACCCCCCATCTTCCAAGAACTCAGATGGAAGCTGGAGGTGGTGGTGACACAGCTGATCTGCCCCCTCCTCCTTTATATGCTTCCCACACATGGCTTCTAGATCACCTGGTTTTCCCTCTGCTTCACTGGTTGGTCCTTCTCAGGTTTCTGCCCTCAGTCCTTTGTCATCTTTTCTTCTCTAACTACACTCACTCTCTTGGTGGTCTCATCCAATCTCATGTACCATATATATGAATGGATAAAGAAGATGTGATATATATGTATATATACACAATGGAATACTACTCAGCCATAAAAAGGACGAAATAATGCATTTGCAGCAACATGGATGCAACCAGAGATTATCATACCAAGTGAAGTAAGTCATAAAGAGAAAGACAAATATAATACCATATGATATTACTTATAAGTGGAAATATGACACAAATGAATCTATATATGAAATAGAAACAGAATCAGGGACATAGAGAACAGATGGGTAGTTGCCAAGGGGGAAGGTGTTGGGGGACAGGTGGAGTGAGAGGTTGTAATTAACAGTAATTAACAGAGCAGTAACAGAGCAGTAATTAACACAACATTGTAAATCAACTGAACTTCAATTAAAAAAATTAAATACCATCTATATGCCAATAACCCCTGTATCCCAAATCCAGGCTAGTGTACCTAACTGTATAACCAGCATCAAAACTCTGATGTTTGAGACATCAATCTTAAGAGTCTAACAGAAACTCCTAATCTTTCTTTAAAACCTGCTTTTTCTACAGCCTTCTCTACTCTTCCAGCTGCTCTGGCGACAAACTTGAAGCCATCTTTGACACCTTTCTTTCTACAATTCACATGTAATCCACTGATTTGATGTGAATCTAGTTCAGAATCTCTCATTTCTTATAATTCCACCACTAGTATCATTTTCCAGGTCACTATTACCTCTCTCCTGGTTTCTTGCAACCCTTTCTACCTGGTCTTCCTGCCTCTGCCCTTGTCCCCTACCATCTATTCTCAGGACAGCTACCAGAAGGATCACTTTAAAACATAAATTGAATCATGTGACATCTCTCTTCCCCTTTAAACCTTAATGGCATCCCTTGATACTCAAAGTCAAAGCCTTTACAATGGGGTAGTAAGTTGATTGCATAAATGGTCACAATTCTCCAGCTCTCCCTGTATCTGCCTCCTTTACAAAGCTACTCTACAGCTCGTCTCAGTAAGAGGTGGAAACAATTTCCCCACCCCTTGAATCTGGGCTGGCCCTGCGATTTGCGTTGGCAGAATGCCGTGTACAGGATGATGTGCCACCTCTGAGCCTGAGGCCTTCTTGGAACCCCGCAGTGCCCATGTATACAAGCCCAGGCTAGCCTGCAGGATGGTGAAAGATGTGTGGTCCAGTCGCCTCCTCCCCCAACTGGCAGCATGTCAACAGTCAGACAAGAGAATGAGGCCATCCCAGAATAGCCAGCCTTGGGCCAAGCTACCACCTGACTCTCAATGAGCAAGTCCAGCTGAGGTAAGCCCAGACTGGCCAAGATCATCAGAGCCCAGCTGAAACACAGACTCATGAGCAGTAGAAGCAGCTTATTGATTTAAGCCACTGGGTTTTGTGGGTTTTTTTATGCAACATTTTTGTGGCAATAAAAAAATGATACAAATGACCTACAAGGTCCTTCGTGATCCACAACTTCCCTTATTTTTCTGACTCCATCTTCTACTACTTTCTGGAAGTCTTGTTCACCATGGTCCCAGCCACAGTGATCTCCTTGCTTTTCCCGGGCTATACCAACTATGCTCCAGCCTCAGAGACTTTGTACTTGCTATTTCCTCTGCCTGGAATGCTTTGCTCTCCATATCCCTGTGGAGATTTATTTTGAGGCCTGCTTGAATGACATCTCAGCAAGGGTGATATTCAAAATGTTTTTTAAACATTATGGCATGAATTTTGACCAATCAGAATAGTAAAGGGCACAGAGCAGAATCAGGTTCTGGTTGTCCCTTGCTGAGCTACGAATTTGTCTTTTAATAGCTGGATTGTGGGAAGTGTTCCAAAAGAGGGGCCAGGATAGCCAACTTGGTGGCATGAGCAACAGCAGATGGGCTGCAGGCCATGCTTGTTTACCAATTGGTAGGAACTATTTTAATATTTTAACAGAGAGATCAGCTCTGACTATCAGGAAGATGTTCCCTCACTACCCATCCCTTATCTCCCTTACCCCAGTGCACTATTTAGACACATTGTTTTACTTAATATCCGTCCAAAGCACTTTTATCACCATCTGATCTATTTGTCTATTTACTCTTTTATTACATTTTTGCTCTTCTCCTCCCTCTAGAACAGTGTCATTCAATAGAAGTTTCTCTAATGATGGAAATGTTCTTTTCCTAAGCTGTCCAGTACAGCATCCGTGAGCCACGTGTGACTATCGAGCACCTGAAATGTGTCAATGGCGACTTAGAAAATTGGACTTCTAATTTTATTTAAAATTTAATTTAAATGCTCAAAATTTAAATAGCCTCATGTAGCTATTATATGTTATACTGAACAACCTAGTTCTAGAATTTACTAAGAGTAAGGACTTTTGTGTCTTATTCACTAGTATATCCACAATGCTTAGAATGAAAGTGGCTTATAGAAATTGCTGAATGAATGAATGAGCAAGCAAATGAATATGATGGGTAGGGATGGCAGTAGATTGCAAAAGGAGGTGTTCACACCAAATGCTTTAACGCCCATTGAAAGTTATGACCAAGATGGGTGTGGTTTTGGGAATATAGAAGCTTCTCACCTACTCCCCATATCAACCTCTCAATTTGGCAGGATGTACTGAGAAGGGAAAGATCCCTTATGTGGATCACAGTGCACTAATTTTTACTCTCCCCTCAATCAGTTGGCAAATGGGCTGGGCATAATAAAAGGTTTTCTTTGGCCTGTGCTTGTGCAATATCAATGGGAGAAAGAGGGACTCTGTGACACTGGGGCTTTCTTATCCCCAGTCTTTAGGGATACCTGTGATAGAGCTCAGATGCTGGAGGATGACCCCCGAAGGACAATGGAGAGAGCCCACTCTTGAGAACTGTTCTTCCCACTGTCCCTATGGGGTGGGAAGATCAGCAGAAACACCTCCACTTGAGCCTCAGGCAGGGCTCAGCAGCTCTTGGGGACCCAGGCAGCCAGTTACAGGCACATCCACAGTAAGCAATTCCCAGCCACTGGTGTCTGCATACCCATCCCTGCAACCAATATTAGTTAATACCATATCCTTATGTACCAGCCATCCTGGTTTTCTTGTGACAGTCTTCTTTACACTGTTGTCCCAACACCCAGTCTGTGCAGTGCCCCTTTCACTCTCAAAAGTGTCCTGATAAATTACAGAAGTTGATGAATTATATGGTTATCCTACATCTTGTGTGTTCTTAGTATACATCAGACATTATCCTAAGCATTTCACATATATATTTTTTTTACATTTACACTTTGTAACCCACAGGGCAAATATTACCTCCACTCATGCTAGAATCTGAGAGACTGAAGGACTGGTCTGCTGTCCTGGCAATCAACAGGTTTAGAACAGTGACTGAGTAAATAAGGCGTTCAGGAATGTAACACAGACTGGGCACCTCCTCCCACCTCCTGAAACATGTTTCCATTGGTGAGGAGACCCTACCAGGGAAGAGTCTTTCCAATGGGGGATAATTGCTTCTCTCTTGAACAATCAGTAGCATGACAGTTTCCAGGGCAAAGGCACCCACGTCTGCTCTATGGGACCACTTCCAGAATCCAGTAGAACAATGCTCACTCTCAGGCCTTATTTCCTGATAGCTGATGTTTATCCCATGGGATGATTCAAAACCCTTGGAAGCAGGTGGAGCCTTCCAGGGTGAGGTCCAAGAAAAGCTAGCAGAAGCCCTGCTGCAGAGAGCATTGGATGAAGAGGCCCTAATCCATTCCAAACCTGGCATCTTCTTGGTTGACTCTGGGCATGTCAAGTGAAGGCTGAGGCCGAGGCAGGCAAACCAGAATGCAATGTGCCAACCATAGTTGTGTGATTCAAAGGGGAATCAAATTAACTCACGGAGTTGGATGATTTCCAAATTGCTTATAAATGTCATAGAAAGGCAGTCGCAACACGACGGCTGTATTCCCTCTTTTTTCACTTTTCTTTGGAGTCTCTTAAAAAGAAATTTTCAGCTCAGTGTATCATTGAAAATGCTAACAATAGTTTACCACTGAATAGCTCTTTATAATATATAAAATGTCTTTCACATCTATTACCTCAATGGGTCTGACACCAGCCTCATGAGGTAGACAAGTCTGTTATTAATAACTTTGTTTTAAAAGCGAGGGCACCAAGGTTCAGTGAGGTTAAGCAATTTGCTAGAATTCACTGTGCTATGACAATAATAAATATAATTTACTTAAGTGCTTTGCATACACTGTCTCATTTAAAGCTCACAGCCTCTTACGAGGTAGAGATGCTATTCTCCCTAGGAACACTGAGACTGGGGGAGGTGCCAACCCACTGTCAAGTCATTTATCTAGAAAGAGGTACCGCTGGGACAGGGATTGAGTCCCCACTCAGAACCCAATGTGACGTGGATCCCGTGCCCTTTGCCATATGCAGGGGAAGGTTTATGTTTTCAAGGCATTATTTTAAATGGGAAGAATTGTCTTACTGGGAAGGCTGAGACTTGTATTGGGCAAAGCGATGTGAGCAGAAAGAATCCCAGGGGTGAGATGGGATGAGAGAGGTTGGGTCTGAGAGATGCAGTGGGAGCAGATGACCCTGTTGAAACTGGTCAGCACGGGCCCTCATGGGACCTCATGGAGCTTCCTGGGCCCTGGCACACAGCACACTCTGTGAAGCGGGGACCACATTTCTCTTACTGTCCCAGAGCATACTGGAGGCTCAATAAATAGTTGCTTAGTGAGTAGAAGAATGGATGGATTTACAATTTATAAAATAAAATTAAAAAGTAAAAATCATTTTTAATGGCTACCTGGATAAATAATGGTAATCATCCACTTACCAGGTGCTTGGTTAAGGACTTACTAAATATTATCTCTTTTCCTTACATAACCATCTCATCTCAGTAGGCTGTATACATGAAATGAATTTATTATTATATTTAAATTACTATTTCTAACAGGGCTATGTTGACCATAACTTCCAATTCCTTGATAATATGTTGGGCACAAGCTATATTTCGGGATCCCTTTTTGTTATCCAAAGCTCTGTATAGTTTCAAACTTTAAGCTCAGGCTCAAAACTCAAAACTTTTCTCTTCTCCCTCCAGCATTGGCTTCTCGGGGCAAAGGCAGGGGCTGGCAGGTGATGCCTTGACTTTGGGATGTTTCCTCACCAGCTGCACCTCAAGACCCAGCCTCCTGGTGAGGATGGGGGCAAGAGATGAGAACTGAGGTGGAATCTTCTATAACAGGCCATAGGGTGGTGACCAAGTGTCCCAGGCCCCACAGTGGTTTGGTCTGGTTCTGCTGCTCCTGGAGACTCCACTGGTATGATGTAGGAGACGTAAGTAGTTTTCCTGAGGGTGAGATGCAAGAGCACTTCACCTTGACCCCCTTCATCATCAAGGACCCTTCAGAGAGGGGGCCTGTGCTTCTATCTACTCTACCAGTGGTCTACATTCCTGCCTCTTTTCCATGTAGGGCTTTGCCTCATTTGGCCACTCGGTGACTCCTGTTCCTTGTTTTGACCCATGGACACCCTCCATGGATCAGGAGAACCAACAGGGTCATCTTTCTAACTCCCCAATGACTGTGAGAACTGGATATATTGGTGGCCTCCTCCATCTTTTTCCTGGGCACAATAATCCAGGGTCCCTTCTTACCCCACTGAAGTGCTCCAACAAGACTTCGTCCTTCAGAAATCTCCAGAAATAAGTGGCATCCGTTCCCTATGTTTATTTACAACTCAAAACTTTGGGGTGTACATGGCAGAGTGTCCCAAGAACACCCACATCATGCCCAGCTTACCTCCTGTGGCAATCCTAAGCAGGCTTGCAGATTCCGCATCTCAGCAAGAATACGGCAGGGCCACAAGATACCAGGTTCCCTTACTCCACATACTCCTGGATCTGTGGGTGATCCTCTGAGAACTTCAGTGCTTCCCTTGGCTTTGTGGGAAGGATACCTCTCTACCCTGCCCCTACCCCTTACCACTGAATGTACACAAGGCTACAGACTCCACCCAGATCTGACCCCTCATTTCCTTCCTTCTCCTTTCCCCCCATTCACTCTGTGTGTAGACCAAGGTGGGTGACGAGAGGCAGTGGCAGTGATATTAGGTGAATCTTCCTAGACTGATTTTGTCTTCTCTTGGAAAGCCAAAGGTGGGGTGTGAGGGGAGGGGTGCGTGGAGGCAAATGGCTTGAATTATTCAAGACACACTCTCCCTTTTTAGTCAACTTATTTGGGAGTAATTTATATACAATCAAATGAACCCATTTTAAATATTTGTTTAAGTGTGCATTTGAAAATATATATGCCTATGTAGCCACCGCCATAACCAAGAAACAGAGCATTTCCTTCATCCCCAAAAGTCCCCTGGTACCTCGTCTCAACCTCTCTCTATTTTATCCCCCCATGGCCTTTAATTGCCCCTATTGGGACACTCAATGTCCTGTAACATTCTTAACAACCTTGTGATATTATTAGGTAATATTTTTATTATCTGGAAGCCATAAAAGGGGCTCACACTAAATTGTTTTTCCAAGGAAAGAGGAAAAAAGCATTAGCTTGCTAAGAAGACTAGGGTGAGAGATGCGAGACTGTATCAGAAAGGGCTGGTGGTACAAAGTGGATGAGGCCTTCTGATGGCAGAGGCAGTCAGGGACCTGGTCATCCTCACTGGCCATGTGAAGCAGATCTGTATAGTTCTAGAAATTCAAGCAACCACCTATGTCTAGTAGTTAAAGTTCCATTTCTCTATGTCAAAATGATGTGTGGACAGAGATGCCTCCACTGTGTGTGTGAAAAAAGAGAGAGGAGAAAGGGGAGAGAGAGAGAGAGAGAAAGAGAAAGAGAGAAAAAATAATAATATTTACATTTGGGTGGGCTTGGCAAATATCCCTCATCTAAAAATATTTATCAGAGTTACCATATGATCCTGCAGTCTCACTCCTAGGCATATATCTGGAGAAAACTATAACTTGAAAACATACATGCACTCCAATGTTCTTAGTAGTATTATTTACAATAACCAGGACATAGAAGCAAGCTAAATGTCCATCGACAGATGAATGGATAAAGAAGATATGGTACATATATACAATGGAATATTACTCAGCCATAAAAAAGAATGAAATAATGCCATTTGCAGCAACATGGATGGACTTAGAGATTATCATACTAAGTGAAGTAAGTCAGAGAGAGAGACAAATATCATATGATATCATTTACATGTGGAATCTAAAAAATGATACAAAATAGAAATAGAATCAGACAGAAAAACAAACTCATGGTCACCAAAGGGGAAATGGGGAGGATGGATAAATTTAGAATTTAGGATTAACAGACACACATGACTATATATAAAATAGATAACCAACAAGATCCTACTATATAGCACAGGGAACTATATTCAATATCTTGTAATAAACTATAATGGAAAAGAGTCTGAAAAAGAATAGATATATAGCTATAACTGAATCACTTGGATGTACACTTGAAACATTGTAAATCAACTACATTTCAATTTTAAAAAATCTCTTGGCCTGTTAACTGCCTAAATTTTTTTAATATTTATGAATTTATCCTTCATATATAATGTAATGTGTGGTTTTTTGGTTTGTTTTTGTTGGGTTTTTAAAATAAATTTATTTATTTATTTTTGGCTGTGTTGGGTCTTCATCTCTGTGCGAGGGCTTTCTCTAGTAGTGGCGAGCGGGGGCCACTCTTCATCACAGTTCGCGGGCCTCTCACTATCACGGCCTCTCTTGTTGCAGAGCACAGGCTCCAGACGCGCAGGCTCAGTAGTTGTGGCTCATGGGCCCAGCTGCTCCGTGGCATGTGGGATCTTCCCAGACCGGGGCTCGAACCCATGTCCCCTGCATCAGCAGGCAGATTTTCAACCACTGCACCACCAGGGAAGCCCCATAATGTGTGTTTAAAAAAAAAAAAATGTAGGGGCTTTCCTGGTGGCACAGTGGTTGAGAGTCCACCTGCCGATGCAGGGGACACAGGTTCATGCCCCGGTCTGGGAGGATCCCACATGCCGCGGAGCAGCTGGGCCCGTGAGCCATGGCCGCTGAGCCTGTGCGTCCAGAGCCTGTGCTGCACAATGGGAGAGGCCACAACGGTGAGAGGCCCACGTACTGCAAAATAAATAAATAAATAAATAAAGAATGTAGAACTAGGAATCAGGAAAATTGAATCCCCACCTTGATTCTCTCATGAAGGGCTTTTAATTCTGTCCATGTTGTTTCTCTTCCATGTTCCTCATAAACCTCACTGGTAAATGTATTGGGTTGGCCAAAAATTTCATTCAGGTTTTTCTATAAGATGTTATGTTAAAACCCGAACGAACTTTTTGGCCAACCCAATATATAATAATCGTGTCCTAACAGTGTAAAAGCTCTTGCAAAAGTAAGAGGCATTTTGCAGCTGGTCTTGTTTCCTTATGGCTGGGACCTGATCCTTCACTTTACAGTTTACTTTCTTTTAGTTCAGAGTAAGGCCCAAAGTTACTACTGATTTATCATTTAAATAAAGGGCAAAGACATCTCAAAATATGGAGGTGGTATCTAGAATGATCCCTGGTTTTCCCTAAAGAACATTTGTTTTATCCTTTGTCAAAACAAGGAGGAAAATGAGAAGAAATTTCTAATTACCAGGGAAATATACCAAAAGGAATATTCTTTTTTGTTGTATAGCTAGGTGACTTCCCTTAAGTCTCTAGCACTTAACTAGCATAGAAAATCAGAGAATTTTTTAAATGCTTAAATTAAATATTTACATACACAGAAGAATATTTATAGCATACAAATAAAGTATATTTAAAAAAGACAAAAATGAACATCTGCACACTCACCTCTGCAGTGTAAGAAAGGAAGAAATTATTACCAGTAGGTCATTGGAAGACCCCATTAAGCCCTCCCTGATGCAATCCCTCTCCCTCCCCAGACTTAACCATTATGGTGGATATTGTGTTTACCTATCCCAGGGCTTATTTTAAAACCAAATATGATAATATCCCTTAACTTTTTCTAAGTGGACTCAGGTTGAGGGTATAATTCTGCAACCTGCTTGTTATGTGCAGTTTCACATTTGTGAGGTTTATCTATGTGGATGCATGTAAACTGACTTCAGATATTTTCAATCCCATGCAGTGCTGCATTATATGCTGTGTTGCAATTTGGTTACCGCTTTCTTACTGGTGAAAGTTTGGGTTGTTTTCCATTTTTACCATTATAAACAACACTATTTTAAACATTCTTGTCCATATCTTCTGATACATATGAGCAGGAGATTTTCTAGATTTTAGTCCCAATAATGAAACTGCCATGTCTCAGTGTATGACATGTTCAGTTTTTCTAGATAATGCCGTATAGGTTCCAGGGTTATTGTGCCAATTTCAACCCCTACTAACAGCATATTAGGGTTGCTATTGTTCTGCACTCTTCCCAACTACGTATTCTCTGGCTTCTTAATATTTTTCCAAACTAATGAGTATAAACTGGCACCTCACTGCAATTTTACTAATGAGGCTGAGAATATTTTCATATGTTTATTTGCCATTTATGTTTCCCCTTCTGTTATCTACGTGTCCATTTCTTATTATAATATCTGTTTTATTCTAATATGAGGAATTTAGGAGCTCCTTCCTGTCTTTTATAAATAGTAATCTTTTATTAGTTATATGCTGCAGATATTTATTTTAGCTTCTGCTTTTCTTTCCATTTCCTTTATATTGCCTTGTCACAAACAAGAAGACATTCTGTTCATTATGGAACTAATTTTTTAACTTTAGTTGAACTTATCAATCTTCTTTTATGGTTGGTATATATTAAAGCAAATTCTTCCTAAAACTGAAATCATAAATATATTCTCCTACATATCATTCTAAAATGTTATATTTTGCCTTTTACCTTTATGCCCTAATCCATTCAGAACTGATTAGGTTAGGTGGGAATTCAGTTTTATTCTTTTCTGTAGGATAACTCATTGCCCCTCCTTTATGTATTGACTAGTCTCTCCTTTCTCCACTGATTTGCAATTACCCCTCTGTTATGTATAAGGAAGACCCGTACATGCAGGTCTGCTCTGGGCTCTCTCCACTGAACTGTTTGTCCCTCACTTGGCCAATACCACTTTGTTTCATTTTAATATTTTAATAATAACTAGTGATATACGGTAGGGCTCTCCCTCCCTACCTCATATTCTTCTAAAGGACTTTTGGGAATGTCTTTCCCTTCTGTTTTTCCATTTAAATTTTATAATCATGTCAAGGTCTATGAACATCCTATTAGGATTTTAATTGGGATTGCGTTAAATCTATAGATTCACTAAGGAGAATTGACATCTTTGTAATAGTAAGTCTTCCTTATACATTTATTTAGCTCTTCTTTTAATGAAGTTTATAATTTTCTCCACAAAGTTCTCACATAATTTATTAGATGCATCCCAGGAAAATCTAATAAATATATATATTTGAAGATATTACAAGTGGCATTTTAAATTATATATTTTGGTTTGTATGGTTAGTATGTAAAATTCAATTGATATATTTTAATGTTAGTTTTTTATCCTCAAAGCCTACTAAATTCTCTAATTCATTATGATGTTTTTCTCTAAATTAGAGGAAAATAAACGCTTAGGTTTATTATGTAGCCAATCATATAATTCATAAAAAAACACCAGTTTTGTTACTTGCTTTTTGATCTTTTACATGTTATTTATTTATTTATTTTTGTTATTTATGTATTGACTATGACCTCCAATACAGCATTTACTATGAATAGTGATAATGAGAATCCTTACCTTCATCTTTTCCCCCCCAGCTTTACTGAAGTATGCTTGACAAATAAAAATTGTATATATTTAGTTTGTACATGTGATTCTTTTAAAATGTGCAACGTGATGATTTAACATATATACAGGGTGAAATGATTACCACAATCAAGTTAATTAATACACCCATCACCTCCCAGTTATATATATATATTTTTGTTCCCATGAGGAAAAATTTCAATGTTTTACCATCAAGTGGGATGTTTGCAGTTAATTTTATTTTGCAGTTACTCTATACCAGGTTAAGACAGTTTTCTTCCTAGTTTGATACATTTTTTTCATGAACATATGACACATCTTAAATGATTACTTTCTACATCTCTTGAAATGACTGTATACGCTCTCTCCTTTTACAGGCTCATGTGAGAAATGATGTGGTGCCATTGGGATGCTGCAGATACTGGCTAGCAGTTCTCTCCACCCATTTTTCTTCTCCCTGGGCATGCAGAGAAGGTATGCTACTGGCCGCCCTTGCTGTCAGGTGGCACATGTGACTGAGACCAGGCCAATGGACTGAGTGGTATGCACCACTTCCAGGCCTGGCCTAACACAATCTCCCATGTGCTATCAACCCTCCGTATTTCTCTTCCACAGCTTAATGTGCCTTAGTGTGGGTTCTTGGAAGGCAATTACTAAAGATGGTAGAGCTGTCTCTACCTTAAAGATGGGAGTCGTCTCTGCCATAAAGATGGGAGGTTCCTGGGTCTCTCAATCCTCTTATGGAGGCAAATCAACTGATTTGGACTTTTCATGAGTAAAAAGTAAACTTCTATTATGTGAGTCAGTATACATTTTAGAATTTATTATGACAGTTTGCTGACCCTAATCAATAAGTGGGAAAAAACAAACTTAGTCTTGATGTATCATCTTTTTAAAGATTGTTATATGTTGCTAAATAGAGTTTGCCAGTATTTCATTTAGGATTTCTTGGAACTAATTGCATGAAGGAGATTGGCTCGTCATATTATCTTTTTCATATTGTCATTGTCAAGTTTAACTCTCCAGACTGTGCTAGCTCTGAATTAGAGAATGTTCCTCTTTTCTGGGCACTAGACTAGTTTGCATATGTTTCTAATTATTTTTTCTTTTAATGTTTGGAGAAAGCTTTTCCAGCCTGCTTTATTTGTGTGGGAAGATATTTTTTTAATGATTTTTAATGGTTATAGGCTCATATTTTTAATTCCTCTTAAGCAAGTTTTGGTAAATTATATTTTCCTGGGAACTTTTCCTTTTTATCTAAGTTTTCAAATTTTTGACACAGAGTTGTTCATATCATCTTACATTTTTAATGCTATAAAATCTGTGGGTAGACTCCTTTATCAGGTACCATTTTTTTGATTGATCAGTCTTGCCTATGATTTGCTTTCAGAAAGGCTAAATTTTTGCTTTGCAGCTCCTCTCTTCATTTCTGCCCTCATCTTTATTATTTTTGTTCTTCTATTTTCTTTGTGTTTATTCTGATTTCCTTTTTCTAATTCTCAATTTTGATGCTTAGCTCATTAATTTTCAATGATTTTCCTTTATAATAAATGATTTCAAGGCTACAAATTACTCCCTTCAAATCATTTTAGCTACATCTCATTAGTCCTGAAAAATATTTTATTATTGTTTCATTCTGAATATTTAAAAATTTTTCTCCTTTTTTCACCTCACAGTTCTTAATTTCCAAATAGAGGATCTTTTTCTAGTAATCTTTTGTGATTAATCTCTTACTTAATTGCACTTTGGTCCAAGAACTAGATCTAAATGATATCAATCTTTTGATATTTATTGTTATCAGCAATAGGTTGGTCATGTTTTCTAGTTGGTAATACACAATAGAGTGGAAGTTCTATCATGAAATTTTGAAGGTGGAAGACCAACGAGTGTAACCTCTGAAGGAAGTGAGGCTCAAAGAGATTGAATGACTTGTCTGAGTTACTATTAGTAGTTAATAGCAGGGCCAGGATATTGGAAAATATTTCTCAACTTCCTACCAGTGTGCTTTCTACTGTGCTTGCTACCTCCAGAACAATCTAAAACATTTTTATGTTCCATGAGTACACTAATTAATTATTGAAAAGTTGAAGTAACTACGCAGGTCTGTTTTGTATTTTCAAACAAAAATTTTGATTATTTCATTGATAAAAAGGTCTTTTAGTTTCACCAAAGTGACATATGTGCTTTATAGGATGTGGGATATAATATATGTATGTGTATATATATATATATATATATATATATATATATATATATACACACATACATTGTATATTCACACAGTACATGCACATTAATATCTTAAAATTTTATAAGACTACAGATATGAAAAAGTATTGATTGTATAATTCCATTTATATGCAGTTCCAGAACTGACAAAATTTATTTATGGAGTTAGAAAACACAAAACTAGTTGCCTATTTGGAGGTTAAAATTGGCTGGAAGGGGGTATGGGATGGTGGAAAAATGCTTGATGTTTTATTTAAAGCATTGTTTATATGATTAGGTATATATTTTCTCAAATCCACAATTTTTTATTCAGCATAATATTTTGGGGTTCATCTGTGCTTTGTATGTGTAAGTAGTTTGCCCTTTTTATTGCTGACTAGTATTTCATTGCAAGACTATACCATGGTTTATTTATTCATTCTCCTGTTGATGAGCATTTAAGTTGTTTCTAGTTTGAGACTTTTCTTTTGGAAGTTTTATAGATTTAGCTCTTATGTTTAGATCTGTAATTCATTTAGAATTAATTTTTGTGTGTGGTGTAAGGTAGAGATAGATGATTACTTACTTATTTTTCCCCCATGTGCGTATCCAGTTTTCCCAGCATTATTTGTTAGGATGGCATTCCTTTCTCCATTGAATTACTTACAGATTTGTTGAAAGTAAATTGACTATTAATGTTTGGATCTATTTCTGTACTCTTAATTTTTCCCATTGATATATTTGTCTAGACTAATACCACTTCCAAACCTGCCTGATTTCTATAGTACTATAGTTTCTCTCGGATTCAGATAGTGTGAGTCCTCAAACTTGTCATTCACTTTCAAAATTGTTTTGGCTACAAGGCATCCCTTGGAGATATTGCAAGTTCAGTTCCAGACCACTACAATAAAGTGAATATCACAGTACAGCAAGTCACATGAATATTTTGGTTTCCCAGTGCATATAAAAGTAATGTTTACTCGGTATTTTACTCTATTAAGTGTGCAATAACATTAAGTCTTAAAAAATGTATATACATTAAATGAAAAATACTTTATTGCTAACAAAATGCTAACCATCATCTGAGTCCTCAGCCAGTTGTAATCTTTCTGCTGGAGGAGAGTCTTGCCTCATTGTTTATGGCTGCTGACTGATGGTTGCTGAAGGTTGGGGATGCTGCAAAAATTTCTTAAAATAAGACAACAATGAAGTTTGCTTCATCGATTGCAGCAAATCAGAGAATTCATGAATGACTTCTCTGTAGCATGCAGTGCTGTTTGATAATATTTTACCCACATTAGAATTTCTTCCAAATCAGAGTTAATCCTCTGAAACCCTGCTGTTGTTTTATCAACTGAGTTTATTTAATGTTCTTAACCCTTTTGTTGTCATTTCAACAGTTTTCACAGCATCTTCAATGGGAGTAGATGTAATTTTAAGAAACCACTTTCATCCGTTAAATTTGTATAATGAAATTGTGGCACTTCAGTCACACCTTCAGGCTCTATTTCTAACTTTAGTTCTCTTGCTATTTCTACCACAACTGCAATTACTTTTTCCACTGAAATCTTGAACTTCTTAAAGTCATCCAGGAAAGTTGAAATCAACTTCTTCCAAATTGCTATTAACGTTGATATTTCAACCACTTCCCATGAATCATGAATGTTCTTAATGGCACCTAGAATGGAGACTCCCTCCCAGAAACTTTTCAATTGACCTTTGCCAAGTCCACCAGAGGGATCACTATATATGGCAGCTATAGGCTTACAAAATGGATTTATTAAATAATAATACTTGAAAGTTGAAATGGCTCCTTGATCTATGGGCTGCAGAATGGATGTTGTGCTAGAAGACAAGAAAACAACTTAAATCCCCTTGTACCTCTCCATGAGAGCTCTCAGGTGACCAGGTGTGAGCAGCAGTATTTTGAAAAGAATCTTTTTTTCTGTGCAGTCACTCTCAATAGTGGGCTTAAAATACTCAGTAAACCATATTGTAAACCAATGTGCTGTCACAGACTTTTGTTGTTCCATTTATAGAGCATAGGCAGAGTAGATTTAGCATAATTTGTAAGGGCCCTAGGACTTTTGGAATGGTAAATGGACATTGGCTTCAACTTCAAGTCACCAGTTGCATTAGCCCCTAACAAGAGAGTCAACCTTCCTTTGAAGCTTTGAAATCAAGCATTGACTTCTCCTCTCTAGCTATGAAAGCCCTAGATGGCATCTTCCAACATGAAGCCTTTTAGTCTATGTTGAAAATCTGTCGTTTGGTGTAGCCTCCTTCACTGATTATCTTAGCTGGATCTCAATAACTTGCTGCTGCTTCTACATCAGTGCTTGCTGCTTCACCTTGAACTTTTATGTTATGGAAACAATTTCTTTTCTTGAACCTCATGAACCAACCTCTGTTAGCTTCAGACTTTTCTTCTGCAGCTTCCTTACCTCTCTCAGGCTTCATAAAATTGAAGAGAGTTTGGGCTTTGCTCTGGATTCAGCTTTGGCTTAAGGGAATGTTGTGGCTGGTTCGATCTTCTATCCAGACCAAAAGAATTTATCTATAGAGCAATTAGACTGTTTTGTTTTCTTATCATTTGTGTGTTCACTAGAGTAGCATTTTTAACTTCCTCCAAGAACCTTTTCTTTGTATTTACAGCTCAGCTAACTGGCACAAGAGGCTTAGTTTTTGTCCTATCAGCTTTCAACGTGCCTTCCTCACTAAGCTTAATCATTTCTAGCTTTTGATTTAAAGTGAGAGACGTGTGACTCTTCCTATCATTTGAACACTTGGAGGCCATTGTAGAATTATTAATTGGCCTAATTTCAATATTGTTGTTTCCCAGGGAACAGAAAGCCCTGAGAAAATGGACAGAGACAGCGGCTGGTGTAGTAGTCAAAACACACATAACAATTATTAAGTTTGCTATCTTATATGGGCATTGTTCATGGTGCACCAGAACAATTACAATAGTGACATTAAAAAATTACCGATCACAGGGCTTCCCTGGTGGCGCAGTGGTTGAGAGTCTGCCTGCCGATGCAAGGGATGCGGGTTCATGCCCCGGTCCGGGAGGATCGCACATGCTGCGGAGCGGCTGGGCCCGTGAGCCATGGCCGCTGAGCCTGTGCGTCCGGAGCCTGTGCTCTGCAACGGGAGAGGCCACAGCAGTGAGAGGCCTGCGTACCGCAAAAAAAAAAAAAAAAATTACTGATCACAGATTACCATAACAAATAGAATAATAATGAAAAAGTTTGAAATTTGAGAGAATTACCAAAATGTGACACAGAGACATGAAGTGAGCAAATAGTGTTAGAAAAATTGGCACCAATAGACTCGCTGTCACATGGCTGCCACACACCTTCAATTTGTAAAAAACACAATATCTGTGAAGTGCAATATAGAAAAGTGCAATAAAATGAGGTTTATCTGTATTCAGGTTCATCACATTTTCATACAAACTTTAGAATTAACTCTAAATTTTTACTAGTGCAACTATATATACAGGACTAGTGCAACTATATATATAGTTGATTGTGTTGATTCTAGTCTATTGATTCGGTTTCTCTGGAGAACCAAGGCTAATACAAATCTATAGATCAATTTGTAGAGACCTGATATCTTAACAATATTTAATCTTCTAATTCATGCATATGTCATTTCACTTACTTAGGTTCTCTTTAATTTCTCTCAGCATATTTTACAATTTTCGTGTCTTGAATGTCTTTTTTAAGATTAAATCCCAAATATTAAACAGTTTTTTGATGTTGCTGTGAATAATATTTTTTAACTTTAATTTTTCAATTGTTTGATGCAGCATACAAGAATACATTTTACTTTTGTATACTGATCTTTTATCCTATGACCATGGAAGGACTAGTGCAATGAAATAATCAAAGAAGTATTTTAGGAAGAATAATCAGAAGAATCGCTCACTGCATATTGGTTGGATGCAGCCCCATGAAGATACATGAACCTTAATCTGAGCCAGGACCACAGACCATACTTCTGACCTTGGACAGCTGCCTGCACATTTGTGCTCAGAGTCAAATGTGTTTGCTTTGAGGCCAAAGGACGTATATAGATGGTTGCAAACCTATCCATCTCCCTGGCTGGCAAAGCAGCTCAGAGCACATACCTTAAAAATGGAACTGTAGCCGTGTCCTCTTGGTCTGTGAAGATTGGATGAACACTGATATTAAATTGCACCTCCTGCCAAAGCTTTCTTGCACATAAGTTGGTGGGAGCTGAGGAGCCAGTGTTGACTTTTTTGGTGGGGTGGGGGAGGGGGAGCTCAACTGAATTCTGAGGCTCTTCATTTATATAAAAATTTCTCCTCAGTTGCTCCTTTCTTCATCCCGGACTTCTGCCACTGACTCAGGAATCTTGCTGGGACCCTCATAATCCATATCACTTTCTATTTCTATCTTCATAAATCACTGGGCTGAGCTTGGGAGAAACTTCAAACTCCCCTTTACTTCTCTTTTTGTATGAACACCCCAAAACGTTAAGCCTATTATTTTACTAAAGCAGGGAGGTTGATAGAAAGCTTTTACTTTCCTTAGAAAGTAGCAAGAGAAAAATCAAAACATCCTCACCTTAAACATCCAGTTCTTTTCTATCTTTTTGGTAACTCACCTCCTTATTTTGATAAATATAACAATTTCATGGCTTTCTTCAACATTATTCAGAATTTCAAAACAAATTATATATCATGAATGGAAACAAACCAGTGTTAGAGCATATGTATTTTCAAACTCTTAACACTTGCAAAGATTCTGACATGCCTGTTCTCTACCAGTTGAAACATATTTATTTTAAGCATCTTTACTGGTTTTACACTGCAAAAGAATGCAAGATGTAGATAAGATTTACTGGAACCTTGAGACAACAGACGCTGTACCTTATTTTATAAAGTGTAGATTTTTGATCTTGACTCACTTGTAAGTCGCCTGATATAGCTCTGACCGTTGTTACATTTGTAGAACTCTTCAAAGTTTTCCTCTGTACTCTGAACTTACTACATATAGAGCCTGGTTTAAGGAAAGGTAGAAAAGCTTTGCCTTTGGTACTTTTAGAGGGTTCTAAGAGGTGACTAACCCCACCCCTTCACTTTGTAGTTGAAATACTAACACTCAGAGAGACTGAGTGACTTGGGAAAGTCACACAGCTAGCTGGGGACTGAGCTTGGATGAGGACCATGTCTCCTGATTCTTGAGCAGGATTTTTTATGTTACTCCACATAGCTTTCATCTTTCTCCTCCACTTGAGATCTTAATTTTCCCAACAGGACCCTAGCATCCTCATCCTGTCCCATCACAGTGCCCTACTGACTCTGCCCTCCCTTATCAACCCTCTACATCTTTCAAATCAAAGAGCCTCACCCTGTGTCCTATTCCTAGGGGTCCTAACAGGGCTTAGTGTTGAATCAAAATAATTGGTATGGAGTACAAATTGGTATGAGGATTGGTATGAGTACTAATGACTATTCCTTGTGTCCTATTCCTAGGGGTCCTATCAGGGCTGGAGTTTGAATCTAGAGAGCCATTGTTGGACTGAGTATAAATGTGTGTTCAGGGCTCAGTATACTGACAGTATACTGCCTTGTGTCTAATGTACTTTTAATGCCTCACTTCATACGAACAACTAAAAATATTTCTAAGAGTTAAATTTATTGACATCTTACTATGTGCCAGACACTGTGTTTAAGGATTTTATATAAATTATGTCATGGATATCATGTGCATTATGTCATTATCTCATTTGAGTAATGAATTATAAGGGACAAGCCCAGTGAATGATATATTTAGAGACAGGTGGGGTTATCCTACTCCCTTTTTAATGATATCACTCAGACAGCAGCCTGATGCCCTGGGCATGGGGCCAACAGATGAGAGGAGCCTGCCTTCACTTCCAACTCCTTCAGCTCTCTGCCTAGTGAGTCCTCTGTGCACTCTGGTGAATGCCCAAGCAGTGAAAATTGCTGCCTGGGTGGGATTACAAGAGTTGCTCTTCTGGACAGGATTCCTAGAGCTGGGATGGCTAACATGACTGGGTATTCCAGTGTTCTGAAGCTCACTGTTTGCTAATGACTTGGGGAGTAATAGCCGGGCTGCAGATTACCATGTGTGGCTTAAGTGGAGAAGTGTCTAGAAAAGATGCTCTTGATGTAGAATTTATCATGGTTTTCTACCCATTCGCAAATTGCCTTAAGACCCATTTTCATGCTTTGTCAGAGTAGAACCAAACTATCAAAAACAACTGTTAAGAAAAATCCATATCTCATGAACATTTTATAGTGACATTATTGTAGCTCTAGTTTGAAAAGATTATTTTAGGGTTTATTAATATCTACAGTGAAAGATCCAATATGGAAACACCATCATCGGCAGAGCACCTAAGGATTGAAAAAGCAGCACACTAAAGCAACTTTGACTTTCAAAGATAGATGCTTTGGGGGCTCTTCTCTCAGGTGCAGGTCTTATACGTCAGGGTGCCAGATGTGGGATTCAAACCCTCCTCTCCTCAGGGAGAAGCTAGGGATTGTGAGTTCCCTCCTAATTGTGGCCTGCCATCCCAGCGGTGGGATTTATGGTAAGACTGTGTCTCAGCCTCTTTTATCTGCTTTGATGTGGGATTTTTTCATTCACATGGTGTGCAAAAGTTGATCAGCAAGTTTTAAAGTTTTTTTTGCAGAGGAAATTGTTCCATATGGAGCTGTTGATTTGGTGTGTCTGTGGGAGAAGATGGGTTCAGGCTCCTCCTATGTCACCATCTTGAACCATTCTGTGTCAACTTTGAGAAAGGGCATAGGGAAACTGAGACTATAAGTAATTAAGTAAATTACTGAAGGTAGGTGTTTGGGTCAAATGCAAATGCAATGATCTCTTCTTACCTACCTAATTCATACTGCTGTTATGTTGGGGTAATCAAGCCATGAAAATATAAAGGTTTCTTATGGTTCACTAGGAGTCAGTGATTTTAGATTGAGGACAACTAATTTAGTGCCCTTTGAGAATGTGTTCAAAATTGCCAGGATGCTCTGCATTGTCTTATTTCGAACAATTACTAACAGGAATTATTAGACAACGCCTAATCTCCTACTATATGTGAACTGATTTGCTTTCCATCTTTTCATTATCTGATTCATCTATCATTGTATTGGAAAAGTATAATATGTAGACTTCTGCAAAACTACTTCCCTTTGTGTATGTGTGTGTGGCTCCATGGAGGAAGACTATAAAGAAGGATTCATTCATTAAGTCATTCAACAGGTGTACAGTAGACCTGATCATCTGAGCCAGCTAAACTCAAATCATCCACTGGGGCTCAAAGCTGTCAGTCATCACCTCACTTTGTGTCAACAATGAGCTAAGCTCATCACTCAAACTAGCAAAAGAATAAGTGGGAGGGTCCAAGTGGGTGAGAAATGTATTTCAGTTTGGGGTGTTTTTACTAAGAAGACAAGATTTTAGCTAGTTCAGGTCCCAGATGTGGGATAGATGACACCAGAAAACATACAGGAAGCCAGAAGGAAAGGATTCCTGGAGAAGTGACTGGACATTTACATCAATCTGTCTAAACTGGACCATGGTTACTTATCTTAGAATCTGAATTGTTATCTTAATATCATAACATTGGTGACATTATAAAGTTCTTTGCTTCATTTGCTAGAACTTGTAGGGATCAGAAAATTGTATCTTTAAGAAGTGGTAACTTTTATGTTGTTTGACTATTTTTACTTATTTTTCTTAGTTTTTTTCTAGAACCCAAGAGGGGAAGTGATAAAAGGAGATTTTTTTTTCTCCCTCAGGTTTAGTCAGTATCTTCTTGGGGCCCATATATAATGAAATATTTCCTTGGAAACTCTTCTCTACTCTAAACTGGATGACTGTTGTTTAAATAAAGAGCTTATTCCCTTAAATTCCCTCCTTGGAATTACAGCTAGAGAATTTAGGATGGAGAGTTTCTAGTCCAGGGTAAGCAACTTTATGGTACAAATGCCTCTACTTCCTTCTCTCGTGCTCATGACAGAACAACCAAATGAGCAGTTTCCTACTGAGCCTGGGTGTGGAGATAGTAATATAATTCCTGCTTTATAGATGAAGAAACAGAAATTTAAAAGTTAAATAACTTTCTTAAGTCTCTATGACTCTGAAGCCATCATTCTCCAGGGAATCACTACTAATTGATAAGAGCTGGCAACTAATACAAAATTTATTTACCATCCAAGATCTAGTTTACCCTCATTAATTTTCCATGAAAAGTGATGAGTCGAGACAGTCTGAATAATGTTGGTGAAAGTGTTTTGCAAATATGTAAAGAATGCCAAAGATGTTAATTGTTCTTATCAAGGACACAAGCCCAGCTAGTTTATAGCAATTCTCAAACTGTGGTGTGCAGCGGAATCACCTGGACAGCTTGTTAAAACACAGATTGCTGGACCCCACCTCAGAGTTACTGATTCAGTGGGCTTAAGGGCCAGCCTAAGAATTTGCATTTCTAACAAATTTTCATGTAATGTTAATGCTGCTGGTTCATGAACCACACTTTGAGAGCCACTGGTTTATAGCGTACCTGAGCTCAAATATGATTACCATGAAATTTCTCTTTTGCATTGTTGCTAAGCTCAAAAATAATTGACTGATTTTTGTAAATATTTTTCTGCCACTGTCAAGCCTCTGTTCATGCATATTCAATGAAATGTTCATGTTGATAAATGTAAATGTGTAATCATTGAACCAGAGCCAGCAGAGTTTAATTGAAAGAAAAATCAAACCTAGGAATATGAGAAAAGTATTAGTCAGAGGCCAGGGTAAGGATGGAGTAGGTCACAGGAAGCTAGAAAATAGGAACCATTTGCAAAGGGATATGTTAGACAAGGCTTGCTGTCAGGGAGGAAAGCAGAAAGATTTCGGCATCAAAGAATAAAATAATACCTCAAGTACTGATGAACTGATCTGCAATGGAGCCATTCGCTGTGCATGAAAAACAGTCAAGTGGACTTTGGCTCAAATACTCGTAGGGCCACCAAGTGAAATAGAATTTAACTTATCCAAGGAGGCTGTGGAGAACAGAACTGGCTCCAGTGGGCCAGACTTCAGGGAGGCAAGTTCTGAAAGAGCTTTGTAACAACCATTGCGTATGAAGATGGATTGGGCTGCCTCCAGAACAGAGACTTTCTTAATACAGAAATTGTTTAAGTAGAATCAGGTGACCACTGGGAAATGAATTTAAGCAATAAATGTGGAGGTTAGACTTAGAGATGTGGAGATTAGATTACTCTGAATTCTTCTGGGACTAGAGAAACCCAAGAACACTTTAATTTAAAATAACAGTAGAAACAAGATGGCAGACAAGGTGAGAATGACTTCACTGATGTCTGTAAAGAGGCTGGGCTTTGGACTCAAATGGGTTTGGACTCAAACAGGACTCAGCTCAATTTGCAGCCCCGCATTTCCATGCTGCTCTCTACCCCATCTACCTATCAGAGACAGAGATGCAGTCTTGGCATCTGTAGATCAAGGGCAGAAACAGCTGTCTCAGAGTATCCTAGTGAGAACTAAAAAGTGTGTCACATGGAAATTGTTCTTGACACACAGTAGGAGTTTAATAGATGTTCATTGTCTGCCCCTCTCTCCCCTTTAGTAAGGTAGAGCAAACTTGACCCAGGGAAAGGCTGAATTTAAGAAATCCAGACTACTCAGTCTCTAAGATCTGTCTGTGAGGAGTACTCACACAAAGAAGACGTTGAACTTTGTATCTTGGATCTGAGACCCCTGAGATCTCACTCACTTGAACAGCAGTTTCTCCAATGATCACAATGGTCTGAATTTAAATTGGTAAGAATCAGTTAGTACTAGTGAGTCATACAGAAAGGAAGAGAAGATTTGGGGGTGAAGAGCCTTCCTTCAGTAGGATATGCCCTGCTCTAAGGCTTGGATGGCAAAATTGAACACTAATGGCAGTTCAGAACCTCCCAGCACTGGACAAGGCAGATAGAAAACAAAGCAGAAGCTGAGACAGGATATTCATGTCCACTGTGTGGATCTGGGTCTGGGAAGGAGTGTGTTTTATTCAGCTTTCATCCAAGGATCTAAACCTAACTGAGCTTGTCTGAAAAACGTTGTTAATATATGTATTTTCTGAGGTTGTGTGTGTAGATATGTTACTATATCCATCACATGTTACCAGGCTAGGAAAGAGGGGATTATGAAAAATTTGTGTTCAAAAAGGGTACTGGATCTGATTAGGTAGAGAATTATTGACATGGACAAATAGTGCCTGAAGTTTCATTGACTACTTTCAGTTGTAGCCGGGGGAGGAGCCTAATCAACCTGAAGAGAAGGGCAGGGCGTCTGTTCCCTAACTAGGGAGACAATCTTTCTTCTACTGCTTGAAACAGATGCAGCTTGCAGCCATCTTGTGACTATGAGGGGACAAAGCTACATGCTGATGGTTCCTGAGCAGTGGGGTCACAATCCTGAGCCACACATCTGGAGCCTCCTTGCATAGAGACTTTTCGATATGTGAGATAATATATTTCTTAATTGTTTAAGCTACTTTTAATTACGTTTCTTAGACTTAAACCCAAATGTACTCTAACTGTAAAGAGTGAAATGGAAGATTGCTGGTTCTCACTATAATCTTCTCTGAACCACTTGATTTTTTTAAAAAATAAGTATGCACTTGTATTGTTTTGATTTTTTTCAATAAAATGTTAAAGGATCCTTGTTTTTTTTTTCCATAAGGGTTGAAGACGATTGATGTAGATATTAATCTTTCTTTTAGGCTTCATAAAAACTGAGAAGAGTTTGGGTTCTTGGAATTTCAATGACTAAATCAGCCAGTTCATTCAATCTATTTAGTTAAAAAAACAGTTAATTCCATTAAGAGTTTAGAAATGGTAAATCTTTTAGCTATCACAGAATAAGCAATAGTTTAAATGGCTTCATTATTTTACTTTCTAACCAGTTGTGTGGTGTCATGCAAATAGGGTATTATAACATCAGAATTTAGTAACTAGTAATATTGTACTAAAATATGATTAATACATTATGCAGCCAGAACTCAATGAAGCAATTTTCAATGCCCTATAAATAGCGAGACTCTTTGCAAAAAGAGGGTCATATTCCTGGCAAACGTGTCACAGCTAATGCCTGTCAACTGACTAATATTCGTTAGCATTCAACACATTAATAGATTATCTTTCTGTGGGCCCTTCTGTTCTCGATTTATAGTTCATTGTGGTATGGTGTAGTAGAAATAGTATGTTCTTGGAGGTCAAACTTGGGCTGAAATGCCAACTTGGATACTTATTAACATGGTAACTTTTGTCAAGTTACTTGTTGCCTCAAAGCTTCAATTTCTTTATCTAGTCAATAGGGACAGAAAACCAAACTATTTCATTAGATTGTTGTGTGCATAGAATTTATAGGTAAAGAAGCCAACAATGTGCCTTCACATATTAAGTAATCAATACATGTTATTTTCTTTTCTTTCCTTTCTCCTAATTTTCCTCGTGAGATCTTCTCAGAACCTCAATGTTTAGAATAGAAGAGGGAATCTAAGTATGACCGAAGTGAAAGGATATTCAGAAATGTCTATAAATGTCTAGTTAGTTGGTGATACTGGTTATTAGAGGCTGATTTACATGGTTCAGAGAGTTTCCAGGGAAAGAAGGCAAGCTTTCTGTCATTGGGACCAGACACAACTGAGCACATCTGGGGTACAGCTGCAGTCATGAGCTGCTACACTTCTGGTCATGGTGGAGGCACGTGGCCTGCACAGAGCTCACAAGAGGGAAGGGTGATGCAGTAAATGTTGATCACAGTTTTGGTTTGTTCTGTTTTCCCAGTCTCTGTCTGAATCCTAGAACAAAGAACCTGTAAAAAATGCAAAAACAGGTTTTCAATAATTCAATGAGTTTTTTTTTTTTTTTGTGGTACGCGGGCCTCTCACTGTTGTGGCCTCTCCTGTTGCGGAGCACAGGCTCTGGACGCGCAGGCTCAGTGGCCATGGCTTACGGGCCCAGCTGCTCCGCGTCACGTGGGATCTTCCCAGACCGGAGCACGAACCCGTGTCCCCTGCATCGGCAGGCGGACTCTCAACCACTGCGCCACCAGGGAAGCCCAATGAGTCATTTTTAATGACTCATCTGAAGATGGCATGCTGCTTGGGGGCACCTTAAATGAAATGCAGTGAGAAGGCTGAAGTCATTCTCTCTTCTCCAAATGCCCCCTCTCACTCCTGCCATAGGACAGCCGTGGTACCATTAGAACTCAGAGAGTTAGTGATGGGGCTGGTGGAGCTATGAGGGTCCAACAGACATAGAGGCTCAGCAGTGGCTGATCTACTAAGGTGCTTCCAGCCTGGAAAAGTAACAGAAGGGTCCATGGTGCACAGAGAAGAGGAATCAGCTTCTTCTCAGAGCAGAAATGAGGGCCTGTGTGTCCAGATACATATGTGAGACATAGGCCTCCAAACTACAGCTGGGTATAAACTTTAAATTATTTTATCACTTTTTTGGGCATGAAGATATTCACAGAATGATACTGAGAAATTATTGCAACTCATAATTTTAAAAATTATTTATGGGGGCATATATATTGCATATCAATATAGTGTACCCCTGAAGTTCATTTAATTTTGTGATTGATAAAACAACTGCAAATTCTGAAAAGCAAAGGGTTAAACTTTCACATCCCCTAATTGAAAGAGAAAAAAATGAAGTGAACAATTGTTAGTTTGGAGTTGAAGTGTCAGCTCATGTAGATGATGTAGACAAGGACCCCAAATCACATCTTGGGCACATAACCATGCTTAGCCCCAGGAGTAATGATCTCAAGTCCATTTATTGAGCACTTGCTCTATGCTAATCTCTGAGCTATGCATTTGAAATAAAATATGTCATTTATACATTTCTATGTGCAGCAATAGCCCTCTGGGGTCGGTGTAATTTTCCCCATACAGATGGGGCTCTGAGGGCTGAAGTGACTTAAGTCACTTGGTGATTGAGTAGAAGAGTTGAAATGTAAACCCAGGTCTTTCCAGCTATAAATCCGTGCTCTAAACCATTATGCAGAGTTCTCATCTGTGTCAAGATTGTGTTTGATTTAGTTAAAGTGCTGATAACTGGGCCCACTACTAGGTCTTTAGACTGGCAGCATTGGTACCACTTGGGAATTTGTTAGAAATGAAGTATCCCTAGTCCCGCCCCAAACTCACTGAGCTACAATCTGCATTTTAACAAGATCACCAGGCAATCTGTATATGTATTAAGGTCTGAGAAGTACGGTCCTACATTATATTCACCTTCTCTGCCCGGGTACTTTTCAATGTATCCATTTAATATAAAAACAGTATAAATCCATTGTCTCAGACCATCTCACAGCTTTGAGGAAGAACTAGCTAATGCAAAATTTATTCCTTTCTCTTTTTGAATGGATTTATATGACATGAGAACAATTGGTTGAAAAATGCACAATTCAGGCAGGCCTATTATCTGATACCACGGTTGCCCCAACGATTCTTTTAAGAAAAAGTCTGTATTTCAAAAGAAATGACCTCATTCACAGTAGTTGTGTGAATAGCTACAGCCAGCATGTTTCTTTAGACAAGGCCAGAAGGATCACTCCACGCCTATCTGGCCCTCCACCACCATAATGTTAACTCAGCATGTAGTCAGCCTTGTATCAGCTGGTTGCTGCCTATTTGTCTAAGGAAACAGTTCCAGGACAGATCATATTCACAAGAGACGCTGCCTTACTGAGGGCTCCAGAAATGTTAATCTTTGAATAACTTCTCTACAAAATCCAGAACAAAAAGCTGTACATAGCTGAATATCTAAAGAGTTTATGGTAATTGTGGTAAAAGAAGTAATTTTTTTTCATTGTTGTTCCTGGCATCTAGGAACCTAAGAATATCTTATTACCTGAGAACATTGTGAGAGAAAACTTGAGTTAATTTGCTCCTAAGGTGACAACCCACCTGACATTTAGGTACCTGCTTTGCAGACTTCAAAGGTTTTATAAACCTATTCCTGGATAAGAGAGAAGGAAACCAACCACAGGAGAATGGTAGTGATAATTAAGACAATGTTATGATTCACTAAGAAATGGCTGGGTTATGAACAATGAACACTGTGGCATGTAAATTACCTAACAGCAGAGTTTAATGATGTGTTCTTTCTTATTAATTGCTCGTTTGGTGACATGTCTGTAAAAGTTATTTTTTAAAAGAAACAAAAGAAGTCCACTGCCTCATTGTAACCTTGGCAAATTTCACACATTGCTAAATTTTATGAGTGTCTTTAGCTAACCCAGGATTTATCAGCATGAATTGTAATTTGGTTTTATATGTTTGTATGATAATCATGAGATATGATTCCATATGGAATTTCCATAACTCTGAATGGCCTTCTATTAAATATCAGAAGTTAATCATTCAGCACACTGATTATGTTCACTCATTCATGTAAAATGTTCCCATCTTTGATATTATCTCTTCTAAATCACACCCAAAATAAAATTTGTTTTGTCTAAATGAATACATTTTGAGCCATGGACTGTGTTTACATGCAGCTGCTGAAGCAGACTTCAGGGAGCCAGATATGATCATTTTGGCCATCTTCCCAAACAATCCCAATCACAGAATCTAAATGCCAGATGGAATTGTACAGTGGCCGTGATGATAGGATCACAGCTCAATCAGCGAGTGTAACTGACATCTATCCAGCTTCACCAGCTGGTGGGTGAGAAAAAGTATTAAAATTTACAATAAAGTTTCCCAAATTTCAATAGCTCTGCACCCCCTACCCCCACCTGTTCACATAGATAGTCCAGTTCTTTTCAGATATATTTGTCCTTAAATATTTCTGAGTCTTTTTAGGAGGGCTTATAGGTGGAGCCTGAAGGCATCCTGGTCCCCACTAGTTTATAGACATGGGAAAGACCACTTTTCTCCAAGAGCCTTTCAGGGAACGAGGAGTGGACTGCCTCCCATTGAAGCTGAGTCACTGCTTGCACTCAAGGCCTTTTGCTCAAGGAACCACCAACACCCCTCTTCTCTATTGTCCATTTGTGTTGCACCCACTGCTTGCCAACTTCCTCTGGAGCCCCGAGCTCTGTGTCCGGATGCACAACAGTCCATGTATCTGCCGAGCTCCTTTGGGCCACCTACCTCTGGGCTGCCTTCATCTGGGTTTCTGGTGATCCCTTCTCCACCCAGTAAGAGAACTGACTTCCATTTCTTGTGTCAGTCACTCTCAGGGAACAATCTCAGACCAGAGAAGTATAGGGCCCTGGCTGACAAGTTTCTCTTTCGTTTAAGAAGTCTTCTCCTTCACAGAGCACACTCTCATATTATATGTGAACCACTGCCCCCAACACTCACATTCAGATGCGAAGGGGATCAAAGGATGGGCTTTACTAAGGCTTGTATTTACTTTTCAAAATGCATGGCTCTCTGGTCAAGGTGGAGTGGAGAACGGAACTGGCATCTGAGACCAATTCACAGCCTCTCACTCTCTTCTTTGTGAATTGAAGATGTCTGAGTCTGCATGTTAGAGCCAGACTTATCTACTCCATCATGAGGAAACTGAGAGGGCGGACACATTGCTGGGGGGAAGTGGCAGAGTAGGGTAAGGAGGAAAAGGAGTGTCATGTAACTCCATGGTGTGGAGGCTGACATCTACTAAAAAGAGCCACCATGTGACAATAATATTCATGATCCATCCACTTTGTGAACATAGAATCACAGTGGCATTTGCATCCCAGAGAGAGATCAAGTTATGAGAAATATGCTCACACCATTCTTCTAACCATTCATGAATTCAACAGATATTTATTAAGTTCCTACATTGTGTCAGAGACATAGATAGTGTGGATGGATGTATAGATACATAGGTAGATAGACAGACAGATAGGTAGGTAGATAGAGTCTATGAAGAAGGTATTCTAATTTCCATGGAGTTGGATATTAAACAAACACACAGATGATGAATATATTCATACAGATTTTATTATGATTATGAAGGACAATATAAGAAGGGAGTTATGGAAGATCTTGAGGAATGATAATCATATTATATAAAATTATATATCATATCATGTTACTTTGTGCCAGGCATACATATTTACTCATATAATCCTCAAGGAAACTTTATAAAATAACTACTACTCATATCACCAATTTTATAGACAAGGAAACCTACAGAGATATTCATTAATTAGTCCAAGGTCACACAGCCTGTAAGTGGTGGATCATGGATTTGAACCCAGGATTTAGGTTGAGACTGAAAGATAAGTAGGATTTAACCAGATGAAGAGTGTGTAGTTTGTCAGACCAAAAGAATAGTATGTGTGAAGGTCATCAGGCAGTAATAACCTGGTGCATTTGAAGAAGTGAAAGACGCCCAGTGAATGTAGTAAACAGAAGGACAATCACAGCACATGAGGCTGGGGACCTAAACTGATCACGTGGAACTTTTCCCCTTCTTTTTTACAAATTATGGTATAATATACATAGAGCAAAATCTGCCAGTTTGAGTGTATAGTTCTAATACACACATATATGGATACACATATGTTGATGTACACACGGTCATGTAATCACCATGACAATCAAGATATAGAACAGTTTTGTGAACCTCAGAAAATCCTCTATTGCCCCTTTGTAGTCAACTCTCTCCCCTCTTTTGGCACCTGCTGATGTGTTTTCTGACCCTAGAGTTTAGCCTTTATAAGAACGTATGAAATGGGGTATATCGTATGTAGCTTTCTGAGTCTGGCTTCTTTCACTTCGTGTAATGCATTTGAGATTCATTCATGTTGTTGTGTGTATCAGTAGTTTGCTGCTTTTTGTTGCTGAGAAGTATTCCATGCAGCAGTTGAAGGACATGTGAATTGTTTCTAGTTTGGTGTTATTATGAATAAAAGCACTATAAATATTCATGTGCAGGTTTACTTGTGAATATAAATTTTCATTTCGTGTGGGTGGACACCTAGGAGTAGAATTGCTGGGCCATGTGGTAAGTGTATGTCTAATTTTACAAGAAATTTTCAAACTCTATTCCGAAGTGTCTGTGCCATTCTGCATTCCTACCAGCAATGCAACAAATCTGTAGTTGCTTCACATCCTTACCCATGTTAGTTATTATCAGTTTTCTTTAATCTTTAAAAATTTTAGCCATTCTAATAGGTGTGTAGTGGTATGTCATTGTGCTTTTAATTTCCATTTCTCTGATGGCTAATGATATTGACACCTTTTCAGGTACTTATTTGATAGTGTCATTCAGGTCTTCTACATCCTTACCAACTTTCTGTCTACTTGTTCTACTGATTACTGTGGAAGTAATCTTGAAGTCTCCAACTTAAGTTTGTGGATTTGTCTATTTCTTCTTCCCAGTCTGTAAGATTTTACTTTATGTAGTTTGAAGTTTTGTCCTTAGGCACATACACATTTAGGGTTTTTATGTCTTTTTGGCAAATTGATCCTTTTTAACACTATATAATACTCTTCTTTACCCTTGCTGGCTATAGTGTTATAGCCACTTCAGCTTTCTTTTGAACAGTTTCTGTGCATGTATACATTTATATGTATATGTTTTTCAACCTTTATTTTCAACATATTTCGTTGTTTTATTTAAAGACAGCTTTTTATACAGACAGCACATGGTTTGCTTTTTAATTCAATTTGACAATCTTGGTCTTTTAATTGGCATATATAGACTGTTTATGCAATTACTGATATTGTTGGAACAAAATTGACTATCTTGTCAGTTGATTTTTATTTGTTTCATCTTTGAAATTATTATTCCTCTCATACTACCTCCTTTTGGATTGAGTATTTTTATGATTTTATGTCCACTATTGGCTTACACCTTTTAATAACGTTTTTAATGGTTGCCCTAGGAGTTACAATATAGAACTTTAATTAACCACAGTCTACCTTTGAATAATACTTTACCACTTCAAGTATAGTGTACAAATGTTACAACTGTGTAGTTCTCATTTCTCCCTCCCCACCTTTGTGCTACTTTCAGGTACACTATAGTATTTTGTTTAAACATAGTATATATACACAATACATTGCCACTATTTTTGCTTGAATAGTCCATCATCTTTTAGAGTAATTAAAATGAGAAAAAATAATTTTATATTTAGTTTAATTAATTCCATTTACAATACTCCTCATTTCTTCAAGTAGATTCAAATTTCTATTACCACATTTCTTCTGCTTCAAGAACTTCTTTTAACATTCCTTATACTGCAGAGTTTCTGGGAATAAATTATCTCAATTATCATCAGAAAAAATCTTTATATATTTTCATTGTGTATAAACTAGCCTAGATTGTCCTTTTTCCCACATATTTTAAAGATGCTGGTCCATTGTTTTCTGGCTTGAATGGTTCTGACAAGAAATCTATAATTTTCATCTTTGTTCCTCTGCATGTAATGTGTGTGTGTGTGTGTGTGTGTGTGTGTGTGTGTGTGTGTGTGTTTCTGCCTGATTTCAAGGTTGATCCTTTGGCTTTGGCTTTTAGACATTTGAATATGATGTGTCTATGTGTACCATTTTATTTTCTATTTTAATTTATCCTTCATAGTGTTTTCTGAACTTCTTGGATTTGTAGTTTTGTATCTTTCATTGATTTTGGGAAATTCTCCCCTTATATCTTCAAATACTTCTGTCTTTCTCTTCTTCTAGGATTCTAATTATATACACTTTTTAATATAGTACCATAGCTCACTTGCTCTCTCTTGCTCTCTCTCTCTCTTTTTTCTTTTTCTTTTTGGTTTTCATGTACCATAGTTATAGAATACTCTGTTTCTAAAGAATGTCCTTTCCCTTTGTGTTCAGTTTGATAATTTCTAAAGACCTGTCTTCAAGGTCATTAGACCAATGAGCCCATCAAAGGCATTCTTCATGTCTGTTACCATGTTTATCATTGTTAGCATTTCCATTTGATTCTTTCTTATGATTTCCAGTTCTTGGTTGATACTACCCATCTGTTCACACATGTCCACCTTGTATACTACAGCTTTTATCATAATATTCATATTTACTTTTACATTTCTATCTGATAGTTCAAACATCTAGATCATATCTGAGTCTGATTCTATTGATGTCTTTGTCTCTTGACAGTGTATTTTTTCTTGCTTCCTTGTGTGAATCATAATTTTTGGTTAAAACCTTGACATTTTATATGGGACAGTAGAGACTGAGATAAATACTATTTACTCCTGGAAATGAGCATGCCTCTTCTCTTGTTAGATATTAAGTATCCAGGGTGAGTCAATCTAGTCAGAGGTCGAGCTGGGTTTGGGCTTTGTTGTTGTTTTGTTTACCCTCGGCACCTCACAGCATTCATATTCCTCTAGAATTACTTTTTATTTAGGATTCAGTATGGTTTTTTGAGGATTTTTCTTAATGTCCCTATTCTACTTACAACTTTAGACATTCCCAGTGAAACTTGGAATGAGAGTCTTTCTCCACACTCTTGTCCCATACCCAGTAGTAGGCTGTTGTTATAAGTTGCTCAGTGCTTTCTAGTCTGCTTTAAGGGCCAGGGTAGAGGTGTTTCCTGTTGTCCTGGTTTAGCCCCTGTCTTAGGCAGGTACTGAGTTTCTGGGTCTCAGTGGTGGGGGCTTCTCAGTGAACCTGCCTGCCTCAGTGGAAAAGGATGTCTAATGTTCTGGGCTAAGATTTTTTCCTAACATTTCCCCAGAGGTAGAATTTTTTCCATGCACTTTCCCCAGCTGCAATGGGTCTTCACCTGTGCCCTGAGGGTGACAGGGTTTGCTGTGCTTCCACTGGAAGTTTAAGGCCTTTGTTCCATGGAGGAGACAGGGAAGAACAGTCTGAGAGGGGCTTTGTTCTTTCTTGCAGTAGATGGTTTTCCCTTTCCCCAAACCTTCACCACAAGGGAGGTTTCCTCCAGTCTCTTGCTTTGATCCCATCTCTCATATGAACATTCAGTGAGGTCTGTGGGGAAAAACCTGCTATTGTATCTACAGCTATGAGGGATTCTATAATCTAGTGATAGCCTGTGCTTAGCCTTTCACAATTTGTCAAAAATTCCAACTTACCAGCTTTTTCTTACTAGCATGTGTGGTATTCAGCATCTGGTAATTAAGAGCCCATTCCTCATCTCTCCTTGGAGATACCTGTCTTTTCTTAGATTTCAGGGTAGTTGATTGCCTTGTGACTTCAGTTCTTTGATGCATTCAAGAAAAGTTGTGACTGTAGATTATCCATTTTTTCTTGTCAGTGTTGGATTGACTCTCCAGTTTTCTAAATCCTAAGTGAAAGCCAGAAGCCAGGAAGCCTCAAGCCTTTAAGTCATGTTAAGAAGCTTCTATTTTTTCCCAAATGCAGCAGGGATCCATAGAAGGGTTAAAGCAGAGGATTAGTTAGTTTGGATTTATATTTTTAAAAATCATGTTTTATATTTATTGGACATCTGCTATATGTCAGAAACTGGAGTTTCTAAGATAAATTTTTAAAATAACAAGAAAATGCACTCAGATAGCTCATAATCAAGCAGATAAGTCTTATCGACTATAACAAATAGCTATAAAAAATGTCAATGTAAGTGCTGTAAATGAATGTCTAAGTAGAGAGCTCTGGGAGAATTAAGTGGGAGAATTTAATTTTGGCACATAGGGGTAGAGATGGTAGAAGGTGACATTTGAATTGTATCTTGATATGTAAGTAGAATATGGTTTCAGAGGAAACTTGAGTGAGTAAAATTAATGTCTAAGGTTTTCTTGTAACTTGCTTTGTAAATAATGCTAGTTTAATTTCTTATCATTTATATCCAGGCAAAGGTGGGTTGCTAAGAAAGGAAGGAAAACATTCAGGTTTATCAACCAAACACCACCACTGCTAACAACAACTAATATTTTTCTTTTCTTTTTTTTTATCAAAAGGGAGTTCCTTAGCCCTTGATAGCTATGAATGATGGCTAGTTTGCTGATACAGAACCATTGAAGTAATAAAAAAGAAAACAACTTTGGAAGTCTGTGGTTGTGTATTACTGTAGTTCCTAAGCTGGCTTACTATTAGAATTTCCTTGAATGCTTTTACAAATGGAGAACTCTGGGCTTAGCATCCAAATGTTCAGATTCATGCTGTGGAGTCCAGGATTCTGCACTTTTGTAAAGCTTTCAAGTTGAATCTGAAGATGAGCTAGTGTATGACAAGTGGATTGTCTCCTGTATTTACAATTCTTTTATCTTAGTTTGGGTTCCTCCAAAAGCAGATTCGAGACAAAGACTTGCTTGTAGATTGTTTATTTGGGAGGTGATCCCAGGAAGCATAAATGAGGAAGTAGGGAAAGTAAAACAGAGAAAGGACAGAAACCAATAAAGGGTGATTAAATGAGCTCCTTACCACTTCGGACATGTGAGTTTCAACCCCACTGGACACTTTCTGAGGAGCCTATACATAGTTCTTCCTGAGAAGGCTGCCTTTGGATAGCCATATTTGGACCATGTAACTCAGTTTACTTGCTTTACTTTGACCACTATATCTGTGTTTTCAGGGATGAACATCTGACCCAAAGGTTACCAACCTTTAAGATATCTAGTGTCCTACGGGATAAAAGATAAACCCAGTTGACCAGATCCTCTCAGAAGGACAAGGCAGTTGATAGGATGTTTGAAACTGGGTGTGATGCCATGAATTACAGATGGCTCCCTGATAAGCAAGTTGAAGTATGAGAGAATAGAGATACCATTGGAGAGAGATGTAAAGAATAGCCAGTCCCTAAAGCTTTCTAGGGTACTGATGGCTTCTCTGCTCTTGTTTCCATGAGGCCCAATTGAATAAACAGTATCTCTTCTTCTTGAGACTAAGGCGTCATTTTTTCTCAGGGGTCCATGCAGATATATCCTTACAGAAAATTTCTCATTCCTTGAGATAAGTTGAATAGGTCAAAAGAGCCTTGACTTAAACAATTAAGGAAAGTAGCCACAGGGCCACAGATGGCAAACAAGACACAAAACAACCTCAGATGTCCACAATTTAAAAAAATCTAGGAGTAGATGATTAGAACTAGATTGTAATATAACTATAATGATTAGTTTTAAGTGAGAACACTTTTCCTTCATACAACTGTTAACCATGTGGTCAAAATAAACATTATAAAGATATTTATGCCTACATGCAGACACTATAGAAAGAAGAGCTTATTTTTGTGGAATTCCTCTAATGTATCTCCAGAAACCTGAGCCATTGAATGGATTTCTCTTTATATATGTTTTCTGATTCTTCATATAACCAATTCGAGGCAAAAAATATTACAATTTCAGATGGCTGCCCTTTTCACTTGGTTGTCCTTTTTTAAGTGAGTGAGAAGTACAGTGCTCTGTATTTCTTAGGTTGGGTTTTGTAGTCAGCTTCTCACAGCTGGTCATTAATACCCAGGTAGTCCTCTGGTCACAGCTGATCTTTAGAGCAGAGAACTTGGCCCACTGCAATTGCCTCAGGCCAAATTCTGTCTTTGGATGAACTTACTGCTTTTGCTGAAGCCAGTGGAAAAGGCACTCATCAGTGCATATGGAAAACCAGGTTTCCCAGACAATTTTTTTTTTTCTTTTTGGCAAAGAGCAGCTCTTAAGGGGCAAGAGCTGTGCAAAATGGGACTGACAGAAAGGAGGGGGATTTTTAATGCTCAATAGTCTGAACTTTGATTATATTTATCTTAACAAATATTTCTCACTATGTGTTTAGCACTATTCTCAGCATTATTCAAGGATAAAGAGAAATGTAAGACCCATTGTTTTCCTCAGAGAGCCTACGCTAGACATGAATGAATTATGAAATAAATTAATATTTCTATGGCACTACATATAATTTACAATTGCTTGTATGTGAGTGCATTATATATATTTATATATAAATAAATATGTCTGTTTATATATCTATATGTCTACATATACACATATATTTGTATGCATTTCTTCTCAATTAATTCTCACAGCAATCCTCTAGGGCAGGGGTCCCCAACCCCCGGGCTGTGGAGCTCTACTGGTCTGCGGCCTGTTAGGAACTGGGCCACACAGCAGGAGGTGAGTGGGGGCAAGCAAGCAACTGCTGCTCCCATTGCTCACATTACCGCCTGAACCAATCCCGTCTGTGGAAAAATCATCTACGAAACCGGTCCCTGCTGTCAAAAAGTTTGGGGACCGCTGCTTTAGGGTAAGTGGTATTATTATTATTCCATTTTACAAGCATAAAAAAAATAGGTTGAGTGAACTTGCTCATAACCCCTGCATCCCTTACATCACTATGCTTACCATACTGCATAAACAAATCTGTATCTGTGTTCCTCTTCCCCAGTGGACCAGGAGCTGGTGAACCTGGACAGAGACCTCTTCACCTTTATATTGCTAGGACCTAGCATTTGTTGATAGTTATTGAATCTCAGCCCTGGTCTCCAGGTTACCCATATTGTCACAGAATAAATGTTCTCCAGGCTTCCTGGGGCTGCTTGTCAATCTTCACTCCTGGTGCCTGGAAGCCCCAATACCCCCATCAGTGCTGCATTCCTCAGAACCCAGACCAGTGTGTCCTGCCTAGGTGTCCTTACCATTCCCCACCATTGTTCCCTTAACCCCCTGCCTGCTAATTACCTGCTAGATGCAGATGATGTCAGCCCTCTCAAAGGCTGTCTATCTGCAGGTTTCCCAATAAGCTCAGCTCCTCAGAACTGAAGAATACAGAACAAAAATAACTAAAAATTCTAGGATCCTTTTGTAGGTCAATTCCTATACTTGTTTCTTTATATACATTATTTTATTTACACCTCACAAGAACCTACATATTATTACAAATGTGAAAATAGGTTGCAGAAGTGGTGGTTTGCCTAAGATCACACGATCAGCAAGTGGCAGAACTGGGATTTAAAGCCAGATCTCTCTGACTCTCTGACCATTAAGAATAATATCTGGACTTTTTACTTTTATACCTTGCTAAAGGGCCTGTCTTACTTTGGAATGTTGAATAGGATATTTGGAGGAAGTGAATAAATCTGTCCAAGTGCAAGGTGTTGGAGACTTTTGTGATTATTCATTTGATCTCATTTCTTTTTCCCACACACTCCTTGAGACTATAAGTTCCTTAAAAGCTGGAACTGGGCTTTACTGGTTTGTGCCTTATGCTGAGCACGTTCCCTGGAACAGCATAGGTGTTCTAAGAAGCTTGATGAATGAATAAATGAATAAAGGCATTTTTTTTTTTTTTTGCGCACATGCAATTTAATCTCAAGCTTATGGCCTTTAAGTGCTGATGTCACCATTCAACCTTGTATGCAATGTACTCATTACGATTCCTTCCATGAAACAGTCTCATTTCCTCAGCCATTGGGTTAAAGCTTTCCTCAAATTGAAAACAATTTGGAAAATAGCTATCACACACCTGAGAATGATAAAGGAGGGACCACACTTTTGAAGGCAGCATGTGGGATGATTTTGATGGCATCCTTGTAAACCCTCCCAGGACCTTAAGCAAAAGAGCACAGGAGGAAAGGTTGATTTTTGGTCCCATCTGTCTCTTTCCAGCCCTCCATTCTGTGTGCTGAGTCATTATCTCCTTTGTCATCTAAGCAACAGATTATGTCCTTTACAGTTCAAAAGTCCTACCTTTCCTCTCTAGTCCATACATGTTCTAAAGTTTCCCTCCTCTTCCACTCCATCAACATATCTATGTCTCCACTGGCAATCTCTGCTGGGGTCAAATTATTTTATTGTGCAATTTATATTGATTCATGAATGACTGACAAATGTTTATCCCTTGGTTTTCTTTTTAATTAAGAGAAAAAATATTTAACCAAATTGATGTTTAAATCGGAAGATGTTACTATTCTGGTTGCTGAGGATAAAAAGGTGAATCAGGCCAAGTCCCTGCCCTCTAGAACTTACATTCTTAATGTGGAGAGATGAGAGACAAGGAAATAAATAAGTAGAACAAGGAGCAAGCCCTTCAAACTCTGGTCTTAAATGCATCATGCCATGCATGGGATCTATTGGAAAACTATGAATAACAGAGATCAAATCTATAATAGGAAGGCTCTGTTGGCTACTGCTTCTAACTTCTGGTCTCAGTGACCTGTTTGGTTTCTCTGAAGGTGCTGGAAAATTATTTTCCTTATTTATGAGAGCTTAGGAGGTGATGGAGTGGATCAGGAAATGGGGATTTTCTAAAAGAAGCTGCTGAGGTCTTTTCCTTTATGGTAAGGAACTGGAGTTACATTTATTGTTTAGCCTATAAAAGCTATGAGAAATAAATCCCTTGCAAAAGATGACTCAGACACCCCTCCTCTGTTATCTGGGAATAATGACTGTTACCTGCTACCAGGCTGGCTCCAGAGAGCAGGTGAAGAAATAGACAGGAAGCACCCTTGCCCAGAATCTGGTATACAGTAGGTGCTCTGGGTATGTTTGATACTTTTCTCTTTCTTCTCTGATTTTAAGGGAGAAATATATGCACAAACAATTATCATAAAATACAAGTGCAATAGTGAAGACAGTGTTATATCTACAGTGTAATAGAATGAACATGGTGATGGAAGTGACAAATTCATTGGTGGTGTGGGGAGATGGTCATCCATATGTTGTCTGTAATATTTGAGTTAGATTTTGAAGAATGTATGGGATTTGATCAGATAAAGAAAGGAGAGTGGCTCTCTAAGTAGAAGCAACTACACATGCAAAGGCACAGAAGCTTGAAAGAACATAGTTCCATGTTACCACAAATTAGAGGGCATTTATTCATTAATTTATTTATTTATGTGTTCATTCAATCAATATTTATCCAGTGTCTACTATGCACTAGACACTTACAAGGAGTTTTACTTGTATTATTTTTATTTTGTGTCTTACTACAAGTTAAATTTATAGAAGTTGTTTCCACCAACTAAGAGTGATACATTAAAGAACATGTAGCTGGAGAACCCTGGTCTGAGTAATTTTCAACCTGCTCAGGACTTTCTGTGTCTTTTTCTGACTTGTAGAACCATTTAGCCACTACCTTTCCCAGCTCCAGAGGAAGCCCCTCTGCTTTCTGGGATATATTCCCTGTTCTACACCTTCACCTTATACATAACAGAAGACTGTAACCAACAGTGATGGCAATTGGAATAACAAGAACTTTCCTTACCTTTAATTCAGCCCCATGGAGCTTGACAGATTCTGCTTGATATACCTTAACTAAGTAAGGTAGATTGCCTTTTATGTTTCTACAGCTATGACACAATTCTAAGCACATATTAGGGGCTCCATTTACCAAGTTCCATGTCTCCAGCTTTCATTCAGAGCTACAGAAAGGTTAGGTTGTTAAATCCCTTTAGTAACACTCTTTGGCACAGACCCTCAAGTGGAGATAATGAATAGGGTTAGAGTGGATAAGGGTGGAAAGACTGTATTGGGAGCAGATTTAGCTGCTTATATTGGAAATTCAAATAAATGGCTTTTAAAAAATGAGATGTTTATTTCTCATGTTAAGAAAATGTAAGGCAGCCATCCAGGGAGCCATGGGGGTACCACAGTCATCCAGAGCCATGCTTCTCCCATTATCGGTCCTACTGTCCTCAGTGTGCATCTTCTCCTTTCAAGTTACTCATGTTTTAAGATGGCTATTGAAACTTCAATCCAAAAGTAAAAGGGAGGGAGGAATAGCAATTTAAAGTTCCTGCCCACTGCCTGTCCCCCTTTTGAGGCACTTTCCAGGCAATCTCACCAAGTAATTTTCACTCCCATCACATTGACCACCCCTAGCTGCAAGGAAAGATAAATATAGACTTTAGTTGGGCATATCTTCACCTGAAATAAAATCAGGCTTCTTTCTGAAAAGAAAAAGAATAGAATGGATAGGTAGGTGAATCTCAGCACAGTTGCCTAACTCTTTGAGTCAGTAACTGGGCTTCTGAAGTCTCCAGAGCACATCAGGGGTTTGAAGTCTGTGAATAGTGCACAGAGTAAGGCATCTTTTCCACTGTAACTTCCAACTTCTATTCCTTTTCCAGATCCCTGGATATAACTTTTCTAGAAAGTTAACTAACAGAAGTATAACAGGCATCAGGGAGAATATAAGTTTTAAGTAGAGAATGAGAATTCCCAAGAATCCTGCCTAATCACAGCAGGTATAGAGGAAAGATTTTGGACTGAGTAGAATGAAATTAATGGAGGGAAAGGGGCATGTTTTCTTCCCCCCCAGGTCAGGAACATTTTAATTCAACAACCCTTGGTTAAATGCCTGCTATAGGCAATCCCTTGTTTCCTGCTTTGATTGTAGTACTTTGCTCAATAAACACCCATACCTCTCCTCTCATTCTCTTTACTTGGTTATTTAATAGTTTCTGTCAAGGAGATCAAACATGTGCAGAGATGAACAGAACAACAAACATGTCATCACTCTTTCACCTTACGAAGAGTCATGTTAAGAACCAATTTTAAAGAATATTTTGCATTGAAATAAAGGAACAGCCTATATTTGCTTTGTCCGGCACCAGCTTATATAAAACATAGAAGAAGAACATCTGATATGGTCCTTTCTTTCAATCTCACTGGGAAGATATAACATATAAAACAGTTACTACTTGAAATAGGTATCAAACAAATCAAATAGGTCAGTGATGGGGTACAGGTGGCTTCAAGAACAGGGGGAGGCCTGGAGAAAAGCAAGCTGATGAACCATGGTGGGTAGTCCAGTGTGCAAAAAGAGGATGGGTAATGTAAGAACACCATGGTGTGGCCTGGCAATGAAATTGAGCTCCATCATGAAGTACGAAGACAACATGGAGAAGTAGGGAAAGCTTGGAGTTGAAGTCAGTGACTGGGAGTTGATGCCTTGCTATCCAGCCCAAGCAAGAGGACATAAGTAGGAGTTTGGTTAGTAAGTCAAATGTTTGGGTGAAAAGGTCAAACCAGGCATGAATAGTAGGAGGATATGGTATAGACTAAGATACATCCCTTCGATTCAAGCACAAGCCAGTCTACTCCATAGGAACAGAGACGAGATTGAGGATCATAGGACAGGGACCTTACTCCCTTGGCTCTGGTTCTCAGCCCCTGCATTGGGAAAGCAGATATGTCCTGGGAGTTCTGTGCAGCAACCAGGGGAACAGGAGTCTCCTAGAGCTTGGGGTTGTGATTGCATCCCAGGGGGGTGAACTTGTCAGATGCTTCTAATAGTTCCACATCAGACTCCAAAATGTCTGATGCCAGATTAATGGAATTTCTTCTACTGACAGTGCCTGTAGTTTTTGGTTGACTTCACTAGACATGGTAGCTTTGACATTGCACCTAGAGAATCTCTGATATGGGGAGAGAATATTCACACAGCTGGGGGAAAGATCTTGTTAGAGAACAAGGAACCAAGCTCTTCACCTCTGGGTAGTAAGCTCTGTGGGGCAGAGGGACTCATGCCTAGGGTATATAGTTAGGCAACATAAACTCTTTGTGGTCTCCACGGACACAAAAAATAAGTCTCATTTTCAGTGACTTGGTCAGAACTATATTGTTTTGGGGGAGCAAGTGATAAATGTATGACCTGAGTATCAAGGTAAGATGATTGGCCTTGCAAAAGATTGAAATAAATCTTCATATTTCAGTAGAAGCATGTATGTATGTATGGAGTGGAGTGTTAACATGTATAGTGTGCTCACTACATGCCCTACACAGTGTCAGTGCTTTCAGTATAAGTAGCTACTATTTTCTTTTTATTGAGCATCTCCTATGTACCAAGCAGGCTGCTAAGTGCTATAAGAGTATGTCTCCTACTTAGGAGAGCTGGTTTGAACCAGCACTTTACAGATCTTATCACCACCCTGCAGTTCACATACTATCAGTTTTTTTTTTGTTTTTGAAGTATAGCTGATTTACAGTATTGTGTTAGTTTCAGGTATACAGCATAGTGATTCAGTTTTCTTGAAGATTATATTCCATTATAGGTTAGCACAACATACCGGGTATAATCCTTTGTGCTATACAGTAAATCTTTGTTATTTATCTATTTTATGAGTAGTTGTTTGTATCTGTTAATCCCATACTCCTCATTTGTCCCTCCCCTGCTTCCTCTACACTTTGGTAACCATAAGTTTGTTTTCTATGTCTGTGAGTCTGTTTCTGTTTGGTATATAGATTCATTTGTATTACTTTTTGCACATAAAGAAACTTAGAGTTCAGAGTGGCTAAATAACTTGCCTACAACATCAAATCACTTAAGTGACAAGTTTAGAAGTCCCTCCCTGGATATTCAGCCTGTGATCTTTCCATAATGCCCACTGTAATTTTCCTGAGAGCAAAGGCCACATCTTTTTTCATCTTCATGCACAAAATATTAGAAAAATAGCAACTCGTGTTGCTGCCATCATGAGGATGAGCGTGATGAAGAACAGTTTGGGGAAAATTGCTTTACAATGGTGTGTTAGTTTCTGCTTTATAACAAAGTGAATCAGCTATACATATACATATATCCCCATATCTCCTCCCTCTTCCATCTCTCTCCAGTCCTCCCTGACTCACCTCTCTAGGCTGTCACAGAGCACTGAGTTGATCACCCTGTGCTATGTGGTTCCTTCCCACTAGCTATCTATTTTACATTTGGTATTGTATATATGTCCATGCCACTCCTCACTTCATCCCTGTGTACCCTTCCCACTCCCTGTGTCCTCAAGTCCATTCTCTACCTCTGCGTCTTTATTCCTGACCTTCACCTAAGTTCTTCAGAACTATTTTTTTCCTTTTTTTTTTTAGATTCCACATATATGTGTTAGCATACAGTATTTGTTTTTCTCTTTCTGACTTACTTCACTGTATGACAGACTCTATGTCCATCCACCTCACTACAAATAACTCAATTTCATTTCTTTTTATGGGTGAGTAACATTCCATTGTATATATGTGCCACATCTTCTTTATCCATTCATCTATCAATGGACACTTAGGTTGCTTCCATGTCTTGGCTCTTGTAAATAGAGGGGAAATGAACATTGTGCTACAAGCAATCTTTTTGAATTATGGTTTTCTCAGGGTATATGTCCAGTAGTGAGATAGCTGTTTCGTAAGGTACTTCTATTTTTATTTTTTTAAGGAACCTCCATACTGCTCTCCATAGTGGCTGTATCAATTTACATTCCCACCAACAGTGCAAGAGGGTTCCCTTTTCTCCACACCCTCTCCAGCATTTATTCTTAGTAGATTTTTTGATGATTGCCATTCTGACTGGTGTGAGGTGATACCTCATTGTAGTTTTGATTTGCATTTCTCTAATGATTAATGATGTTGAGCATTCTTTCAGGTGTTTGTTGGCCATCTTTATATTTTCTTTGGAGAAATATCTGTTTAGGTCTTCTGCCCATTTTTGGATTGGATTATTTGTTTTCTTAATATTGAGCTGCATGTTTATTTTGGAGGTTAATTCTTTGTCAGTTGCTTGGTTTGCAAATATGTTCTCCCATTCTGAGAGTTGCTTTTTGTCTTGTTTATGGTTTCCTTTGCTGGTCAAAAGCTCTTAATTTTCATTAGGTTCCATTTGTTTAATTTTGTTTTTATTTCCATTTCTCTAGGAGGTGGGTCAAAAAGAATTTTGCTGTAATTTATGTCATAGAGTGTTCTGCCTATGTTTTACTCTAAGAGCTTTATAGTGTCTGGACTTAATTTTAGGTCTTCAATCCATTTTGAGTTTATGTTTGTGTATGGTGATAGAGAGTGTTCTAATTTCATTCTTTTACATGTAGTTGTCCAGTATTCCCAGCACCACTTATTGGAGAGGCTGTCTTTTCTCCATTGTATATTCTTGCCTCCTTTAACAAAGATTAGGTGACCATATGTGTGTGGGTTTATCTCTGGGCTTTGTATTCATTGATCTATATTCCTGTTTTTGTGCCAGTACCATATTGTTTTGATTACTGTAGCTTTGTAGTATAGCCTGAAGTCCGGGAGCCTGATTCCTCCAGCTCGGTTTTTCTTTCTCAAGATTCCTCTGGCTATTCGGGGTCTTTTGTGTTTCCATACAAATTGTGAAATTTTTTGTTCTAGTTCTGTAAAAATTGCCATTGGTAATTTGATAGGGATTGCCTTGAATCTGTAGATTGCTTTGGGTAGTATAGTCATTTTCACAATGTTGATTCTTCCAATCCAAGAACATGGTATAGCTCTCCATCTGTTTGTATCATATTTAATTTCTTTCCTCAGTGTCACAGTTTTCTGCAAACAGGTCTTTGGTCTCCTTGTGGGTTTATTCCCAGGTATTTTATTCTTTTTGTTGAAATGGTAAATGGCAGTGTTTCCTTAATTTCTCTTTCAGATTTTTCATCATTAGTGTATAGAAATGCAAGAGATTTCTGTGCATTAATTTTGTATCCTGCTACTTTACAAATTAATTGACTAGCTCTAGTAGCTTTCTGGTAGCATCTTTAGGATTCTCTATGTATAGTATCATGTCATCTGCTAACAGTGACAGCTTTATTTCTTCTTTTCCAATTTGTATTCCTTTTATTTCTTTTTCTTCTCTCATTGCTGTGGCTAAAACTTCCAAAACTATATTGAATAATAGTGGTGAGAGTGGACAACCTTGTCTTGTTTCTGATCTTAGAGGAAATGGTTTCAGTTTTTCACCATTGAGGATGATGTTGGCTGTGGGTTTGTCATAGATGGCCTTTATTATGTTAAGATAAGTTCCCTCTATGCCTACTTTCTGAAGGGTTTTTACCATAAATGTGTGTTGAACTTTGCTGAAAGTTTTTTCTGCATCTATTGAAATGATCATATGTTTTTTTCTCCTTCAGTTGTTAATATGGTTTATCATATTGATCAATTTGCATATATTGAGGAATCCTTGCTTTCCTGGGATAAAGCTCACTTGATCATGGTTTATGACCTTTTAAATGTGCTGGTGGATTCACTAAGACTCTCACTAAGACACCCTTTTAGAAAATGTCATAAAGTAACTTTGCTGCCCAATATTTACATGGGACAGGATGGAACAGATGACTTGTGGGCGTATTTTAATGTAGAACACCTCAGAACATCACCTCTTTCTAATACACGTCAATACACCTAATACAAGTAAACAAGTTCACTTATTTTGGAAAAAAAAAAAAAGGAAGAGCTTCAAGATGGCAGAAGAGTAAGACATGGAGATCACATTCCTGTCCACAAATACATCAGAATACATCTACATGTGGAACAACCCCTACAGAACACCAACTGAACCCTGACAGAAGATCTCATACCTCCCAAAAGGCAAGAAACTCTCCACATACCTGGGTAGGGCAAAGGAAAAAAGAAAAAACAGAGACAAAAGAATAGGGATGGCACCTGCACCAGTGAGAGGGAGCTGGGAAGGAGGAAAGGTTTCCACACACTAGGAAGCCCCTTCACGGGTGGAGACTGCAGGTGGTGGAGGGGGGAAGGTTTGGAGCCACGGAGGAGAGAGCAGCAACAATGGTGTGGAGGGCAAGACAGAGATTTGCGCAGAGAGGATCCATGCTGGCCAGCACTCACCAGCCCAAGAGACTTGTCTGCTCACCCGTTGGGATGGGTGGGGGCTGGGAGCTGAGGTTCCAGCTTCGGAGGTTGGATCCCAGGGAGAGGACTAGGGTTGGCTGCGTGAACACAGCCTGAAGGTAGGTAGTGCACCACAGAGAGCTGGAAGAGACTCCAGGAAAAGGTCTGGAGCTGCCAAAGAGGCAAGAGACATTTTCTTGCCTCTTTGTTTCAAGGTGTGCAAGGAAAGGGGATTAAGAGTGCCACTTAAATGAGCTCCAGAGATGGGCCTGAGCCGCAGCTATGAGCGTGGACCCCATAGACAGGCATGAGACACTAAGGCTGCTGCAACAGCCACCAAGAAGACTGCGTGCAAGCACAGGTCACTATCCACACCTCTCCTCCCGGGAATCTGTGCAGCCCGCCACTGCCATGGTCCCGTGATCCAGGGACAACTTCCCCGGGAGAGTACATGGCACACCTCAGGCTGTTGCAATGTCATGCTGGTCTCTGATGCAGCAGGCTCGCCCCACACTCTGTACCCCTCCATCCCCCCAGTCAGTGAGCCACAGCCCCCTAATCAACTGCTACTTTAACCCCATCCTGTCTGAGCAAAGAAGAGATGCCCTCAGGTGACCTACATGTAAAAGCAGGGCCAAATCCAAAGTTGAATCCCAGGAGCTGTGCAAACAAAGAAGAGACAAGGAAATCTCTCCCAGCAGCCTCTGGAGCAGTTGAGTGAATCTCCACAATCAACCTGATATACCCTGCATCTGTGGAATACCTGAGTAAACAATGAATCATCCCAAATTGTGGTGGTGGACTTTGGGAACAAGAATATATATATATATTTATCCTTTTTCTTTTTTGGTGCATGTGTATGTGAATCCTTCTGTGTGTGATTTTGTCTGTATAGCTTTGATTTTACCATTTGTGCTAGGGTTCTGTCTGTCCATTTTTTTGTTTGTTTTTTTACTATAGTTTTTAGCGCTTGTTATACTGGTGGATTTGTTTTTTGGTTTGGGGGCTTTCTTTCTTTCATTCTTTTTTATATTACTTTATTTTATTTTAAATTTTTAATATTTATTTTTTACTTTAATAACTTTCTTTTCTTTCTTTCTTTCTTTCTTTCTTTCTTTCTTTTTCTTTCTTTCTTTCATTCTTTTCTTTTTTTCTCCCTTTTATTCTAGCCATGTGGATGACAGGGTCTTGGTGCTGTAGCTGGGAATCAGGGCTGTGCCTCAGAGGTGGGGAAACCAAGTTCAGGACATTGGCCCACCAGAGGCCTCCCAGCTCCATGTAATACCAAATGGCAAAAATCTCCCAGAGATCTCCATCTCAACGCAAGACCCAGCTCCACTCAATGACCAGCAAGCTACAGTGCTGGACACCCTATGCCAAACAACTAGCAAGACAGGAACACAACACCACCCATTAGCAGAGACGCTGCCTAAAATCATAATAAGTTCACAGACACTCCAAAACACAGCACCAGACGTGGACCTGTCCACCAGGAAGACAAGATCCAGCCTCATCCACTAGAACACAGGCAGTAGTCCCCTCCACCAGGAAGTCTACACAACCCACTGAAAAAATCTTAGCCACTGGGGGCAGAAACTAAAAACAATGGGAACTAAGAGCCTGCAGCCTGAGAAAAGGAGACCACATAAACAGTAAGTTAAGCAACATGAGAAGACAGAGAAACATAGAGCAGATGAAGGAACAAGGCAAAAAGCCACCAGACCTAACAAATGAAGAGGAAAAAGGCAGTCTACCTGAAGAAGAATTCAGAATAATGATAGTAAAGATGATCCAAAATCTTGGAAATAGAATGGAGAGAACACAAAAAAAATGTTTAACAAGGACATAGAAGAACTAAAGAGAAGACAAACAATGATGAACAACATAATAAATGAAATGTAAAATTCTCTAGAAGGAATCAATAGCAGAATAGCTGAGGCAGAGGAACAGAGAAGTGACGTGGAAGAGATGATATTGGAAAAAACAACTGCAGAGCAGAATAAAGAAAAAAGAATGAAAAGAATTAAGGACAGTCTCAGAGACCTCTGGAACAATATTAAATACCAAATATTCAAAGTATAGGGGTCCCAGAAGAAGAAGAGAAAAAGAAAGGGACTTAGAAAATATTTGAAGAGATTATAGTTGAAAACTTCCCTATTAAGGGAAAGGAAATAGTTAATCAAGTCCAGGAAACACAGAGTCCCATACAGTATAAATCCAAGGAGAAACACTCAAAGACACATATTAATCAAACTGTCAAAAATTAAATACAAAGAAAAAATATTAAAAGCAGCAAGGGAAAAACAATAAATAACATACAAGGGAATCCCTATAAGGTTAACAGCTGATCTTTCAGCAGAAATCCTGCAAGCCAGAAGGGAGTGGTGGGATATATTTAAAGTGATAAAAGGGAAAAACCCACAACCAAGGTACTCTACCCAGCAAGGA